>NW_027590091.1:90000-690000 GCF_964213995.1 Mustelus asterias | reverse complement strand
TACTGGCGACAGTGGAGAGAGAGCTTTCTCTGTATCTAACCCCGTATTGTACCTGTCCTGGGATTGTTTCATGGGGACGGTGTAGAGGGAGCTTTACTCTTTATCTAAACCCATGCTGTACCTGGACTGAGTGTGATTGGTGGGGACAGTGTCGAGGGAGCTTTACTCTGTATATAACCCCGTGCTGTACCTGTCCAGGGTGTGTTTGATGGGGACAGTGTCGAGGGATCTTTACTATGTATGTATTCCCGTGCTGTACCTGTTCTGGGAGTGTTTGATGAGGGACAGTTTAGAGGGAGCTTTACTCTGTATCTCTCCCTGTGCTGTACCTGTCCTGGGAGTGTTTGATGGGGACAGTGTCGAGGGAGCTTTACTCTGTATCTAATCCCGTGCTGTGTCTGTCGTAGGAGTGTTTGATGGGGACAGTGTCGAGGGAGCTTTACTCTGCATCTAAAGCCTTGCTGTATCTGTCCTGGGAGTATTTAATGGCGACAGTGTAGAGGGAGCTTTACTCTGTATCTAACTCCATGTTGTATCTATCCTTGGAATTGTTTGATTGGGACAGTGTAGAGTGAGCTTCACTCTGCATCAATCCCTGTGCTGTATCCGTCCTGGGAGTATTTAATGGCGACAGTGTAGAGAGAGCTTTACTCTGTATCTAACCCCGTGCTGTACCTGTCCTGGGATTGTTTGATGGGGGAAAGTGTAGAGGGAGCTTTACTCTGCATCTAACCCCGTGCTGTACCTGTACTGAGTGTGTTTGGAGGGGACAGTGTCGAGGGAGCTTTACTCTGTATGTAATCCCGTGCTGTACCTGAACTGAGTGTGTTTGGTGGGGACAGTGTCGAGGGAGCTTTACACTGTATCTAACCCCGTGCTGTACCTGTCCTGTGTGTGTTTGATGGGGACAGTGTAGAGGGAGCTTTACTCTGTATGTAATCCCGTGCTGTACCTGTTCTGGGAGTGATTGATGGGGGACAGTTTAGAGGGAGCTTTACTCTGTATCTATCCCTGTGCTGTACCTGTCCTGGGAGTGTATGATGGGGACAGTGTACAGGGAGCTTTACTCTGTATCTAACCCCGTGCTGTATCTGTCCTGGGTGTGTTTGATGCGGACAGTGTCGAGGGAGCTTTACTCTGTATCTAACCCCATGCTGCACCTTTCCTGGGTGTGTTTGATGGGAACAGTGTCGAGGGAGCTTTACTCTGTATCTAACCCCTTTTCTTGTCTGTCCTGGGAGTGTTTGATGGGGGACAGTTTAGAGGGAGCTTTACTCTGTATTTAACACCATGCTGTACCTGTCCTGGGTGTGTTTGATGGGGACAGTGTAGAGGGAGCTTTACTCTGTATCTAACCCCGTGCTGTACCTGTTCTGGGAGTGTTTGAAGGGGACAGTGTAGAGGGAGCTTTACTCTGTATCTCGCCCCGTGCTGTACCTGCCCCTGGAGTGTTTGATGGGGACAGTGTCGAGGGAGCTTTACTCTGTGTGAAATCCCGTGCTGCAGCTATCCGGGGAGTGTTTGATGGGGGCTGTGTAGAGGGAGCTTTACTCTGTATCTCACCCCATGCTGTACCTGTCCTGGGAGTGTTTGATGCGGACAGTGTAGAGGGAGCTTTACTCTGTATCTAACAACGTGCTGTACCAGTTCTGGGAGTGTTTGATGGGGACTGTGGAGAGGGAGCTTGACTCTGCATCAAACTCCGTGCTGTACCTGTCCTGGGAGTGTTTGATGGGGGACAGTGGAGAGGGAGCTTTACTCTGTATCTAACCCCGTGCTGTACCTGTCCTGGGACTGTTTGATGGGGACAGTGGAGAGGGAGCTTTACTCTGTATCTAACCCCGTGCTGTTCCCGTCCTGGGAGTGTTTGATGGGGACAGTGTAGAGGGAGCTTTACTCTGTATCTAACCCCTTTCCTTGCCTGTCCTGGGAGTGTTTGATGGGGGACAGTTTAGAGGGAGCTTTACTCTGTATCTATCCCTGTGCTGTACCTGTCCTGGGAGTGTATGATGGGGACAGTGTACAGGGAGCTTTACTCTGTATCTAACCCCGTGCTGTATCTGTCCTGGCTGTGTTTGATGCGGACAGTGTCGAGGGAGCTTTACTCTGTATCTAACCCCATGCTGCACCATTCCTGGGTGTATTTGATGGGAACAGTGTCGAGGGAGCTTTACTCTGTATCTAACCCTTTTTCTTGTCTGTCCTGGGAGTGTTTGATGGGGGACAGTTGAGAGGGAGCTTTACTCTGTATTTAACCCCGTGCTGTACCTGTCCTGGGTGTGTTTGATGCGGACAGTGTCGAGGGAGCTTTACTCTGTATCTAACCCCATGCTGCACCTTTCCTGGGTGTGTTTGATGGGAACAGTGTCGAGGGAGCTTTACTCTGTATCTAACCCCTTTTCTTGTCTGTCCTGGGAGTGTTTGATGGGGGACAGTTTAGAGGGAGCTTTACTCTGTATTTAACCCCGTGCTGTACCTGTCCTGGGTGTGTTTGATGGGGACAGTGTAGAGGGAGCTTTACTCTGTATCTAACCCCGTGCTGTACCTGTTCTGGGAGTGTTTGAAGGGGACAGTGTAGAGGGAGCTTTACTCTGTATCTCGCCCCGTGCTGTACCTGCCCCTGGAGTGTTTGATGGGGACAGTGTCGAGGGAGCTTTACTCTGTGTGAAATCCCGTGCTGCAGCTATCCGGGGAGTGTTTGATGGGGGCTGTGTAGAGGGAGCTTTACTCTGTATCTCACCCCATGCTGTACCTGTCCTGGGAGTGTTTGATGCGGACAGTGTAGAGGGAGCTTTACTCTGTATCTAACAACGTGCTGTACCAGTTCTGGGAGTGTTTGATGGGGACTGTGGAGAGGGAGCTTGACTCTGCATCAAACTCCGTGCTGTACCTGTCCTGGGAGTGTTTGATGGGGGACAGTGGAGAGGGAGCTTTACTCTGTATCTAACCCCGTGCTGTACCTGTCCTGGGACTGTTTGATGGGGACAGTGGAGAGGGAGCTTTACTCTGTATCTAACCCCGTGCTGTTCCCGTCCTGGGAGTGTTTGATGGGGACAGTGTAGAGGGAGCTTTACTCTGTATCTAACCCCTTTCCTTGCCTGTCCTGGGAGTGTTTGATGGGGGACAGTTTAGAGGGAGCTTTACTCTGTATCTATCCCTGTGCTGTACCTGTCCTGGGAGTGTATGATGGGGACAGTGTACAGGGAGCTTTACTCTGTATCTAACCCCGTGCTGTATCTGTCCTGGCTGTGTTTGATGCGGACAGTGTCGAGGGAGCTTTACTCTGTATCTAACCCCATGCTGCACCATTCCTGGGTGTATTTGATGGGAACAGTGTCGAGGGAGCTTTACTCTGTATCTAACCCTTTTTCTTGTCTGTCCTGGGAGTGTTTGATGGGGGACAGTTGAGAGGGAGCTTTACTCTGTATTTAACCCCGTGCTGTACCTGTCCTGGGTGTGTTTGATGGGGACAGTGTAGAGGGAGCTTTACTCTGTATCTCGCCCCGTGCTGTACCTGCCCCTGGAGTGTTTGATGGCGACAGTGTCGAGGGAGCTTTACTCTGTGTGAAACCCCGTGCTGCAACTATCCGGGGAGTGTTTGATGGGGGCAGTGTAGAGGGAGCTTTACTCTGTATCTAACGCCGTGCTGTACCAGTTCTGGGAGTGTTTGATGGGGACGGTGGAGAGGGAGCTTGACTCTGCATCAAACTCCGTGCTGTACCTGTCCTGGGAGTGTTTGATGGGGGACAGTGGAGAGGGAGCTTTACTCTGTATTTAACCCCGTGCTGTTCCTGTCCTGGGACTGTTTGATGGGGACAGTGTAGATGGAGCATTACTCTGTATCTAACGCCGTGCTGTACCTGTCCTGGGAGTGTTTGATGGGGACAGTGTAGAGGGAGCATTACTCTGTATCTAACCCCTTTCCTTGCCTGTCCTGGTAGTGTTTGTGCGGGAAACGGTTTAGAGGGAGCTTTACTCTGTATTTAACCCCGTGCTGTACCTGTCCTGGGTGTGTTTGATGGGGACAGAGTAGAGGGAGCTTTACTCTGTATCTAGCCCCGTGCTGTACCTGTCCCTGGAGTGTTTGATGGGGACTGTGTCGAGGGAGCTTTACTCTGTATCTAACCCCGTGCTGTATCTGTCCTGGGATTGTTTCATGGGGACGGTGTACAGGGAGCTTTACTCTTTATCTCACCCCATGCTGTACCTGTACTGAGTGTGATTGGTGGGGACAGTGTCGAGGGAGCTTTACTGTGTATCTAACCCCGTGCTGTACCTGTCCAGGGTGTGTTTGATGGGGACAGTGTCGAGGGATCTTTACTATATATGTATTCCCGTGCTGTACCTGTTCTGGGAGTGTTTGATGAGGGACAGTTTAGAGGTAGCTTTACTCTGTATCTCTCCCTGTGCTGTACCTGTCCTGGGAGTGTTTGATGGGGACAGTGTCGAGGGAGCTTTACTCTGTATCTAATCCCGTGCTGTGTCTGTCGTAGGAGTGTTTGATGGGGACAGTGTCGAGGGAGCTTTACTCTGCATCTAAAGCCTTGCTGTATCTGTCCTGGGAATATTTAATGGCGACAGTGTAGAGGGAGCTTTACTCTGTATCTAACTCCATGTTGTATCTATCCTTGGAATTGTTTGATTGGGACAGTGTAGAGTGAGCTTCACTCTGCATCAATCCCTGTGCTGTATCTGTCCTGGGAGTATTTAATGGCGACAGTGTAGAGAGAGCTTTACTCTGTATCTAACCCCGTGCTGTACCTGTCCTGGGAGTATTTCATGGCGACAGTGCAGAGGGAGCTTTACTCTGTATCAACTCCATGCTGAATCTATCCTGGGAATTGTTTGATCGGGACAGTGTAGAGTGAGCTTCACTCTTCATCTATCCCTGTGCTTTATCTGTCCTGGGAGTATTTACTGGCGACAGTGGAGAGAGAGCTTTCTCTGTATCTAACCCCGTATTGTACCTGTCCTGGGATTGTTTCATGGGGACGGTGTAGAGGGAGCTTTACTCTTTATCTAAACCCATGCTGTACCTGGACTGAGTGTGATTGGTGGGGACAGTGTCGAGGGAGCTTTACTCTGTATATAACCCCGTGCTGTACCTGTCCAGGGTGTGTTTGATGGGGACAGTGTCGAGGGATCTTTACTATGTATGTATTCCCGTGCTGTACCTGTTCTGGGAGTGTTTGATGAGGGACAGTTTAGAGGGAGCTTTACTCTGTATCTCTCCCTGTGCTGTACCTGTCCTGGGAGTGTTTGATGGGGACAGTGTCGAGGGAGCTTTACTCTGTATCTAATCCCGTGCTGTGTCTGTCGTAGGAGTGTTTGATGGGGACAGTGTCGAGGGAGCTTTACTCTGCATCTAAAGCCTTGCTGTATCTGTCCTGGGAGTATTTAATGGCGACAGTGTAGAGGGAGCTTTACTCTGTATCTAACTCCATGTTGTATCTATCCTTGGAATTGTTTGATTGGGACAGTGTAGAGTGAGCTTCACTCTGCATCAATCCCTGTGCTGTATCTGTCCTGGGAGTATTTAATGGCGACAGTGTAGAGAGAGCTTTACTCTGTATCTAACCCCGTGCTGTACCTGTCCTGGGATTGTTTGATGGGGGAAAGTGTAGAGGGAGCTTTACTCTGCATCTAACCCCGTGCTGTACCTGTACTGAGTGTGTTTGGTGGGGACAGTGTCGAGGGAGCTTTACACTGTATCTAACCCCGTGCTGTACCTGTCCTGTGTGTGTTTGATGGGGACAGTGTAGAGGGAGCTTTACTCTGTATGTAATCCCGTGCTGTACCTGTTCTGGGAGTGATTGATGGGGGACAGTTTAGAGGGAGCTTTACTCTGTATCTATCCCTGTGCTGTACCTGTCCTGGGAGTGTATGATGGGGACAGTGTACAGGGAGCTTTACTCTGTATCTAACCCCGTGCTGTATCTGTCCTGGGTGTGTTTGATGCGGACAGTGTCGAGGGAGCTTTACTCTGTATCTAACCCCATGCTGCACCTTTCCTGGGTGTGTTTGATGGGAACAGTGTCGAGGGAGCTTTACTCTGTATCTAACCCCTTTTCTTGTCTGTCCTGGGAGTGTTTGATGGGGGACAGTTTAGAGGGAGCTTTACTCTGTATTTAACCCCGTGCTGTACCTGTCCTGGGTGTGTTTGATGGGGACAGTGTAGAGGGAGCTTTACTCTGTATCTAACCCCGTGCTGTACCTGTTCTGGGAGTGTTTGAAGGGGACAGTGTAGAGGGAGCTTTACTCTGTATCTCGCCCCGTGCTGTACCTGCCCCTGGAGTGTTTGATTGGGACAGTGTCGAGGGAGCTTTACTCTGTGTGAAATCCCGTGCTGCAGCTATCCGGGGAGTGTTTGATGGGGGCAGTGTAGAGGGAGCTTTACTCTGTATCTCACCCCATGCTGTACCTGTCCTGGGAGTGTTTGATGCGGACAGTGTAGAGGGAGCTTTACTCTGTATCTAACAACGTGCTGTACCAGTTCTGGGAGTGTTTGATGGGGACTGTGGAGAGGGAGCTTGACTCTGCATCAAACTCCGTGCTGTACCTGTCCTGGGAGTGTTTGATGGGGGACAGTGGAGAGGGAGCTTTACTCTGTATCTAACCCCGTGCAGTACCTGTCCTGGGACTGTTTGATGGGGACAGTGGAGAGGGAGCTTTACTCTGTATCTAACCCCGTGCTGTTCCCGTCCTGGGAGTGTTTGATGGGGACAGTGTAGAGGGAGATTTACTCTGTATCTAACCCCTTTCCTTGCCTGTCCTGGGAGTGTTTGATGGGGGACAGTTTAGAGGGAGCTTTACTCTGTATCTATCCCTGTGCTGTACCTGTCCTGGGAGTGTATGATGGGGACAGTGTACACGGAGCTTTACTCTGTATCTAACCCCGTGCTGTATCTGTCCTGGCTGTGTTTGATGCGGACAGTGTCGAGGGAGCTTTACTCTGTATCTAACCCCATGCTGCACCATTCCTGGGTGTGTTTGATGGGAACAGTGTCGAGGGAGCTTTACTCTGTATCTAACCCTTTTTCTTGTCTGTCCTGGGAGTGTTTGATGGGGGACAGTTGAGAGGGAGCTTTACTCTGTATTTAACCCCGTGCTGTACCTGTCCTGGGTGTGTTTGATGGGGACAGTGTAGAGGGAGCTTTACTCTGTATCTCGCCCCGTGCTGTACCTGCCCCTGGAGTGTTTGATGGCGACAGTGTCGAGGGAGCTTTACTCTGTGTGAAACCCCGTGCTGCAACTATCCGGGGAGTGTTTGATGGGGGCAGTGTAGAGGGAGCTTTACTCTGTATCTAACGCCGTGCTGTACCAGTTCTGGGAGTGTTTGATGGGGACGGTGGAGAGGGAGCTTGACTCTGCATCAAACTCCGTGCTGTACCTGTCCTGGGAGTGTTTGATGGGGGACAGTGGAGAGGGAGCTTTACTCTGTATTTAACCCCGTGCTGTTCCTGTCCTGGGACTGTTTGATGGGGACAGTGTAGATGGAGCATTACTCTGTATCTAACGCCGTGCTGTACCTGTCCTTGGAGTGTTTGATGGGGACAGTGTAGAGGGAGCATTACTCTGTATCTTACCCCTTTCCTTGCCTGTCCTGGTAGTGTTTGTGCGGGAAACGGTTTAGAGGGAGCTTTACTCTGTATTTAACCCCGTGCTGTACCTGTCCTGGGTGTGTTTGATGGGGACAGAGTAGAGGGAGCTTTACTCTGTATCTAGCCCCGTGCTGTACCTGTCCCTGGAGTGTTTGATGGGGACTGTGTCGAGGGAGCTTTACTCTGTATCTAACCCCGTGCTGTATCTGTCCTGGGATTGTTTCATGGGGACGGTGTACAGGGAGCTTTACTCTTTATCTCACCCCATGCTGTACCTGTACTGAGTGTGATTGGTGGGGACAGTGTCGAGGGAGCTTTACTGTGTATCTAACCCCGTGCTGTACCTGTCCAGGGTGTGTTTGATGGGGACAGTGTCGAGGGATCTTTACTATGTATGTATTCCCGTGCTGTACCTGTTCTGGGAGTGTTTGATGAGGGACAGTTTAGAGGGAGCTTTACTCTGTATCTCTCCCTGTGCTGTACCTGTCCTGGGAGTGTTTGATGGGGACAGTGTCGAGGGAGCTTTACTCTGTATCTAATCCCGTGCTGTGTCTGTCGTAGGAGTGTTTGATGGGGACAGTGTCGAGGGAGCTTTACTCTGCATCTAAAGCCTTGCTGTATCTGTCCTGGGAATATTTAATGGCGACAGTGTAGAGGGAGCTTTACTCTGTATCTAACTCCATGTTGTATCTATCCTTGGAATTGTTTGATTGGGACAGTGTAGAGTGAGCTTCACTCTGCATCAATCCCTGTGCTGTATCTGTCCTGGGAGTATTTAATGGCGACAGTGTAGAGAGAGCTTTACTCTGTATCTAACCCCGGGCTGTACCTGTCCTGGGATTGTTTGATGGGGGACAGTGTAGAGGGAGCTTTACTCTGTATCTAACCCCGTGCTGTACCTGTACTGAGTGTGTTTGGAGGGGACAGTGTCGAGGGAGCTTTACTCTGTATGTAATCCCGTGCTGTACCTGAACTGAGTGTGTTTGGTGGGGACAGTGTCGAGGGAGCTTTACACTGTATCTAACCCCGTGCTGTACCTGTCCTGTGTGTGTTTGATGGGGACAGTGTAGAGGGAGCTTTACTCCGTATGTAATCCCGTGCTGTACCTGTTCTGGGAGTGATTGATGGGGGACAGTTTAGAGGGAGCTTTACTCTGTATCTATCCCTGTGCTGTACCTGTCCTGGGAGTGTATGATGGGGACAGTGTACAGGGAGCTTTACTCTGTATCTAACCCCGTGCTGTATCTGTCCTGGGTGTGTTTGATGCGGACAGTGTCGAGGGAGCTTTACTCTGTATCTAACCCCATGCTGCACCTTTCCTGGGTGTGTTTGATGGGAACAGTGTCGAGGGAGCTTTACTCTGTATCTAACCCCTTTTCTTGTCTGTCCTGGGAGTCTTTGATGGGGGACAGTTTAGAGGGAGCTTTACTCTGTATTTAACCCCGTGCTGTACCTGTCCTGGGTGCGTTTGATGGGGACAGTGTAGAGGGAGCTTTACTCTGTATCTAACCAGGTGCTGTACCTGTTCTGGGAGTGTTTGAAGGGGACAGTGCAGAGGGAGCTTTACTCTGTATCTCGCCCCGTGCTGTACCTGCTCCTGGAGTGTTTGATGGGGACAGTGTCGAGGGAACTTTACTCTGTGTGAAATCCCGTGCTGCAGCTATCCGGGGAGTGTTTGATGGGGGCAGTGTAGAGGGAGCTTTACTCTGTATCTCACCCCATGCTGTACCTGTCCTGGGAGTGTTTGATGCGGACAGTGTAGAGGGAGCTTTACTCTGTATCTAACGCCGTGCTGTACCAGTTCTGGGAGTGTTTGATGGGGACTGTGGAGAGGGAGCTTGACTCTGCATCAAACTCCGTGCTGTACCTGTCCTGGGAGTGTTTGATGGGGGACAGTGGAGAGGGAGCTTTACTCTGTATCTAACCCCGTGCTGTACCTGTCCTGGGACTGTTTGATGGGGACAGTGGAGAGGGAGCTTTACTCTGTATCTAACCCCTTTCCTTGCCTGTCCTGGGAGTGTTTGATGGGGGACAGTTTAGAGGGAGCTTTACTCTGTATCTATCCCTGTGCTGTACCTGTCCTGGGAGTGTATGATGGGGACAGTGTACAGGGAGCTTTACTCTGTATCTAACCCCGTGCTGTATCTGTCCTGGCTGTGTTTGATGCGGACAGTGTCGAGGGAGCTTTACTCTGTATCTAACCCCATGCTGCACCATTCCTGGGTGTGTTTGATGGGAACAGTGTCGAGGGAGCTTTACTCTGTATCTAACCCTTTTTCTTGTCTGTCCTGGGAGTGTTTGATGGGGGACAGTTGAGAGGGAGCTTTACTCTGTATCTCGCCCCGTGCTGTACCTGCCCCTGGAGTGTTTGATGGCGACAGTGTCGAGGGAGCTTTACTCTGTGTGAAACCCCGTGCTGCAACTATCCGGGGAGTGTTTGATGGTGGCAGTGTAGAGGGAGCTTTACTCTGTATCTAACGCCGTGCTGTACCAGTTCTGGGAGTGTTTGATGGGGACGGTGAAGAGGGAGCTTGACTCTGCATCAAACTCCGTGCTGTACCTGTCCTGGGAGTGTTTGATGGGGGACAGTGGAGATGGAGCTTTACTCTGTATTTAACCCCGTGCTGTTCCTGTCCTGGGACTGTTTGATGGGGACAGTGTAGATGGAGCATTACTCTGTATCTAACCCCGTGCTGTACCTGTCCTGGGAGTGTTTGATGGGGACAGTGTAGAGGGAGCATTACTCTGTATCTAACCCCTTTCCTTGCCTGTCCTGGTAGTGTTTGTGCGGGAAACGGTTTAGAGGGAGCTTTACTCTGTATTTAACCCCGTGCTGTACCTGTCCTGGGTGTGTTTGATGGGGAGAGAGTAGAGGGAGCTTTACTCTGTATCTAGCCCCGTGCTGTACCTGTCCCTGGAGTGTTTGATGGGGTATGTGTCGAGGGAGCTTTACTCTGTATCTTACCCCATGCTGTATCTGTCCTGGGATTGTTTCATGGGGACGGTGTACAGGGAGCTTTACTCTTTATCTCACCCCATGCTGTACCTGTACTGAGTGTGATTGGTGGGGACAGTGTCGAGGGAGCTTTACTGTGTATCTAACCCCGTGCTGTACCTGTCCTGGGTGTCTTTGATGGGGACAGTGTAGAGGAAGCTTTACTCTGTATATATTCCCGTGCTGTACCTGTTCTGGGAGTGTTTGATGGGGGACAGTTTAGGGGGAGATTTACTCTGTATCTATCCCTGTGCTGTACCTGTCCTGGGAGTGTTTGGTGGGGACAGTGTCGCGGGAGCTTTACTCTGTATCTAACCCCGTGCTGTACCCTTCCTGGGAGTGTTTGATGGGGACAGTGTAGAGGGAGCTTTACTCTGTATCTAACCCCTTTCCTTGCCTGTCCTGGGAGTGTTTGATGGGGGACAGTTTAGAGGGAGCTTTACACTGTATTTAACCCCGTGCTGTACCTGTCCTGGGTGTGTTTGATGGGGACAGTGTAGAGGGAGCTTTACTCTGTATCTAGCCCCGTGCTGTACCTGTCCCTGGAGTGTTTGATAGGGACAGTGTCCAGGGAGCTTTACTCTGTATCTAACCCCGTGCTGTACCTGTTCTGGGAGTGTTTGATGGGGACGGTGTAGAGGGAGCTTTACTCTGTATCTCGCCCAGTGCTGTACCTGCCCCTGGAGTGTTTGATGGGGACAGTGTCGAGGGAGCTTTACTCTGTGTGAAACCCCGTGCTGCAGCTATCCGGGGAGTGTTCGATGGGGGCAGTGTAGAGGGAGCTTTACTCTGTATCTAACGCCGTACTGTATCTGTCCTGGGAGTATTTAATGGCTACAGTGTAGAGGGAGCTTTAATCTGTATCTAACTCCATGCTGTACCTGTCCTGGGATTGTTTGATGGGGACGGTGTTGAGGGAGCTTTACTCTGTATCTAACCCCGTGCTGTACCTGTCCTGGGATTGTTTGATGGGGACGGTGTTGAGGGAGCTTTACTCTGTATCTAATCCCGTGCTGTGTCTGTCGTAGGAGTGTTTGATGGGGACAGTGTCGAGGGAGCTTTACTCTGCATCTAAAGCCTTGCTGTATCTGTCCTGGGAGTATTTAATGGCGACAGTGTAGAGGGAGCTTTACTCTGTATCTAACTCCATGTTGTATCAATCCTTGGAATTGTTTGATTGGGACAGTGTAGAGTGAGCTTCACTCTGCATCTATCCCTGTGCTGTATCTCTCCTGGGATTATTTAATGGCGACAGTGTAGAGAGAGCTTTACTCTGTATCTAACCCCGTGCTGTACCTGTCCTGGGATTGCTTGATGGGGGACAGTGTAGAGGGAGCTTTACTCTGTATCTAACCCCGTGCTGTACCTGTACTGAATGTGTTTGGAGGGGACAGTGTCGAGGGAGCTTTACTCTGTATGTAATCCCGTGCTGTACCTGTACTGGTAGTGTTTGATGGGGGACAGTTTAGAGGGAGCTTTACTCTGTATCTATCCCTGTGCTGTACCTGTCCTGGGAGTGTATGATGGGGACAGTGTACAGGGAGCTTTACTCTGTATCAAACCCCGTGCTGTATCTGTCCTGGGTGTGTTTGATGCGGACAGTGTCGAGGGAGCTTTACTGTGTATCTAACTCCATGCTGCACCTTTCCTGTGTGTGTTTGATGGGAACACTGTCGAGGGAGCTTTACTCTGTATCTAACCCCTTTACTTGTCTGTCCTGGGAGTGTTTGATGGGGGACAGTTTAGAGGGAGCTTTACTCTGTATTTAACCCCATGCTGTACCTGTCCTGGGTGTGTTTGATGGGGACAGTGTAGAGGGAGCTTTACTCTGTATCTAACCCCGTGCTGTACCTGTTCTGGGAGTGTTTGATGGGGACGGTGTAGAGGGAGCTTGACTCTCGATCTAACCCCGTGCTGTAACTGTCCTGGGAGTGTTTGACGGGGACAGTGTAGAGGGAGCTTGACTCTGTATGTCGCCCCGTGCTGTACCTGTCCTGGGAGTGTTTGATGGGGACAGTGTCGAGGGAGCTTTACTCTGTTTGAAATCCCGTGCTGCAGCTATCCGGGGAGTGTTTGATGGGGGCAGTGTAGAGGGAGCTTTACTCTGTATCTCACCCCATGCTGTACCTGTCCTGGGAGTGTTTGATGCGGACAGTGTAGAGGGAGCTTTACTCTGTATCTAACGCCGTGCTGTAACAGTTCTGGGAGTGTTTGATGGGGGCTGTGGAGAGGGAGCTTGACTCTGCATCAAACTCCGTGCTGTACCTGTCCTGGGAGTGTTTGATGGGGGACAGTGGAGAGGGAGCTTTACTCTGTATCTAACCCCGTGCTCTACCTGTCCTGGGACTGTTTGATGGGGACAGTGGAGAGGGAGCTTTACTCTGTATCTAACCCCGTGCTGTACCCGTCCTGGGAGTGTTTGATGGGGACAGTGTAGAGGGAGTGTAAGGGAAATTGTATTAGATATTGTATGAGCTAGGTATGAAATTCAGATTCACAGGTTTTAGTAAAATGATATAGCAGGTTTAGGTGAGTAGTGAGATGGGTATATAACCTAAAATAACTTCGTGTGACCTAATATAATCAAGTGTAGTCGATATGATCAAAGTGGAGAAACTAGAGAAGTAATATAGCAATCACTAATTAAGGAAAGCAGACAATAGTCACTTAAGAAAACAAGGAAGACTGCTCGGTGGTTCAACTTAATAGTGGACCATAAATCAGCAGAGAGAATGTCTTTTTCTTCTAAACACATTCGGCCTTAGCCTGCAAAACCACGATTATTATACAAACAGAAAAGTTCAGATAAGAGCAAGAGTTATAACCACCATGGTTTAAGAGACAAAGAGATATAACAGGGAGCGACCAATTGCAAAGAAAACAGATAAAGGGTCAACTAAAATTAATGGTGGCCAAAGAAAGGTCGGGCTGTAGGGTAAGATAACAACCAAGGACAGGCTGTAAAAGGGAGAGGAGGATCTTGAAATATGAGGCTGAAATGTACATAAAAGACTGTAAGCCCAAGGGCTCTTTGGAGTGTTCCGGACGTTCCCGACTTTATCTCTTGTGCTGAGAAATAAAGTCTATTGCTTGGAAGATCGCTGCTCAGACTCTCTGTTTTAATTGATGTGAATAAATTGTCGTCCTGGGGAACCACGACAGGAGCTTTACTCTGTATCTAACCCCTTTCCTTGCCTGTCCTGGGAGTGTTTGATGGGGGACAGTTTAGAGGGAGCTTTACTCTGTATCTATCCCTGTGCTGTACCTGTCCTGGGAGTGTATGATGGGGACAGTGTACAGGGAGCTTTACTCTGTATCTAACCCCGTGCTGTATCTGTCCTGGGTGTGTTTAATGCGGACAGTGTCGAGGGAGCTTTACTCTGTATCTAACCCCATGCTGCACCTTTCCTGGGTGTGTTTGATGGGAACAGTGTCGAGGGAGCTTTACACTGTATCTAACCCCTTTTCTTGTCTGTCCTGGGAGTGTTTGATAGGGGACAGTTTAGAGGGAGCTTTACTCTGTATTTAACCCCGTGCTGTACCTGTCCTGGGTGTGTTTGATGGGGACAGTGTAGAGGGAGCATAACTCTGTATCTCGCCCCGTGCTGTACCTGCCCCTGGAGTGTTTGATGGCGACAGTGTCGAGGGAGCTTTACTCTGTGTGAAACCCCGTGCTGCAACTATCCGGGGAGTGTTTGATGGGGGCAATGTAGAGGGAGCTTTACTCTGTATCTAACGCCGTGCTGTACCAGTTCTGGGAGTGTTTGATGGGGACGGTGGAGAGGGAGCTTGACTCTGCATCAAACTCCGTGCTGTACCTGTCCTGGGAGTGTTTGATGGGGGACAGTGGAGAGGGAGCTTTACTCTGTATCTAACCCCGTGCTGTACCTGTCCTGGGACTGTTTGATGGGGACAGTGTAGATGGAGCATTGCTCTGTATCTAACCCCGTGCTGTACCTGTCCTGGGAGTGTTTGATGGGGACAGTATAGAGGGAGCATTACTCTGTATCTAACCCCTTTCCTTGCCTGTCCTGGGAGTGTTTGATGGGGGACAGTTTAGAGGGAGCTTTACTCTGTATTTAACCCCGTGCTGTACCTGTCCTGGGTGTGTTTGATGGGGACAGTGTAGAGGGAGCTTTACTCTGTATCTAGCCCCGTGCTGTACCTGTCCCTGGAGTGTTTGATGGGGACAGTGTCGAGGGAGCTTTACTCTGTATCTAACCCCGTGCTGTATCTGTCCTGGGATTGTTTCATGGGGACGGTGTAGAGGGAGCTTTACTCTTTATCTCACCCCATGCTGTACCTGTACTGAGTGTGATTGGTGGGGACAGTGTCGAGGGAGCTTTACTGTGTATCTAACCCCGTGCTGTACCTGTCCTGGGTGTCTTTGATGGGGACAGTGTAGAGGAAGCTTTACTCTGGATATATTCCCGAGCTGTACCTGTTCTGGGAGTGTTTGATGGGGGACAGTTTAGAGGGAGCTTTACTCTGTATCTATCCCTGTGCTGTACCTGTCCTGGGAGTGTTTGATGGGGACAGTGTAGAGGGAGCTTTACTCTGTATCTAACCCCGTGCTGTACCTGTTCTGGGAGTGTTTGATGGGGACGGTGTAGAGGGAGCTTGACTCTCGATCTAACCCCGTGCTGTAACTGTCCTGGGAGTGTTTGACGGGGACAGTGTAGAGGGAGCTTGACTCTGTATGTCGCCCCGTGCTGTACCTGTCCTGGGAGTGTTTGATGGGGACAGTGTCGAGGGAGCTTTACTCTGTGTGAAATCCCGTGCTGCAGCTATCCGGGGAGTGTTTGATGGGGGCAGTGTAGAGGGAGCTTAACTCTGTATCTCACCCCATGCTGTACCTGTCCTGGGAGTGTTTGATGCGGACAGTGTAGAGGGAGCTTTACTCTGTATCTAACGCCGTGCTGTAACAGTTCTGGGAGTGTTTGATGGGGGCTGTGGAGAGGGAGCTTGACTCTGCATCAAACTCCGTGCTGTACCTGTCCTGGGAGTGTTTGATGGGGGACAGTGGAGAGGGAGCTTTAGTCTGTATCTAACCCCGTGCTGTACCTGTCCTGGGACTGTTTGATGGGGACAGTGGAGAGGGAGCTTTACTCTGTATCTAACCCCGTGCTGTACCCGTCCTGGGAGTGTTTGATGGGGACAGTGTAGAGGGAGTGTAAGGGAAATTGTATTAGATATTGTATGAGCTAGGTATGAAATTCAGATTCACAGGTTTTAGTAAAATGATATAGCAGATTTAGGTGAGTAGTGAGATGGGTATATAACCTAAAATAACTTCGTGTGACCTAATATAATCAAGTGTAGTCGATATGATCAAAGTGGAGAAACTAGAGAAGTAATATAGCAATCACTAATTAAGGAAAGCAGACAATAGTCACTTAAGAAAACAAGGAAGACTGCTCGGTGGTTCAACTTAATAGTGGACCATAAATCAGCAGAGAGAATGTCTTTTTCTTCTAAACACATTCGGCCTTAGCCTGCAAAACCACGATTATTATACAAACAGAAAAGTTCAGATAAGAGCAAGAGTTATAACCACCATGGTTTAAGAGACAAAGAGATATAACAGGGAGCGACCAATTGCAAAGAAAACAGATAAAGGGTCAACTAAAATTAATGGTGGCCAAAGAAAGGTCGGGCTGTAGGGTAAGATAACAACCAAGGACAGGCTGTAAAAGGGAGAGGAGGATCTTGAAATATGAGGCTGAAATGTACATAAAAGACTGTAAGCCCAAGGGCTCTTTGGAGTGTTCCGGACGTTCCCGACTTTATCTCTTGTGCTGAGAAATAAAGTCTATTGCTTGGAAGATCGCTGCTCAGACTCTCTGTTTTAATTGATGTGAATAAATTGTCGTCCTGGGGAACCACGACAGGAGCTTTACTCTGTATCTAACCCCTTTCCTTGCCTGTCCTGGGAGTGTTTGATGGGGGACAGTTTAGAGGGAGCTTTACTCTGTATCTATCCCTGTGCTGTACCTGTCCTGGGAGTGTATGATGGGGACAGTGTACACGGAGCTTTACTCTGTATCTAACCCCGTGCTGTATCTGTCCTGGGTGTGTTTAATGCGGACAGTGTCGAGGGAGCTTTACTCTGTATCTAACCCCATGCTGCACCTTTCCTGGGTGTGTTTGATGGGAACAGTGTCGAGGGAGCTTTACTCTGTATCTAACCCCTTTTCTTGTCTGTCCTGGGAGTGTTTGATGGGGGACAGTTTAGAGGGAGCTTTACTCTGTATTTAACCCCGTGCTGTACCTGTCCTGGGTGTGTTTGATGGGGACAGTGTAGAGGGAGCATAACTCTGTATCTCGCCCCGTGCTGTACCTGCCCCTGGAGTGTTTGATGGCGACAGTGTCGAGGGAGCTTTACTCTGTGTGAAACCCCGTGCTGCAACTATCCGGGGAGTGTTTGATGGGGGCAATGTAGAGGGAGCTTTACTCTGTATCTAACGCCGTGCTGTACCAGTTCTGGGAGTGTTTGATGGGGACGGTGGAGAGGGAGCTTGACTCTGCATCAAACTCCGTGCTGTACCTGTCCTGGGAGTGTTTGATGGGGGACAGTGGAGAGGGAGCTTTACTCTGTATCTAACCCCGTGCTGTACCTGTCCTGGGACTGTTTG
The DNA here is from genome assembly GCF_964213995.1 of Mustelus asterias. Classification (NCBI taxonomy): domain Eukaryota; kingdom Metazoa; phylum Chordata; class Chondrichthyes; order Carcharhiniformes; family Triakidae; genus Mustelus; species Mustelus asterias. Next base: position 672,769 of record NW_027590091.1, on the reverse strand, counting down.
ATGGGGACAGTGTAGATGGAGCATTACTCTGTATCTAACCCCGTGCTGACAAAATTGGCGCTGCTTAGCAGGGTTGGTGAGAGATCGCCCAGAAAAGCATCTGGAAGGAGTAGCGGAGACGGTGGTCCGACCGGAACCGAGAAGTCCCCAGCCGGCCTTCTGTCAACAAGGTAAGCAGACTTGCATGCATGTAAATCCTTGTTGTCAGAAAGGGGTTTTCTCGAGGCCCGGTGCGCCCGGCTCTCTGCTGGTCCTGGATCTCCCCAACCCAAAAAGATATCCTGCACAGGTAAAACCAAATTGTGTAAAAATTTTGAGAGACTGAGTCTGATCCGAAGAGCAGAATTTTTGCATGCAAAAGCGCGCTGCGAATACTGTATTGTCTGTGAATGGGTAAAAAGTGAGACGGGAAAAAGGCCGAAAGCTAAAGTAATGCAATTAGGTTAAGTCAAGCGGTTTGGAGCGGGTTTTTCAGGTCACGACTTGCCCAGAAGAGAGTAAGTGTGGGAAAATCTGCCAGTCCAAACCTACCCAGGACCTCGGGTAAGGGACGTCAACCGAGAGGGAGAGAGATCAGTGAGAGATCACTCTCTGACCTAATACAGTAGCCAAAAGCACAGGAGTGGATTCTAAGCACAGGAAAGGGGAGTAGCAGCTAGAATAGAGGAAGTAAAAGACCAATTTGAACAAACTGGTCTGAGAAAACAGCGTGAAGGACAGAAATAAGAGAGAGAGTCGGAATATAGGTAGGGTAATAACTAACAATTGAAAAATTACCCTGACAAAACTGCCTGGTGACAAGATTGAAAATAACTAATCTTTGAAAAATAACAAAAACGGAAGCAACACTGGATTGGAAAAAGATTACACACATAATTAACTTAGAGGAGATAAAGAATGAGTGGCCGTATGTAAATTGGGAAAGAGTAGTCGATAGGAATTGGATAGACGAAATAAAATTGGAAACCCTAGAGAAATTTAGAAAGGGATCTGACCGATACAGGATTCTTATACACATAGACGAGCAAGTGAAAACCCACTACCCTCTGGCCCGGGAGAGGAAGATAGTGCCGGGACAGGGGACTACGGGGAAGTGGATATCAGGACCCCGGTTAGAATTACAGATAGTGGCAAAATAAATCCAAAAGAAAGGTAAACAGGGGACTGAGCACGGAAAAACAATACAGCAAGTAATAATCACTGTGATACCTAACTCTGACAGATTAAGTGACAAAAATTGCGACAGTGATCCAAAAAGACGAGTAATGGCGCACCAAGTTAAGACACCAGTGGAGATATTAGGGGATAAGTTCCCAGCCCTTAGGGGAGATATAGAACACGTCTCTAAAAAATGGGCCAAAAGAACAAATAAGACCAATACACAGTGGCCGGAGGAAGGCACATGGTCCATAGAGAGGTGTGAGGACCAGAAGGGAATGATAAAGAACTATAATATTAAGGATAAATCGAGCAAAAGAAGGGAGAAGCGAGAAAAGGAGTTAGAGATATTAGCCCTATTCCAACAAGAAGGGAAAGAGAGAAGAGGGGTATGGAGGGGAGGTAGAATGCAGATGCCAGTACAACTTGAGGAAAAAGCAAAATTGGAAGATCCAAACGTAGCCCCACCCCCATACTTAGAGAAACAGAGCTCCACGGGACTGTACCCAGTTATATCAGGCACAATGAATTTTGAGGGAGAATATGACATAGAACAGATGACGAAGGAGGAATGGGCACGAAAGGAGGGAGAAAAGAAACAAGGTATAGAGGAAGCAGCTAGGAAAACAGAAGAGGTTTTGGAGGAGCTGAATCAAAGGAGGAAGGAGTTAGAGGATGAAGTAAAGGTGGTAGAACTTTTGGAATGGGCAAAGAAGGTAATGGAAAAGGAAAAAGAACGAGAAGAGGGAGGGGAAAATGTTAGAAATAAATATGAGGGGAAAACAGGAAATGATTTTTGCGAGTATGCAAGTGAGACATCACAAGGATGGAGGTGGAAACACCCAGAGGAAGGTAGAATGGCGAGAGAGACGGAAGGAGAAACAGAAGAGAGTAGTGAAGACGAAGGGAGGCAATCAATGTTAGGGGTGCAAAGAAAATCAAGGCGGGAAAGGCACCCACCTGTAAAGTTTCCAGATGTGGATAGGAGAGGGAAAAGGGTATTCCCGGTGATTCTGAAGGGTGGCAGACCGCAGTATATCCCTTGGTCAGGTCAGGATTTGCCTAATTTAATTAATGAATTACCCAATATTTTGGATGGGGCTGGAAGGTGGATTGGACAGTTGGAGGCAGGGATGGTGGGAAAAAGGATGGCACTGGGCGACATCAAAGCTCTCCTGACAAAGGTGCTAGGAATGGACCAAATGGCGGAAGTAATGAGACGTGCTGGCATCCCGACCGCAGCTTATGACCCAGCGGTGGATGGGACACTCATGGACCAGTACCGCCAAGACATCTGGCAGGCACTGCGGGATATGTACCCCAATCGAATGGATGTAAAAACCCTAAAGGGAGAGCCACTGGGTGAGGAGGAGAATGCAGCGGTGTATGTGGAGAATCAATTAAAAAGGTGGAGAAGGGACACGGAGAGGGACATTCTAATAGACCCACTGACCAACTCCATGTTCCGGGCTGCAATCCTAGAGGGCTTGCCAGCCCCAGCTAAGACAAGGCTGGAGGAAGGGGTGGGCTTGGACTCAAAGAATTACCGAGAGTTTGTGGATTATGTTGCCCATGCAGTAGAGAGACATCGCAAAGATGAAAAGAATGCAGACAAACAGCTGAAGGAGGTACAACGTAAACTCCTTCAGGCACAGTTGGAGGAGATCAAAAGCAAGGATAAACTGAAGGCAAAAGAGGATCTCGCACCCAGAAAAATAGCACCAATGATGGTGGAGCAAAAGCCAGAGGAAATACCTGCACTAATCAAAGGGGGGAGCGGAGATGGAGGCCAGCCCGTCATAACCTATAACATTTCTGCCTTCCCACTGTCCATGAACCCAGGAGCCTATGGCCTAAATTATCAAAACCCATACGCCCTGCAAAGTCAGACTGACTGGAATAGAAATGGGAAAGGACAGGGAGGTGGTAGGCCACCCTATCAGAATCAGAGAGGACAGGGACAGGTTAATTATCAGACTCCGAGACAGGGACCATTGCCTGGCCCTTCAGGTGTGTGTTGGGGGTGCGGGGAGGCAGGGCACATAAAAAGGAATTGCCCGCGGAATTTCCCCAGACAGGGAGAAAACCAGCAGCAGACAGGCCAACAACTGATCCAAGGATCGCCAAACAGCATCCCGATGTTTCAAGGGCCGGTAAACCATCAGAATTCCCCATAGGGAGGCCCAGAGAACCCCGAAATGGTAGGACAGCACGTACAGATAACAGAAACTGCAGAGCAGGAACCTATAGTTAACGTTAGAGTAGGAGGGATCGAGGTCCCCATGATGATAGACACCGGCGCCACATGTACGTGCATGCAAACGAAATATGCGGATCACTTACCATTGTTAAACCAGTTTGTAAAAACTGTGGGGTTCTCGGGGAAAGTAACATTAGCTCGAATGACGACGCCGGTGCCTGTTACCATTGGAAATAAGACAACCCATGTACCTATTTTAGTATGTGATAAAACTCCTTTAAATCTATTGGGAAGGGATGCAATCCTAGGTTTAGGACTGAAATTAGAATGCACTGAATAAGGAATTGATTTGATGGGAATGTATCCACTTGAAATACCAGGAAAGGAAGGGGTTAATGTATATTGGTTGGGAGATATAGAGGAACAAGTTAAAAAACAGATATGGGAAGTTTGGGGAAAGCTTATAAACACTTGGGTTCCACAAGCCAAATGGCCAAGAACAGAATTACACAGTACAATGATATTTGATGAAGGGCAGGAACCTGAGATACAGGAGAAATGGGAAAGGGAGGCAGGACGAGAACAGGAAATAAAGTCAGGAAGTATTTTAATCGGACTAGAGGGAGTAGCCCTCACCATTGTTAGGAATGAATGGGTTAACAAATGGTTCTCTGTATCTGGGGCGGAGCCACATGTCACATTGAAAGTGAATCCGGGATACAGATCAAAAGACCTAGGACCAATGGTGTTGAGAGCACAAGATTTAGAATTTGTCCAGACAGACAATGTAGATATTTGGACGTCCAGCAATGGACAAATGACGAAAATAATTTTGGATGTTAAAATGCTTGGGAAACCGAAGCAGATAACAATAGGAGTGCAAATCGAGAAACAGGAACTGGAGTGGAGAGAGAGGTTAGAGCAGGATTTGAACTCCCTCCCGCAGGAGTTGTGGTCCAGACAGGACACGGATGTAGGGAGGGTCAAAAACGCTAATCCAGTTGAAGTCAGATTAAAGACAGGATGCCAGGGGCCGTATAGGCCGCAGTACCCAATCAAGACAGAAGCAATTGAAGGAATTAGAGGGACGATTAAGGGATTGATAGAAGCAGGGGTATTAAAAGAAACCCGGAGCAGGTGTAATACACCGCTACTACCAGTGAAAAAGGCGGACGGAGAAAAATGGAGATTGGTGCATGACCTAAGGGCAATTAATGAGGTAGTGGAAGATATGCCAGCAGAGGCTCCAAACCCTTATACCTTGATGACAAATATACCGCCTGAAAGTAGATGGTTTACTGTAATAGACCTATGTTCGGCATTTTTTAGTGTGCCACTAGCTCAAGAAAGTCAGTATCTCTTTGCATTTACGTACGAGGGGAAACAATACACATACAATAGGATGCCCCAAGGATTTAAACATTCCCCACATGTATTCAATCAGGTGTTGAGAGCAGATTTAGAAGGAATACAGTTGGAAGGAACACTAATACAATATGTGGATGATTTATTATTATGCACAGGAACACAAGAACAATGCAGGAAGGATAGTTTAAAACTATTGAAAAGACTAGCAGAAGGGGGTCATAAAGTTTCCAGGAAAAAGCTGCAGCTGTGCCAGAAAAAGGTAGAATACTTGGGAAGAGAAATATCAGCAGGACAGAAGGAGATAGCTTCACAGCAAATAGAAGCAGTACTAAAAGTTCCGAAACCACAGACGGTGGGACAAATGATGACATTTTTGGGAATGACAGGATTCAGTTCAGAATGGGTGGAAAGCTATGCCGAAAAAACGCAGACACTACGAAAGATAATGAAGGAGGCAGGGTGTGACGAATTAAAAGCCAAACTAAAATGGGATAAAGATACTTCAGACGCATTTGAAAACGTGAAAAGAGAAATGGCACAGGCACCAGCCTTGGCTTTACCAACCTATGACAAGCCCTTTGACTTATTTGTGAGTAACAGAGAAGCCGGATTTGCTACAGCAATGTTAATGCAGGAAAATTGCAAGGGTAGACGAAGGCAGGCTGTAGCATATTACAGTACCAAGCTAGACGACGTAGCAATGGGATACCCTCCGTGCTATCAAGGTCTGGCAGCAGCTTGGTGGGCGTACGAAAAGGCAGCCACGGTCACAATGGGATATCCGATAAACATACATGTATACCATAAGGTAGCTGAATTGATTGAGCAAGGAAAATTTGTGCTGACACCTGCTAGGATCCATCATTATCGAATGCTAACCACATTTCCAGATATCACGATAATAAAGTGCAACAGAGTAAATCCAGCTGATTACATGCCATTACCTCATGAAGGAGAAGAACATGAATGCTTAAGAGAAGCAAAAACATTTATGAAACTGAGAAAAGATTTAAGAGCAGAGGGACTAGTGACAGAAGGGAAAAGGACACTGTATGTAGATGGCTCATGTTACAGGGATCACTTAGGAAACCACGCAGGCTATGCCATAGTTGAACAGAAAGGGGAAACACTTGAAGTCATAGAAGCAGAGAAATGTGAACAGCCCTGTTCAGCCCAACTGGCAGAACTTAAAGCATTGACCAGAGCATGTGAGCTAGCAAACGGGGAAGCATTGGAAATTTATACTGATTCGGCCTATGCCCACGGGGTCTGCCACCTGTTCGGGGCAATATGGAAGCAAAGGGGATTTATGAAAAGCGGAGGAGGACCAATACAACACGAAGGTCAAATCAGGGCTTTAATAAGGGCCATGATGGGTCCAAGGGAATTAGCCATAATTAAGTGTCAGGCGCATAAAAGGGGAGCAGACAGCATCACACAGGGAAACACCAAAGCCGACAAGGCAGCTAAAGAAGCGTCAGGATGCATTGAGGCTACGATAGCCCCAGTAGAAATAGCAAGGCCGCACCCAGGGCCAGGTACGGGGGATATCGAACGTCATATCACATTAGAAGATGTAGCACAGTTACAGGAGGAAACCTCTGTAGCTGAAAAGGCAATGTGGAAAGATAGAGGAGCACTACAGGGACAACAGGACAGGATATGGAGAAATGGGGAGGGATTGGTCATAGCACCCACATCATTACTAACCGTACTAATTAGCGAAGCGCATGGAGTGGACCACTGTGCAAGAGGAGAAGTGGCTAGAAAGATCAAGAAGGAAGGATTCTGGTCACCATACCTGCAAAACTCGATTGACTACATACTAGGTCAGTGTGAGGTGTGTGCTCAGAATAACATCAGGAAAGGCATTACTGCCCCAATAGGGCATATACCCATTCCTGAAGGACCATTTAAACATCTATGCATGGACTATGTGGATATGGGAAAGGTGGTAAGAGGGAAAAGATACATGCTAGTGATTATTGATAGATTCAGCAGATGGATAGAAGCAACGCCATCCAAAGATCAAGGATCTGGAACGGTGATTAACTTCCTGTCAAAAGAAATTATCCCAAGATTTGGTATACCCACGCAATTAAGTTCAGACAATGGATCTGCTTTTATAGGAAGGGCACTGAGAGAGACACTCTCGGCACTCTGAATAAAGCAGAAGTTTGGATGTGTATATCATCCTCAATCCCAAGGAATGGTGGAGAGAGCAAACGGGACCCTTAAGGCTAAAATAAGCAAAATTTGCAATGAAACAGGGAAAAACTGGATAGATGCTCTGCCATTGGCTCTAATGCAGTACAGGAGTCAGGAAAACAGAATCACACATTTGAGCCCACATGAAATGATGACAGGAAGAGTAATGCCGGTACCTAAGATCAGGGGATCAGGAGGTCCTACGCTAGAATGTTTAGATCAAAGCACAAAAGAATATATACAACAATTAACTGTTATACATAGAACTATATTTGAACAGGAAAAAGCCAAGGAGGAGGAGAATCCGGTAACAGAACATCAGATCAAACCTGGAGATCGAGTATACATCAGAAAGTTCCGGAGACGTTGGAACGAACCGAGACGAGAAGGACCGTTTGAAGTCACCAAAGTGTCTCCCACGGCGTTGCAAGTAGAAGGCAGTACACTGTGGTATCACTTGAACCATTGTACCAGAACAGTACCAGGGGTAGGGGAGAGAAGGGAAATTGAAGAAGTACACAGAGTGGACAGAAGTGATAGCGAGGAAGAAATAGAAATACACGGGGAGAATCGTGGGGAGGAGGAACAGAGCCAAGGAAGAACAAAAAGAATAGAGGATGATGAAAGTAGTTCTGTACATGAGTTGGCTGATGATACAAATGCCCAGCCTGAGCCTATTAGTCAAGGTGCCGAGGGAGGTGAGGACAGGGAAGGGGCCCCATTCCCCACCTGGGACTTGGAAACTATTTCCCTTAGGGACTTCCGTGACCCATAGAAAAGGAGAATGGGATACAGAAGACATAAGGGTGCAGAATCAGGAAGATAGAGTATTAAGACGAACAAAACGTGAACGATTAGTGAGCACAAATACTATTTGGGGAAAAGCGCAGAAAAACAAATGGTGGAAATGGGCTGAGTATGCAGGTCGGAGAAACAGTGATGGGAAAGAGTGTGTAGTATGTGCATCAGAGAAACCTAACACCCAAGTAACTGATATACCATGGGGATCAGGAGACTGTAGAACCAGGAAACAAAGCTGGAGAAAGGAAAATTGCCGTCCATATACCACATATATACGGTATCATATGATAGGGAATCGGAACTACTCGTATGAGAAGATAAACTGTTCCGGATCCGCATGTGATAACCTTTGTAAAGGTGAGCCGCCGTTGTGTCAATACCACTGCATCCTGTTTGCTGGGGTAAAAAAGGGCATCTACAACTTGACCCACAGATGTCCAAAGTGGCCAAAAACGGCAGTGGACGCGGTCCCAAAGGAATGGAGTGTAGAGCCCAACTTACAAATCCAAGATTGCCATTGGAGGGAAAGTAGCACAGGAAGTAGTGTGGGAAATTACACAGGAGAGTGTGAAAGGATTTGGAATATAACCGATGCTCTTAATCTGATCATCTCAGGAGGGGGATGGGCACCCCCTCCTTATGTGTTAGACTATCAAGAAAATCAACTGGCCGATCTCTGGTGGCTTTGTGGCCCGGAGAAAGGGCTATTGGCAAAATTACCACAGAATTGGAAGGGACTATGTGCTCGAGTTATGCTTGCCCAGAGCATTGTGATACTACCGGTGGAAAGAAAAATTAAATCACAAAAAGTTAAGAGGGCATATATCCCTGACCCTACGATAAAATTGGACGCAATCGGACAGCCCCGCGGCATCCCGAATGAGTTCAAAGCTAGGAACGAAATAGCTGCAGGGTTTGAATCCCTCTTTGTTTGGATCACACCCAGCAAGAATACTGAGTGGATCAATTACATCTATTATAATCAGCAGAGGTTTATTAATTATACGAATGATGCCCTGGAGGCCTTAGGAGAGCAGTTGGATGCGACCAGCAAAATGGCGTGGCAAAATCGACAGGCGTTAGATTGGCTCCTGGCAGAGAAAGGAGGGGTGTGTGTTATGTTTGGGGATCAGTGCTACACATTTATCCCTAATAACACTAATCCAGAAGGGTCATTTACACAAGCCATGAATAAGTTAAAAAATCTTAAGAAAGAAGTGAAAGAAAATGCTGGGTTTGGGCATGAGGTATGGAGTTGGCTGGACAGAATATTAGGAAGATGGGGGGCGTGGTTTGCCAAAGCTGGAGCTGTAGCAATCGCAACAATAATCATTCTGGGATTGATATTTTGTTGTTTTTTACCCGCCCTGAGATCCTTCCTTACCAGAGTGGCAGCGCGGCAGATGGTGACGCGGGTGCTAAGCAGCTCACGCTCAAGAGAAAAAACAGAGGAATGGGAAAATCTTGAGCCGCCCCCGCTGAGTGGATTCACAATGACCTTGGTCGAAGTTGAAACTCGTCACTCTGTAAAATAACTACAATAGTGAAAGATCACCTTGTGGAAACAACAGCACCTTGCTGAAGTCCGCGCGAAACCAGGAGAACTTAGTCTGTACACAGGAATCAGTCTTTTTCCCTTCCCTAGACAAGAGTGGGAAGGTTTTTTGGCTGATGACTGTCAGGGGCAGGCAATCGGGAGGAGCAACCCAAAAATCAGAACCAGGATAGACAAATTATGATAAAGTTAGAATAGGGACACTGATCCCTGACCAAAATAGTCGGCTCCTCCACATCGCCTGGGAAAAGTGATTAAAATGAAATACAAATGGGATTGAGCAAGGGGATTATGTGAACTTGATAATTGGGATGAGGCTAGGAAAGCCTCAAAGGGGGGATTGTAAGGGAAATTGTATTAGATATTGTATGAGCTAGGTATGAAATTCAGATTCACAGGTTTTAGTAAAATGATATAGCAGGTTTAGGTGAGTAGTGAGATGGGTATATAACCTAAAATAACTTCGTGTGACCTAATATAATCAAGTGTAGTCGATATGATCAAAGTGGAGAAACTAGAGAAGTAATATAGCAATCACTAATTAAGGAAAGCAGACAATAGTCACTTAAGAAAACAAGGAAGACTGCTCGGTGGTTCAACTTAATAGTGGACCATAAATCAGCAGAGAGAATGTCTTTTTCTTCTAAACACATTCGGCCTTAGCCTGCAAAACCACGATTATTATACAAACAGAAAAGTTCAGATAAGAGCAAGAGTTATAACCACCATGGTTTAAGAGACAAAGAGATATAACAGGGAGCGACAAATTGCAAAGAAAACAGATAAAGGGTCAACTAAAATTAATGGTGGCCAAAGAAAGGTCGGGCTGTAGGGTAAGATAACAACCAAGGACAGGCTGTAAAAGGGAGAGGAGGATCTTGAAATATGAGGCTGAAATGTACATAAAAGACTGTAAGCCCAAGGGCTCTTTGGAGTGTTCCGGACGTTCCCGACTTTATCTCTTGTGCTGAGAAATAAAGTCTATTGCTTGGAAGATCGCTGCTCAGACTCTCTGTTTTAATTGATGTGAATAAATTATCGTCCTGGGGAACCACGACAGGAGCTTTACTCTGTATCTAACCCCTTTCCTTGCCTGTCCTGGGAGTGTTTGATGGGGGACAGTTTAGAGGGAGCTTTACTCTGTATCTATCCCTGTGCTGTACCTGTCCTGGGAGTGTATGATGGGGACAGTGTACAGGGAGCTTTACTCTGTATCTAACCCCGTGCTGTATCTGTCCTGGGTGTGTTTAATGCGGACAGTGTCGAGGGAGCTTTACTCTGTATCTAACCCCATGCTGCACCTTTCCTGGGTGTGTTTGATGGGAACAGTGTCGAGGGAGCTTTACTCTGTATCTAACCCCTTTTCTTGTCTGTCCTGGGAGTGTTTGATAGGGGACAGTTTAGAGGGAGCTTTACTCTGTATTTAACCCCGTGCTGTACCTGTCCTGGGTGTGTTTGATGGGGACAGTGTAGAGGGAGCATAACTCTGTATCTCGCCCCGTGCTGTATCTGCCCCTGGAGTGTTTGATGGCGACAGTGTCGAGGGAGCTTTACTCTGTGTGAAAACCCGTGCTGCAACTATCCGGGGAGTGTTTGATGGGGGCAATGTAGAGGGAGCTTTACTCTGTATCTAACGCCGTGCTGTACCAGTTCTGGGAGTGTTTGATGGGGACGGTGGAGAGGGAGCTTGACTCTGCATCAAACTCCGTGCTGTACCTGTCCTGGGAGTGTTTGATGGGGGACAGTGGAGAGGGAGCTTTACTCTGTATCTAACCCCGTGCTGTACCTGTCCTGGGACTGTTTGATGGGGACAGTGTAGATGGAGCATTGCTCTGTATCTAACCCCGTGCTGTACCTGTCCTGGGAGTGTTTGATGGGGACAGTGTAGAGGGAGCATTACTCTGTATCTAACCCCTTTCCTTGCCTGTCCTGGGAGTGTTTGATGGGGGACAGTTTCGAGGGAGCTTTACTCTGTATTTAACCCCGTGCTGGACCTGTCCTGGGTGTGTTTGATGGGGACAGTGTAGAGGGAGCTTTACTCTGTATCTAGCCCCGTGCTGTACCTGTCCCTGGAGTGTTTGATGGGGACAGTGTAGAGGGAGCTTTACTCTGTATCTAGCACCGTGCTGTATCTGTCCTGGGATTGTTTCATGGGGACGGTGTAGAGGGAGCTTTACTCTTTATCTCACCCCATGCTGTACCTGTACTGAGTGTGATTGGTGGGGACAGTGTCGAGGGAGCTTTACTCTGTATCTAACCCCGTGCTCTACCTGTCCTGGGTGTCTTTGATGGGGACAGTGTAGAGGAAGCTTTACTCTGGATATATTCCCGAGCTGTACCTGTTCTGGGAGTGTTTGATGGGGGACAGTTTAGAGGGAGCTTTACTCTGTATCTATCCCTGTGCTGTACATGTCCTGGGAGTGTTTGATGGGGACAGTGTAGAGGGAGCTTTACTCTGTATCTAACCCCGTGCTGTACCTGTTCTGGGAGTGTTTGATGGGGACGGTGTAGAGGGAGCTTGACTCTCGATCTAACCCCGTGCTGTAACTGTCCTGGGAGTGTTTGACGGGGACAGTGTAGAGGGAGCTTGACTCTGTATGTCGCCCCGTGCTGTACCTGTCCTGGGAGTGTTTGATGGGGACAGTGTCGAGGGAGCTTTACTCTGTGTGAAATCCCGTGCTGCAGCTATCCGGGGAGTGTTTGATGGGGGCAGTGTAGAGGGAGCTTAACTCTGTATCTCACCCCATGCTGTACCTGTCCTGGGAGTGTTTGATGCGGACAGTGTAGAGGGAGCTTTACTCTGTATCTAACGCCGTGCTGTAACAGTTCTGGGAGTGTTTGATGGGGGCTGTGGAGAGGGAGCTTGACTCTGCATCAAACTCCGTGCTGTACCTGTCCTGGGAGTGTTTGATGGGGGACAGTGGAGAGGGAGCTTTACTCTGTATCTAACCCCGTGCTGTACCTGTCCTGGGACTGTTTGATGGGGACAGTGGAGAGGGAGCTTTACTCTGTATCTAACCCCGTGCTGTACCCGTCCTGGGAGTGTTTGATGGGGACAGTGTAGAGGGAGTGTAAGGGAAATTGTATTAGATATTGTATGAGCTAGGTATGAAATTCAGATTCACAGGTTTTAGTAAAATGATATAGCAGATTTAGGTGAGTAGTGAGATGGGTATATAACCTAAAATAACTTCGTGTGACCTAATAAAATCAAGTGTAGTCGATATGATCAAAGTGGAGAAACTAGAGAAGTAATATAGCAATCACTAATTAAGGAAAGCAGACAATAGTCACTTAAGAAAACAAGGAAGACTGCTCGGTGGTTCAACTTAATAGTGGACCATAAATCAGCAGAGAGAATGTCTTTTTCTTCTAAACACATTCGGCCTTAGCCTGCAAAACCACGATTATTATACAAACAGAAAAGTTCAGATAAGAGCAAGAGTTATAACCACCATGGTTTAAGAGACAAAGAGATATAACAGGGAGCGACCAATTGCAAAGAAAACAGATAAAGGGTCAACTAAAATTAATGGTGGCCAAAGAAAGGTCGGGCTGTAGGGTAAGATAACAACCAAGGATAGGCTGTAAAAGGGAGAGGAGGATCTTGAAATATGAGGCTGAAATGTACATAAAAGACTGTAAGCCCAAGGGCTCTTTGGAGTGTTCCGGACGTTCCCGACTTTATCTCTTGTGCTGAGAAATAAAGTCTATTGCTTGGAAGATCGCTGCTCAGACTCTCTGTTTTAATTGATGTGAATAAATTGTCGTCCTGGGGAACCACGACAGGAGCTTTACTCTGTATCTAACCCCTTTCCTTGCCTGTCCTGGGAGTGTTTGATGGGGGACAGTTTAGAGGGAGCTTTACTCTGTATCTATCCCTGTGCTGTACCTGTCCTGGGAGTGTATGATGGGGACAGTGTACAGGGAGCTTTACTCTGTATCTAACCCCGTGCTGTATCTGTCCTGGGTGTGTTTAATGCGGACAGTGTCGAGGGAGCTTTACTCTGTATCTAACCCCATGCTGCACCTTTCCTGGGTGTGTTTGATGGGAACAGTGTCGAGGGAGCTTTACTCTGTATCTAACCCCTTTTCTTGTCTGTCCTGGGAGTGTTTGATGGGGGACAGTTTAGAGGGAGCTTTACTCTGTATTTAACCCCGTGCTGTACCTGTCCTGGGTGTGTTTGATGGGGACAGTGTAGAGGGAGCATAACTCTGTATCTCGCCCCGTGCTGTACCTGCCCCTGGAGTGTTTGATGGCGACAGTGTCGAGGGAGCTTTACTCTGTGTGAAACCCCGTGCTGCAACTATCCGGGGAGTGTTTGATGGGGGCAATGTAGAGGGAGCTTTACTCTGTATCTAACGCCGTGCTGTACCAGTTCTGGGAGTGTTTGATGGGGACGGTGGAGAGGGAGCTTGACTCTGCATCAAACTCCGTGCTGTACCTGTCCTGGGAGTGTTTGATGGGGGACAGTTTAGAGGGAGCTTTACTCTGTATCTATCCCTGTGCTGTACCTGTCCTGGGAGTGTTTGGTGGGGACAGTGTCGCGGGAGCTTTACTCTGTATCTAGCCCCGTGCTGTACCCGTCCTGGGAGTGTTTGATGGGGACAGTGTAGAGGGAGCTTTACTCTGTATCTAACCCCTTTCCTTGCCTGTCCTGGGAGTGTTTGATGGGGGACAGTTTAGAGGGAGCTTTACACTGTATTTAACCCCGTGCTGTACCTGTCCTGGGTGTGTTTGATGGGGACAGTGTAGAGGGAGCTTTACTCTGTATCTAGCCCCGTGCTGTACCTGTCCCTGGAGTGTTTGATGGGGACAGTGTCCGGGGAGCTTTACTCTGTATTTAACCCCGTGCTGTACCTGTCCTGGGAGTGTTTGAAGGGGACAGTGTAGAGGGAGCTTTACTCTGTATCTCGCCCCGTGCTGTACCTGCCCCTGGAGTGTTTGATGGGGACAGTGTCGAGGGAGCTTTACTCTGTGTGAAACCCCGTGCATCAGCTATCCGGGGAGTGTTCGATGGGGGCAGTGTAGAGGGAGCTTTACTCTGTATCTAACGCCGTACTGTATCTGTCCTGGGAGTATTTAATGGCGACAGTGTCGAGGGAGCATTAATCTGTATCTAACTCCATGCTGTATCTATCCTGGGAATTGTTTGATCGGGACAGTGTAGAGTGAGCTTCACTCTGCATCTATCCCTGTGCTGTATCTGTCCCGGGAGTATTTAATGGCGACAGTGGAGAGAGAGTTTTACTCTGTATCTAACCTCGTGCTGTACCTGTCCTGGGAGTGTTTGATGGGGACAGTGTCGAGGGAGCTTTACTCTATATCTAACCCCGTGCTGTACCTGTCCTGGGATTGTTTGATGGGGACGGTGTTGAGTGAGTTTTACTCTGTATCTAATCCCGTGCTGTGTCTGTCGCAGGAGTGTTTGATGGGGACAGTGTCGAGGGAGCTTTACTCTGCATCTAAAGCCTTGCTGTATCTGTCCTGGGAGTATTTAATGGCGACAGTGTAGAGGGAGCTTTACTCTGTATCTAACTCCATGTTGTATCAATCCTTGGAATTGTTTGATTGGGACAGTGGAGAGTGAGCTTCACTCTGCATCTATCCCTGTGCTGTATCTGTCCTGGGAGTATTTAATGGCGACAGTGTAGAGAGAGCTTTCCTCTGTACCTAACCCCGTGCTGTACCTGTCCTGGGATTGTTTGATGGGGGACAGTGTAGAGGGAGCTTTACTCTGTATCTAACCCCGTGCTGTACCTGTACTGAATGTGTTTGGAGGGGACAGTGTCGAGGGAGCTTTACTCTGTATGTAATCCCGTGCTGTACCTGTTCTGGGAGTGTTTGATGGGGGACAGTTTAGAGGGAGCTTTACTCTGTATCTCTCCCTGTGCAGTACCTGTCCTGGGAGTGTATGATGGGGACAGTGTACAGGGAGGTTTACTCTGTATCAAACCCCGTGCTGTATCTGTCCTGGGTGTGTTTGATGCGGACAGTGTCGAGGGAGCTTTACTCTGTATCTAACTCCATGCTGCACCTTTCCTGGGTATGTTTGATGGGAACAGTGTCGAGGGAGCTTTACTCTGTATCTAACCCCTTTACTTGTCTGTCCTGGGAGTGTTTGATGGGGACGGTGTAGAGGGAGCTTGACTCTGGATCTAACCCCGTGCTGTACCTGTCCTGGGAGTGTTTGAAGGGGACAGTGTAGAGGGAGCTTTACTCTGTATGTCGCCCCGTGCTGTACCTGTCCTGGGAGTGTTTGTTGGGGACAGTGTCGAGGGAGCTTTAGTCTGTGTGAAATCCCGTGCTGGAGCTATCCGGGGAGTGTTTGATGGGGGCAGTGTAGAGGGAGCTTTACTCTGTATCTCACCCCATGCTGTACCTGTCCTGGGAGTGCTTGATGCGGACAGTGGAGAGGGAGCTTTACTCTGTATCTAACGCCGTGCTGTACCAGTTCTGGGAGTGTTTGATGGGGACGGTGGAGAGGGAGCTTGACTCTGCATCAATCTCCGTGCTGTACCTGTCCTGGGAGTGTTTGATGGGGGACAGTGGAGAGGGAGCTTTACTCTGTATCTAACCCCGTGCTGTACCTGTCCTGGGACTGTTTGATGGGGACAGTGGAGAGGGAGCTTTACTCTATATCTAACCCCGTGCTGTACCTGTCCTGGGACTGTTTGATGGGGACAGTGGAGAGGGAGCTTTACTCTGTATCTAACCCCTTTCCTTGCCTGTCCTGGGAGTGTTTGATGGGGGACAGTTTAGAGGGAGCTTTACTCTGTATTTAACCCCGTGCTGTACCTGTCCTGGGTGTGTTTGATGGGGACAGTGTAGAGGGAGCTTTACTCTGTATCTCGCCCCGTGCTGTACCTGCCCCTGGAGTGTTTGATGGCGACAGTGTCGAGGGAGCTTTACTCTGTGTGAAACCCCGTGCTGCAACTATCCGGGGAGTGTTTGATGGGGGCAGTGTAGAGGGAGCTTTACTCTGTATATAACGCCGTGCTGTACCAGTTCTGGGAGTGTTTGATGGGGACGGTGGAGAGGGAGCTTGACTCTGCATCAAACTCCGTGCTGTACCTGTCCTGGGAGTGTTTGATGGGGGACAGTGGAGAGGGAGCTTTACCCTGTATCTAACCCCGTGCTGTACCTGTCCTGGGACTGTTTGATGGGGACAGTGTAGATGGAGCATTACTCTGTATCTAACCCCGTGCTGTACCTGTCCTGGGAGTGTTTGATGGGGACAGAGTAGAGGCAGCATTACTCTGTATCTAACCCCTTCCCTTGCCTGTCCTGGTAGTGTTTGATGGGGGACAGTTTAGAGGGAGCTTTACTCTGAATTTAACCCCGTGCTGGACCTGTCCTGGGTGTGTTTGATGGGGACAGTGTAGAGGGAGCTTTACTCTGTATCTAGCCCCGTGCTGTACCTGTCCCTGGAGTGTTTGATGGGGACAGTGTCGAGGGAGCTTTACTCTGTATCTAACCCCGTGCTGTATCTGTCCTGGGATTGTTTCATGGGGACGGTGTAGAGGGAGCTTTACTCTTTATCTCACCCCATGCTGTACCTGTACTGAGTGTGATTGGTGGGGACCGTGTCGAGGGAGCTTTACTCTGTATCTAACCCCGTGCTGTACCTGTCCTGGGTGTCTTTGATGGGGACAGTGTAGAGGAAGCTTTACTCTGTATGTATTCCCGTGCTGTACCTGTTCTGGGAGTGTTTGATGGGGGACAGTTTAGAGGGAGCTTTACTCTGTATCTAACCCCGTGCTGTATCTGTCCTGGGAGTGGATGAAGGGGACAGTGTCGAGGCAGCTTTACTCTGCATCTAAAGCCTTGCTGTATCTGTCCTGGGAGTATTTAATGGGGACAGTGTAGAGGGAGCTTTAATCTGTATCTAACTCCATGTTGTATCTATCCTGGGAATTGTTTGATCGGGACAGTGTAGAGTGAGCTTCACTCTGCATCTATCCCTATGCTGTATCTGTCCTGGGAGTATTTCATGGCGACAGTGTAGAGAGAGCTTTACTCTGTATCTAACCCCGTGCTGTACCTGTCCTGGGATTGGTTGATGGGGACGGTGTAGAGGGAGCTTTACTCTGTATCTAAACCCATGCTGTACCTGTCCTGGGAGTGTTTGATGGGGGACAGTGTAGAGGGAGCTTTACTCTGTATCTAACCCCATGCTGCACCTGTCCTGGGTGTGTTTGATGGGGACAGTGTAGAGCGAGCTTTACTCTGTATCTAACCCCGTGCTGTACCTGTCCTGTGTGTCTTTGATGGGGACAGTGTAGAGGGAGCTTTACTCTGTATCTATCCCTGTGCTGTACCTGTCCTGGGAGTGTTTGATGGGGACAGTGTACAGGGAGCTTTACTCTGTATCTAACCCCGTGCTGTATCTGTCCTGGGTGTGTTTGATGGGGACAGTGTCGAGGGATCTTTACATTGTATCTAACCCCATGCTGCACCTTTCCTGGGTGTGTTTGATGGGAACAGTGTACAGCGAGCTTTACTCTGTATCTCATCCCATGCTGCACCTGTCCTGGGAGTGTTTGATGGGGACAGTGCAGAGGGAGCTTTTCTCTATCTAACCCCGTGCTGTATCTGTCCTGGGAGTGTTTGATGGGGGACAGATTCGTGGGAGCTTTACTCTGTATCTAACCCCGTGCTGTACCTGTCCTGGGAGTGTATGAAGGGGACAGTGTCGGGGCAGCTTTACTCTGCATCTAAAGCCTTGCTGTATCTGTCCTGGGAGTATTTAATGGCGACAGTGTAGAGGGAGCTTTAATCTGTATCTAACTCCATGCTGTATCTATCCTGGGAATTGTTTGATCGGGACAGTGTAGAGTGAGCTTCACTCGGCATCTATCCCTGTGCTGTACCTGTCCTGGGAGTGTTCGATGGGGGACAGTGGAGAGGGAGCTCTACTCTGTATCGAACCCCGTGCTGTACCTGTCCTGGGACTGTTTGATGGGGACAGTGGAGAGGGAGCTTTACTCTGTATCTAACCCCTTTCGTTGCCTGCCCTGGGAGTGTTTGATGGGGGACAGTTTAGAGGGAGCTTTACTCTGTATCTAACACCGTGCTGTACCTGTCCTGGGAGTGTTTGATGGGGGACAGTGGAGAGGGAGCTTTCCTCTGTATGTCGCCCCGTGCTGTACCTGCCCCTGGAGTGTTTGATGGGGACAGTGTCGAGGGAGCTTTACTCTGTGTGAAACCCGGTGCTGGAGCTATCCGGGGAGTGTTTGATGGGGGCAGTGGAGAGGGAGCTTTACTCTGTATCTCAACCCATGCTGTACCTGTCCTGGGAGTGCTTGATGCGGACAGTGTCGAGGGAGCTTTCCTCTGGATCTAACGCCGTGCTGTACCAGTTCTGGGAGTGTTTGATGGGGACGGTGGAGAGGGAGCTTGACTCTGCATCAAACTCCGTGCTGTACCTGTCCTGGGAGTGTTTGATGGGGGACAGTGGAGAGGGAGCTTTACTCTGTATCTAACCCCGTGCTGTACCTGTCCTGGGACTGTTTGATGGGGACAGTGGAGAGGGAGCTTTACTCTGTATCTAACCCCGTGCTGTACCTGTCCTGGGACTGTTTGATGGGGACAGTGGAGAGGGAGCTTTACTCTGTATCTAACCCCTTTCCTTGCCTGTCCTGGGAGTGTTTAATGGGGGACAGTTTAGAGGGAGCTTTACTCTGTATTTAACCCCGTGCTGTACCTGTCCTGGGTGTGTTTGATGGCGACAGTGTCGAGGGAGCTTTACTCTGTGTGAAACCCCGTGCTGCAGCTATCCGGGGAGTGTTTGATGGGGGCAGTGTCGAGGGAGTTTTACTCTGTATCTAACGCCGTGCTGTACCAGTTCTGGGAGTGTTTGATGGGGACGGTGGAGAGGGAGCTTGACTCTGTATCTAACCCCGTGCTGTACCTGTCCTGGGAGTGTTTGATGGGGGACAGTGGAGAGGGAGCTTTACTCTGTATCTAACCCCGTGCTGTACCTGTCCTGGGAGTGTTTGATGGGGGACAGTGTAGAGGGAGCTTTACTCTGTATGTCGCCCCGTGCTGTACCTGCCCCTGGAGTGTTTGATGGGGAGAGTGTCGAGGGAGCTTTACTCTCTGTGAAATCCCGTGCTGGAGCTATCCGGGGAGTGTTTGATGGGGGCAGTGGAGAGGGAGCTTTACTCTGTATCTCACCCCATGCTGTACCTGTCCTGGGAGTGCTTGATGCGGACAGTGTAGAGGGAGCTTTACTCTGTATCTAACGCCATGATGTACCAGTTCTGGGAGTGTTTGATGGGGACGGTGGAGAGGGAGCTTGACTCTGCATCAAACTCCGTGCTGTACCTGTCCTGGGAGTGTTTGATGGGGGACAGTGGAGAGGGAGCTTTACTCTGTATCTAACCCCGTGCTGTACCTGTCCTGGGACTGTTTGATGCGGACAGTGGAGAGGGAGCTTTACTCTGTATCTAACCCCGTGCTGTACCTGTCCTGGGACTGTTTGATGGGGACAGTGGAGAGGGAGCTTTACTCTATATCTAACCCCTTTCCTTGCCTGTCCTGGGAGTGTTTGATGGGGGACAGTTTAGAGGGAGCTTTACTCTGTATTTAACCCCGTGCTGTACCTGTCCTGGGTGTGTTTGATGGCGACAGTGTCGAGGGAGCTTTACTCTGTGTGAAACCCCGTGCTGCAGCTATCCGGGGAGTGTTTGATGGGGGCAGTGTAGAGGGAGCTTTACTCTGTATCTAACGCCGTGCTGTACCAGTTCTGGGAGTGTTTGATGGGGACGGTGGAGAGGGAGCTTGACTCTGCATCAAACTCCGTGCTGTACCTGTCCTGGCAGTGTTTGATGGGGGACAGTGGAGAGGGAGCTTTACTCTGTATCTAACCCCGTGCTGTATCTGTCCTGGGAGTGTTTGATGGGGACAGTGTAGAGGGAGCATTACTCTGTATCTGACCCCTTTCCTTGCCTGTCCTGGGAGTATTTGATGGGGGACAGTTTAGAGGGAGCTTTACTCTGTATTTAACCCCGTGCTGTACCTGTCCTGGGTGTGTTTGATGGGGACAGTGTAGAGGGAGCTTTACTCTGTATCTAGCCCCGTGCTGTACCTGTCCCTGGAGTGTTTGATGGGGACAGTGTCGAGGGAGCTTTACTCTGTATCTAACCCCGTGCTGTATCTGTCCTGGGATTGTTTCTTGGGGACGGTGTAGAGCGAGCTTTACTCTGAATCTAACCCCGTGCTGTACCTGTCCTGGGGGTCTTTGATGGGGACAGTGTGGAGGAAGCTTTACTCTGTATGTATTCCCGTACTGTACCTGTTCTGGGACTGTTTGATGGGGGACAGTTTAGAGGGAGCTTTACTCTGTATCTATCCCTGTGCTGTACCTGTCCTGGGAGTGTTTGATGGGGACAGTGTCGCGGGAGCTTTACTCTGTATCTAATCCCGTGCTGTGTCTGTCCTGGGAGTGTATGAAGGGGACAATGTTGAGGCAGCTTTACTCTGCATCTAAAGCCTTGCTGTATCTATCCTGGGAGTATTTAATGGGGACAGTGTAGAGGGAGCTTTAATCTGTATCTAACTCCATGCTGTATCTATCCTGGGAATTGTTTGATCGGGACAGTGTAGAGTGAGCTTCACTCTGCATCTATCCCTATGCTGTATCTGTCCTGGGAGTATTTCATGGCGACAGTGTAGAGAGAGCTTTACTCTGTATCTAACCCCGTGCTGTACCTGTCCTGGGAGTGTTTGATGGGGGACAGTGTAGAGGGAGCTTTACTCTGTATCTAACCCCGTGCTGTACCTGTCCTGGGATTGTTTGATGGGGACGGTGTCGAGGGAGCTTTACTCTGTATCTAACCCCATGCTGTACCTGTCCTGGGAGTGTTTGATGGGGGACAGTGTAGAGGGAGCTTTACTCTGTATCTAACCCCGTGCTGTACCTGTCCTGTGTGTGTTTGATGGGGACAATGTAGAGGGAGCTTTACTCTTTCTGTAATCCCGTGCTGTACCTGTTCTGGGACTGTTTGATGGGGACAGTGGAGAGGGAGCTTTACTCTGTATCTAACCCCTTTCCTTGCCTGTCCTGGGAGTGTTTGATGGGGGACAGTTTAGAGGGAGCTTTACTCTGTATTTAACCCCGTGCTGTACCTGTCCTGGGTGTGTTTGATGGGGACAGTGTAGAGGGAGCTTTACTCTGTATCTCGCCCCGTGCTGTACCTGCCCCTGGAGTGTTTGATGGCGACAGTGTCGAGGGAGCTTTACTCTGTGTGAAACCCCGTGCTGCAACTATCCGGGGAGTGTTTGATGGGGGCAGTGTAGAGGGAGCTTTACTCTGTATATAACGCCGTGCTGTACCAGTTCTGGGAGTGTTTGATGGGGACGGTGGAGAGGGAGCTTGACTCTGCATCAAACTCCGTGCTGTACCTGTCCTGGGAGTGTTTGATGGGGGACAGTGGAGAGGGAGCTTTACCCTGTATCTAACCCCGTGCTGTACCTGTCCTGGGACTGTTTGATGGGGACAGTGTAGATGGAGCATTACTCTGTATCTAACCCCGTGCTGTACCTGTCCTGGGAGTGTTTGATGGGGACAGAGTAGAGGCAGCATTACTCTGTATCTAACCCCTTCCCTTGCCTGTCCTGGTAGTGTTTGATGGGGGACAGTTTAGAGGGAGCTTTACTCTGTATTTAACCCCGTGCTGTACCTGTCCTGGGTGTGTTTGATGGGGACATTGTCGAGGGAGCTTTACTCTGTATCTAGCCCCGTGCTGTACCTGTCCCTGGAGTGTTTGATGGGGACAGTGTCGAGGGAGCTTTACTCTGTATCTAACCCCGTGCTGTATCTGTCCTGGGATTGTTTCATGGGGACGGTGTAGAGGGAGCTTTACTCTTTATCTCACCCCATGCTGTACCTGTACTGAGTGTGATTGGTGGGGACCGTGTCGAGGGAGCTTTACTCTGTATCTAACCCCGTGCTGTACCTGTCCTGGGTGTCTTTGATGGGGACAGTGTAGAGGAAGCTTTACTCTGTATGTATTCCCGTGCTGTACCTGTTCTGGGAGTGTTTGATGGGGGACAGTTTAGAGGGAGCTTTACTCTGTATCTAACCCCGTGCTGTATCTGTCCTGGGAGTGGATGAAGGGGACAGTGTCGAGGCAGCTTTACTCTGCATCTAAAGCCTTGCTGTATCTGTCCTGGGAGTATTTAATGGGGACAGTGTAGAGGGAGCTTTAATCTGTATCTAACTCCATGTTGTATCTATCCTGGGAATTGTTTGATCGGGACAGTGTAGAGTGAGCTTCACTCTGCATCTATCCCTATGCTGTATCTGTCCTGGGAGTATTTCATGGCGACAGTGTAGAGAGAGCTTTACTCTGTATCTAACCCCGTGCTGTACCTGTCCTGGGATTGGTTGATGGGGACGGTGTAGAGGGAGCTTTACTCTGTATCTAAACCCATGCTGTACCTGTCCTGGGAGTGTTTGATGGGGGACAGTGTAGAGGGAGCTTTACTCTGTATCTAACCCCATGCTGCACCTGTCCTGGGTGTGTTTGATGGGGACAGTGTAGAGCGAGCTTTACTCTGTATCTAACCCCGTGCTGTACCTGTCCTGTGTGTCTTTGATGGGGACAGTGTAGAGGGAGCTTTACTCTGTATCTATCCCTGTGCTGTACCTGTCCTGGGAGTGTTTGATGGGGACAGTGTACAGGGAGCTTTACTCTGTATCTAACCCCGTGCTGTATCTGTCCTGGGTGTGTTTGATGGGGACAGTGTCGAGGGATCTTTACATTGTATCTAACCCCATGCTGCACCTTTCCTGGGTGTGTTTGATGGGAACAGTGTACAGCGAGCTTTACTCTGTATCTCATCCCATGCTGCACCTGTCCTGGGAGTGTTTGATGGGGACAGTGCAGAGGGAGCTTTTCTCTATCTAACCCCGTGCTGTATCTGTCCTGGGAGTGTTTGATGGGGGACAGATTCGTGGGAGCTTTACTCTGTATCTAACCCCGTGCTGTACCTGTCCTGGGAGTGTATGAAGGGGACAGTGTCGGGGCAGCTTTACTCTGCATCTAAAGCCTTGCTGTATCTGTCCTGGGAGTATTTAATGGCGACAGTGTAGAGGGAGCTTTAATCTGTATCTAACTCCATGCTGTATCTATCCTGGGAATTGTTTGATCGGGACAGTGTAGAGTGAGCTTCACTCGGCATCTATCCCTGTGCTGTACCTGTCCTGGGAGTGTTCGATGGGGGACAGTGGAGAGGGAGCTCTACTCTGTATCGAACCCCGTGCTGTACCTGTCCTGGGACTGTTTGATGGGGACAGTGGAGAGGGAGCTTTACTCTGTATCTAACCCCTTTCGTTGCCTGCCCTGGGAGTGTTTGATGGGGGACAGTTTAGAGGGAGCTTTACTCTGTATCTAACACCGTGCTGTACCTGTCCTGGGAGTGTTTGATGGGGGACAGTGGAGAGGGAGCTTTCCTCTGTATGTCGCCCCGTGCTGTACCTGCCCCTGGAGTGTTTGATGGGGACAGTGTCGAGGGAGCTTTACTCTGTGTGAAACCCGGTGCTGGAGCTATCCGGGGAGTGTTTGATGGGGGCAGTGGAGAGGGAGCTTTACTCTGTATCTCAACCCATGCTGTACCTGTCCTGGGAGTGCTTGATGCGGACAGTGTCGAGGGAGCTTTCCTCTGGATCTAACGCCGTGCTGTACCAGTTCTGGGAGTGTTTGATGGGGACGGTGGAGAGGGAGCTTGACTCTGCATCAAACTCCGTGCTGTACCTGTCCTGGGAGTGTTTGATGGGGGACAGTGGAGAGGGAGCTTTACTCTGTATCTAACCCCGTGCTGTACCTGTCCTGGGACTGTTTGATGGGGACAGTGGAGAGGGAGCTTTACTCTGTATCTAACCCCGTGCTGTACCTGTCCTGGGACTGTTTGATGGGGACAGTGGAGAGGGAGCTTTACTCTGTATCTAACCCCTTTCCTTGCCTGTCCTGGGAGTGTTTAATGGGGGACAGTTTAGAGGGAGCTTTACTCTGTATTTAACCCCGTGCTGTACCTGTCCTGGGTGTGTTTGATGGCGACAGTGTCGAGGGAGCTTTACTCTGTGTGAAACCCCGTGCTGCAGCTATCCGGGGAGTGTTTGATGGGGGCAGTGTCGAGGGAGTTTTACTCTGTATCTAACGCCGTGCTGTACCAGTTCTGGGAGTGTTTGATGGGGACGGTGGAGAGGGAGCTTGACTCTGTATCTAACCCCGTGCTGTACCTGTCCTGGGAGTGTTTGATGGGGGACAGTGGAGAGGGAGCTTTACTCTGTATCTAACCCCGTGCTGTACCTGTCCTGGGAGTGTTTGATGGGGGACAGTGTAGAGGGAGCTTTACTCTGTATGTCGCCCCGTGCTGTACCTGCCCCTGGAGTGTTTGATGGGGAGAGTGTCGAGGGAGCTTTACTCTCTGTGAAATCCCGTGCTGGAGCTATCCGGGGAGTGTTTGATGGGGGCAGTGGAGAGGGAGCTTTACTCTGTATCTCACCCCATGCTGTACCTGTCCTGGGAGTGCTTGATGCGGACAGTGTAGAGGGAGCTTTACTCTGTATCTAACGCCATGATGTACCAGTTCTGGGAGTGTTTGATGGGGACGGTGGAGAGGGAGCTTGACTCTGCATCAAACTCCGTGCTGTACCTGTCCTGGGAGTGTTTGATGGGGGACAGTGGAGAGGGAGCTTTACTCTGTATCTAACCCCGTGCTGTACCTGTCCTGGGACTGTTTGATGCGGACAGTGGAGAGGGAGCTTTACTCTGTATCTAACCCCGTGCTGTACCTGTCCTGGGACTGTTTGATGGGGACAGTGGAGAGGGAGCTTTACTCTATATCTAACCCCTTTCCTTGCCTGTCCTGGGAGTGTTTGATGGGGGACAGTTTAGAGGGAGCTTTACTCTGTATTTAACCCCGTGCTGTACCTGTCCTGGGTGTGTTTGATGGCGACAGTGTCGAGGGAGCTTTACTCTGTGTGAAACCCCGTGCTGCAGCTATCCGGGGAGTGTTTGATGGGGGCAGTGTAGAGGGAGCTTTACCCTGTATCTAACCCCGTGCTGTACCTGTCCTGGGACTGTTTGATGGGGACAGTGTAGATGGAGCATTACTCTGTATCTAACCCCGTGCTGTACCTGTCCTGGGAGTGTTTGATGGGGACAGAGTAGAGGCAGCATTACTCTGTATCTAACCCCTTCCCTTGCCTGTCCTGGTAGTGTTTGATGGGGGACAGTTTAGAGGGAGCTTTACTCTGAATTTAACCCCGTGCTGGACCTGTCCTGGGTGTGTTTGATGGGGACAGTGTAGAGGGAGCTTTACTCTGTATCTAGCCCCGTGCTGTACCTGTCCCTGGAGTGTTTGATGGGGACAGTGTCGAGGGAGCTTTACTCTGTATCTAACCCCGTGCTGTATCTGTCCTGGGATTGTTTCATGGGGACGGTGTAGAGGGAGCTTTACTCTTTATCTCACCCCATGCTGTACCTGTACTGAGTGTGATTGGTGGGGACCGTGTCGAGGGAGCTTTACTCTGTATCTAACCCCGTGCTGTACCTGTCCTGGGTGTCTTTGATGGGGACAGTGTAGAGGAAGCTTTACTCTGTATGTATTCCCGTGCTGTACCTGTTCTGGGAGTGTTTGATGGGGGACAGTTTAGAGGGAGCTTTACTCTGTATCTAACCCCGTGCTGTATCTGTCCTGGGAGTGGATGAAGGGGACAGTGTCGAGGCAGCTTTACTCTGCATCTAAAGCCTTGCTGTATCTGTCCTGGGAGTATTTAATGGGGACAGTGTAGAGGGAGCTTTAATCTGTATCTAACTCCATGTTGTATCTATCCTGGGAATTGTTTGATCGGGACAGTGTAGAGTGAGCTTCACTCTGCATCTATCCCTATGCTGTATCTGTCCTGGGAGTATTTCATGGCGACAGTGTAGAGAGAGCTTTACTCTGTATCTAACCCCGTGCTGTACCTGTCCTGGGATTGGTTGATGGGGACGGTGTAGAGGGAGCTTTACTCTGTATCTAAACCCATGCTGTACCTGTCCTGGGAGTGTTTGATGGGGGACAGTGTAGAGGGAGCTTTACTCTGTATCTAACCCCATGCTGCACCTGTCCTGGGTGTGTTTGATGGGGACAGTGTAGAGCGAGCTTTACTCTGTATCTAACCCCGTGCTGTACCTGTCCTGTGTGTCTTTGATGGGGACAGTGTAGAGGGAGCTTTACTCTGTATCTATCCCTGTGCTGTACCTGTCCTGGGAGTGTTTGATGGGGACAGTGTACAGGGAGCTTTACTCTGTATCTAACCCCGTGCTGTATCTGTCCTGGGTGTGTTTGATGGGGACAGTGTCGAGGGATCTTTACATTGTATCTAACCCCATGCTGCACCTTTCCTGGGTGTGTTTGATGGGAACAGTGTACAGCGAGCTTTACTCTGTATCTCATCCCATGCTGCACCTGTCCTGGGAGTGTTTGATGGGGACAGTGCAGAGGGAGCTTTTCTCTATCTAACCCCGTGCTGTATCTGTCCTGGGAGTGTTTGATGGGGGACAGATTCGTGGGAGCTTTACTCTGTATCTAACCCCGTGCTGTACCTGTCCTGGGAGTGTATGAAGGGGACAGTGTCGGGGCAGCTTTACTCTGCATCTAAAGCCTTGCTGTATCTGTCCTGGGAGTATTTAATGGCGACAGTGTAGAGGGAGCTTTAATCTGTATCTAACTCCATGCTGTATCTATCCTGGGAATTGTTTGATCGGGACAGTGTAGAGTGAGCTTCACTCGGCATCTATCCCTGTGCTGTACCTGTCCTGGGAGTGTTCGATGGGGGACAGTGGAGAGGGAGCTCTACTCTGTATCGAACCCCGTGCTGTACCTGTCCTGGGACTGTTTGATGGGGACAGTGGAGAGGGAGCTTTACTCTGTATCTAACCCCTTTCGTTGCCTGCCCTGGGAGTGTTTGATGGGGGACAGTTTAGAGGGAGCTTTACTCTGTATCTAACACCGTGCTGTACCTGTCCTGGGAGTGTTTGATGGGGGACAGTGGAGAGGGAGCTTTCCTCTGTATGTCGCCCCGTGCTGTACCTGCCCCTGGAGTGTTTGATGGGGACAGTGTCGAGGGAGCTTTACTCTGTGTGAAACCCGGTGCTGGAGCTATCCGGGGAGTGTTTGATGGGGGCAGTGGAGAGGGAGCTTTACTCTGTATCTCAACCCATGCTGTACCTGTCCTGGGAGTGCTTGATGCGGACAGTGTCGAGGGAGCTTTCCTCTGGATCTAACGCCGTGCTGTACCAGTTCTGGGAGTGTTTGATGGGGACGGTGGAGAGGGAGCTTGACTCTGCATCAAACTCCGTGCTGTACCTGTCCTGGGAGTGTTTGATGGGGGACAGTGGAGAGGGAGCTTTACTCTGTATCTAACCCCGTGCTGTACCTGTCCTGGGACTGTTTGATGGGGACAGTGGAGAGGGAGCTTTACTCTGTATCTAACCCCGTGCTGTACCTGTCCTGGGACTGTTTGATGGGGACAGTGGAGAGGGAGCTTTACTCTGTATCTAACCCCTTTCCTTGCCTGTCCTGGGAGTGTTTAATGGGGGACAGTTTAGAGGGAGCTTTACTCTGTATTTAACCCCGTGCTGTACCTGTCCTGGGTGTGTTTGATGGCGACAGTGTCGAGGGAGCTTTACTCTGTGTGAAACCCCGTGCTGCAGCTATCCGGGGAGTGTTTGATGGGGGCAGTGTCGAGGGAGTTTTACTCTGTATCTAACGCCGTGCTGTACCAGTTCTGGGAGTGTTTGATGGGGACGGTGGAGAGGGAGCTTGACTCTGTATCTAACCCCGTGCTGTACCTGTCCTGGGAGTGTTTGATGGGGGACAGTGGAGAGGGAGCTTTACTCTGTATCTAACCCCGTGCTGTACCTGTCCTGGGAGTGTTTGATGGGGGACAGTGTAGAGGGAGCTTTACTCTGTATGTCGCCCCGTGCTGTACCTGCCCCTGGAGTGTTTGATGGGGAGAGTGTCGAGGGAGCTTTACTCTCTGTGAAATCCCGTGCTGGAGCTATCCGGGGAGTGTTTGATGGGGGCAGTGGAGAGGGAGCTTTACTCTGTATCTCACCCCATGCTGTACCTGTCCTGGGAGTGCTTGATGCGGACAGTGTAGAGGGAGCTTTACTCTGTATCTAACGCCATGATGTACCAGTTCTGGGAGTGTTTGATGGGGACGGTGGAGAGGGAGCTTGACTCTGCATCAAACTCCGTGCTGTACCTGTCCTGGGAGTGTTTGATAGGGGACAGTGGAGAGGGAGCTTTACTCTGTATCTAACCCCGTGCTGTACCTGTCCTGGGACTGTTTGATGCGGACAGTGGAGAGGGAGCTTTACTCTGTATCTAACCCCGTGCTGTACCTGTCCTGGGACTGTTTGATGGGGACAGTGGAGAGGGAGCTTTACTCTATATCTAACCCCTTTCCTTGCCTGTCCTGGGAGTGTTTGATGGGGGACAGTTTAGAGGGAGCTTTACTCTGTATTTAACCCCGTGCTGTACCTGTCCTGGGTGTGTTTGATGGCGACAGTGTCGAGGGAGCTTTACTCTGTGTGAAACCCCGTGCTGCAGCTATCCGGGGAGTGTTTGATGGGGGCAGTGTAGAGGGAGCTTTACTCTGTATCTAACGCCGTGCTGTACCAGTTCTGGGAGTGTTTGATGGGGACGGTGGAGAGGGAGCTTGACTCTGCATCAAACTCCGTGCTGTACCTGTCCTGGCAGTGTTTGATGGGGGACAGTGGAGAGGGAGCTTTACTCTGTATCTAACCCCGTGCTGTATCTGTCCTGGGAGTGTTTGATGGGGACAGTGTAGAGGGAGCATTACTCTGTATCTGACCCCTTTCCTTGCCTGTCCTGGGAGTATTTGATGGGGGACAGTTTAGAGGGAGCTTTACTCTGTATTTAACCCCGTGCTGTACCTGTCCTGGGTGTGTTTGATGGGGACAGTGTAGAGGGAGCTTTACTCTGTATCTAGCCCCGTGCTGTACCTGTCCCTGGAGTGTTTGATGGGGACAGTGTCGAGGGAGCTTTACTCTGTATCTAACCCCGTGCTGTATCTGTCCTGGGATTGTTTCTTGGGGACGGTGTAGAGCGAGCTTTACTCTGAATCTAACCCCGTGCTGTACCTGTCCTGGGGGTCTTTGATGGGGACAGTGTGGAGGAAGCTTTACTCTGTATGTATTCCCGTACTGTACCTGTTCTGGGACTGTTTGATGGGGGACAGTTTAGAGGGAGCTTTACTCTGTATCTATCCCTGTGCTGTACCTGTCCTGGGAGTGTTTGATGGGGACAGTGTCGCGGGAGCTTTACTCTGTATCTAATCCCGTGCTGTGTCTGTCCTGGGAGTGTATGAAGGGGACAATGTTGAGGCAGCTTTACTCTGCATCTAAAGCCTTGCTGTATCTATCCTGGGAGTATTTAATGGGGACAGTGTAGAGGGAGCTTTAATCTGTATCTAACTCCATGCTGTATCTATCCTGGGAATTGTTTGATCGGGACAGTGTAGAGTGAGCTTCACTCTGCATCTATCCCTATGCTGTATCTGTCCTGGGAGTATTTCATGGCGACAGTGTAGAGAGAGCTTTACTCTGTATCTAACCCCGTGCTGTACCTGTCCTGGGAGTGTTTGATGGGGGACAGTGTAGAGGGAGCTTTACTCTGTATCTAACCCCGTGCTGTACCTGTCCTGGGATTGTTTGATGGGGACGGTGTCGAGGGAGCTTTACTCTGTATCTAACCCCATGCTGTACCTGTCCTGGGAGTGTTTGATGGGGGACAGTGTAGAGGGAGCTTTACTCTGTATCTAACCCCGTGCTGTACCTGTCCTGTGTGTGTTTGATGGGGACAATGTAGAGGGAGCTTTACTCTTTCTGTAATCCCGTGCTGTACCTGTTCTGGGACTGTTTGATGGGGACAGTGGAGAGGGAGCTTTACTCTGTATCTAACCCCTTTCCTTGCCTGTCCTGGGAGTGTTTGATGGGGGACAGTTTAGAGGGAGCTTTACTCTGTATTTAACCCCGTGCTGTACCTGTCCTGGGTGTGTTTGATGGGGACAGTGTAGAGGGAGCTTTACTCTGTATCTCGCCCCGTGCTGTACCTGCCCCTGGAGTGTTTGATGGCGACAGTGTCGAGGGAGCTTTACTCTGTGTGAAACCCCGTGCTGCAACTATCCGGGGAGTGTTTGATGGGGGCAGTGTAGAGGGAGCTTTACTCTGTATATAACGCCGTGCTGTACCAGTTCTGGGAGTGTTTGATGGGGACGGTGGAGAGGGAGCTTGACTCTGCATCAAACTCCGTGCTGTACCTGTCCTGGGAGTGTTTGATGGGGGACAGTGGAGAGGGAGCTTTACCCTGTATCTAACCCCGTGCTGTACCTGTCCTGGGACTGTTTGATGGGGACAGTGTAGATGGAGCATTACTCTGTATCTAACCCCGTGCTGTACCTGTCCTGGGAGTGTTTGATGGGGACAGAGTAGAGGCAGCATTACTCTGTATCTAACCCCTTCCCTTGCCTGTCCTGGTAGTGTTTGATGGGGGACAGTTTAGAGGGAGCTTTACTCTGTATTTAACCCCGTGCTGTACCTGTCCTGGGTGTGTTTGATGGGGACATTGTCGAGGGAGCTTTACTCTGTATCTAGCCCCGTGCTGTACCTGTCCCTGGAGTGTTTGATGGGGACAGTGTCGAGGGAGCTTTACTCTGTATCTAACCCCGTGCTGTATCTGTCCTGGGATTGTTTCATGGGGACGGTGTAGAGGGAGCTTTACTCTTTATCTCACCCCATGCTGTACCTGTACTGAGTGTGATTGGTGGGGACCGTGTCGAGGGAGCTTTACTCTGTATCTAACCCCGTGCTGTACCTGTCCTGGGTGTCTTTGATGGGGACAGTGTAGAGGAAGCTTTACTCTGTATGTATTCCCGTGCTGTACCTGTTCTGGGAGTGTTTGATGGGGGACAGTTTAGAGGGAGCTTTACTCTGTATCTAACCCCGTGCTGTATCTGTCCTGGGAGTGGATGAAGGGGACAGTGTCGAGGCAGCTTTACTCTGCATCTAAAGCCTTGCTGTATCTGTCCTGGGAGTATTTAATGGGGACAGTGTAGAGGGAGCTTTAATCTGTATCTAACTCCATGTTGTATCTATCCTGGGAATTGTTTGATCGGGACAGTGTAGAGTGAGCTTCACTCTGCATCTATCCCTATGCTGTATCTGTCCTGGGAGTATTTCATGGCGACAGTGTAGAGAGAGCTTTACTCTGTATCTAACCCCGTGCTGTACCTGTCCTGGGATTGGTTGATGGGGACGGTGTAGAGGGAGCTTTACTCTGTATCTAAACCCATGCTGTACCTGTCCTGGGAGTGTTTGATGGGGGACAGTGTAGAGGGAGCTTTACTCTGTATCTAACCCCATGCTGCACCTGTCCTGGGTGTGTTTGATGGGGACAGTGTAGAGCGAGCTTTACTCTGTATCTAACCCCGTGCTGTACCTGTCCTGTGTGTCTTTGATGGGGACAGTGTAGAGGGAGCTTTACTCTGTATCTATCCCTGTGCTGTACCTGTCCTGGGAGTGTTTGATGGGGACAGTGTACAGGGAGCTTTACTCTGTATCTAACCCCGTGCTGTATCTGTCCTGGGTGTGTTTGATGGGGACAGTGTCGAGGGATCTTTACATTGTATCTAACCCCATGCTGCACCTTTCCTGGGTGTGTTTGATGGGAACAGTGTACAGCGAGCTTTACTCTGTATCTCATCCCATGCTGCACCTGTCCTGGGAGTGTTTGATGGGGACAGTGCAGAGGGAGCTTTTCTCTATCTAACCCCGTGCTGTACCTGTCCTGGGAGTGTATGAAGGGGACAGTGTCGGGGCAGCTTTACTCTGCATCTAAAGCCTTGCTGTATCTGTCCTGGGAGTATTTAATGGCGACAGTGTAGAGGGAGCTTTAATCTGTATCTAACTCCATGCTGTATCTATCCTGGGAATTGTTTGATCGGGACAGTGTAGAGTGAGCTTCACTCGGCATCTATCCCTGTGCTGTACCTGTCCTGGGAGTGTTCGATGGGGGACAGTGGAGAGGGAGCTCTACTCTGTATCGAACCCCGTGCTGTACCTGTCCTGGGACTGTTTGATGGGGACAGTGGAGAGGGAGCTTTACTCTGTATCTAACCCCTTTCGTTGCCTGCCCTGGGAGTGTTTGATGGGGGACAGTTTAGAGGGAGCTTTACTCTGTATCTAACACCGTGCTGTACCTGTCCTGGGAGTGTTTGATGGGGGACAGTGGAGAGGGAGCTTTCCTCTGTATGTCGCCCCGTGCTGTACCTGCCCCTGGAGTGTTTGATGGGGACAGTGTCGAGGGAGCTTTACTCTGTGTGAAACCCGGTGCTGGAGCTATCCGGGGAGTGTTTGATGGGGGCAGTGGAGAGGGAGCTTTACTCTGTATCTCAACCCATGCTGTACCTGTCCTGGGAGTGCTTGATGCGGACAGTGTCGAGGGAGCTTTCCTCTGGATCTAACGCCGTGCTGTACCAGTTCTGGGAGTGTTTGATGGGGACGGTGGAGAGGGAGCTTGACTCTGCATCAAACTCCGTGCTGTACCTGTCCTGGGAGTGTTTGATGGGGGACAGTGGAGAGGGAGCTTTACTCTGTATCTAACCCCGTGCTGTACCTGTCCTGGGACTGTTTGATGGGGACAGTGGAGAGGGAGCTTTACTCTGTATCTAACCCCGTGCTGTACCTGTCCTGGGACTGTTTGATGGGGACAGTGGAGAGGGAGCTTTACTCTGTATCTAACCCCTTTCCTTGCCTGTCCTGGGAGTGTTTAATGGGGGACAGTTTAGAGGGAGCTTTACTCTGTATTTAACCCCGTGCTGTACCTGTCCTGGGTGTGTTTGATGGCGACAGTGTCGAGGGAGCTTTACTCTGTGTGAAACCCCGTGCTGCAGCTATCCGGGGAGTGTTTGATGGGGGCAGTGTCGAGGGAGTTTTACTCTGTATCTAACGCCGTGCTGTACCAGTTCTGGGAGTGTTTGATGGGGACGGTGGAGAGGGAGCTTGACTCTGTATCTAACCCCGTGCTGTACCTGTCCTGGGAGTGTTTGATGGGGGACAGTGGAGAGGGAGCTTTACTCTGTATCTAACCCCGTGCTGTACCTGTCCTGGGAGTGTTTGATGGGGGACAGTGTAGAGGGAGCTTTACTCTGTATGTCGCCCCGTGCTGTACCTGCCCCTGGAGTGTTTGATGGGGAGAGTGTCGAGGGAGCTTTACTCTCTGTGAAATCCCGTGCTGGAGCTATCCGGGGAGTGTTTGATGGGGGCAGTGGAGAGGGAGCTTTACTCTGTATCTCACCCCATGCTGTACCTGTCCTGGGAGTGCTTGATGCGGACAGTGTAGAGGGAGCTTTACTCTGTATCTAACGCCATGATGTACCAGTTCTGGGAGTGTTTGATGGGGACGGTGGAGAGGGAGCTTGACTCTGCATCAAACTCCGTGCTGTACCTGTCCTGGGAGTGTTTGATGGGGGACAGTGGAGAGGGAGCTTTACTCTGTATCTAACCCCGTGCTGTACCTGTCCTGGGACTGTTTGATGCGGACAGTGGAGAGGGAGCTTTACTCTGTATCTAACCCCGTGCTGTACCTGTCCTGGGACTGTTTGATGGGGACAGTGGAGAGGGAGCTTTACTCTATATCTAACCCCTTTCCTTGCCTGTCCTGGGAGTGTTTGATGGGGGACAGTTTAGAGGGAGCTTTACTCTGTATTTAACCCCGTGCTGTACCTGTCCTGGGTGTGTTTGATGGCGACAGTGTCGAGGGAGCTTTACTCTGTGTGAAACCCCGTGCTGCAGCTATCCGGGGAGTGTTTGATGGGGGCAGTGTAGAGGGAGCTTTACTCTGTATCTAACGCCGTGCTGTACCAGTTCTGGGAGTGTTTGATGGGGACGGTGGAGAGGGAGCTTGACTCTGCATCAAACTCCGTGCTGTACCTGTCCTGGCAGTGTTTGATGGGGGACAGTGGAGAGGGAGCTTTACTCTGTATCTAACCCCGTGCTGTATCTGTCCTGGGAGTGTTTGATGGGGACAGTGTAGAGGGAGCATTACTCTGTATCTGACCCCTTTCCTTGCCTGTCCTGGGAGTATTTGATGGGGGACAGTTTAGAGGGAGCTTTACTCTGTATTTAACCCCGTGCTGTACCTGTCCTGGGTGTGTTTGATGGGGACAGTGTAGAGGGAGCTTTACTCTGTATCTAGCCCCGTGCTGTACCTGTCCTGGGAGTGTTTGATGGGGACAGAGTAGAGGCAGCATTACTCTGTATCTAACCCCTTCCCTTGCCTGTCCTGGTAGTGTTTGATGGGGGACAGTTTAGAGGGAGCTTTACTCTGTATTTAACCCCGTGCTGTACCTGTCCTGGGTGTGTTTGATGGGGACATTGTCGAGGGAGCTTTACTCTGTATCTAGCCCCGTGCTGTACCTGTCCCTGGAGTGTTTGATGGGGACAGTGTCGAGGGAGCTTTACTCTGTATCTAACCCCGTGCTGTATCTGTCCTGGGATTGTTTCATGGGGACGGTGTAGAGGGAGCTTTACTCTTTATCTCACCCCATGCTGTACCTGTACTGAGTGTGATTGGTGGGGACCGTGTCGAGGGAGCTTTACTCTGTATCTAACCCCGTGCTGTACCTGTCCTGGGTGTCTTTGATGGGGACAGTGTAGAGGAAGCTTTACTCTGTATGTATTCCCGTGCTGTACCTGTTCTGGGAGTGTTTGATGGGGGACAGTTTAGAGGGAGCTTTACTCTGTATCTAACCCCGTGCTGTATCTGTCCTGGGAGTGGATGAAGGGGACAGTGTCGAGGCAGCTTTACTCTGCATCTAAAGCCTTGCTGTATCTGTCCTGGGAGTATTTAATGGGGACAGTGTAGAGGGAGCTTTAATCTGTATCTAACTCCATGTTGTATCTATCCTGGGAATTGTTTGATCGGGACAGTGTAGAGTGAGCTTCACTCTGCATCTATCCCTATGCTGTATCTGTCCTGGGAGTATTTCATGGCGACAGTGTAGAGAGAGCTTTACTCTGTATCTAACCCCGTGCTGTACCTGTCCTGGGATTGGTTGATGGGGACGGTGTAGAGGGAGCTTTACTCTGTATCTAAACCCATGCTGTACCTGTCCTGGGAGTGTTTGATGGGGGACAGTGTAGAGGGAGCTTTACTCTGTATCTAACCCCATGCTGCACCTGTCCTGGGTGTGTTTGATGGGGACAGTGTAGAGCGAGCTTTACTCTGTATCTAACCCCGTGCTGTACCTGTCCTGTGTGTCTTTGATGGGGACAGTGTAGAGGGAGCTTTACTCTGTATCTATCCCTGTGCTGTACCTGTCCTGGGAGTGTTTGATGGGGACAGTGTACAGGGAGCTTTACTCTGTATCTAACCCCGTGCTGTATCTGTCCTGGGTGTGTTTGATGGGGACAGTGTCGAGGGATCTTTACATTGTATCTAACCCCATGCTGCACCTTTCCTGGGTGTGTTTGATGGGAACAGTGTACAGCGAGCTTTACTCTGTATCTCATCCCATGCTGCACCTGTCCTGGGAGTGTTTGATGGGGACAGTGCAGAGGGAGCTTTTCTCTATCTAACCCCGTGCTGTACCTGTCCTGGGAGTGTATGAAGGGGACAGTGTCGGGGCAGCTTTACTCTGCATCTAAAGCCTTGCTGTATCTGTCCTGGGAGTATTTAATGGCGACAGTGTAGAGGGAGCTTTAATCTGTATCTAACTCCATGCTGTATCTATCCTGGGAATTGTTTGATCGGGACAGTGTAGAGTGAGCTTCACTCGGCATCTATCCCTGTGCTGTACCTGTCCTGGGAGTGTTCGATGGGGGACAGTGGAGAGGGAGCTCTACTCTGTATCGAACCCCGTGCTGTACCTGTCCTGGGACTGTTTGATGGGGACAGTGGAGAGGGAGCTTTACTCTGTATCTAACCCCTTTCGTTGCCTGCCCTGGGAGTGTTTGATGGGGGACAGTTTAGAGGGAGCTTTACTCTGTATCTAACACCGTGCTGTACCTGTCCTGGGAGTGTTTGATGGGGGACAGTGGAGAGGGAGCTTTCCTCTGTATGTCGCCCCGTGCTGTACCTGCCCCTGGAGTGTTTGATGGGGACAGTGTCGAGGGAGCTTTACTCTGTGTGAAACCCGGTGCTGGAGCTATCCGGGGAGTGTTTGATGGGGGCAGTGGAGAGGGAGCTTTACTCTGTATCTCAACCCATGCTGTACCTGTCCTGGGAGTGCTTGATGCGGACAGTGTCGAGGGAGCTTTCCTCTGGATCTAACGCCGTGCTGTACCAGTTCTGGGAGTGTTTGATGGGGACGGTGGAGAGGGAGCTTGACTCTGCATCAAACTCCGTGCTGTACCTGTCCTGGGAGTGTTTGATGGGGGACAGTGGAGAGGGAGCTTTACTCTGTATCTAACCCCGTGCTGTACCTGTCCTGGGACTGTTTGATGGGGACAGTGGAGAGGGAGCTTTACTCTGTATCTAACCCCGTGCTGTACCTGTCCTGGGACTGTTTGATGGGGACAGTGGAGAGGGAGCTTTACTCTGTATCTAACCCCTTTCCTTGCCTGTCCTGGGAGTGTTTAATGGGGGACAGTTTAGAGGGAGCTTTACTCTGTATTTAACCCCGTGCTGTACCTGTCCTGGGTGTGTTTGATGGCGACAGTGTCGAGGGAGCTTTACTCTGTGTGAAACCCCGTGCTGCAGCTATCCGGGGAGTGTTTGATGGGGGCAGTGTCGAGGGAGTTTTACTCTGTATCTAACGCCGTGCTGTACCAGTTCTGGGAGTGTTTGATGGGGACGGTGGAGAGGGAGCTTGACTCTGTATCTAACCCCGTGCTGTACCTGTCCTGGGAGTGTTTGATGGGGGACAGTGGAGAGGGAGCTTTACTCTGTATCTAACCCCGTGCTGTACCTGTCCTGGGAGTGTTTGATGGGGGACAGTGTAGAGGGAGCTTTACTCTGTATGTCGCCCCGTGCTGTACCTGCCCCTGGAGTGTTTGATGGGGAGAGTGTCGAGGGAGCTTTACTCTCTGTGAAATCCCGTGCTGGAGCTATCCGGGGAGTGTTTGATGGGGGCAGTGGAGAGGGAGCTTTACTCTGTATCTCACCCCATGCTGTACCTGTCCTGGGAGTGCTTGATGCGGACAGTGTAGAGGGAGCTTTACTCTGTATCTAACGCCATGATGTACCAGTTCTGGGAGTGTTTGATGGGGACGGTGGAGAGGGAGCTTGACTCTGCATCAAACTCCGTGCTGTACCTGTCCTGGGAGTGTTTGATGGGGGACAGTGGAGAGGGAGCTTTACTCTGTATCTAACCCCGTGCTGTACCTGTCCTGGGACTGTTTGATGCGGACAGTGGAGAGGGAGCTTTACTCTGTATCTAACCCCGTGCTGTACCTGTCCTGGGACTGTTTGATGGGGACAGTGGAGAGGGAGCTTTACTCTATATCTAACCCCTTTCCTTGCCTGTCCTGGGAGTGTTTGATGGGGGACAGTTTAGAGGGAGCTTTACTCTGTATTTAACCCCGTGCTGTACCTGTCCTGGGTGTGTTTGATGGCGACAGTGTCGAGGGAGCTTTACTCTGTGTGAAACCCCGTGCTGCAGCTATCCGGGGAGTGTTTGATGGGGGCAGTGTAGAGGGAGCTTTACTCTGTATCTAACGCCGTGCTGTACCAGTTCTGGGAGTGTTTGATGGGGACGGTGGAGAGGGAGCTTGACTCTGCATCAAACTCCGTGCTGTACCTGTCCTGGCAGTGTTTGATGGGGGACAGTGGAGAGGGAGCTTTACTCTGTATCTAACCCCGTGCTGTATCTGTCCTGGGAGTGTTTGATGGGGACAGTGTAGAGGGAGCATTACTCTGTATCTGACCCCTTTCCTTGCCTGTCCTGGGAGTATTTGATGGGGGACAGTTTAGAGGGAGCTTTACTCTGTATTTAACCCCGTGCTGTACCTGTCCTGGGTGTGTTTGATGGGGACAGTGTAGAGGGAGCTTTACTCTGTATCTAGCCCCGTGCTGTACCTGTCCTGGGAGTGTTTGATGGGGACAGAGTAGAGGCAGCATTACTCTGTATCTAACCCCTTCCCTTGCCTGTCCTGGTAGTGTTTGATGGGGGACAGTTTAGAGGGAGCTTTACTCTGTATTTAACCCCGTGCTGTACCTGTCCTGGGTGTGTTTGATGGGGACATTGTCGAGGGAGCTTTACTCTGTATCTAGCCCCGTGCTGTACCTGTCCCTGGAGTGTTTGATGGGGACAGTGTCGAGGGAGCTTTACTCTGTATCTAACCCCGTGCTGTATCTGTCCTGGGATTGTTTCATGGGGACGGTGTAGAGGGAGCTTTACTCTTTATCTCACCCCATGCTGTACCTGTACTGAGTGTGATTGGTGGGGACCGTGTCGAGGGAGCTTTACTCTGTATCTAACCCCGTGCTGTACCTGTCCTGGGTGTCTTTGATGGGGACAGTGTAGAGGAAGCTTTACTCTGTATGTATTCCCGTGCTGTACCTGTTCTGGGAGTGTTTGATGGGGGACAGTTTAGAGGGAGCTTTACTCTGTATCTAACCCCGTGCTGTATCTGTCCTGGGAGTGGATGAAGGGGACAGTGTCGAGGCAGCTTTACTCTGCATCTAAAGCCTTGCTGTATCTGTCCTGGGAGTATTTAATGGGGACAGTGTAGAGGGAGCTTTAATCTGTATCTAACTCCATGTTGTATCTATCCTGGGAATTGTTTGATCGGGACAGTGTAGAGTGAGCTTCACTCTGCATCTATCCCTATGCTGTATCTGTCCTGGGAGTATTTCATGGCGACAGTGTAGAGAGAGCTTTACTCTGTATCTAACCCCGTGCTGTACCTGTCCTGGGATTGGTTGATGGGGACGGTGTAGAGGGAGCTTTACTCTGTATCTAAACCCATGCTGTACCTGTCCTGGGAGTGTTTGATGGGGGACAGTGTAGAGGGAGCTTTACTCTGTATCTAACCCCATGCTGCACCTGTCCTGGGTGTGTTTGATGGGGACAGTGTAGAGCGAGCTTTACTCTGTATCTAACCCCGTGCTGTACCTGTCCTGTGTGTCTTTGATGGGGACAGTGTAGAGGGAGCTTTACTCTGTATCTATCCCTGTGCTGTACCTGTCCTGGGAGTGTTTGATGGGGACAGTGTACAGGGAGCTTTACTCTGTATCTAACCCCGTGCTGTATCTGTCCTGGGTGTGTTTGATGGGGACAGTGTCGAGGGATCTTTACATTGTATCTAACCCCATGCTGCACCTTTCCTGGGTGTGTTTGATGGGAACAGTGTACAGCGAGCTTTACTCTGTATCTCATCCCATGCTGCACCTGTCCTGGGAGTGTTTGATGGGGACAGTGCAGAGGGAGCTTTTCTCTATCTAACCCCGTGCTGTATCTGTCCTGGGAGTGTTTGATGGGGGACAGATTCGTGGGAGCTTTACTCTGTATCTAACCCCGTGCTGTACCTGTCCTGGGAGTGTATGAAGGGG
Organism: Mustelus asterias; assembly: GCF_964213995.1. Taxonomy (NCBI): domain Eukaryota; kingdom Metazoa; phylum Chordata; class Chondrichthyes; order Carcharhiniformes; family Triakidae; genus Mustelus; species Mustelus asterias. The sequence goes on along the minus strand of NW_027590091.1, from coordinate 632,902 downwards.
ACAGTGTCGGGGCAGCTTTACTCTGCATCTAAAGCCTTGCTGTATCTGTCCTGGGAGTATTTAATGGCGACAGTGTAGAGGGAGCTTTAATCTGTATCTAACTCCATGCTGTATCTATCCTGGGAATTGTTTGATCGGGACAGTGTAGAGTGAGCTTCACTCGGCATCTATCCCTGTGCTGTACCTGTCCTGGGAGTGTTCGATGGGGGACAGTGGAGAGGGAGCTCTACTCTGTATCGAACCCCGTGCTGTACCTGTCCTGGGACTGTTTGATGGGGACAGTGGAGAGGGAGCTTTACTCTGTATCTAACCCCTTTCGTTGCCTGCCCTGGGAGTGTTTGATGGGGGACAGTTTAGAGGGAGCTTTACTCTGTATCTAACACCGTGCTGTACCTGTCCTGGGAGTGTTTGATGGGGGACAGTGGAGAGGGAGCTTTCCTCTGTATGTCGCCCCGTGCTGTACCTGCCCCTGGAGTGTTTGATGGGGACAGTGTCGAGGGAGCTTTACTCTGTGTGAAACCCGGTGCTGGAGCTATCCGGGGAGTGTTTGATGGGGGCAGTGGAGAGGGAGCTTTACTCTGTATCTCAACCCATGCTGTACCTGTCCTGGGAGTGCTTGATGCGGACAGTGTCGAGGGAGCTTTCCTCTGGATCTAACGCCGTGCTGTACCAGTTCTGGGAGTGTTTGATGGGGACGGTGGAGAGGGAGCTTGACTCTGCATCAAACTCCGTGCTGTACCTGTCCTGGGAGTGTTTGATGGGGGACAGTGGAGAGGGAGCTTTACTCTGTATCTAACCCCGTGCTGTACCTGTCCTGGGACTGTTTGATGGGGACAGTGGAGAGGGAGCTTTACTCTGTATCTAACCCCGTGCTGTACCTGTCCTGGGACTGTTTGATGGGGACAGTGGAGAGGGAGCTTTACTCTGTATCTAACCCCTTTCCTTGCCTGTCCTGGGAGTGTTTAATGGGGGACAGTTTAGAGGGAGCTTTACTCTGTATTTAACCCCGTGCTGTACCTGTCCTGGGTGTGTTTGATGGCGACAGTGTCGAGGGAGCTTTACTCTGTGTGAAACCCCGTGCTGCAGCTATCCGGGGAGTGTTTGATGGGGGCAGTGTCGAGGGAGTTTTACTCTGTATCTAACGCCGTGCTGTACCAGTTCTGGGAGTGTTTGATGGGGACGGTGGAGAGGGAGCTTGACTCTGTATCTAACCCCGTGCTGTACCTGTCCTGGGAGTGTTTGATGGGGGACAGTGGAGAGGGAGCTTTACTCTGTATCTAACCCCGTGCTGTACCTGTCCTGGGAGTGTTTGATGGGGGACAGTGTAGAGGGAGCTTTACTCTGTATGTCGCCCCGTGCTGTACCTGCCCCTGGAGTGTTTGATGGGGAGAGTGTCGAGGGAGCTTTACTCTCTGTGAAATCCCGTGCTGGAGCTATCCGGGGAGTGTTTGATGGGGGCAGTGGAGAGGGAGCTTTACTCTGTATCTCACCCCATGCTGTACCTGTCCTGGGAGTGCTTGATGCGGACAGTGTAGAGGGAGCTTTACTCTGTATCTAACGCCATGATGTACCAGTTCTGGGAGTGTTTGATGGGGACGGTGGAGAGGGAGCTTGACTCTGCATCAAACTCCGTGCTGTACCTGTCCTGGGAGTGTTTGATGGGGGACAGTGGAGAGGGAGCTTTACTCTGTATCTAACCCCGTGCTGTACCTGTCCTGGGACTGTTTGATGCGGACAGTGGAGAGGGAGCTTTACTCTGTATCTAACCCCGTGCTGTACCTGTCCTGGGACTGTTTGATGGGGACAGTGGAGAGGGAGCTTTACTCTATATCTAACCCCTTTCCTTGCCTGTCCTGGGAGTGTTTGATGGGGGACAGTTTAGAGGGAGCTTTACTCTGTATTTAACCCCGTGCTGTACCTGTCCTGGGTGTGTTTGATGGCGACAGTGTCGAGGGAGCTTTACTCTGTGTGAAACCCCGTGCTGCAGCTATCCGGGGAGTGTTTGATGGGGGCAGTGTAGAGGGAGCTTTACTCTGTATCTAACGCCGTGCTGTACCAGTTCTGGGAGTGTTTGATGGGGACGGTGGAGAGGGAGCTTGACTCTGCATCAAACTCCGTGCTGTACCTGTCCTGGCAGTGTTTGATGGGGGACAGTGGAGAGGGAGCTTTACTCTGTATCTAACCCCGTGCTGTATCTGTCCTGGGAGTGTTTGATGGGGACAGTGTAGAGGGAGCATTACTCTGTATCTGACCCCTTTCCTTGCCTGTCCTGGGAGTATTTGATGGGGGACAGTTTAGAGGGAGCTTTACTCTGTATTTAACCCCGTGCTGTACCTGTCCTGGGTGTGTTTGATGGGGACAGTGTAGAGGGAGCTTTACTCTGTATCTAGCCCCGTGCTGTACCTGTCCCTGGAGTGTTTGATGGGGACAGTGTCGAGGGAGCTTTACTCTGTATCTAACCCCGTGCTGTATCTGTCCTGGGATTGTTTCTTGGGGACGGTGTAGAGCGAGCTTTACTCTGAATCAAACCCCGTGCTGTACCTGTCCTGGGGGTCTTTGATGGGGACAGTGTGGAGGAAGCTTTACTCTGTATGTATTCCCGTACTGTACCTGTTCTGGGACTGTTTGATGGGGGACAGTTTAGAGGGAGCTTTACTCTGTATCTATCCCTGTGCTGTACCTGTCCTGGGAGTGTTTGATGGGGACAGTGTCGCGGGAGCTTTACTCTGTATCTAATCCCGTGCTGTGTCTGTCCTGGGAGTGTATGAAGGGGACAATGTTGAGGCAGCTTTACTCTGCATCTAAAGCCTTGCTGTATCTATCCTGGGAGTATTTAATGGGGACAGTGTAGAGGGAGCTTTAATCTGTATCTAACTCCATGCTGTATCTATCCTGGGAATTGTTTGATCGGGACAGTGTAGAGTGAGCTTCACTCTGCATCTATCCCTATGCTGTATCTGTCCTGGGAGTATTTCATGGCGACAGTGTAGAGAGAGCTTTACTCTGTATCTAACCCCGTGCTGTACCTGTCCTGGGAGTGTTTGATGGGGGACAGTGTAGAGGGAGCTTTACTCTGTATCTAACCCCGTGCTGTACCTGTCCTGGGATTGTTTGATGGGGACGGTGTCGAGGGAGCTTTACTCTGTATCTAACCCCATGCTGTACCTGTCCTGGGAGTGTTTGATGGGGGACAGTGTAGAGGGAGCTTTACTCTGTATCTAACCCCGTGCTGTACCTGTCCTGTGTGTGTTTGATGGGGACAATGTAGAGGGAGCTTTACTCTTTCTGTAATCCCGTGCTGTACCTGTTCTGGGAGTGTTTGATGGGGGACAGTTTAGAGGGAGCTTTACTCTGTATCTATCCCTGTGCTGTACCTGTCCTGGGAGTGTTTGATGGGGACAGTGTACAGGGACCTTTACTCTGTATCTAACCCCGTGCTGTATCTGTCCTGGGTGTGTTTGATGGGGCAGTGTCGAGGGATCTTTACATTGTATCTAACCCCATGCTGCACCTTTCCTGGGTGTGTTTTATGGGAACAGTGTACAGCGAGCTTTACTCTGTATCTAATCCCATGCTGCACTTGTCCTGGGAGTGTTTGATGGGGACAGTGTAGAGGGAGCTTTTCTCTCTCTAACCCCGTGCTGTATCTGTCCTGGGAATGTTTGATGGGGGACAGATCAGTGGGAGCTTCACTCTGTATCTATCGTCGTGCTGTCCCTCTCCTGGGAGTGTTTGAATGGGGACAGTGTAGAGGGAGCTTTCCTCTGTACCTAACCCCGTGCTGTACCTGTCCTGGGAGTGTATGAAGGGGACAGTGTTGGGGCAGCTTTACTCTGCATCTAAAGCCTTGCTGTATCTGTCCTGGGAGTATTTAATGGCGACAGTGTAGAGGGAGCTTTAATCTGTATCTAACTCCATGCTGTATCTATCCTGGGAATTGTTTGATCGGGACAGTGTAGAGTGAGCTTCACTCGGCATCTATCACTGTGCTGTACCTGTCCTGGGAGTGTTTGATGGGGGACAGTGGAGAGGGAGCTCTACTCTGTATCTAACCCCGTGCTGTACCTGTCCTGGGACTGTTTGATGGGGACAGTGGAGAGGGAGCTTTACTCTGTATCTAACCCCGTCCTGTCCCTGTCCTGGGAGTGTTTGATGGGGGCAGTATAGAGGGAGCTTTACTCTGTATCTCACCCCATGCTGTACCTGTCCTGGGAGTGTTTGATGCGGACAGTGTAGAGGGAGCTTTACTCTGTATCTAACGCCGTGCTGTACCAGTTCTGGGAGTGTTTGATGGGGACGGTGAGGAGGGAGCTTGACTCTGCATCAAACTCCGTGCTGTACCTGTCCTGGGAGTGTTTGATGGGGGACAGTGGAGAGGGAGCTTTACTCTGTATCTAACCCCTTTCCTTGCCTGTCCAGGGAGTGTTTGATGGGGGACAGTTTAGAGGGAGCTTTATTCTGTATTTAACCCCGTGCTGTACTGTCCTGGGTGTGTTTGATGGGGACAGTGTAGAGGGAGCTTTATCTGTATCTAGCCCCGTGCTGTAACTGTCCCTGGAGTGTTTGATGGGGACAGTGTCGAGGGAGCTTTACTCTGTATCTAACCCCGTGCTGTACCTGTTCTGGGAGTGTTTGATGGGGACGGTGTAGAGGGAGCTTGACTCTGGATCTAACCCCGTGCTGTACCTGTCCTGGGAGTGTTGAAGGGGACAGTGTAGAGGGAGCTTTACTCTGTATCTCGCCCCGTGTTGTACCTGCCCCTGGAGTGTTTGATGGGGACAGTGTCGAGGGAGCTTTACTCTGTGTGAAACCCCGTGCTGCAGCTATCCGGGGAGTGTTTGATGGTGGCAGTGTAGAGGGAGCTTTACTCTGTATCTAACGCCGTGCTGTACCAGTTCTGGGACTGTGTGATGGGGACGGTGGAGAGGGAGCTTGACTCTGCATCAAACCCGTGCTGTACCTGTCCTGGGAGTGTTTGATGGGGGACAGTTTAGAGGGAGCTTTACTCTGTATTTAACCCCGTGCTGTACCTGTCCTGGGTGTGTTTGATGGGGACAGTGTAGAGGGAGCTTTACTCTGTATCTAGCCCCGTGCTGTACCTGTCCCTGGAGTGTTTGATGGGGACAGTGTTGAGGGAGCTTTACTCTGTATCTAACCCCGTGCTGTATCTGTCCTGGGAGTGTTTCATGGGGACGGTGTAGAGGGAGCTTTACTCTTTATGTCATCCCGTGCTGTACGTGTTCTGGGAGTGTTTGATGGGGGACAGTTTAGAGGGAGCTTTACTCTGTATCTAACCCCGTGCTGTACCTGTCCTGGGTGTCTTTGATGGGGACAGTGGAGAGGAAGCTTTACTCTGTATGTATTCCCGTGCTGTACCTGTTCTGGGAGTGTTTGATGGGGGACAGTTTCGAGGGACCTTTACTCTGTATCTATCCCTGTGCTGTACCTGTCCTGGGAGTGTTTGATGGGGACAGTGTCGCGGGAGCTTTACTCTGTATCTAATCCCGTGCTGTGTCTGTCGTAGAAGTGTTTCATGGGGACAGTGTCGAGGGAGCTTTACTCTGTATCTAACCCCGTGCTGTATCTGTCCTGGGAGTACATGAAGGGGACAGTGTCGAGGCAGCTTTACTCTGCATCTGAAGCCTTGCTGTATCTGTCCTGGGAGTATTTAATGGGGACAGTGTAGAGGGAGCTTTAATCTGTATCTAACTCCATGCTGTATCTATCCTGGGAATTGTTTGATCGGGACAGTGTAGAGTGAGTTTCACTCTGCATCTGTCCCTGTGCTGTATCTGTCCTGGGAGTATTTCATGGCGACAGTGTAGAGAGAGCTTTACTCTGTATCTAACCCCGTGCTGTACCTGTCCTGGGATTGTTTGATGGGGACGGTGTAGAGGGAGCTTTACTCTGTATCTAACCCCATGCTGTACCTGTCCTGGGAGTGTTTGATGGGGGACAGTGTAGAGGGAGCTTTACTCTTTTTGTAATCCCGTGCTGTACCTGTTCTGGGAGTGTTTGAGGGGGGACAGTTTAGAGGGAGCTTTACTCTGTATCTAATCCCATGCTGCACCTGTCCTGGGAGTGTTTGATGGGGGACAGTGTAGAGGGAACTTTACTCTTTTTGTAATCCCGTGCTGTACCTGTTCTGGGAGTGTTTGATGGGGGACAGTTTAGAGGGAGCTTTACTCTGTATCTATCCCTGTGCTGTACCTGTCCTGGGAGTGTTTGATGGGGACAGTGTAGAGGGATCTTTACATTGTATCTAACCCCATGCTGCACCTTTCCTGAGTGTGTTTGATGGGAACAGTGTACAGCGAGCTTTACTCTGTATCTAATCCCATGCTGCACCTGTCCTGGGAGTGTTTGATGGGGACAGTGTACAGGGAGCTTTTCTCTATCTAACCCCGTGCTGTATCTGTCCTGGGAGTGTTTGATGGGGGACAGATTAGAGGGAGCTTTACTCTGTATCTATCGCCGTGCTGTACCTCTCCTGGGAGTGTTTGACGGGGGACAGTGTAGAGGGAGCTTTACTCTGTATCTAACCCCGTGCTGTACCTGTGCTGGGAGTGTTTGACGGGGGACAGTGTCGAGGGAGCTTTGCTCTGTATCTAACCCCGTGCTGTACCTCTCCTGGGAGTGTTTGACGGGGGACAGTGTAGAGGGAGCTTTACTCTGTATCTAACCCCTTTGCTGTCCCTGTCCTTGGAGTGTTTGATGGGGACAGTGTAGAGGGAGCTTTACTCTGTATCTAACCCCGTGCTGTACCTGCCCTGGGTGTGTTTGATGGGGACAGTGTAGAGGGAGCTTTACTCTTTATGTCATCCCGTGCTGTACGTGTTCTGGGAGTGTTTGATGGGGGACAGTTTAGAGGGAGCTTTACTCCGTATCGATCCCTGTGCTGTACCTGTCCTGGGAGTGTTTGATGGGGACAGTGTACAGGGAGCTTTACTCTGTATCTAACCCCGTGCTGTACCTGTCCTGGGTGTGTTTGATGGGGACAGTGTCGAGGGATCTTTACATTCTATATAACCCCATGCTGCAATTTTCCTGGGTGTGTTTGATGGGAACAGTGTACAGCGAGATTTACTCTGTATCTAATCCCATGCTGCACCTGTCCTGGGAGTGTTTGAAGGGAACAGTGTAGAGGGAGCTTTACTCTGTATCTCGCCCCGTGCTGTACCTGCCCCTGGAGTGTTTGATGGGGACAGTGTCGAGGGAGCTTTACCCTGTGTGAAATCCCGTGCTGCAGCTATCCGGGGAGTGTTTGATGGGGGCAGTGTAGAGGGAGCTTTACTCTGTATCTCACCCCATGCTGTACCTGTCCTGGGAGTGTTTGATGCGGACAGTGTAGAGGGAGCTTTACTCTGTATCTAACGCCGTGCTGTACCATTTCTGGGAGTGTTTGATGGGGACGGTGGAGAGGGAGCTTGACTCTGTATCAAACTCCGTGCTGTACCTGTCCTGGGAGTGTTTGATGGGGGACAGTGGAGAGGGAGCTTTACTCTGTATCTAACCCCGTGCTGTACCTGTCCTGGGACTGTTTGATGGGGACAGTGGAGAGGGAGCTTTCCTCTGTATCTAACCCCTTTCCTTGCCTGTCCTGGGAGTGTTTGATGGGGGACAGTTTAGAGGGAGCTTTACTCTCTATTTAACCCCGTGCTGTACCTGTCCTGGGTGTGTTTGATGGGGACAGTGTAGAGGGAGCTTTACTCTGTATCTAGCCCCGTGCTGTACCTGTCCATGGAGTGTTTGATGTGGACAGTGTCGAGGGAGCTTTACTCTGTATCTAACCCCGTGCTGTACCTGTTCTGGGAGTGTTTGATGGGGACGGTGTAGAGGGAGCTTGACTCTGTAACAAACCCCGTGCTGTACCTGTCCTGGGAGTGTTTGATGGGGGACAGTGGAGAGGGAGCTTTACTCTGTATCTAACCCCGTGCTGTACCTGTCCTGGGACTGTTTGATGGGAACAGTGTAGAGGGAGCTTTACTCTGTGTGAAACCCCGTGCTGCAGCTATCCGGGGAATGTTTGATGGGGGACAGTGGAGAGGGAGCTTTACTCTGTATCTAACCCCGTGCTGTACCTGTCCTGGGACTGTTTGATGGGGACAGTGTAGAGGGAGCTTTACTCTGTATCTAATCCGGTGCTGTGTCTGTCGTAGGAGTGTTTGATGGGGACAGTGTCGAGGGAGCTTTACTCTGTATCTAACCCCGTGCTGTATCTGTCATGGGAGTGTATGAAGGGGACAGTGTCGAGGCAGCTTTACTCTGCATCTAAAGCCTTGCTGTATCTGTCCCTGGAGTATTTAATGGCGACAGTGTAGAGGGAGCTTTACTCTGTATCTAACTCCATGCTGTATATATCCTTGGAATTGTTTGATCGGGACGGTGTAGAGTGAGCTTCACTCTGCATCTATCCCTCTGCTGTATCTGTCCTGGGAGTATTTAATGGCGACAGTGTAGAGAGAGCTTTACTCTGTATCGAACCCCGTGCTGTACCTGTCCTGGGATTGTTTGATGGGGGACAGTGTAGAGGGAGCTTTACTCTTTATCTAACGCCGTGCTGTACCTGTGCTGAGTGTGTTTGGTGGGGACAGTGTCGAGGGAGCTTTACTCTGTATCTAACCCCGTGCTGTACCTGTCCTGGGTGTGTTTGATGGGGACAGTGTAGAAGGAGCTTTACTCTGTATCTAACCCCGTGCTGTACCTGTCCTGGGTGTGTTTGATGGGGACAGTGTAGAAGGAGCATTACTCTGTATGTAATCCCGTGCTGTACCTTTACTGAGTGTGTTTGGTGGGGACAGTGTCGAGGGAGCTTTACACTGTATCTAACCCCGTGCTGTACCTGTCCTGGCTGTGTTTGATGGGGACAGTGTAGTGGGAGCTTTACTCTGTATGTAATCCCGTGCTGTACCTGTCCTGGGAGTGTTTGATGGGGGACATTGTCGAGGGAGCTTTACTCTGTATCTAGCCCCGTGCTGTACATGTCCATGGAGTGTTTGATGGGGACAGTGTCGAGGGAGCTTTACTCTGTATCCCGCCCGGTGCTGTACCTGTCCATGGAGTGTTTTATGGGGACAGTGTAGAGGGAGCTTTACTCTGTGTGAAACCCCGTGCTGCAGCTATCCGGGGAGTGTTTGATGTGGGACAGTGGAGAGGGAGCTTTACTCTGTATCTAACCCCGTGCTGTACCTGTCCTGGGACTGTTTGATGGGGACAGTGTAGAGGGAGATTTACTCTGTATCTAATCCCGTGCTTTACCTGTCCTGGGAGTGTTTGATGGGGGACAGTGTCGAGGGAGCTTTACTCTGTCTCTAACCGCTTTCCTTGCCTGTCCTGGGAGTGTTTGATGGGGGACAGTTTAGAGGGAGCTTTATTCTGGATCTAACCCCGTGCTGTACATGTCCTGCGAGTGTTTGATGGGGTCAGTGTCGAGGGAGCTTTACTCTGTATCTAACCCCGTGCTGGCCCTGTCCTGGGAGTGTTTGATGGCGACAGTGTCGGGAGAGCTTTACTCTGTATCTAACTCCATGCTGTACCTATCCTGGGAGTGTAAAACAGGTAAAACAGACGAACTTAGGGCCTTAATGCTTGTGCGGAATTTGGATGTGGTTGCGGTGACGGAAACTTGGTTAAAAGAAGGACAGGACTGGCAGCTGAATATTCCGGGGTATCAGTGTTTTAGGCGAGAGAGAGGAGGGGCTAAGAAAGGTGGGGGAGTAGCGATATTAGTTAAGGAGCATATTACCGCGGTGCAGAGGGTAGACAACTTAGAGGGGTCATGTACTGAGTCGCTGTAGGTGGAACTCAGAAACAGGAAGGGTGCAGTCACTATGCTGGGGGTGTACTACAGACCACCCAACAGCCCACGGGAAGTGGAGGAAAGGATATGTCAGGAGATTCTGGATAGGTGCAGAAAACATCGGGTTGTTGTAGTGGGGGACTTTAATTTCCCTGGCACAGACTGGAAAGTGCTTCGAGCTGGGGGACCAGACGGGGAGGAATTTGTAAAATGCGTACTGGAAGGTTCTTTGGAACAGTATGTAGATAGCCCGACTAGAGAGGGGGCTATACTGGACCTAGTTCTGGGAAATGAGCCCGGTCAGGTCGTCAAAGTTTCGGTAGGGGAACATGTGGCAAATAGTGACCACAACTCTGTTAACTTTAGGATAGTAATGGACAAGGATGAGTGCTGTCCTACGGGCAGGGTGCTAAATTGGGGGAAGGCTGACTATAGCCGGATTAGGCAGGAATTGGTGGATGTTGATTGGGAGAGGATGTTCGAGGGTAAGTCCGCGTCTGGCATGTGGGAGTCTTTTAAGGAACTATTGATAAGGCTGCAGGATAGGCATGTGCCTGTAAAAAGGAAAGATAGGAAAGGTAGGATTCGAGAGCCGTGGATAACCAGGGAAATTGAGGATCTGATTAAAATGAAAAGGGAGGCGTACGTTAAGTCCAGGCAACTGAAAACAGATGGAGCTCTGGAGGAATACAGAGAGAGTAGGAAAGATCTCAAACGGGGAGTTAGAAGGGCAAAAAGAGGGCACGAGATGTTCTTGGCAGGCAGGATTAAGGAGAATCCTAAGGCATTCTATTCATACGTTAGGAACAAAAGAGTTGTCAGGGAGAAAATCGGACCTCTCAGGGACAAAGGAGGGGAATTATGCTTAGAACCCAAGAGAATAGGGGAGATCCTAAATGAATACTTTGCATCGGTATTCACGAAGGAGAGGGGCGTGTTAACCGGGAGTGTCTCGGAGGGAGGTGTTGACCCGTTAGAGAAAATCTCCATTACGAGAGAGGAAGTGTTCGGTTTTTTAGGGAACATTAAAACTGACAAAGCCCCAGGGCCTGATGGCATCTATCCTCGACTGCTCAGGGAGACGAGAGAGGAAATTGCTGGGCCTCTGATGGAAATCTTTGTCGCTTCTTTGGACACGGGTGAGGTCCCTGAGGATTGGAGGATAGCGAATGTGGTCCCGTTGTTTAAGAAGGGTAGCAGGGATAACCCAGGAAATTATAGGCCGGTGAGCTTGACGTCCGTGGTAGGGAAGTTGTTGGAGAGGATTCTTAGAGACAGGATGTATGTGCATTTCGAACGGAACAATCTCATTAGTGACAGACAGCATGGTTTTGTAAGAGGGAGGTCGTGCCTTACAAATTTGGTGGAGTTTTTTGAGGAAGTGACAAAAACGGTTGATGAAGGAAGGGCCGTGGATGTCGTCTATATGGATTTCAGTAAGGCATTTGACAAAGTCCCACATGGCAGGTTGGTTAAGAAGGTTAAGGCTCATGGGATACAAGGAGAAGTGGCTCGATGGGTGGAGAACTGGCTTGGCCATAGGAGACAGAGGGTAGTGGTCGAAGGGTCTTTTTCCGGCTGGAGGTCTGTGACCAGTGGTGTTCCGCAGGGCTCTGTACTGGGACCTCTGCTATTTGTGATATATATATAAATGATTTGGAAGAAGGTGTAACTGGTGTAATCAGCAAGTTTGCGGATGACACGAAGATGGCTGGAATTGCGGATAGCGAAGAGCATTGTCGGGCAATACAGCAGGATATAGATAGGCTGGAAAATTGGGCGGAGAGGTGGCAGATGGAGTTTAATCCGGATAAATGCGAAGTGATGCATTTTGGAAGAAATAATGTCGGGAGGAGTTATGCAATAAATGGCAGAGTCATCAGGAGTACAGAAACACAGAGGGACAAATCCTTGAAGGTGGCAACACAGGTGGAGAAGGTGGTGAAGAAGGCATATGGTATGCTTGCCTTTATAGGACGGGGTATAGAGTATAAAAGCTGGAGTCTGATGATGCAGCTGTATAGAACGCTGGTTAGGCCGCATTTGGAGGACTGCGTCCAGTTCTGGTCGCCGCACTACCAGAAGGACGTGGAGGCATTGGAGAGAGTGCAGAGAAGGCTTACCAGGATGTTGCCTGGTATGGAGGGTCTTAGCTATGAGGAGAGATTGGGTAGACTGGGGTTGTTCTCCTTGGAAAGACGGAGAATGAGGGGAGATCTAATAGAGGTATACAAGATTATGAAGGGTATAGATAGGGTGAACAGTGGGAATCTTTTTCCCAGGTCGGAGGTGACGATCACGAGGGGTCACGGGCTCAAGCTGAGAGGGGCGAAGTATAACTCAGACATCAGAGGGACGTTTTTTACACAGAGGGTGGTGGGGGCCTGGAATGCGGTGCCAAGTAGGGTGGTGGAGGCAGGCACGCTGACATCGTTTAAGACTTACCTGGATAGTCACATGAGCAGCCTGGGAATGGAGGGATACAAACGATTGGTCTAGTTGGACCAAGGAGCGGCACAGGCTTGGAGGGCCGAAGGCCTGTTTCCTGTGCTGTACTGTTCTTTGTTCTTTGTTCTTTGAAGGGGGGGAGGTTTAACACAGATATCAGAAGGACATATTTCACACAGAGTGTCGTGGGGGCCTGGAATGTGTTGCCGGGCAAGGTGGTGGAGGCGGACACACTGGGAACGTTTAAGACTTATCTAGACAGCTATATGACCGGAGTGGGAATGGAGGGATACAAAAGAGTGGTCTAGTTTGGACCAGGGAGCGGCGCGGGCTAATTGTTCCTTGTTTGTCGTTTCAAGGCTTCATTCTATGATCATCTTGCTGGTGCCAGTACAGAGCGAAACTGCGGATAGTTGGGAACCTGTCTCGGGGGCAGGGAATTCATATGGTGTTCATGGAAGTGGAAATGACTCGGGTTGGGAAGCATTTTCCGATCAGGGCCATTGTGATCTCCTGGACTCGTTTCGATCGCCTCAGGGGGTCGGAGAGGAATTTCCCAGATTTTTTTTCCCCATATTGGCCCTGGGGTTTTTCACTCTGGGTTTTCGCCTCTCCCTGGGGATCACATGGTCTGGAATAGGGGGGTGGGGGTAAGTTAGTAGGTTGTAATGAACAAAGCATCGTAGCTGTGAGGGACAGCTCGGTGGATAGGATATTGGTATGTAGATAGGCTGGAAAATTGGGCGGGGATACTGGATTCAGGATTCAATCCTGGACCGGGGAGCGGCGCGGGCTTGGAGGGCCGAAGGGCCTGTTCCTGTGCTGTATTGTTCTTTGTTCTTTGTATAATGGGGACAGTGTAGAGGGAGCTTCACTCTGCATCTAACCCCGTGCTGTACCTGTCCTACGAGTATTTGATGGGGACAGTGTCGAGGGAGCTTTACTCTGTATCTAGCCCCGTGCTGTACCTGTCCTGGGAGTGTTTGATGGGGACAGTGTAGAGGGAGCTTTACTCTGTATCTAACCCCGTGCTGTACCTGTCCTGGGAGTGTTTGATGGGGGACAGTGTAGAGGGAGCTTTACTCTGTATCTAACCCCGTGCTGTACCTGTCCTGGGACTGTTTGATGGGGACAGTGTAGAGGGAGCTTTACTCTGTGTGAAACCCCGTGCTGTACCTGTCCTGGGAGTGTTTGATGGGGACAGTGTAGATGGAGCTTTACTCTGTATCTAACCCCGTGCTGTACCTGTCCAGGGAGTGTTTGATGGGGACAGTGTCGAGGGAGCTTGACTCTGTATCTAACCCCGTGCTGTACCTCTCCTGGGATTGTTTGATGGGGACGGTGGAGAGGGAGCTTTACTCTGTATCTAACACCGTGCTGGACCTGTCCTGGGAGTGTTTGATGGGGGACAGTGTAGAGGGAGCTTTACTCTGTATCTAACTCCATGCTGTATCTATCCTGGGAATTGTTTGATCGGAACAGTGTAGAATGAGCTTCACTCTTCATCTATCCCTGTGCTGTATCTGTCCTGGGAGTATTTAATGGCGACAGTGGAGAGAGAGCTTTACTCTGTATCTAACCCCGTGCTGTACCTGTCCTGGGAGTGTTTGATGGGGGACAGTGTAGAGTGAGCTTCACTCTGCATCTATGCCTGTGCTGTATCTGTCCTGGGTGTGTTTGATGGGGACAGTGTAGAGGGAGCTTTACTCTGTATCTAACCCCGTGCTGTACCTGTCCTGGGAGTGTTTGATGGGGACAGTGTAGAGGGAGCTTTACTCCATATGTAATCCCGTGCTGTACCTGTTCTGGGAGTGTTTGATGGGGGACAGTTTAGAGGGAGCTTTACTCTGTATCTATCCCTGTGCTGTACATGTCCTGGGAGTGTTTGATGGGGGCAGTGTCGAGGGAGCTTTACTCTGCATCTAACCCCGTGCTGCATCTGTCCTGAGTGTGTTTCATGGGGACAGTGAACAGGGAGCTTTACTCTGTGTCTAACCCCGTGCTGTATCTGTCCTGGATGTGTTTGATGCGGACAGTGTCGAGGGAGCTTTACTCTGTATCTAACCCCATGCTGCACCTTTCCTGGGTGTGTTTGATGGGAACAGTGTCAAGGGAGCTTTACTCTGTATCTATCCCTGTCCTCTACCTGTCCTGGGAGTGTTTGATGGGAACAGTGTCGAGGCAGCTTTACTCTGTATCTAACCCCGTGCTGCACCTGTCCTGAGTGTGTTTGATGGGGACAGTGTACAGCGAGCTTTACTCTGTATCTAATCCCGTGCTGCACCTGTCCTGGGAGTGTTTCATGGGGACAGTGTCGAGGGAGCTTTTCTCTATCTAACCCCGTGCTGTATCTGTCCTGGGAGTGTTTGATGGGGGACAGATTAGAGGGAGCTTTACTCTGTATCTATCCCCGTGCTGTACCTCTCCTGGGAGTGTTTGACGGGGGACAGTGTAGAGGGAGCTTTACTCTGTATCTAACCCCTTTGCTGTCCCTGTTCTGGGAGTGTTTGATGGGGACAGTGTAGAGGGAGCTTTACTCTGGATCTAACACCGTGCTGTACCTGTCCTGGGAGTGTTTGAAGGGGAGAGTGTAGAGGGAGCTTTACTCTGTATCTAGCCCCGTGCTGTACCTGCCCCTGGAGTGTTTGATGGGGACAGTGTCGAGGGAGCTTTACTCTGTGTGAAACCCCGTGCTGCAGCTATCCGGGGAGTGTTTGATGGGGGCAGTGTAGAGGGAGCTTTACTCTGTATCTCACCCCATGCTGTAACCTGTCCTGGGAGTGTTTGGTGCGGACAGTGTAGAGGGAGCTATACTCTGTATCTAACGCCGTGCTGTACCAGTTCTGGGAGTGTTTGATGGGGACGGTGGAGAGGGAGCTTGACTCTGTATCAAACTCCGTGCTGTACCTGTCCTGGGAGTGTTTGATGGGGGACAGTGGAGAGGGAGCTTTACTCTGTATCTAACCCCGTGCTGTACCTGTCCTGGGACTGTTTGATGGGGACAGTGTAGAGGGAGCTTTACTCTGTATCTAACACCTTTCCTTGCCTATCCTGGGAGTGTTTGATGGGGGACAGTTTAGAGGGAGCTTTACTCTGTATTTAATCCCGTGCTGTACCTGTCCTGGGTGTGTTTGATGGGGACAGTGTAGAGGGAGCTTTACTCTGTATCTAACCCCGTGCTGTACCTGTCCCTGGAGTGTTTGATGGGGACGGTGTAGAGGGAGCTTGACTCTGGATCTAACCCCGTGCTGTACCTGTCCTGGGAGTGTTTGAAGGGGACAGTGTAGAGGGAGCTTTACTCTGTATCTCGCCCCGTACTGTACCTGCCCCTGGAGTGTTTGATGGGGACAGTGTCGAGGGAGCTTTACTCTGTGTGAAACCCCGAGCTGCAGCTATCCGGGGATTGTTTGATGGGGGCAGTGTCGAGGGAGCTTTACTCTGTATCTCACCCCATGCTGTACCTGTCCTGGGAGTGTTTGATGGGGACGGTGGAGAGGGAGCTTGACTCTGTATCAAACTCCGTGCTGTACCTGTCCTGGGAGTGTTTGATGGGGGACAGTGGAGAGGGAGCTTTACTCTGTATCTAACCCTGTGCTGTACCTGTCCTGCGAGTGTTTGATGGGGTCTGTGTCGAGGGAGCTTTACTCTGTATCGAACCCCATGCTGTACCTGTCCTGGGAGTGTTTGATGGGGGACAGTGTAGAGTGAGCTTCACTCTGCATCGATCCCTGTGCTGTATCTGTCCTGGGTGTGTTTGATGGGGACAGTCTAGAGGGAGCTTTACTCTATATGTAATCCCGTGCTGTACCTGTTCTGGGAGTGTTTGATGGGGGACAGTTGAGAGGGAGCTTTACTCTGTGTCTATCCCTGTGCTGTACCTGTCCTGGGAGTATTTGATGGGTACAGTATCGAGGGAGCTTCACTCTGTATCTAACCCCGTGCTGCATCTGTCCTGAGTGTGTTTCATGGGGACAGTGAACAGGGAGCTTTACTCTGTATCTAACCCCGTGCTGTATCTGTCCTGGGTGTGTTTGATGCGGACAGTGTCGAGGGAGCTTTACTCTGTATCTAACCCCATGCTGCACTTTTCCTGGGTGTGTTTGATGGGAACAGTGTCGAGGGAGCTTTTCTCTGTATCTAACCCCGTGCTGCACCTGTCCTGAGTGTGTTTGATGGGGACAGTGTAGAGGGATATTTACTCTGTATCTAACCCCGTGCTGCACCTGTCCTGAGTGTGTTTGATGGGGACAGTGTACAGCGAACTTTACTCTGTATCTAATCCCGTGCTGCACCTGTCCTGGGAGTGTTTCATGGGGACAGATTAGAGGGAGCTTTACTCTGTATCTACCCCGTGCTGTACCTCTCCTGGGAGTGTTTGACGGGGGACAGCGCAGAGGGAGCTTTACTCTGTATCTAACCCCTTTGCTGTCCCTGTCCTGGGAGTGTTTGAAGGGGACAGTGTAGAGGGAGCTTTACTCTGTATCTAGCCCCGTGCTGTACCTGCCCCTGGAGTGTTTGATGGGGACAGTGTCGAGGGAGCTTTACTCTGTGTGAAACCCCGTGCTGCAGCTATCCGGGGAGTGTTTGATGGGGGCAGTGTAGAGGGAGCGTTAATCTGTATCTCACCCCATGCTGTGCCTGTCCTGGAAGTGTTTGATGCGGACATTGTAGAGGGTGCTTTACTCTGTATCTAACGCCGTGCTGCACCAGTTCTGGGAGTGTTTGATGGGGACGGTGGAGAGGGAGCTTGACTCTGTATCAAACTCCGTGCTGTACCTGTCCTGGGAGTGTTTGATGGGGGACAGTGGAGAGGGAGCTTTACTCTGTATCTAACCCCGTGCTGTACCTGTCCTGGGAGTGTTTGATGGGGACGGTGTAGAGGGAGCTTGACTCTGGATCTAACCCCGTGCTGTACCTGTCCTGAGGGTGTTTGATGAGGAAGGTGGAGAGGGAGCTTGACTCTGTATCAAACTCCGTGCTGTACCTGTCCTGGGAGTGTTTGATGGGGGACAGTCGAGAGGGAGCTTTAATCTGTATCTAACCCCGTGCTGTACCTGTCCTGGGACTGTTTGATGGGGGCAGTGGAGAGGGAGCTTTACTCTGTATCTAACCCCTTTCCTTGCCTGTCCTGGGAGAGTTTGATGGGGGACAGTTTAGAGGGAGCTTTACTCTGTATCGAGCCCCGTGCTGTACCTGTCCCTGGAGTGTTTGATGGGGACAGTGTCGAGGGAGCTTTACTCTGTATCTAACCCCTTGCTGTACCTGTTATTGGGAGTGTTTGATGGGGACGGTGTCGAGGGAGCTTGACTCTGTATCAAACCCCGTGCTGTACCTGTCCTGTGAGTCTCTGATGGGGGACAGTGGAGAGGGAGCTTTACTCTGTATCTCACCGCTTTCCTTGCCTGTCCTGCGAGTGTTTGATGGGGTCAGTGTAGAGGGAGCTTTACTCTGTATCTAACCCCGTGCTGTCCCTGTCCTGGGAGTGTTTGATGGCGACAGTGTCGGGGGAGCTTTTCTCTGTATCTAACCCCGTGCTGTACCTGTCCTGGGAGTGTATAATGGAGACAGTGTAGAGTGAGCTTCACTCTGCATCTAACCCCGTGCTGTACCTGTCCTGGGAGTGTTTGATGGGGACAGTGTCGAGGGAGCTTTACTCTGTCTCTAACCCCGTGCTGTCCCTGTCCTGGGAGTGTTTGATGGGGAACAGTCGAGAGGGAGCTTTACTCTGTATCTAACCCCGTTCCTTGCCTGTCCTGGGAGTGTTTGATGGGGACAGTGTAGAGGGAGCTTTACTCTGTATCTAACCCCGTGTTGTACCTGTCCTGGGAGTGTTTGATGGGGGACAGTCGAGAGGGAGCTTTAATCTGTATCTAACCCCGTGCTGTACCTGTCCTGGGACTGTTTTTTGGGGACAGTGGAGAGGGAGCTTTACTCTGTATCTAAACCCTTTCCTTGCCTTTCCTGGGAGTGTTTGATGGGGGACAGTTTAGAGGAGCTTTACTCTGTATTTAACCCCGTGCTGTACCTGTCCTGGGTGTGTTTGATGGGGACAGTGTAGAGGGAGCTTTACTCTGTATCTAACCCCGTGTTGTTGTCCTGGGTGTGTTTGAAGGGGACAGTGTAGAGGGAGCTTTACTCTCTATCTAGCCCCGTGCTGTACCTGTCCCTGGAGTTTTTGACGGGGACAGTGTCGAGGGAGCTTTACTCTGTATCTCACCCCATGCTGTACCTATCCTGGGATTGTTTGATGCGGACAGCGTAGAGGGAGCTTTACTCTGTATCTAACGCCGTGCTGTACAGTTCTGGGAGTGTTTGATGGGGACGGTGGAGAGGGAGCTTGACTCTGTATCAAACTCCGTGCTGTACCTGTCCTGGGACTGTTCGATGGGGGACAGTCGAGAGGGAGCTTTAATCTGTCTCTCACCCCGTGCTGTGCCTGTCCTGGGACTGTTTGATGGGGACAGTGCAGAGGGAGCTTTACTCTGTATCGAACCCCTTTCCTTGCCTGTCCTGGGAGTGTTTGATAGAGGACAGTTTACAGGGAGCTTTACTCTGTATTTAACCCCGTGCTGTACCTGTCCTGGGTGTGTTTGATGGGGACAGTGTAGAGGGAGCTTTACTCTGTATCTAGCCCCGTGCTGTACCTGTCCCTGGAGTGTTTGATGGGGACAGTGTCGAGGGAGCTTTACTCTGTATCTAACCCCGGGCTGTACCTGTTATTGGGATTGTTTGATGGGGACGGTGTCGAGGGAGCTTGACTCTGTATCAAACCCCGTGCTGTACCTGTCCTGTGAGTCTCTGATGGGGACAGTGTAGAGGGAGCTTTACTCTGTATCTAACCGCTTTCCTTGCCTGTCCTGGGAGTGTTTGATGGGGGACAGTTTAGAGGGAGCTTTCCTCTGGATCTAACCCCGTGCAGTACCTGTCCTGCGAGTGTTTGATGGGGCCAGTGTAGAGGGAGCTTTACTCTGTATCTAACCCCGTGCTGTCCCTGTCCTGGGTGTGTTTGATGGCGACAGTGTCGGGGGAGCTTTACTCTGTATCTAACCCCGTGCTGTACCTATCCTGGGAGTGTATAATGGAGACAGTGTAGAGTGAGCTTCACTCTGCATCTAACCCCGTGCTGGAGCCGTCCTGGGAGTGTTTGATGGGGACAGTGTCGAGGGAGCTTTACTCTGTATTTAACCCCGTGCTGTACCCGTCCTGGGAGTGTTTGATGGGGACAGTGTCGAGGGAGCTTTACTCTGTATCTAACACCTTGCTGTACCTGTCCTGGGATTGTTTGATGGGGACGGTGCAGAGGGAGCTTTACTCTGTATCTAACACCGTGCTGGACCTGTCCTGGGTGTGTTTGATGGGGACAGTGAAGAGGGAGCTTTACTCTGTATCTAACCCCGTGCTGTATCTGTCCTGTGTGTGTTTGTTGGGGACAGTGTAGAGGGAGCTTTACTCTGTATCTAACCCCGTGCTGTACCTGTCCTGGGGGTGTTTGATGGGGGACAGTTTAGAGGGAGCTTTACTCTGTATCTAACCCCGTGCTGTACCTGTCCTGGGATTGTTTGATGGGGACGGTGTAGAGGGAGCTTTACTCTGTATCTAACCCCATGCTGTACCTGTCCTTGGAGTGTTTGATGGGGGACAGTGTAGAGGGAGCTTTACTCTGTATCTAACCCCGTGCTGTACCCGTCCTGGGAGTGTTTGATGGGGACAGTATCGACTGAGCTTTACTCTGTATCTAACCCCGTGCTGTATCTGTCCTGGGAGTGTTTGATGGGGGACAGATTAGAGGGAGCTTTACTCTGTATCTACCCCGTGCTGTCCCTCTCCTGGGAATGTTTGACGGGGGACAGTGTAGAGGGAGCTTTACTCTGTATCTACCCCGTGCTGTACCTGCCCCTGGAGTGTTTGATGGGGACAGTGTAGATGGAGCTTTACTCTGTATCTAACCCCGTGCTGTACCTGTCCTGAGTGTGTTTGATGGGGACAGTGTAGAGGGAGCTTTACTCTGTATCTAACCCTGTGCTGTACCTGTCCTGGGAGTGTTTGATGGGGACAGCGTAGAGGGAGCTTTACTCTGTATCTAACCCCGTGCTGTACCTGTCCTGGGAGTGTTTGAAGGGGACAGTGTAGAGGGAGCTTTACTCTGTATCTAGCCCCGTGCGGTACCTGCCCCTGAAGTGTTTGATGGGGACAGTGTCGAGGGAGCTTTACTCTGTGTGAATATTTATATTTGAAAGTCCAATAGAAAGAGTCAGGTGTCTTGTCGTTGTAGTTTCCTCTCAGAGTCTGATGAGTTGAAGAATTGCAGTAAGGGGATATTTCAGCAGATTTATGAGCTGCTGCCTGAAGTGAGTCTGTGTCACAGCATAAATGGCAGTGTTTGTACAACAACTTGTGAGTTGTAACATGAAACCAAGTTCCAGAACATAGTAATCGAACCATACCGACTCATAGCCCAAATAATACATCCGACGCCATATAGAATAAACCATTAATGTCGACCATAAGAGGATGAAATTGGCTGAGATAACAAACAGTAAAATGATGGATTTCCTGCGACTCTCCATCTCAGGGTCTCTGGGATTCTCCACACTGCTGTGAGCCCGGAGTCTCCTGCGGGCTCTGCTGCTCATTAAAATGTGTCTGACGGTGAAAACGTTGAGCAGCAGAATCAGGACGAACGGGACAGTCGGGGTTAGAATGTTGTGGAGGAACTCGATTGTTGTCCAGACCGGAGATACCAGAACATCCCCTGTGAAATCACAAAACCAGGGGTCGTTCATCAGCGAATATTCATTTAATAACATAAAATACCAGAAGATGTTCTTTAAACAGCTCAGCACCGTCACTGTTCCCAGAACCACAACCGCCGATTTCTCACTGCAATATTTACTCTTCAGCTTGGGGCAGCAAATGGCCACAAATCGATCAAAGGTGAAAGTGACGGTGAACCAGACAGAACAGTCAGTGGCTGCATAAAGCAGGACGGCGTGGATGTTACACACGGGGACCCAGTACAGGAAAACAAACTGTTCCCAATAAAGAATGGGAATGTGTCTGAATATCAGGTCGAGGATAACGACCAGCAGATCCCCCGCTGACATGGCCACCAGGTAACGAGTCACACATTTGGACAGACCACAGTTTCTGCTCGTCAGTGTCACAATTGTGATCATGTTCACTGTCAGGAAGGGAAATAAAGAATAAAATTAGACAGGATTCAGGGAAAGAAGTTACCATTTGGACTGAGGATGGGTTAAAATAAAAAAGAATGGACACACATAAAATCACTGAAATATGTTTTTAAAAATCCAGCACGTCTTTTGCAGTGTGAGAGGAAAGTGGAGCATCCGGAGGAAACCCACACAGACACGGGGAGAAGGTCCAAACTCCACACAGACAGTGACCCAAGCCTGGAATTGAACCCAGGTCCCTGACGCTGTGAATCAGCAGTGCTAACCACTGTGTCACCGTGCTGCTCCATGGTAGCAACACAGTGGTCTACATTTGGGAGAGAGAATTCCGGAGAGTCCACAACATTGACCCTCACTCAGCTACAAGGATGAGGGAGTAAACCCTCTCAGAAAATCCAGACTGGAGTCCTGTAGATGGTAATCTGTCGTCTCTCAGACAGTTTACTGACAACCCCTGCAACAGAGCTGGTACCAAAGAGGGCTGGTTTGACCCTTGCCTCGGGACAATACCAACAATTGGCAGAGGGAGATCATGATGCCTTGACAGCACAGAATCTCTATTATATTTACACAGAACTGTACCCTGGAGAGGAGATCACAGCATTGTGGCCACTGTTAGCACAACACAGGAAAAAATAGTAATCTCACACTCGATTGGCACAGAACACAACTTCCAGTGTTTCTTTCAAGAGTGGGAGAAAGCTTCAGGGTTCAGCGAATCGCTATCATCCATAATGCTCAGTGTGATTACTGCTGTCCCACGTTGGTCTACTGGACCAGTGCAGCTGCATCAGTCCTCTCTCGGCAGGAAGGTTGCCAATCTATGCACCAGGTAAAACTCAAACAAAGGCCAGTACCAAAGGAAAAGCCAAGCAGGCTGCCTTAATCCCTGTCGTCCGGTGACTCTGATGTCCAATATTATGAAATGCATCAAAAGGTTAGTCATGGCATGAATCAGTTCCGGCTTCCCAGATTGCCTGGATCCACGACAGTTCACCGACATCCACAACAGTTCCACAATGCCATCTCCCTGGCCGGACAGTGAACCCTGGAACACAGACTCGTGTTTATCAACTACAGCTCAGCCTGCAACACCATTAGTCCTACGAAACTCATGTCCAAAGTCCGTGGCCCTGGGCTGGGCTCCTGCCTCTGCAATTCGATCCTCAACTTCCTAATCCATAGACAGCAAAATTAAGGACAATCAACAACATCTCCTCCACAATCATCCTGAACAGCGGTGCCCCGTAAGGCTGCGTCCTCAGCCCCTTACTATACTCCTTATACACTGGTGACTGTGTGGCCAAATTCCCCTCCAACTCGATTTCCAAGTTTGCTGATGACACCTGCAGTGGGTCGGAGGAAGAGACAGAGAATCTGGTGAACTGGGGCGACAACAATAATCTCTTCCTCAATGTCAACAAAGCAAATTGACTTCTGGAAGCCTAGTGGAGTACATGCCACTATCTACATCAATGTGATGAAGTTGAAATATTCGAGAGCTTCACGTTTTAGGGTCCACATCACGAAAAACCTTTCCTGGTTCCTCCATGATGTCCCTATAATTAAAAAAAGTCTCCGAATGCCTCTATTTTCTCAGAGGTTTACAGACATTTGGCATGTCAGCTGCGACTCTCACCAACTTTTACAGATGCACCATAAATAACATTCTAGCTTGGTATGGCTCCTGCTCTGTCCAAGACTGCGAGAAACTTCAAAGCTTGATGAATGCAGGCCAGTCCATCACTCAAACCAACCTCCCACTCATTAACTCTGTCTCAACTTCCCGTTACCTTGCAAAAGTAACCAGCCTAATTCAGGAATAGCGCACCATGGACATCAACTTTTCCCACTTGTTCCATCAGAGAAAAAGATAAAAAATGTGTGAGGACATGGACCAACCGACTCATAGAATCATAGAATCACTACAGTGCAGAAGGGGGCAATTTGACCCATCGAGTCTACACCGACAACAATCCCACCCAAGCCCTATCCTCAAAGTCCCACAAATGTAGCCTGCTAATCCCCCAAACATAGATCTCCCAGGACGCTAATGGGCAGTTAACATGGCCAATCAACCTAACCTGCACATTTTGGACTGTGGGTGAAAACCGCAGCATCCGGAGCAAACCCATGCCGACATGGGTAGAATGTGCAAATTCCACACAGACAGTGATCCAAGCCAGGAATCGAACTCAGGTCCCTGTGAGACAGCAGCGCTCACCATTGTGCCACCATGCTGCCGACTCAGGAACAGCTTCTCTGCTGCCATCAGGCGTTTGAATGGACCCACATTGCATTAAGATGATCTTTTACTACATCCTAGCTATGACTGCAACATTACATTCTGCCCTCTCTCCTTCTCTATGTACAGTATGCTTTGTCTGTATGGCACTCAAGCAACAACACTTCTCACTGTATATCCAATGTTATGAAATGCATCAAAAGGTTAGTCATGACATGAATCAATTCCGGCCTCCCAGATTGCCTGGATACAGTACAGTTCACCTACCTCCCCAACAGGTCCACAGACACCATCTCCCTGGCCCAACACTGAACTCTGTAACACTGTAACCCTGAACATAGAGAAGGAGAGAGTGCAGAATGTAATAGAACAAACAAAGAACAATACAGCACAGGAACAGGCCCTTCGGCCCTCCAAGCCCGCGCCGCTCCCCGGTCCAGGATTGAATCCTGAATCCAGGATCCCCACCCAATTTTCCAGCCTATCT
The DNA here is from genome assembly GCF_964213995.1 of Mustelus asterias. Lineage (NCBI taxonomy): Eukaryota > Metazoa > Chordata > Chondrichthyes > Carcharhiniformes > Triakidae > Mustelus > Mustelus asterias. Next base: position 608,729 of record NW_027590091.1, on the reverse strand, counting down.
ACATACCAATATCCTATCCACCGAGCTGTCCCTCACAGCTACGATGCTTTGTTCATTACAACCTATTAACTTACCCCCACCCCCCCATTCCAGACCATGTGATCTCCAGGGAGAGGCGAAAACCCAGAGTGAAAAACCCCAGGGCCAATATGGGGAAAAAAAAATCTGGGAAATTCCTCTCTGACCCCCTGAGGCGATCGAAACGAGTCCAGGAGATCACAATGGCCCCGATCGGAAAATGCTTCCCAACCCTAGTCATTTCCACTTCCACGAACACCATATGAATCCCCTGCCCCCGAGACAGGTTCCCAACTATCCGCAGTCTCACTCTGTACTGGCACCAGCAAGATGATCGTAGAATGAAGCCTTGAAACGAGAAACCAGGAACAATTAGCCCGCGCAGCTCCCTGGTCCAAACTAGATCACTCTTTTGTATCCCTCCATTCCCACTCCGTTCATATAGCTGTCTAGATAAGTCTTAAACGTTCCCAGTGTGTCCGCCTCCACCACCTTGCCCGGCAACACATTCCAGGCCCCCACGACCCTCTGTGTGAAATATGTCCTTCTGATATCTGTGTTAAACCTCCCCCCCTTCACCTTGAACCTATGACCCCTCGTGAACGTCACCACCGACCCGGGGAAAAGCTTCCCACCGTTCACCCTATCTATGCCTTTCATAATTTTATACACCTCTATTAAGTCTCCCCTCATCCTCCGTCTTTCCAAGGAGAACAACCCCAGTTTCCCCAATCTCTCCTCATAACCAAGCCCCTCCATACCAGGCAACATCCTGGTAAACCTCCTCTGTACTCTCTCCAAAGCCTCCACGTCCTTCTGGTAGTGTGGCGACCAGAACTGGACGCAGTATTCCAAATGCGGCCGAACCAACGTTCTATACATCTGCAACATCAGACCCCAACTTTTATACTCTATGCCCCGTCCTATAAAGGCAAGCATGCCATATGCCTTCTTCACCACCTTCTCCACCTGTGACGTCACCTTCAAAGATCTGTGGACTTGCACACCCAGGTCCCTCTGCGTCTCTACACCCTTTATGGTTCTTCCATTTATCGTGTAGCTCCTCCCTACATTCTTCCCACCAAAATGCATCACTTCGCATTTATCAGGATTGAACTCCATCTGCCATTTCCTTGCCCAAATTTCCAGCCTATCTATATCCTTCTGTAGCCTCTGACAATGTTCCTCACTATCTGCAAGTCCTGCCAGTTTTGTGTCGTCCGCAAACTTACTGATCACCCCAGTTACTCCTTCTTCCAGATCATTTATATAAATCACAAACAGCAGAGGTCCCAATACAGAGCCCTGCGGTACACCACTAGTCACAGGCCTCCAGCCGGAAAAAGACCCTTCCACTACCACCCTCTGTCTTCTATGACCAAGCCAGTTCTCCACCCATCTAGCCACCTCCCCCTTTATCCCATGGGATCCAACCTTTTTCACTAGTCTACCATGAGGGACTTTGTCAAACGCTTTACTAAAGTCCATATAGACAACATCCACGGCCCTTCCTTCGTCAACCATTTTGGTCACTTCTTCAAAAAACACCACCAGGTTCGTGAGGCATGACCTCCCTCTCACAAAACCATGTTGACTATCGTTAATGAGTTTATTCCTTTCTAAATGCGCATACATCCTATCTTTAAGAATCTTCTCCAACAACTTCCCCACCACGGACGTCAAGCTCACCGGCCTATAATTACCCGGGTTATCCTTCCTACCCTTCTTAAATAACGGGACCACATTGGCTATCCTCCAATCCTCTGGGACCTCACCTGTGTCCAGTGACGAGACAAAGATTTGCGTCAGAGGCCCAACTATTTCACCTCTCGTCTCCCTGAGCAGCCTTGGATAGATTCCATCAGGCCCTGTAATGTTGGACTCAGAGCTCGGGTGTAGAATAAGATCATCTGAATGCGATGTGGGTCCATTAAAACGTCAGATGGCAGCAGAGAAGAAGCTGTTCTTGAGTCGGCAGCATGGTGGCACAATGGTTAGCACTGCTGTCTCACAGGAACCTGAGTTCGATTCCCGGCTTGGATCACATATTTATTATATGTGAAAATAATAAACCAAATCAAATCAGTCTTTCGCATCTCAAGCTGAAACATCAGCACAATGTGCCCTGACCTTACCAATGAACTTATGCAGGTTGATGATGTACACGGGACGGCTGTGATCGAGACTGAATTTACAAGGCTGAATGTGGACATTGTGGAGCTGCGAGAAACTGGACTTGCTCACAGTGGATTCTTTCCAGAGGAATACCACACGTTCTTGTAATAGGAGAAATCCCAACAGGCGAGATGTGAGAATGGAACAAAGTTTAAAAAGAAGCTTCACTGGTGCTGATGGAATCCCAGGAATTGAAATGGGATCCCTGATGCTGTGAGGCAGCAGTGCTAACCACTGTGCCATAGTGCCATCCTGCAAGGTGCCCTGGAGATATCCAAGATCACGGCCAGGACACCATCATCACCATATCCGTGAAAGGGAAATGATTGGAAAACAATCTGAGGGACAGAATTAATCTCCACTTCGAGAGGTAAGGATTTATGAACAATAGTCAGCGTGCCTTTGACAGGGGGAGATCATGTCTAACAATTCGCTGGAATATATTGAGGAGGTGACTGGATGAGGAGATGAGGGAAGTGCAGTCGATGGAGTCTACGTGTTCTTCAGAAAAGCTTTTGACAAATATGGAAGACTGAACAAGGAAGTGATTCCGACTGGAACCAGGTCAATTTGGTAAATTATATTCAAAATGGCTGAGTGGCAGAGGGTGATGGTGGAATGTTGTTTTTGTGACTGCAAGCCTGTGTTCAGTGGGGTTCCACAGCGATCGATGTTGGGTCCCTTGCTGTTTGTAGTGTACATTGATGGTCGAGACATGAATGTGTGAGGTGTGATCAGTAAGTTTGCAGATGATACAAAAATTGGTGGTGTGGTAAATATTGAGGAGGAAAGCCTTAGATGACAGGAATCATAGAATCCTACAGTGCAGAAGGAGGCCATTCAGCCCATCGAGTCTGGACTGAGCACAATCCCAACCAGGCGATATCCCCTGAACCCCATGCATTTACCGAAGCAATTCTCCCTGACAGTAAGTCCAGTATATCCTGGCCAATCCACCTAACCCACAAGTCTTCCGACTGTGGGCGGAAACTGGAGCACCTGGAGGAAACCCATGAAGACACGTGGAGAATGTGCAAACTCCACACAGATGTGGTCCAAGCCAGAAATCGAACACACGTCCCTGGCGCTGTGGGGCAGCAGTGCTAACCACTGTGCCACCGTGCTGAGGAAACTGAAAGGCTGGTCAAATGGGCAAATGTAATTTACACCTGACGAATGTGAGGCCATGCATTTGGGACGACTATCCGGACAAGGAAATGTACCATGTCCGGTCGAGTCTGAGGAAGTGCAGAAGACCAGAATGAATTTGGGCTGCAGATATGTGGATCCCTAAAAGCAGCAAGACAGGTAGATGAGGTGGTTAAGACGACATGTAGGATACTTGCCTTTAGCAGCCGCAGCACAGAATATAAGAGCTGGGAGGTGATGATGGAAGTGTATAAAACGCTGGTTAGACCAGAGCAAGAGAACTGTGTACAGCTCTGATCATCACACTACAGGAAGGATGTGATTACACTGGAGACGGTGGAGAGGAGATTCACCAGGATGCTGCCTGGGCTGGAGAGTTTCAGCTATGAGGAGAGGCTGGTTAGGCTGGGTTTTCTACCTTAGAGCAGAGACGGCTGGAGTTGGAGTGGGTGTAGTGGGTGGTGGTGGGGAATGCTTTCAGGTGGGGGCGGGGGGGGGGCGGGGGGGAACAGAGTGATATGAACACAATTATGTGGCACACGGATAGGAAGAAACCTTTTCCCTTTCGTAGAGGCGTCAATAACCAGAGGGGCGTGGAGTTAAGGGAAAGGGCAGATTTATGTGTGGATTTGAGGGAAAATGTTTCCATCCACAGGGTGCTGGGATCTGCAGCTCACGGCGTGAAAGGATGGTAGAAGCGGGAACAACCACAAGAGGCATTTAGATCAGCAACTCAAACGCCAGAGCATATAATTATTAAACTAGAAAGAGTGCAGAAAATATTTAATCGGATGCTACTGGGACTTGATGGATTGAGTTAGAAGGAGAGGCTGGATAGACTGGGACTTTTTCCCCTGGAGCGTAGGAGGCTGAGGGGTTAACTTATAGAGGTCTATAAAATAATGAGGGGCACAGATCAGCTCGATAGTCAATATCTTTTCCTAAAGGTAGGGGAGTCTAAAACGAGAGGGCACAGGTTTAAGGTGCGAGGGGAAAGATACAAAATGGTCCAGAGGGGCAATTTTATCACACAGAGGGTGGTGAGTGTCTGGAACGAGCTGCCAGATGCAGCAGTAGAGGCGGGTCCAATTTTATTCTTTAAAAAGCGTTTAGATAGTTAAATGGGCACGATGGGTACAGAGGGATATGGGGCAAATGTGGGCAATTGGGATTAGTTTCGGGGTTTAAAAAGAAAGGGCAGCATGGATAAGATGGGCCGAAGGGCCTGTTTCCATTCTGTAAACTCTATGACAAGGCTGTGGATCGAGTGCTGGAAAATAGGATTCGATTGGATAGGTGTTTGATGACCAGTTCAGACATAATGGCCGAATGGCCTCATTTCGTGCTGTTAAAACTCGATGGCTGTTAGGCCACCCACAGCAGTGGCCCCATCACTTGCAGCTCTCACAGCGCTGGCTGGGATACCCACCACCTCCCAAACCTATCTGGTTGCAAATACGCAATTGCAGCCAGCAGTGAGCTGCTTGGTTTGAGAGAGACAGCGGTCAGCTCTCTGCTGCTGCAGCTCGCTTCAACACAGCAGCTGTCCCCAGGTAGTCCGGGGGTGCTCAGCTCTTTCTGAGCAGCCCCCGACCAGATATAGACCCAGCCCCCTCCCCACCACCTGGATCAATCACCGCCCCTTCCCCCACACCAATTGCATGCAGAGTGTCAGCAGGGCAGGTCTCCCTACCCCACTGTGCATGCAGGGAGGCAGCGAAACCCGCTCCCTACCCCACTGTGCATGCAGAGAGGCAGTGAGACCCCCTCCCTACCCCACTGTGCATGCAGAGAGGCAGTGAGACCCCCTCCCTACCCCCACTGTGCATGCAGAGAGGCAGTGATGTCCCCCTCCCTCCCAACACCAATCACGTGCAGAGTGGCAGCGGGGACCACCCCACCCCACAGTCAGCGGGCAGAGTGGTAACGGGACCCTCTCCGACCCAGCAACTACGTTCAGAGTCGGCCCCGCTACCTTCAGCCTCCGCCCCTGTAGACCCCGCCACATCATGCCCCAGTCCCTGGTAATGCCCGGTGGGCATTGCCCAAGGGGCACCTACCTTTGCCCTCGACCTTGCCCGGTGCCCTCAATGGCCTTCAATTCTCCCGGCGTGGTCATCATGACTCGTCCTCATACATGTGGCCAGCTGTTTTCCTCACCGGACCCAACCTTTCCCGGTGGGGCTGCAAAGGCAAGTGTGGCGCACAATTCCATCCCAGGCTCGCTAATTTCATTTAAATTTGTTTTAAAATAAATTGAAATAATTTACTCAGCCTCTTGCCGGAAATGGGCAGGCGACTGAATCCGCTGTTTATCCATTGCCGGTGAAGGTTGCAAGAGGTGAGAAATGGGACGTGGACCTGAGTTCCAGGCTGTCACGCGGTTTTACTTGATCACCCCACCATCAATGGACAGGGAGTAGCTGTTATCCTGCTCCCCTACCGTGTGTGTGTTGCGTGTGTCTATATTGTCTGTACCAGTGTGCATGTGTGTGTGTGCGTGTTTGTGTGTGAGCAACAGAGTACCTGACGAGTGTTCCGAAGTGTGCGTTATTCTGGAGTGTTGCAGCAATTTTGGTTCTTGAATTTGTGTGTGAGTGGGAGTAAGTGTCTAAATCTGATTGCTTCTATCAACAAATGTGTGTATTCATGTATGTGTGTTTGGGTGTGTCTGTGTGTTTGTGTTCATGTTGCTCTCGGAGAGCTTGTGGTGGCATCGGGGATAGCATTGCTGCCTCACAGCACCAGAGGTCCTGGTTCAATTGCAGGCTTGGCCACTGTCTGTGCAGATTCTGCATGTTCTCCCCATGTCTGCGTGGGTTTCCTCCGGGTGCTGCAGTTTCCTCCCACTATCTGAAAGTTGTGCTGGTTGGGTGCATTGGCCGTGCTAAATTCTCCCTCAGTCTACCTGAACAGGCGCTGGAGTGTGGTGACTCGGGGATTTTTATAGTAACTTCATTGCAATGTTAATGTTCGCATACTTGTGACACTGATGAATAAATTTCAAATTTAATGAAATATGTTTTCTCTCTGTGAGATCCTGCTGTGCAGATATGACCAATAAAATTGATTCTGTGGCCTGGTGATTGGGTGGGTGAACTGGTGTTATATGCAGAGGGTGAAAAGGATTCTGTCTCAATCATTTACGCACGAAGGAATAGTGTTTGAGGCCACATGTCTATGGAAAGTCACAGCACACAGAAGACATCCCAGCCCATAGACCCTGAGACAATTGTCAGCGGCTGAGAGAATTAATAACCGGATACAGAGATTCAACAAGAGCAGCAAACCCAGTACAGGAAATGACAAGAAAATCAATACAGTAAAACAGCCTTTCTAGAATTAGGAACTGGACAGAGGGGACGGGACTTTCCAGCCTCACTCTTCCCCAAGCTGCAAAATCCCACCCGTGTTCAACAGACCTTCCCATTCTCCGCCCCTCGCCTGCACCGATTCCCGTGGCGGTCGGGTCGGTCCAATTCCAGCCAGAGACTTACCCGGAACACCAACAATCGCCAGGAGGGGATAGTAAAAGTATTGAATCATTAACAGTAGATATCGAATCCGATCAGCTGATGTCATCACCCAATAATAATCAGTAATCCAAGAAATCCAATAGAATAAACTCCTGTCCTTGGTTGGAACATTCCGGTTCATTGTTCCCGGATTCCGATCCATTGTCGAAACATTCCAATCCATTGTTCCCAGATTCTGATCCATTGTCGAAACATTCCAATCCATTGTTCCCACATTCTGATCCATTGTCGAAACATTCCGGTTCATTGTTCCCAGATTCTGATCCATTGTTGAAACATTCCGGTTCATTGCTCCCAGAGTCTGATCTCTCCTCTCCCTCCCTCTCTCTCCACAGCCGCTGATCTCTGTTAGTGTCGGAGTGGCCGCTCCCGCTGACTCAATGGGACAACACATTGAACGGAATTCCTTATTAATAGAAGAGGGAAATCCCTCCAAGCACACTAATCGAATCCATGGAGACTCACATCAATTCCAGTCACTAAACAAACAGCTTCACTTAACCCCCTTCAATCCAACACTTTTTATCCCCAACGTAGAACAGTTACAGCCTCGATGGGGTGTTGAGGGTCAGGGAGGTATGGAAAGTTGGAAATAATGTAGGGTCAATATTAATTCGATATAGCAGAGATCACTCTGCTAGTGTTAATTTTGAGATGACGAGAATACAAAAGCAGGGGTGTACTGCTGAGGGTTTATAAGACACTGGTCTGACCGCATTCAGAATATTGTCAGCAATTTTGGTCCCCGTATCTAAGGAAGGATGTGCTGGCCTTGGAGAGGGTCCAGAACAGGTTCACAAGAATGATCCGGGGAATGAAAGACTTGACGCATGAGGAGCGTCTGAGGACTGGGGGTCCACACTCGATGCAGTTTGGAAGTATGAGGAAGGGGATCACATTGAAACTTACAGAATAATGAAAGGCCTGGAGAGAGTGCACTTGGGGAAGATGTTTCCATTAGTTGGGGAGACTTGGACCCGAGGGCACAGACTTAGAGGGAAGGGATGGCCCTTTAGAAATGTGATGTGGAGATGGCGGTGTTGGACTGGGGTGTGCGCAGTAAGAAGTCTCACAACACCAGTTTCCCACTCACCTGATGAAGGAGCAGCATTCCGAAAGCTCGTGATTCGAAATAAAGCTGTGGGACTTTAACCTGCTGTTGTGAGACTTCTTACTTCAGAACTGAGACGAGGAGGAATTTCTTCAGCCAGAAGGTGGTGAATCTGTGGAATTCATTGCCACACAAGGCTGTGGAGGCCAGATCATTGAATGTATTTAACAAAGAGATAAATAGGTTCTTGACTGGTACAGCGATCAAGGGTGACGGGGGGAAAGCAGGAGAATGGGTTTGAGAAACTTATCAGCCAGAATTGAATGGTGGCCGGCTCGACGGGCCCAATGGCCTCATTCTGCTCTTATATCTTATTGTCTGATGGGTATCATGGTCGTGGTTTTTAGATGAAGTTAACGTCAATCAGGGTTGATATAGTCTGCTTAATCCAGGTTGTAGCAGATCTTATGTACAGCTCATGGACAGAACAATCTTAGTATAGGACTTCACACGGATCAATCTCTCAGCATTACGTACAGTACAGTCTTAGCTCGAGTCATCAGATAGAACTATCTCTCAGTGTTATGTACAGTACAATCTGAGGCTTCAGATAGAACTATCTCTCAGTGTTATGTACAGTGCAATCTGAGGCTTCAGAGAGAACTATCTCTCTGTGTTATGTACAATACATTCTGAGGCTTCAGATAGAACTATCTCTCAGTGTTATGTACAGTACAATCTGAGGCTTCAGATAGAACTATCTCTCAGTGTTATGTACAGTACAATCTGAGGCTTCAGATAGATCTATCTCTCAGTGTTACGTACAGTAAAATCTGAGGCTTCAGATAGAACTATCTCTCAGTGTTACGTACAGTACAATCTGAGGCTTCAGATAGAACTATCTCTCAGTGTTATGAACAGTACAATCTGAGGCTTCAGATAGATCTGTCTCTCAGTGTTATGTAGAGTACAATCTGAGGCTTCAGATCGAACTATCTCTCAGTGTTATGAACAGTACAATCTGAGGCTTCAGATAGAACTATCTCTCAGTGTTATGAACAGTACAATCTGAGGCTTCAGAATGAACTATCTCTCAGTGTTATGGACAGAAGAACCTGATCAAGAATATTCACATCAAACTTTCTCAGCGTTTTCTCTTGTGAGATTGTAAGGAGGCAAGGGTGAGTTGAGGAGTGTGTGGGAGAAGGACACCGGGACACCTGAACAGGGTCAGCAGCACCTTGAGGAGAGTGTGAAAGGGGGATACGGGACATCGGGACAGACAGTGAGCACCTTGAGGAGAGTGTGAGAGGGGCACTGGGACACAGGGACAGGCAGTCATCACCTTCAGGAGAGTGTGAGAGGGACACTGGGACAGACAGTTAGCACATTGAGGAGAGTGTGAGGGGGGCACTGGGACACTGAGACAGACAGTCAGCACCTTGAGGAGAGTGTGAGGGGGGCAGTGGGACACTGAGACAGACAGTCAGCACCTTGAGGAGAGTGTGAGAGGGACACTGGGACACCGGGACAGACAGTCAGCACCTTGAGGAGAGTGTGAGAGGGACACTGGGACACCGGGACAGACAGTCAGCAACTTGAGGAGAGTGTGAGAGGGACACTGGGACAGGCATTCAGCACCTTGAGGAGAGTGTGAGAGGGACAGTGGGACAGACAGTCAGCACCTTGAGGAGAGTGTGAGAGGGACACTGGGACAGACAGTCAGCACCTTGAGGAGAGTGTGAGAGGGACACTGGGACAGACAGTCAGCACCTTGATGAGAGTGTGAGAGGGACACTGGGACACTGGGGCAGACAGTCAGCACCTTGAGGAGAGTGTAAGAGGGACACTGGGACAGACAGTCAGCACCTTGAGGAGAGTGTGAGAGGGGGACAGTCGGACAGACAGTCAGCACCTTGAGGAGAGTGTGAGAGGGACACTGGGACAGACAGTCAGCACCTTGAGGAGAGTGTGAGAGGGACACTGGGACAGACAGTTAGCACCTTGAGTAGAGTGTGAGAGGGGGACACTGGGTCACCGGGACAGACAGTCAGCACCTTGATGAGAGTGTGAGAGGGTCACTGGGACAGACAGTCAGCACCTTGATGAGAGTGTAAGAGGGATACTGGGACACCGGGACAGACAGTCAGCACCTTGAGGAGAGTGTGAGAGGGACACTGGGACACTGGGGCAGACAGTCAGCACCTTGATGAGAGTGTGAGAGGGACACTGGGACATACAGTCTGCACCTTGAGGAGAGTGTGAGAGGGGCACTGGGACACAGGGACAGGCAGTCATCACCTTCAGGAGAGTGTGAGAGGGTCACTGGGACAGACAGTCAGCACCTTGATGAGAGTGTAAGAGGGATACTGGGACACCGGGACAGACAGTCAGCACCTTGAGGAGAGTGTGAGAGGGACACTGGGACACCGGGACAGACAGTCAGCACCTTGAGGAGAGTGTGAGAGGGACACTGGGACAGACAGTCAGCACCTTGAGGAGAGTGTGAGAGGGACACTGGGACAGACAGTCAGCACCTTGATGAGAGTGTGAGAGGGACACTGGGACACTGGGGCAGACAGTCAGCACCTTGAGGAGAGTGTAAGAGGGACACTGGGACAGACAGTCAGCACCTTGAGGAGAGTGTGAGAGGGGGACAGTCGGACAGACAGTCAGCACCTTGAGTAGAGTGTGAGAGGGGGACACTGGGTCACCGGGACAGACAGTCAGCACCTTGATGAGAGTGTGAGAGGGTCACTGGGACAGACAGTCAGCACCTTGATGAGAGTGTAAGAGGGATACTGGGACACCGGGACAGACAGTCAGCACCTTGAGGAGAGTGTGAGAGGGACACTGGGACACTGGGGCAGACAGTCAGCACCTTGATGAGAGTGTGAGAGGGACACTGGGACATACAGTCTGCACCTTGAGGAGAGTGTGAGAGGGGCACTGGGACACAGGGACAGGCAGTCATCACCTTCAGGAGAGTGTGAGAGGGACACTGGGACAGACAGTTAGCACCTTGAGGAGAGTGTGAGGGGGGCACTGGGACACTGAGACAGATAGTCAGCACCTTGAGGAGAGTGTGAGGGGGGCACTGGGACACTGAGACAGACAGTCAGCACCTTGAGGAGAGTGTGAGAGGGACACTGGGACATCGGGACAGAGAGTCAGCATCTTGAGGAGAGTGTGAGAGGGACACTGGGACACCGGGACAGACAGTCAGCACCTTGAGGAGAGTGTGAGAGGGACACTGGGACACTGCGACAGGCATTCAGCACCTTGAGGAGAGTGTGAGAGGGACAGTGGGACAGACAGTCAGCACCTTGAGGAGAGTGTGAGAGGGACACTGGGACAGACAGTCAGCACCTTGAGGAGAGTGTGAGAGGGACACTGGGGCAGACAGTCAGCACCTTGATGAGAGTGTGAGAGGGACACTGGGACACTGGGGCAGACAGTCAGCACCATGAGGAGAGTGTGAGAGGGGGAAACTGGGACAGACAGTCAGCACCTTGCGGAGAGTGTGAGAGGGACACTGGGACAGACAGTCAGCACCTTGAGGAGAGTGTGAGAGGGACACTGGGACAGACAGTTAGCACCTTGAGGAGAGTGTGAGAGGGGGACACTGGGTCACCGGGACAGACAGTCAGCACCTTGATGAGAGTGTGAGAGGGACACTGGGACAGACAGTCAGCACCTTGATGAGAGTGTGAGAGGGACACTGGGACAGACAGTCAGCACCTTGATGAGAGTGTGAGAGGGACACTGGGACACCGGGACAGACAGTCAACACCTTGAGGAGAGTGTGAGAGGGACACTGGGACAGACAGTCAGCACCTTGAGGAGAGAGCGAGAGGGACACTGGGTCAGACAGTCAGCACCTTGAGGAGAGTGTGAGAGGGACACTGGGACAACGGGACAGACATTCAGCACCTTGAGGAGAGTGTGAGAGGGACACTGGGACACTGGGGCAGACAGTCAGCACCTTGATGAGAGTGTGAGAGGGACACTGGGACACTGGGACAGACAGTCAGCACCTTGATGAGAGTGTGAGAGGGACACTGGGACACCGGGACAGACAGTCAGCACATTGAGGAGAGTGTGAGAGGGACACTGGGACACTGGGACAGACAGTCAGCACCTTGATGAGAGTGTGAGAGGGACAGTGGGATACTGGGACAGACAGTCAGCACCTTGAGGAGAGTGTGAGAGGGATACTGGGACACCGGGACAGACAGTCAGCACCTTGAGGAGAGTGTGAGAGGGACACTGGGACAGACAGTCAGCACCTTGAGGAGAGTGTGAGAGGGACACTGGGACAGACAGTCAGCACCTTAAGGAGAGTGTGAGAGGGACACTGGGACAGACCGTCAGCACCTTGAGGAGAGTGTGAGAGGGACACTGGGACAGACAGTCAGCACCTTGATGAGAGTGTGAGAGGGACACTGGGACAGACAGTCAGCACCTTGATGAGAGTGTGAGAGGGACACTGGGACAGACAGTCAGCACCTTGTGGAGAGTTTGAGAGGGACACTGGGACAGACAGTCAGCACCTTAAGGAGAGTGTGAGAGGGACACTGGGACAGACAGTCAGCACCTTGGGGAGAGTGTGAGAGGGACACTGGGACAGCGGGGCAGACAGTCAGCACCTTGATGAGGGTGTGAGAGGGGGAGACTGGGACACCGGGACAGGCAGTCAGCACCTTGAGGAGAGTGTGAGAGGGGCACTGGGACACCGGGACAGACAGTCAGCACCTTGAGGAGAGTGTGAGAGGGACACTGGGACACCGGGACAGACAGTCAGCACCATGAGGAGAGTGTGAGAGGAACACTGGGACAGACAGTCAGCACCTTGAGGAGAGTGTGAGAGGGACACTGGGACGGATACTCAGCACCTTGAGGAGAGTGTGAGAGGGACACTGGGACACCGGGACAGACAGTCAGCACCTTGAGGAGAGTGTGAGAGGGACACTGGGACAGACAGTCAGCACCTTGAGGAGAGAGTGAGAGGGACACTGGGTCAGACAGTCAGCACCTTGAGGAGAGTGAGAGAGGGACACTGGGACACCGGGACAGACATTCAGCACCTTGAGGATAGTGTGAGAGGGACACTGGGACACTGGGGCAGACAGTCAGCACCTTGATGAGAGTGTGAGAGGGACACTGGGACACTGGGACCGACAGTCAGCACCTTGATGAGAGTGTGAGAGGGACACTGGGACACCGGGACAGACAGTCAGCACATTGAGGAGGGTGTGAGAGGGACACTGGGACACTGGGACAGACAGTCAGCACCTTGATGAGAGTGTGGGAGGGACAGTGGGACACTGGGACAGACAGTCAGCACCTTGAGGAGAGTGTGAGAGGGATACTGGGACACCGGGACAGACAGTCAGCACCTTGAGGAGAGTGTGAGAGGGGCACTGGGACACTGGGACAGACAGTCAGCACCTTGATGAAAGTGTGAGAGGAACACTGGGACTGACAGTCAGCACCTTGAGGAGAGTGTGAGAGGGACACTGGGACGGACACTCAGCACCTTGAGGAGAGTGTGAGAGGGACACTGGGACACCGGGACAGACAGTCAGCAACATGAGGAGAGTGTGAGAGGGACACTGGGACAGACAGTCAGCACCTTGAGGAGAGTGTGAGAGGGACAGTGGGACAGACAGTCACCACGTTGAGGAGAGTGTGAGAGGGACACTGGAACACTGGAACAGACAGTCAGCACCTTGAGGAGAGTGTGAGGGGGACACTGGGACAGACAGTCAGCACCTTGAGGAGAGTGTGAGAGGGAAACTGGGACACCGGGACAGACAGTCAGCACCTTGAGGAGAGTGTGTTAGGGACACTGGGACAGACAGTCAGCACCTTGAGGAGAGTGTGAGAGGGACACTGGGACACTGGGACAGAAAGAACCTTGAGGAGAGTGTGAGAGAGTGACACTGCGACAGACAGTCAGCACCTTGAGGAGAGTGTGAGAGGGACACTGGGACACCGGGACAGGCAAGCAGCACCTTGAGGCGAGTGTGAAAGGGGCACTGGGACAGACAGTCAGCACTTTGAGGAGAGTGTGAGAGGGGGACACTAGGACACTGGGACAGACGGCACCTTGAGGAGAGTGTGAGAGAGACACTGGGACAGACAGTCAGCACCTTGAGGAGAGCGTGAGAGGGACACTGGGACACGGGGACAGGCAGTCAGCACCTTGAGGAGACTGTGAGAGGGACGCTGGGACAGACAGTTAGCACCTTGAGGAGAGTGTGAGAGGGGGACACTGGGTCACCGGGACAGACAGTCAGCACCTTGATGAGAGTGTGAGAGGGACACTGGGACAGACAGTCAGCACCTTGATGAGAGTGTGAGAGGGACACTGGGACAGACAGTCAGCACGTTGATGAGAGTGTGAGAGGGACACTGGGACACCGGGACAGACAGTCAGCACCTTGAGGAGAGTGTGAGAGGGACACTGGGACAGACAGTCAGCACCTTGAGGAGAGAGTGAGAGGGACACTGGGTCAGACAGTCAGCACCTTGAGGAGAGTGTGAGAGGGACACTGGGACACAGGGACAGACATTCAGCACCTTGAGGAGAGTGTGAGAGGGACACTGGGACACCGGGACAGACAGTCAGCACCTTGATGAGAGTGTGAGAGGGACACTGGGACACTGGGACAGACAGTCAGCACCTTGATGAGAGTGTGAGAGGGACACTGGGACACCGGGACAGACAGTCAGCACATTGAGGAGAGTGTGAGAGGGACACTGGGACACTGGGACAGACAGTCAGCAGCTTGATGAGAGTGTGAGAGGGACAGTGGGACACTGGGACAGACAGTCAGCACCTTGAGGAGAGTGTGAGAGGGATACTGGGACACCGGGACAGACAGTCAGCACCTTGAGGAGAGTGTGAGAGGGACACTGGGACACTGGGGCAGACAGTCAGCACCTTGATGAGAGTGTGAGAGGGACACTGGGACAGACAGTCAGTACCTTGTGGAGAGTGTGAGAGGGACACTGGGACAGACAGTCAGCACCTTAAGGAAAGTGTGAGAGGGACACTGGGACAGACAGTCAGCACCTTGAGGAGAGTGTGAGAGGGACACTGGGACACTGGGGCAGACGGTCAGCACCTTGATGAGAGTGTGAGAGGGACACTGGGACAGACAGTCAGCACCTTGGGGAGAGTGTGAGAGGGACACTGGGAAACCGGGGCAGGCAGTCAGCACCTTGATGAGAGTGTGAGAGGGGGAGACTGGGACACCGGGACAGGCAGTCAGCACCTTGAGGAGAGTGTGAGAGGGGCACTGGGACACCGGGACAGACAGTCAGCACCTTGAGGAGAGTGTGAGAGGGACACTGGGACACC
Organism: Mustelus asterias; assembly: GCF_964213995.1. NCBI lineage: Eukaryota > Metazoa > Chordata > Chondrichthyes > Carcharhiniformes > Triakidae > Mustelus > Mustelus asterias. The sequence continues at coordinate 593,431 of NW_027590091.1, read as the reverse complement.
GGGACAGACAGTCAGCACCTTGAGGAGAGTGTGAGAGGAACACTGGGACAGACAGTCAGCACCTTGAGGAGAGTGTGAGAGGGACACTGGGACGGACACTCAGCACCTTGAGGAGAGTGTGAGAGGGACACTGGGACAGACAGTCAGCACCTTGAGGAGAGTGTGAGAGGAACACTGGGACACCGGGACAGACAGTCAGCAACTTGAGGAGAGTGTGAGAGGGACACTGGGACACCGGGACAGACAGTCAGCACCTTGAGGAGAGTGTGAGAGGGGGAGACTGGGACACCGGGACAGGCAGTCAGCACCTTGAGGAGAGTGTGAGAGGGACACTGGGACACCGGGACAGACAGTCAGCACCTTGAGGAGAGTGTGAGAGGGGCACTGGGACACCGGGACAGACAGTCAGCACCTTGAGGAGAGTGTGAGAGGGACACTGGGACACCGGGACAGACAGTCAGCACCTTGAGGAGAGTGTGAGAGGAACACTGGGACAGACAGTCAGCACCTTGAGGAGAGTGTGAGAGGGACACTGGGACGGACACTCAGCACCTTGAGGAGAGTGTGAGAGGGACACTGGGACAGACAGTCAGCACCTTGAGGAGAGTGTGAGAGGGACACTGGGACACCGGGACAGACAGTCAGCAACTTGAGGAGAGTGTGAGAGGGACACTGGGACACCGGGACAGACAGTTAGCACCTTGATGAGAGTGTGAGAGTGGGAGACTGGGACACCGGGACAGGCAGTCAGCACCTTGAGGAGAGTGTGAGAGGGACACTGGGACACCGGGACAGACAGTCAGCACCTTGAGGAGAGTGTGAGAGGGGCACTGGGACACCGGGACAGACAGTCAGCACCTTGAGGAGAGTGTGGGAGGGACACTGGGACACCGGGACAGACAGTCAGCACCTTGAGGACCGTGTGAGAGGAACACTGGGACAGACAGTCAGCACCTTGAGGAGAGTGTGAGAGGGACACTGGGACTGACACTCAGCACCTTGAGGAGAGTGTGAGAGGGACACTGGGACACCGGGACAGACAGTCAGCAACATGAGGAGAGTGTGAGAGGGACACTGGGACAGACAGTCAGCACCTTGAGGAGAGTGTGAGAGGGACAGTGGGACAGACAGTCACCACGTTGAGGAGAGTGTGAGAGGGACACTGGGACACTGGAACAGACAGTCAGCACCTTGAGGAGAGTGTGAGGGGGACACTGGGACAGACAGTCAGCACCTTGAGGAGAGTGTGAGAGGGAAACTGGGACACCGGGACAGACAGTCAGCACCTTGAGGAGAGTGTGTGAGGGACACTGGGACAGACAGTCAGCACCTTGAGGAGAGTGTGAGAGGGACACTGGGACACCGGGACAGGCAAGCAGCACCTTGAGGCGAGTGTGAAAGGGGCACTGGGACAGACAGTCAGCACTTTGAGGAGAGTGTGAGAGGGGGACTCTAGGACACTGGGACAGACGGCACCTTGAGGAGAGTTTGAGAGAGACACTGGGACAGACAGTCAGCACCTTGAGGAGAGCGTGAGAGGGACACTGGGACACGGGGACAGGCAGTCAGCACCTTGAGGAGACTGTGAGAGGGACACTGGGACAGACAGTTAGCACCTTGAGGAGAGTGTGAGAGGGGGACACTGGGTCACCGGGACAGACAGTCAGCACCTTGATGAGAGTGTGAGAGGGACACTGGGACAGACAGTCAGCACCTTGATGAGAGTGTGCGAGGGACACTGGGACAGACAGTCAGCACCTTGATGAGAGTGTGAGAGGGACACTGGGACACCGGGACAGACAGTCAGCACCTTGAGGAGAGTGTGAGTGGGACACTGGGACAGACAGTCAGCACCTTGAGGAGAGAGTGAGAGGGACACTGGGTTAGACAGTCAGCACCTTGAGGAGAGTGTGAGAGGGACACTGGGACACCGGGACAGACATTCAGCACCTTGAGGAGAGTGTGAGAGGGACACTGGGACACTGGGGCAGACAGTCAGCACCTTGATGAGAAGTGTGAGAGGGACGCTGGGACACTGGGACAGACAGTCAGCACCTTGATGAGAGTGTGAGAGGGACACTGGGACACCGGGACAGACAGTCAGCACATTGAGGAGAGTGTGAGAGGGACACTGGGAGACTGGGACAGACAGTCAGCACCTTGATGAGAGTGTGAGAGGGACAGTGGGACACTGGGACAGACAGTCAGCACCTTGAGGAGAGTGTGAGAGGGACACTGGGACAGACAGTCAGCACCTTGGGGAGAGTGTGAGAGGGACACTGGGACACCGGGGCAGACAGTCAGCACCTTGATGAGAGTGTGAGAGGGGGAGACTGGGACACCGGGACAGGCAGTCAGCACCTTGAGGAGAGTGTGAGAGGGGCACTGGGACACCGGGACAGACAGTCAGCACCTTGAGGAGAGTGTGAGAGGGACACTGGGACACCGGGACAGACAGTCAGCGCCTTGAGGAGAGTGTGAGAGGAACACAGGGACAGACAGTCAGCACCTTGAGGAGAGTGTGAGAGGGACACTGGGACGGACACTCAGCACCTTGAGGAGAGTGTGAGAGGGACACTGGGACACCGGGACAGACAGTCAGCACCTTGAGGAGAGTGTGAGAGGGACACTGGGACAGACAGTCAGCACCTTGAGGAGAGAGTGAGAGGGACACTGGGTCAGACAGTCAGCACCTTGAGGAGAGTGTGAGAGGGACACTGGGACACCGGGACAGACATTCAGCACCTTGAGGAGAGTGTGAGAGGGACACTGGGACACTGGGGCAGACAGTCAGCACCTTGATGAGAGTGTGAGAGGGACACTGGGACACTGGGACAGACAGTCAGCACCTTGATGAGAGTGTGAGAGGGACACTGGGACACCGGGACAGACAGTCAGCACATTGAGGAGAGTGTGAGAGGGACACTGGGACACTGGGACAGACAGTCAGCACCGTGATGAGAGTGTGGGAGGGACAGTGGGACACTGGGACAAGACAGTCAGCACCTTGAGGAGAGTGTGAGAGGGATACTGGGACACCGGGACAGACAGTCAGCACCTTGAGGAGAGTGTGAGAGGGACACTGGGACACCGGGACAGACAGTCAGCAACTTGAGGAGAGTGTGAGAGGGACACTGGGACACCGGGACAGACAGTCAGCACCTTGATGAGAGTGTGAGAGGGGGAGACTGGGACACCGGGACAGGCAGTCAGCACCTTGAGGAGAGTGTGAGAGGGACACTGGGACACCGGGACAGACAGTCAGCACCTTGAGGAGAGTGTGAGAGGGGCACTGGGACACCGGGACAGACAGTCAGCACCTTGAGGAGAGTGTGAGAGGGACACTGGGACACCGGGACAGACAGTCAGCACCTTGAGGAGAGTGTGAGAGGAACACTGGGACAGACAGTCAGCACCTTGAGGAGAGTGTGAGTGGGACACTGGGACGGACACTCAGCACCTTGAGGAGAGTGTGAGAGGGACACTGGGACAGACAGTCAGCACCTTGAGGAGAGTGTGAGAGGGACACTGGGACACCGGGACAGACAGTCAGCAACTTGAGGAGAGTGTGAGAGGGACACTGGGACACCGGGACAGACAGTTAGCACCTTGATGAGAGTGTGAGAGTGGGAGACTGGGACACCGGGACAGGCAGTCAGCACCTTGAGGAGAGTGTGAGAGGGACACTGGGACACCGGGACAGACAGTCAGCACCTTGAGGAGAGTGTGAGAGGGGCACTGGGACACCGGGACAGACAGTCAGCACCTTGAGGAGAGTGTGGGAGGGACACTGGGACACCGGGACAGACAGTCAGCACCTTGAGGACCGTGTGAGAGGAACACTGGGACAGACAGTCAGCACCTTGAGGAGAGTGTGAGAGGGACACTGGGACGGACACTCAGCACCTTGAGGAGAGTGTGAGAGGGATACTGGGACACCGGGACAGGCAAGCAGCACCTTGAGGCGAGTGTGAAAGGGGCACTGGGACAGACAGTCAGCACTTTGAGGAGAGTGTGAGAGGGGGACTCTAGGACACTGGGACAGACGGCACCTTGAGGAGAGTTTGAGAGAGACACTGGGACAGACAGTCAGCACCTTGAGGAGAGCGTGAGAGGGACACTGGGACACGGGGACAGGCAGTCAGCACCTTGAGGAGACTGTGAGAGGGACACTGGGACAGACAGTTAGCACCTTGAGGAGAGTGTGAGAGGGGGACACTGGGTCACCGGGACAGACAGTCAGCACCTTGATGAGAGTGTGAGAGGGACACTGGGACAGACAGTCAGCACCTTGAGGAGAGTGTGAGAGGGACACTGGGACACCGGGACAGACAGTCAGCAACTTGAGGAGAGTGTGAGAGGGACACTGGGACACCGGGACAGACAGTTAGCACCTTGATGAGAGTGTGAGAGTGGGAGACTGGGACACCGGGACAGGCAGTCAGCACCTTGAGGAGAGTGTGAGAGGGACACTGGGACACCGGGACAGACAGTCAGCACCTTGAGGAGAGTGTGAGAGGGGCACTGGGACACCGGGACAGACAGTCAGCACCTTGAGGAGAGTGTGGGAGGGACACTGGGACACCGGGACAGACAGTCAGCACCTTGAGGACCGTGTGAGAGGAACACTGGGACAGACAGTCAGCACCTTGAGGAGAGTGTGAGAGGGACACTGGGACGGACACTCAGCACCTTGAGGAGAGTGTGAGAGGGACACTGGGACACCGGGACAGACAGTCAGCAACATGAGGAGAGTGTGAGAGGGACACTGGGACAGACAGTCAGCACCTTGAGGAGAGTGTGAGAGGGACAGTGGGACAGACAGTCACCACTTTGAGGAGAGTGTGAGAGGGACACTGGGACACTGGAACAGACAGTCAGCACCTTGAGGAGAGTGTGAGGGGGACACTGGGACAGACAGTCAGCACCTTGAGGAGAGTGTGAGAGGGAAACTGGGACACCGGGACAGACAGTCAGCACCTTGAGGAGAGTGTGTGAGGGACACTGGGACAGACAGTCAGCACCTTGAGGAGAGTGTGAGAGGGATACTGGGACACCGGGACAGGCAAGCAGCACCTTGAGGCGAGTGTGAAAGGGGCACTGGGACAGACAGTCAGCACTTTGAGGAGAGTGTGAGAGGGGGACTCTAGGACACTGGGACAGACGGCACCTTGAGGAGAGTTTGAGAGAGACACTGGGACAGACAGTCAGCACCTTGAGGAGAGCGTGAGAGGGACACTGGGACACGGGGACAGGCAGTCAGCACCTTGAGGAGACTGTGAGAGGGACTCTGGGACAGACAGTTAGCACCTTGAGGAGAGTGTGAGAGGGGGACACTGGGTCACCGGGACAGACAGTCAGCACCTTGATGAGAGTGTGAGAGGGACACTGGGACAGACAGTCAGCACCTTGATGAGAGTGTGCGAGGGACACTGGGACAGACAGTCAGCACCTTGATGAGAGTGTGAGAGGGACACTGGGACACCGGGACAGACAGTCAGCACCTTGAGGAGAGTGTGAGTGGGACACTGGGACAGACAGTCAGCACCTTGAGGAGAGAGTGAGAGGGACACTGGGTCAGACAGTCAGCACCTTGAGGAGAGTGTGAGAGGGACACTGGGACACCGGGACAGACATTCAGCACCTTGAGGAGAGTGTGAGAGGGACACTGGGACACTGGGGCAGACAGTCAGCACCTTGATGAGAAGTGTGAGAGGGACGCTGGGACACTGGGACAGACAGTCAGCACCTTGATGAGAGTGTGAGAGGGACACTGGGACACCGGGACAGACAGTCAGCACATTGAGGAGAGTGTGAGAGGGACACTGGGACACTGGAACAGACAGTCAGCACCTTGATGAGAGTGTGAGAGGGACAGTGGGACACTGGGACAGACAGTCAGCACCTTGAGGAGAGTGTGAGAGGGACACTGGGACAGACAGTCAGCACCTTGGGGAGAGTGTGAGAGGGACACTGGGACACCGGGGCAGACAGTCAGCACCTTGATGAGAGTGTGAGAGGGGGAGACTGGGACACCGGGACAGGCAGTCAGCACCTTGAGGAGAGTGTGAGAGGGGCACTGGGACACCGGGACAGACAGTCAGCACCTTGAGGAGAGTGTGAGAGGAACACTGGGACAGACAGTCAGCACCTTGAGGAGAGTGTGAGAGGGACACTGGGACGGACACTCAGCACCTTGAGAGTGTGAGAGGGACACTGGGACACCGGGACGGACAGTCAGCACCTTGAGGAGAGTGTGAGAGGGACACTGGGACAGACAGTCAGCACCTTGAGGAGAGAGTGAGAGGGACACTGGGTCAGACAGTCAGCACCTTGAGGAGAGTGTGAGAGGGACACTGGGACACCGGGACAGACATTCAGCACCTTGAGGAGAGTGTGAGAGGGACACTGGGACACCGGGACAGACATTCAGCACCTTGATGAGAGTGTGAGAGGGACACTGGGACACTGGGACAGACAGTCAGCACCTTGATGAGAGTGTGAGAGGGACACTGGGACACCGGGACAGACAGTCAGCACATTGAGGAGAGTGTGAGAGGGACACTGGGACACTGGGACAGACAGTCAGCACCTTGATGAGAGTGTGGGAGGGACAGTGGGACACTGGGACAAGACAGTCAGCACCTTGAGGAGAGTGTGAGAGGGATACTGGGACACCGGGACAGACAGTCAGCACCTTGAGGAGAGTGTGAGAGGGACACTGGGACACTGGGGCAGACAGTCAGCACCTTGATGAAAGTGTGAGAGGAACACTGGGACTGAAAGTCAGCACCTTGAGGAGAGTGTGAGAGGGACACTGGGACGGACACTCAGCACCTTGAGGAGAGTGTGAGAGGGACACTGGGACACCGGGACAGACAGTCAGCAACATGAGGAGAGTGTGAGAGGGACACTGGGACAGACAGTCAGCACCTTGAGGAGAGTGTGAGAGGGACAGTGGGACAGACAGTCAGCACCTTGAGGAGAGTGTGAGGGGGACACTGGGACAGACAGTCAGCACCTTGAGGAGAGTGTGAGAGGGAAACTGGGACACCGGGACAGACAGTCAGCACCTTGAGGAGAGTGTGTTAGGGACACTGGGACAGACAGTCAGCACCTTGAGGAGAGTGTGAGAGGGGCACTGGGACACTGGGACAGAAAGAACCTTGAGGAGAGTGTGAGAGAGTGACACTGCGACAGACAGTCAGCACCTTGAGGAGAGTGTGAGAGGGACACTGGGACACCGGGACAGGCAAGCAGCACCTTGAGGCGAGTGTGAAAGGGGCACTGGGACAGACAGTCAGCACTTTGAGGAGAGTGTGAGAGGGGGACACTAGGACACTGGGACAGACGGCACCTTGAGGAGAGTGTGAGAGAGACACTGGGACAGACAGTCAGCACCTTGAGGAGAGCGTGAGAGGGACACTGGGACACGGGGACAGGCAGTCAGCACCTTGAGGAGACTGTGAGAGGGACACTGGGACAGACAGTTAGCACCTTGAGGAGAGTGTGAGAGGGGGACACTGGGTCACCGGGACAGACAGTCAGCACCTTGATGAGAGTGTGAGAGGGACACTGGGACAGACAGTCAGCACCTTGATGAGAGTGTGAGAGGGACACTGGGACAGACAGTCAGCACGTTGATGAGAGTGTGAGAGGGACACTGGGACACCGGGACAGACAGTCAGCACCTTGAGGAGAGTGTGAGAGGGACACTGGGACAGACAGTCAGCACCTTGAGGAGAGAGTGAGAGGGACACTGGGTCAGACAGTCAGCACCTTGAGGAGAGTGTGAGAGGGACACTGGGACACCGGGACAGACATTCAGCACCTTGAGGAGAGTGTGAGAGGGACACTGGGACACCGGGACAGACAGTCAGCACCTTGATGAGAGTGTGAGAGGGACACTGGGACACTGGGACAGACAGTCAGCACCTTGATGAGAGTGTGAGAGGGACACTGGGACACCGGGACAGACAGTCAGCACATTGAGGAGAGTGTGAGAGGGACACTGGGACACTGGGATAGACAGTCAGCACCTTGATGAGAGTGTGAGAGGGACAGTGGGACACTGGGACAGACAGTCAGCACCTTGAGGAGAGTGTGAGAGGGATACTGGGACACCGGGACAGACAGTCAGCACCTTGAGGAGAGTGTGAGAGGGACACTGGGACACTGGGGCAGACAGTCAGCACCTTGATGAGAGTGTGAGAGGGACACTGGGACAGACAGTCAGTACCTTGTGGAGAGTGTGAGAGGGACACTGGGACAGACAGTCAGCACCTTAAGGAAAGTGTGAGAGGGACACTGGGACAGACAGTCAGCACCTTGAGGAGAGTGTGAGAGGGACACTGGGACAGACAGTCAGCACCTTGTGGAGAGTGTGAGAGGGACACTGGGACAGACAATCAGCACCTTGAGGAGAGTGTGAGAGGGACACTGGGACAGACAATCAGCACCTTAAGGAGAGTGTGAGAGGGACACTGGGACAGACAGTCAGCACCTTGGGGAGAGTGTGAGAGGGACACTGGGAAACCGGGGCAGACAGTCAGCACCTTGATGAGAGTGTGAGAGGGGGAGACTGGGACACCGGGACAGGCAGTCAGCACCTTGAGGAGAGTGTGAGAGGGGCACTGGGACACCGGGACAGACAGTCAGCACCTTGAGGAGAGTGTGAGAGGGACACTGGGACACCGGGACAGACAGTCAGCACCTTGAGGAGAGTGTGAGAGGAACACTGGGACAGACAGTCAGCACCTTGAGGAGAGTGTGAGAGGGACACTGGGACGGACACTCAGCACCTTGAGGAGAGTGTGAGAGGGACACTGGGACAGACAGTCAGCACCTTGAGGAGAGTGTGAGAGGGACACTGGGACACCGGGACAGACAGTCAGCAACTTGAGGAGAGTGTGAGAGGGACACTGGGACACCGGGACAGACAGTCAGCACCTTGATGAGAGTGTGAGAGGGGGAGACTGGGACACCGGGACAGGCAGTCAGCACCTTGAGGAGAGTGTGAGAGGGACACTGGGACACCGGGACAGACAGTCAGCACCTTGAGGAGAGTGTGAGAGGGGCACTGGGACACCGGGACAGACAGTCAGCACCTTGAGGAGAGTGTGAGAGGGACACTGGGACACCGGGACAGACAGTCAGCACCTTGAGGAGAGTGTGAGAGGAACACTGGGACAGACAGTCAGCACCTTGAGGAGAGTGTGAGAGGGACACTGGGACGGACACTCAGCACCTTGAGGAGAGTGTGAGAGGGACACTGGGACAGACAGTCAGCACCTTGAGGAGAGTGTGAGAGGGACACTGGGACACCGGGACAGACAGTCAGCAACTTGAGGAGAGTGTGAGAGGGACACTGGGACACCGGGACAGACAGTTAGCACCTTGATGAGAGTGTGAGAGTGGGAGACTGGGACACCGGGACAGGCAGTCAGCACCTTGAGGAGAGTGTGAGAGGGACACTGGGACACCGGGACAGACAGTCAGCACCTTGAGGAGAGTGTGAGAGGGGCACTGGGACACCGGGACAGACAGTCAGCACCTTGAGGAGAGTGTGGGAGGGACACTGGGACACCGGGACAGACAGTCAGCACCTTGAGGACCGTGTGAGAGGAACACTGGGACAGACAGTCAGCACCTTGAGGAGAGTGTGAGAGGGACACTGGGACGGACACTCAGCACCTTGAGGAGAGTGTGAGAGGGACACTGGGACACCGGGACAGACAGTCAGCAACATGAGGAGAGTGTGAGAGGGACACTGGGACAGACAGTCAGCACATTGAGGAGAGTGTGAGAGGGACAGTGGGACAGACAGTCACCACGTTGAGGAGAGTGTGAGAGTGACACTGGGACACTGGAACAGACAGTCAGCACCTTGAGGAGAGTGTGAGGGGGACACTGGGACAGACAGTCAGCACCTTGAGGAGAGTGTGAGAGGGAAACTGGGACACCGGGACAGACAGTCAGCACCTTGAGGAGAGTGTGTTAGGGACACTGGGACAGACAGTCAGCACCTTGAGGAGAGTGTGAGAGGGACACTGGGACACTGGGACAGAAAGAACCTTGAGGAGAGTGTGAGAGAGTGACACTGCGACAGACAGTCAGCACCTTGAGGAGAGTGTGAGAGGGACACTGGGACACCGGGACAGGCAAGCAGCACCTTGAGGCGAGTGTGAAAGGGGCACTGGGACAGACAGTCAGCACTTTGAGGAGAGTGTGAGAGGGGGACACTAGGACACTGGGACAGACGGCACCTTGAGGAGAGTTTGAGAGAGACACTGGGACAGACAGTCAGCACCTTGAGGAGAGCGTGAGAGGGACACTGGGACACGGGGACAGGCAGTCAGCACCTTGAGGAGAGTGTGAGAGGGACACTGGGACAGACAGTTAGCACCTTGAGGAGAGTGTGAGAGGGGGACACTGGGTCACCGGGACAGACAGTCAGCACCTTGATGAGAGTGTGAGAGGGACACTGGGACAGACAGTCAGCACCTTGATGAGAGTGTGGGAGGGACACTGGGACAGACAGTCAGCACCTTGATGAGAGTGTGAGAGGGACACTGGGACACCGGGACAGACAGTCAGCACCTTGAGGAGAGTGTGAGTGGGACACTGGGACAGACAGTCAGCACCTTGAGGAGAGAGTGAGAGGGACACTGGGTCAGACAGTCAGCACCTTGAGGAGAGTGTGAGAGGGACACTGGGACACCGGGACAGACATTCAGCACCTTGAGGAGAGTGTGAGAGCGACACTGGGACACTGGGGCAGACAGTCAGCACCTTGATGAGAAGTGTGAGAGGGACGCTGGGACACTGGGACAGACAGTCAGCACCTTGATGAGAGTGTGAGAGGGACACTGGGACACCGGGACAGACAGTCAGCACAGTGAGGAGAGTGTGAGAGGGACACTGGGACACTGGGACAGACAGTCAGCACCTTGATGAGAGTGTGAGAGGGACAGTGGGACACTGAGACAGACAGTCAGCACCTTGAGGAGAGTGTGAGAGGGATACTGGGACACCGGGACAGACAGTCAGCACCTTGAGGAGAGTGTGAGAGGGACACTGGGACACTGGGGCAGACAGTCAGCACCTTGATAAGAGTGTGAGAGGGACACTGGGACAGACAGTCAGTACCTTGTGTAGAGTGTGAGAGGGACACTGGGACAGACAGTCAGCACCTTAAGGAAAGTGTGAGAGGGACACTGGGACAGACAGTCAGCACCTTGAGGAGAGTGTGAGAGGGACACTGGGACACTGGGGCAGACAGTCATCACCTTGATGAGAGTGTGAGAGGGACACTGGGACAGACAGTCAGCACCTTGTGGAGAGTGTGAGAGTGACACTGGGACAGACAATCAGCACCTTAAGGAGAGTGTGAGAGGGACACTGGGACAGACAGTCAGCACCTTGGGGAGAGTGTGAGAGGGACACTGGGACACCGGGGCAGACAGTCAGCACCTTGATGAGAGTGTGAGAGGGGGAGACTGGGACACCGGGACAGGCAGTCAGCACCTTGAGGAGAGTGTGAGAGGGGCACTGGGACACCGGGACAGACAGTCAGCACCTTGAGGAGAGTGTGAGAGGGACACTGGGACACCGGGACAGACAGTCAGCACCTTGAGGAGAGTGTGAGAGGAACACTGGGACAGACAGTCAGCACCTTGAGGAGAGTGTGAGAGGGACACTGGGACGGACACTCAGCACCTTGAGGAGAGTGTGAGAGGGACACTGGGACAGACAGTCAGCACCTTGAGGAGAGTGTGAGAGGGACACTGGGACACCCGGACAGACAGTGAGCAACTTGAGGAGAGTGTGAGAGGGACACTGGGACACCGGGACAGACAGTCAGCACCTTGATGAGAGTGTGAGAGGGGGAGACTGGGACACCGGGACAGGCAGTCAGCACCTTGAGGAGAGTGTGAGAGGGACACTGGGACACCGGGACAGACAGTCAGCACCTTGAGGAGAGTGTGAGAGGGGCACTGGGACACCGGGACAGACAGTCAGCACCTTGAGGAGAGTGTGGGAGGGACACTGGGACACCGGGACAGACAGTCAGCACCTTGAGGACCGTGTGAGAGGAACACTGGGACAGACAGTCAGCACCTTGAGGAGAGTGTGAGAGGGACACTGGGACACTGGGGCAGACAGTCATCACCTTGATGAGAGTGTGAGAGGGACACTGGGACAGACAGTCAGCACCTTGTGGAGAGTGTGAGAGGGACACTGGGACAGACAATCAGCACCTTAAGGAGAGTGTGAGAGGGACACTGGGACAGACAGTCAGCACCTTGGGGAGAGTGTGAGAGGGACACTGGGACACCGGGGCAGACAGTCAGCACCTTGATGAGAGTGTGAGAGGGGGAGACTGGGACACCGGGACAGGCAGTCAGCACCTTGAGGAGAGTGTGAGAGGGGCACTGGGACACCGGGACAGACAGTCAGCACCTTGAGGAGAGTGTGAGAGGGACACTGGGACACCGGGACAGACAGTCAGCACCTTGAGGATAGTGTGAGAGGAACACTGGGACAGACAGTCAGCACCTTGAGGAGAGTGTGAGAGGGACACTGGGACAGACAGTCAGCACCTTGAGGAGAGTGTGAGAGGGACACTGGGACACCCGGACAGACAGTGAGCAACTTGAGGAGAGTGTGAGAGGGACACTGGGACACCGGGACAGACAGTCAGCACCTTGATGAGAGTGTGAGAGGGGGAGACGGGGACACCGGGACAGGCAGTCAGCACCTTGAGGAGAGTGTGAGAGGGACACTGGGACACCGGGACAGACAGTCAGCACCTTGAGGAGAGTGTGAGAGGGGCACTGGGACACCGGGACAGACAGTCAGCACCTTGAGGAGAGTGTGGGAGGGACACTGGGACACCGGGACAGACAGTCAGCACCTTGAGGACCGTGTGAGAGGAACACTGGGACAGACAGTCAGCACCTTGAGGAGAGTGTGAGAGGGACACTGGGACGGACACTCAGCACCTTGAGGAGAGTGTGAGAGGGACACTGGGACACCGGGACAGACAGTCAGCAACATGAGGAGAGTGTGAGAGGGACACTGGGACAGACTGTCAGCACCTTGAGGAGAGTGTGAGAGAGACACTGGGACACTGGAACAGACAGTCAGCACCTTGAGGAGAGTGGGAGGGGGACACTGGGACAGACACTCAGCACCTTGAGGAGAGTGTGAGAGGGAAACTGGGACACCGGGACAGACAGTCAGCACCTTGAGGAGAGTGTGTTAGGGACACTGGGACAGACAGTCAGCACCTTGAGGAGAGTGTGAGAGGGACACTGGGACAGACTGTCAGCACCTTGAGGAGAGTGTGAGAGGGACACTGGGACACTGGGACAGAAAGAACCTTGAGGAGAGTGTGAGAGAGTGACACTGCGACAGACAGTCAGCACCTTGAGGGGAGTGTGAGAGGGACACTGGGACACCGGGACAGGCAAGCAGCACCTTGAGGCGAGTGTGAAAGGGGCACTGGGACAGACAGTCAGCACTTTGAGGAGAGTGTGAGAGGGGGACACTGGGACACTGGGACAGACGGCACCTTGAGGAGAGTGTGAGAGAGACACTGGGACAGACAGTCAGCACCTTCAGGAGAGCGTGAGAGGGACACTGGGACACGGGGACAGGCAGTCAGCACCTTGAGGAGAGTGTGAGAGGGACACCGGGACAGACAGTCAGCACCTTGAGGAGAGTGTGAGAGGGACACTGGCACAGACAGTCAACACCTTGAGGAGAGCGTGAGAGGGACACTGGGACACGGGGACAGGCAGTCAGCACCTTGAGGAGAGTGTGAGAGGGGGGACACTGGGACAGACAGTCAGCCCCTTGAGTAGAGTGCGAGAGGGACACTGGGACACCGGGACAGACAGTCAGCACCTTGAGGAGAGTGTGAGAAGGACACTGGGACAGACAGTCAGCACCTTGAGGAGAGTGTGAGAGGGACACTGGGACACCGGGACAGGCAGTCAGCACCTTGAGGAGAGTGTGAGAGGGACACTGGGACACGGGGACAGGCAGTCAGCACCTTGAGGAGAGTGTGAGAGGGACACTGGGACACGGGGACAGGCAGTCAGCACCTTGAGGAGAGTGTGAGAGGGACACTGGGACACGGGGACAGACAGTAAGCAGGTTGAGGAGAGTGTGAGAGGGACACTGGGACACCGGGACAGACAGTCAGCACCTTGAGGAGAGTGTGAGAGGGACGCTGGGACACCGGGACAGACAGTCAGCACCTTGAGGAGTGTGAGAGGGACACTGGGACACCGGGACAGACAGTCAGCACCTTGAGGAGAGAGTGAGAGGGGGGACACTGGGACAGACAGTCAGCACCTTGAGGAGAGTGTGAGAGGGACACTGGGACACCGGGACAGACAGTCAGCACCTTGAGGAGATTGTGAGATGGACACTGGGACACCGGGACAGACAGTCAGCACCTTGAGGAGAGAGTGAGAGAGGGGACACTGGGACACCGGGACAGACAGTCAGCACCTTGAGGAGAGAGTGAGAGAGGGGATACTGTGACAGACAGTCAGCACCTTGAGGAGAGAGTGAGAGAGGGGACACTGGGACACCGGGACATACAGTCAGCACCTTGAGGAGAGAGTGAGAGGGACACTGGGACACTGGGACAGACAGTCAGCACCTTGAGGAGAGTGTGAGAGGGACAGTGGGACACTGGGACAGACAGTCAGCACCTTGAGGAGATTGTGAGAGGGACACTGGGAGACCGGGACAGACAGTCAGCACCTTGAGGAGAGAGTGAGAGAGGGGACACTGGGACACCGGGACAGACAGTCAGCACCTTGAGGAGAGAGTGAGAGAGGGGACACTGGGACAGACAGTCAGCACCTTGAGGAGAGAGTGAGAGGGACACTGGGACAGACAGTCAGCACCTTGAGGAGAGAGTGAGAGGGACACTGGGACACTGCGACAGACAGTCAGCACCTTGAGGAGAGAGTGAGAGAGGGGACACTGGGACAGACAGTCAGCACCTTGAGGAGAGAGTGAGAGGGACACTGGAACACCGGGACAGACAGTCAGCATCTTGAGGAGAGTGTGAGAGAGGGGACACTGGGACACCGGGACAGACAGTCAGCACCTTGAGGAGAGAGTGAGAGGGGGACATTGGGGCACTGGGACAGACAGTCAGCACCTTGAGGAGAGTGTGAGAGGGACACTGGGACAGACAGTCAGCACCTTGAGGAGAGTGTGTGAGAGGGGACACCGGGACAGACAGTCAGCACCCTGAGGAGAGAGTGAGAGAAGGGGACACTGGGACACCGGGACAGACAGTCCGCACCTTGAGGAGAGAGTGAGAGAGGGGACACTGGGACACCGAGGCAGACAGTCAGCACCTTGAGGAGACAGTGAGAGAGGGACACTGGGACGGACAGTCAGCACCTTGAGGAGAGTGTGAGAGGGACACTGGGACGGACACTCAGCACCTTGAGGAGAGTGTGAGAGGGACACTGGGACAGACAGTCAGCACCTTGAGGAGAGTGTGAGAGGGACACTGGGACACGGGGACAGGCAGTCAGCACCTTGAGGAGATTGTGAGATGGACACTGGGACACCGGGACAGACAGTCAGCACCTTGAGGAGAGAGTGAGAGAGGGGACACTGGGACACCGGGACAGACAGTCAGCACCTTGAGGAGAGAGTGAGAGAGGGGACACTGTGACAGACAGTCAGCACCTTGAGGAGAGAGTGAGAGAGGGGACACTGGGACACCGGGACATACAGTCAGCACCTTGAGGAGAGAGTGAGAGGGACACTGGGACACTGGGACAGACAGTCAGCACCTTGAGGAGAGTGTGAGAGGGACACTGGGACACTGGGACAGACAGTCAGCACCTTGAGGAGATTGTGAGAGGGACACTGGGACACCGGGACAGACAGTCAGCACCTTGAGGAGAGAGTGAGAGAGGGGACACTGGGACACCGGGACAGACAGTCAGCACCTTGAGGAGAGAGTGAGAGAGGGGACACTGGGACAGACAGTCAGCACCTTGGGGAGAGAGTGAGAGGGACACTGGGACAGACAGTCAGCACCTTGAGGAGAGAGTGAGAGGGACACTGGGACACTGCGACAGACAGTCAGCACCTTGAGGAGAGAGTGAGAGAGGGGACACTGGGACAGACAGTCAGCACCTTGAGGAGAGAGTGAGAGGGACACTGGGACACCGGGACAGACAGTCAGCATCTTGAGGAGAGTGTGAGAGAGGGGACACTGGGACACCGGGACAGACAGTCAGCACCTTGAGGAGAGAGTGAGAGGGGGACATTGGGGCACTGGGACAGACAGTCAGCACCTTGAGGAGAGTGTGAGAGGGACACTGGGACAGACAGTCAGCACCTTGAGGAGAGTGTGTGAGAGGGGACACCGGGACAGACAGTCAGCACCCTGAGGAGAGAGTGAGAGAAGGGGACACTGGGACACCGGGACAGACAGTCCGCACCTTGAGGAGAGAGTGAGAGAGGGGACACTGGGACACCGAGACAGACAGTCAGCACCTTGAGGAGACAGTGAGAGAGGGACACTGGGACGGACAGTCAGCACCTTGAGGAGAGTGTGAGAGGGACACTGGGACGGACACTCAGCACCTTGAGGAGAGTGTGAGAGGGACACTGGGACAGACAGTCAGCACCTTGAGGAGAGTGTGAGAGGGACAGTGGGACAGACAGTCACCACGTTGAGGAGAGTGTGAGAGGGACACTGGGACACTGGAACAGACAGTCAGCACCTTGAGGAGAGTGTGAGGGGGACACTGGGACAGACAGTCAGCACCTTGAGGAGAGTGTGAGAGGGAAACTGGGACACCGGGACAGACAGTCAGCACCTTGAGGAGAGTGTGTTAGGGACACTGGGACAGACAGTCAGCACCTTGAGGAGAGTGTGAGAGGGACACTGGGACACTGGGACAGAAAGAACCTTGAGGAGAGTGTGAGAGAGTGACACTGCGACAGACAGTCAGCACCTTGAGGAGAGTGTGAGAGGGACACTGGGACACCGTTACAGGCAAGCAGCACCTTGAGGCGAGTGTGAAAGGGGCACTGGGACAGACAGTCAGCACTTTGAGGAGAGTGTGAGAGGGGGACACTAGGACACTGGGACAGACGGCACCTTGAGGAGAGTGTGAGAGAGACACTGGGACAGGCAGTCAGCACCTTCAGGAGAGCGTGAGAGGGACACTGGGACACGGGGACAGGCAGTCAGCACCTTGAGGAGAGTGTGAGAGGGGGGACACTGGGTCAAGCAGTCAGCCCTTGAGTAGAGTGCGAGAGGGACACTGGGACACTGGGACAGACAGTCAGCACATTGAGGAGAGTGTGAGAGGGACACTGGGACCCGGGGACAGACAGTAAGCACGTTGAGGAGAGTGTGAGAGGGACACTGGGACACCGGGACAGACAGTCAGCACCTTGAGGAGTGTGAGAGGGACACTGGGACACCGGGACAGACAGTCAGCACCTTGAGGAGAGAATGAGAGGGGGGACACTGGGACAGACATTCAGCACCTTGAGGAGAGTGTGAGAGGGACACTGGGACAGGGGGACAGGCAGTCAGCACCTTGAGGAGATTGTGAGAGGGACACTGGGACACCGGGACAGACAGTCAGCACCTTGAGGAGAGAGTGAGAGAGGGGACACTGGGACACCGGGACAGACAGTCAGCACCTTGAGGAGAGAGTGAGAGAGGGGACACTGTGACAGACAGTCAGCACCTTGAGGATAGAGTGAGAGAGGGGACACTGGGACACCGGGACATACAGTCAGCACCTTGAGGAGAGAGTGAGAGGGACACTGGGACACTGGGACAGACAGTCAGCACCTTGAGGAGAGTGTGAGAGGGACACTGGGACACTGGGACAGACAGTCAGCACCTTGAGGAGAGAGTGAGAGAGGGGACACTGGGACACCGGGACAGACAGTCAGCACCTTGAGGAGAGAGTGAGAGAGGGGACACTGAGACAGACAGTCAGCACCTTGAGGAGAGAGTGAGAGGGACACTGGGACAGACAGTCAGCACCTTGAGGAGAGAGTGAGAGGGACACTGGGACAGACAGTCAGCACCTTGAGGAGAGAGTGAGAGGGACACTGGGACACTGCGACAGACAGTCAGCACCTTGAGGAGAGAGTGAGAGAGGGGACACTGGGACAGACAGTCAGCACCTTGAGGAGAGAGTGAGAGGGACACTGGGACACCGGGACAGACAGTCAGCACCTTGAGGAGAGTGTGAGAGAGGGGCCACTGGGACACCGGGACAGACAGTCAGCACTTTGAGGAGAGTGTGAGAGGGGGACATTGGGGCACTGGGACAGACAGTCAGCACCTTGAGGAGAGTGTGAGAGGGACACTGGGACAGACAGTCAGCACCTTGAGGAGAGTGTCTGAGAGGGGACACCGGGACAGACAGTCAGCACCTTGAGGAGAGAGTGAGAGAAGGGGACACAGGGACACCGGGACAGACAGTCCGCACCTTGAGGAGAGAGTGAGAGAGGGGACACTGGGACACTGAGACAGACAGTCAGCACCTTGAGGAGACTGTGAGAGGGACACTGGGACGGACACTCAGCACCTTGAGGAGAGTGTGAGAGGGACACTGGGACAGACAGTCAGCACCTTGAGGAGAGTGTGCGAGGGACACTGGAACACCCGGACAGACAGTCAGCAACTTGAGGAGAGTGTGAGAGGGACACTGGGACACCGGGACAGACAGTCAGCACCTTGATGAGAGTGTGAGAGGGGGAGACTGGGACACCGGGACAGGCAGTCAGCACCTTGAGGAGAGTGTGAGAGGGACACTGGGACACCGGGACAGACAGTCAGCACCTTGAGGAGAGTGTGAGAGGGGCACTGGGACACCGGGACAGACAGTCAGCACCTTGAGGAGAGTGTGGGAGGGACACTGGGACACCGGGACAGACAGTCAGCACCTTGAGGACCGTGTGAGAGGAACACTGGGACAGACAGTCAGCACCTTGAGGAGAGTGTGAGAGGGACACTGGGACGGACACTCAGCACCTTGAGGAGAGTGTGAGAGGGACACTGGGACACCGGGACAGACAGTCAGCAACATGAGGAGAGTGTGAGAGGGACACTGGGACAGACAGTCAGCACCTTGAGGAGAGTGTGAGAGGGACAGTGGGACAGACAGTCACCACGTTGAGGAGAGTGTGAGAGGGACACTGGGACACTGGAACAGACAGTCAGCACCTTGAGGAGAGTGTGAGGGGGACACTGGGACAGACAGTCAGCACCTTGAGGAGAGTGTGAGAGGGAAACTGGGACACCGGGACAGACAGTCAGCACCTTGAGGAGAGTGTGTTAGGGACACTGGGACAGACAGTCAGCACCTTGAGGAGAGTGTGAGAGGGACACTGGAACACTGGGACAGAAAGAACCTTGAGGAGAGTGTGAGAGAGTGACACTGCGACAGACAGTCAGCACCTTGAGGAGAGTGTGAGAGGGACACTGGGACACCGGGACAGGCAAGCAGCACCTTGAGGCGAGTGTGAAAGGGGCACTGGGACAGACAGTCAGCACTTTGAGGAGAGTGTGAGAGGGGGACACTAGGACACTGGGACAGACGGCACCTTGAGGAGAGTGTGAGAGAGACACTGGGACAGACAGTCAGCACCTTCAGGAGAGCGTGAGAGGGACACTGGGACACGGGGACAGGCAGTCAGCACCTTGAGGAGAGTGTGAGAGGGACACCGGGACAGACAGTCAGCACCTTGAGGAGAGTGTGAGAGGGACACTGGCACAGACAGTCAGCACCTTGAGGAGAGCGTGAGAGGGACACTGGGACACGGGGACAGGCAGTCAGCACCTTGAGGAGAGTGTGAGAGGGGGGACACTGGGACAGACAGTCAGCCCCTTGAGTAGAGTGCGAGAGGGACACTGGGACACCGGGACAGACAGTCAGCACCTTGAGGAGAGTGTGAGAAGGACACTGGGACAGACAGTCAGCACCTTGAGGAGAGTGTGAGAGGGACACTGGGACACCGGGACAGGCAGTCAGCACCTTGAGGAGAGTGTGAGAGGGACACTGGGACACGGGGACAGGCAGTCAGCACCTTGAGGAGAGTGTGAGAGGGACACTGGGACACGGGGACAGGCAGTCAGCACCTTGAGGAGAGTGTGAGAGGGACACTGGGACACGGGGACAGACAGTAAGCACGTTGAGGAGAGTGTGAGAGGGACACTGGGACACCGGGACAGACAGTCAGCACCTTGAGGAGAGTGTGAGAGGGACACTGGGACACCGGGACAGACAGTCAGCACCTTGAGGAGTGTGAGAGGGACACTGGGACACCGGGACAGACATTCAGCACCTTGAGGAGAGAGTGAGAGGGGGGACACTGGGACAGACAGTCAGCACCTTGAGGAGAGTGTGAGAGGGACACTGGGACACGGGGACAGGCAGTCAGCACCTTGAGGAGATTGTGAGAGGGACACTGGGACACCGGGACAGACAGTCAGCACCTTGAGGAGAGAGTGAGAGAGGGGACACTGGGACACCGGGACAGACAGCCAGCACCTTGAGGAGAGAGTGAGAGAGGGGACACTGTGACAGACAGTCAGCACCTTGAGGAGAGAGTGAGAGAGGGGACACTGGGACACCGGGACTTACAGTCAGCACCTTGAGGAGAGAGTGAGAGGGACACTGGGACACTGGGACAGACAGTCAGCACCTTGAGGAGAGTGTGAGAGGGACACTGGGACACTGGGACAGACAGTCAGCACCTTGAGGAGAGAGTGAGAGAGGGGACACTGGGACACCGGGACAGACAGTCAGCACCTTGAGTAGAGAGTGAGAGAGGGGACACTGGGACAGACAGTCAGCACCTTGAGGAGAGAGTGAGAGGGACACTGGGACAGACAGTCAGCACCTTGAGGAGAGAGTGAGAGGGACACTGGGACACTGCGACAGACAGTCAGCACCTTGAGGAGAGAGTGAGAGAGGGGACACTGGGACAGACAGTCAGCACCTTGAGGAGAGAGTGAGAGGGACACTGGGACACCGGGACAGACAGTCAGCACCTTGAGGAGAGTGTGAGAGAGGGGACACTGGGACACCGGGACAGACAGTCAGCACCTTGAGGAGAGAGTGAGAGGGGGACATTGGGGCACTGGGACAGACAGTCAGCACCTTGAGGAGAGTGTGAGAGGGACACTGGGACAGACAGTCAGCACCTTGAGGAGAGTGTGTGAGAGGGGACACCGGGACAGACAGTCAGCACCTTGAGGAGAGAGTGAGAGAAGGGGACACTGGGACACCGGGACAGACAGTCCGCACCTTGAGGAGAGAGTGAGAGAGGGGACACTGGGACACTGAGACAGACAGTCAGCACCTTGAGGAGAGAGTGAGAGAGGGACACTGGGACAGACAGTCAGCTTGTTGCGCACATTGAAATTGGCCGGTACGATGTTGTGGGCATCACAGAGACGTGGCTGCAAGGGGATCAGGGCTGGGATCGAAATATCCAAGAATAGGTGTCTTATTGGAAGGACAGGCAGATGGGGAAAGGGGGCGGGGTTGCATTGTTCGTAAGGAATGGCGTTAAATCAATAGCAAGAAGCGATACAGGATCAGAAGGCAGAGAAACTCTGTGGGTAGAGTTGAGGAGAAACAATGGTAAAAAGACCCTGATGGGAGGTATGTACAGGCCTCCAAGCAGTAGTCAGGATGAGGGGCAGAAAATAAATCGGGAGATAGAAAAGGCACATAAAAAGGCAATATTACATTAATTATGGGGGACTTCAATATGCAGGTGGCCTGGGAAAATCCGGTAGGTAGTGTGTCCCAAGAAAAGGAATTTGTGGAACGTCTAAGAGATGCTTTTTTGTAGCAGCTTGTGACAGAGCCTCCTGGGGAAACGGGAATTCTGGAGTTGGTGATGTGTAATGAGGCAGATTTGATTCGGGAACTTAAGGTGAAGTGACCCTGAGAGAGCAGTGACCACAATATGATAGAATTTACCCTGCAGTTTGAGAGGGATAAACTGGAATCAGATGGAAGAATATGACAAATAAAGGTAACTGCAAAGACATGAGGGAGGAGCTGGCCAGAGTTGATTGGAAAGGGAGCCGAGCAGGGGAGACAGTGGAACGGCAATTACAGGAGGTTTTTTTTTTTGGGGGGGGGGGTTATTCGGGAGGCACAACAGAAATTCATCCCAAGGAGGAGGAAACCTGCTAAAGAGAGGACGAAGCTTCCATGGCTGACGAGGAAAGCAAAGGATAGCATAAAAGCAAAAGAATCACTGGAGGCAGGGAGGGTGCCAGAGGACTGGAAAGTAGCTGATGTAACACCGCTGTTTAAGAAGGGAGGGAGGCAGCAGATGGGAAATTATAGGCCGGTTCGACTGACTTCGTTCATTGGCAAGATTTTAGAGTCCATTATTAAAGATGAGATCACAGAGTACTTGGAAGTGCATGATAAAGTAGGACTGAGTCAGCACGGCTTTATCAAGGGGAGCTCATGTCTGACAAATCTGTTAGAGTTCTTTGAGGAGGTAACAAGGAAGTTAGATAAAGGAGAACCAGTGGACCTGATTTATTTGGATTTCCAAAAGGCCTTTGACAAGGTGCCGCATCGGAGACTTTTAAATAAGTTAAGTGCCCGTGGTGTTAAGTGTAAGAACCTGACATGGATAGAGGATTGGTTGACTGGCAGAAGGCAGAGAGTGGGGATAAACGGGTCTTTTTCAGGATGGCAGCCGGTGACTAGTGGTGTGCCTCAGGGGTCGGTGCTGGGAACACAACTTTTCACAATATACATTAACGATGTGGAAGAACGAAATGAAGCCACTGTTGCCAAGTTTGCAGATGATGGAAAGATATGCAGAGGGACAGAGAGTATTGAGGAAGCAGGGGGACTGCACAAGGACTTGGATCGGTTAGGAAAGTGGGCAAAGAAGTGGCAGATGGAATATAACGTGGAAAGGTTATAAACATTGGAAGGAGAAATGGAGGCATAGACTATTTTCTAATTGGGGAAATGCTGAGGCAATCAGAAGCACAAAGGGACGAGGGAGTCCTTGTTCAAGATTCTCTTAAGGTTAACGTGTAGGTTCAAAGAACCATAGAAAATTACAGCTCAGAAACAGGCCTTTTGGCCCTTCTTGTCTGTGCCAAACCATTTTATGCCTAGTCCCACTGACCTGGACTTGGACCATATCCCTCCACACCCTCTCATCCATCAACCCGTCCAAGTTTTTCTTAAATGTTCAGTTAGCAGTCAGGAAGACAAATGCAATGTTAGCATTCATGTCGAGAGGGCTGTAATACAAGAGCAGGGATGGACTTCTGAGGCTGTATAAGGCTCTATTTGGAGTATTGTGAGTGGTTTTGGGCCCAGTATCTGTGGAAGGATGTGCTGGCCTAGAAAAGGATCCAGACGAAGTTCACACGAATGATCCCTGGAATGAAGAGCTTGTCGTATGAGGAACGGTTGAAGACTCTGGGTCTGTACTCATTGGAGTTTAGAAGGATGAGCGGGATCATACTGAAACTTACAGGATACACCGAGCCCTGGATAGAGTGGACGTGGAGAGGATGTTTCCACTCGTCGGAAAAACTAGAACCAGAGGGCATAACCTCAGGCTAAAGGGACGATCCTTTAAAACGGAGATAAGGAGGAATTTCTTCAGCCAGAGAGTGGTGAATCTGTGGAATTCGTTGCCACAAAGGGCTGTGGAGGCCAGGTCATTGAGTGTCTTTAAGACAGAGATAGATAGGTTTTTGATCAATAAAGGAATCAAGGATTATGGGGAGAAGGCAGGAGAATGGGGATGAGAATCATATCAGCCATGATTGAATGGCGGAGCAGACTCGATGGGCCGAATGGCCAAAGCCTGTTCCTCTCTCTCAAGGTTTTATGAAGAGAGGTTGGATAGGCTTGAGCAGTTTTCGTTGGAGCAGAGAAGACTGAGGAGCAACCTGATCGAGGTGTTCAAGATTATGAGGAACATGGACAGAGTGGATAAGGAGCAGGGATAAACTGGGGTAGTTCTCACCAGAAAGACGGAGGATGAGGGGTGACCTAATAGAGGTGTATACAATTATGACAGGCATAGATAGGGTGAACAGTGGGAAGCTTTTCCCCAGGTCGGTGGTGACGTTCACGAGGGGTCATAGGTTCAAGGTGAGGGGGGGGGGGGGGGGGCGGCGGGGAGGTATAACACGGATATCAGAAGGACGTATTTTACACAGAGGGTGCTGGGGCCTGGAATGCGCTGCCGGGCAAGGTGGTGGAGGCGGACACACTGGGAATGTTTAAGACTTATCGAGATAGCCACATGAACGGAGTGGGAATGGAGGGATACAAAATAATGGTGTAGTTTGGACCAGGGAGCGGCAAGGGCTTCGAGGGCCGAAGGGCCTGTTCCTGTGCTGTATTGTTCTTTGTTCTTTCAGCAGCTGTTTCCCTTAGTTGAGGGGTCAGTTACGAGGGACATAGGTTCAAGGTGAGCGGCAGGAGGTTTAGGGGGGAATGTGAGGAAAAACCCTTTTACCCAGAGGGTTGTGACGGTCTGGAATGTGCTGCCTGGGAGGGTGGTGGAGGTGGGTTGCCTCACATCCTCTAAATAGTGCCTGGATGAGCACTTGGCACAGCCATAACATTCAGGGCTATGGACCAGGTGCTGGCAAGCGGGATTAGGTGGGCAGGTCAAGGCATTTCATGCATCGGTGCAGACTCGATGGGCCGAAGGGCCTCTTCTGCGCCGTGTGATTCTATGATTCTCTGAGTGTTGCTGAGGTCATGGAGTGGCCGGGAAGTGATGGGTTCAGGCTGGTTGGGTTGGTGGGGATCAGGTGGTGGGAGAGGCGGGTGTGAGCGGAATGTTAGAATGGAACCACTGTAACAACCAATAGAACCACATTGGATCTGTTGTAGTGACCAATGGGAACAAGCTGTAAGGGTCAGCTGACCCAGTAAACTATGTAACCAATGAGAAAATGATGTGGTGGTCAGCTGACCAGCTGACTCAGTATCAGTCAGAAGCTGCTGGGGTTTGTGGGAATGGCCCAGGGTGAGGCCTCGAGTGTTGGAGTAATGAAGTTTCATTATTGAAACGTTTTGTCTGATTTACAAGTTGGAGTAAGTTTTGTTTCATTTTATTGCCCAGAACTGAAGAGTCCCTTCTGCTGGATGAACATGGAATACCGAGCGGGGGGGGGGGGGTGTTTATTTGGGGTGGGAGTGAGGGTAGGGCGTGTGGGGCTGTCCCATACGGGGCACCGTCTGCGTCTTTAAAATAAAATCCAAAGTTACAAGTGTTTTTTCCCCCTCCTAATGTTTTCATTGTAACTATGATCTGATGTCAGGGATTGAAATCAGTTTGTCAGATGGTAGCAGGCAGAGCACAATTCTCCAGTAGAATAGGCCTTCTGGACAATCGCTGGGTAAACCCTTAACTATCAGGGGCGCAACAAGTACGATAATACCCAGCCCCCCACCCTTCCCATTACCAGACAGCGCACACCCCCCCCCCCCTACACCGCCCTCCAGCCCATGCTCCAATCCATTACTAATTAAAACGCTGTCTGTCTCCTCAAATTTACCATGTCCCAGCATCCACCGCACTCCAAGGTAATGAATTCCACAGATTCACCACCCATTGAGAGAAGTAATTTCTCCCCATGTCTGTTTTAAATCTGCTGCCCCTTTCCCGTAAGATGCCCTACATTGTTCTACACTGTGATTCCTGATAGGCTGCTTTATACCACTCCCACTGCAGTGGCACAGTGGTTAGCACTGCTGCCTCACAGCGACAGGGACTTGGGTTCGATTCCCGGCTTGCCTCACGGCCTGTGTGGAGTCTACACGTTCTCCCCGTGTCTGCATGAGTTTTCTCCGGGTGCTCCGGTTTCCTTCCAAAGTCCCATAGAAGTGCTGGTTAGATACATTGGCCATGCTAAATACTCCCTCAGTGTTAACCCAACAGGCGCCTGAGTGTAGCAACTGGGGGATTTTCACAGTAACTTCATTGCAGTGTTGATGTAAGCCGACTTGTGACACGAATAAATAACCTTTATACTTATTGACTGATGCTTGAGTGTTAAACCTCCCGATACAATCAACACTTGTTTACACAGCAAAAACAATCCCATTCCAAGAGATACATGGGAGAGTGAACATCGAAGGGCCTGTTCCTCTGCAGCACTTTTCTTTGTTCTTAAGGCATAAATATCTTTAAGATGAGAGGGATAGGTGGATTAACCATGCTAACTTGCCCCTTTGTGTCCAAAGATATGGAGGATCGGTTGATTGGCCATGTTAAATTGCCTTAACGGGCGTGAAAACTTGGTAAAGTCAGGTGTGAGGCGATTAGTACAATCTGTGCAGATGTCCACTTTACCAAGGCCCGAAAATGGCCGCGATCCGAACCGCGTCCGAAATGGGTGATGCATTTAAATTGACTTAATGAGCTGGATGCCCAATCTTACCTGCATTTTCCCCCTCACCATCGCGTTCGCCCGTCCAGATTCGGCGCGGAACAGATGTGCTCGGCAAAGGTCTGTTTCGGGCAGTCCAGCTCTGAGGAGGTAAGATCAGAGCTTCTGGCGGCTCTCTGACTCAGACCAGTGGTGGGGGGAGAGGGGGATGGGGGTGCGGGAGGCCGGAGGTGGATCAGATCATTCTCTGGTCATGGGGGGAGGGGAGGGAGGTGGATCAGATCATTCTCTGGTCATGGGGGGAGGGGAGGGAGGTGGATCAGATCATTCTCTGGTGAAGGGGGCAGGGGTGGGAGGGTTGCCGTTGCCATTCTGCGTGTGATCGGTGGGGTGGGGGGGGGTCGCGATCGGTCTGGGTAGTGGGGAGGTGGGTGTAAAGGGGGATAGTTATGTTGTGGGGTGGGGCGATGTCTGTGGGGGCCATCACTCCCACTTTTCGCTCCCAGGTCACTTTATCCGCTTGTTGCTGCCCGGGAGCGATGTGACAGGGGCGCCCATTTCAGATGGATTTCTCACTGCGCACGCGCAGTTCAGAGCTCCGATCTGAGTTGCAGCGTTTCGAGAGCGAGAAGCCCCGCCCACAGAGCGATTCAGACTCACAATGTTTTTTCCAGGGTAAGTGCGTATGGGGCTCCCGGAGAACAGATTTCCAAGTCAGATCTGAACTGCGTCCAGATTCAGCGCTTGGAATCAAAATGGCAAAATCGGGCCCTTAGTGTGCAGAGGTGTACAGGTTAGGGGGATTGGCCATGCTAAATTGCCCCTTAGTGTCCAAAGACATGCTGGTCAGGTGCATTGGCCATGCTAAATTGCCCCTTAGTGTCCAAAGACATGCTGGTCAGGTGCATTGGCCATGCTAAATTCTCCCTCAGTGTCCAAAGACATGCTGGTCTGATGCATTGACCATGCTAAATTCTCCCTAAGTGCCCAAAGACAAGCTGGTCAGGTGCATTGGCCTTGCTAAATTCTCCCTAAGTACATGCGAACAGGTGCCGGAGTGTGGCGACTTCGGGATTTTCACAGGCGATTCATAGAGATTTACAGCATGGTAACAGGCCCTTTGGCCCAACTTGTCCACACATCCCAGTTTTCACCAATAAGCGAGTCCCAATTGCCCGCATTTGGCCCATATCCCTTTATACCCATAGAAATCATAGAATCCCTAATGTGCAGAAGGAGGCCATTTGGCCCATCGTGTCTGCACCAATCACAATCCCACCCAGACCCTATCCCTGTAACCCCACCCATTTATCATGCTCGTCCACCTGACACTCAGGGGCAATTTACTATAGCCAATCAACCTAACCTGCTCACCTTTGGACTGTGGAAGGGAACTGGAGCACCCGGGGGAAACCCACGCAGACACGGGGAGAATGTGCAGACTCCACACAGACAGAGACCTGAGGCTGGAATTGAACCCGGATCCCTGCCGCTGTGAGGCAGCAATGCTAACCACTGTGCCACTGTGCAGCCCATCTTACCCATGTAACTGTCTAAATGCTTTTTGAAAGGTAAAATTGTACCCGCCTCCACTACTGCCTCTGGCAGCTCGTTTGCAACAAGTGACTTTTCAACAAAATTAACTTAATTGCAGAGTTAATTTAAGCCGACTTGTGACCAATAAATACACTTTAATCTGTAAACGATGCCATCTTTGATGAACAGTAAGATAAAAGCAAAATACCGCGGATGCTGGAATCTGAAATAAAAACAGGAAATGCTGGAAAAACTCAGCAGGTCCGACAGCATCTGTGGGGAGAGAATAGAGCAAATGTTTCAACTCTGGATGACCCTTCGTCAGACTCAAAGCGTTGTCTCTATTCTCTCTTCTGTCTGTGTGGAGTTTGCGCATTCCCTCCGTGTCTGTGTGGGTTTCCTCCGGTTGCTCCGGATTCCTCCCGCAGTCCAAAGATCTGCAGGTTAGGTGGATCGACCATGATAAATCGCCACTTAGTGTCAGGGGGACGAGCAGGGTAAATATGTGGGGTTACGGGGATAGGGCCTGGGTGGGATTGTTGTCGGTGTAGGCTCGATGGGCCAAATGGCCTCCTTCTGCACTGTAGGGATTCTATGATTCACAGATGCTGTCAGACCTGCTGAGATTTTCCGGTATTTTCTGTTTTTGATAAAGTTATACCTCCCAAAGTAAACAGACAGTGGAAACAGAAGATCCCTTATTTCATACCAAAATGGTGATTCTCGAACCACTGCCCAGAATCGACAGTCAGAAAAGGAACTTTGCTGTTAAATTAAAGCACTGTGTTCAGTGACGCACGTTAAAATAATCTGGGTCAAATACCTTCAATTCACAATATTGATTCCACAAGAATGATTACACAATACTGATTACACAAGACTGATTACACACTTTTGATTACACAACATTGATTACACAGTAATGATTACACAACATTGATTACACAATATTACAAAGAACAAAACAGCACAGGAACAGGCCCTTCGGCCCTCCAAGTCCGCGCCACTCCCTGGTCCAAACTAGACCATTCTTTTGTATCCCTCCATTCCCACTCTGTTCATGTGGCTAACCAGATAAGTCTTAATCGTTCCCAGTGTATGCGCCTCCACCACCTTGCCCGGCAGCGCATTCCAGGCTCCCACCACCCTCTGTGTAAAATACGTCCTTCTGATATCCGTGTTAAACCTTCCCCCCCCTTTACCTTGAACCTATGACCCCTCGTGAACGTCACCACCGGCCTGGGAAAAAGCTTCCCACCGTTCACCCTAACTATGCCTTTCATAACTTTATACACCTCGATTAGGTTACCTCTCATCCTCCGTCTTTCCAATGAGAACAACCCCTGTTTACCCAATTTCTCCTCATAACTAAGCCCTTCCATACCAGGCAACATCCTGGTCAACTTCCTCTGCACTATCTCTAAAGCCTCCACGTCATTCTGGTAGTGGCGACCAGAACTGGGTTCAGTATTCCAAATGCGGCCGAACCAACGTTCGATCCAACTGCAACATCAGACCCCAACTTTTATACTCTATGCCCCATCCTATGAAGCCAAGCAAGCCATATGCCTTCTTCACTACCTTCTCCACCTGTGACATCACCTTCAAGGATCTGTGGACTTGCACACCCAGGTCCCTCTGCGTATCTACACCCTTTATTGTTCTGCCATTTATCGTATAGCTCCTCCCTACGTTAGTTCTACCAAAATGCATCACTTCGCATTCATCTGGATTGAACTCTATCTGCCATTTCTTTGCCCAAATTTCCAGCCTATCTATATCCTTCTGTAGCCTCTGACAATGTTCCTCACTATCTGCAAGTCCAGCCATTTTCGTGTTGTCCGCAAAGTTACTGATCACCCCAGTTACACCTTCTTCCAGATCGTTTATGTATATATATATCACAAATAGCAGAGGTCCCAAGACAGAGCCCTGCGGAACACCACTCGTCACAGGCCTCCAGCCGGAAAAAGACACTTCCACTACCACCCTCTGTCTTCTGTGACCAAGCCAGTTCTCCACCCATCTAGCCACCTCCCCCTTTATCCCATGAGATCCAACCTTTTGCACCAACCTACTATGAGGGACTTTGTCAAACGCTTTACTAAGGTCCATATAGACGACATCCACGGCCGTTCCCTCGTCAACCATTCTAGTCACTTCTTCAAAAACCTCCACCAGCTTAGTGAGGCATGACCTCTCTCTCACAAAACCATGCTGACTATCGTTAAGGAGTTTATTCCTTTCTCAATGCGCATACATCCTATCTCTAAGAATCCTCTCCAACAACTTCCCTACCACAGACGTCAAGCTCACCGACATATAATTTCCCGGGTTATCCTTCCTACCCTTCTTAAATAACGGGACCACATCAGCTATGCTCCAATCCTCTGGGACCTCACCTGTGTCCACTGACGAGACAAAGATTTGCGTCAGAGGCCCAGCGATTTCATCTTTCGTCTCCATGAGCAGCCTTGGATAGATTCCATCAGGCCCTGGGGATTTGTCAGTCTTTATATTCCTCCCTTGTAATGGAGATTTTCTCTAATGGGTCAACACTCCCCTCCGAGACACTCCCAGTCAACACATCCCTCTCCTTTGTGAATACCGACGCAAAGTATTCATTTAGGATCTCCCCTACTTCTTTGTGCTCTGAAGCATAATTCCCCACTTTTGTCCCTGAGAGGTCCGATTTTTTCCCTGACAACCCTTTTGTTCCTAACGTATGAATAAAATGCCTTGGCATTCTCCTTAATCCTGTCTGCCATGACATTTCGTGACCCCTTTTTGCCCTTCTAATTCCTCGTTTGAGTTCTTTCCGACTTTGTATTCCTCCAGAGCTCCCTCCGTTTTTAGCTGCCTGGACCGAACGTACGCCTCTCTTTTCTTTTTCACCAATCCCTCAATTTCCCTGGTTATCCATGGTTCTCGATTCCTACCTTTCCTATCCTTTTTTATAGGCACATGCCTATCCTGCAGCCCTATCAAATGTTCCTTAAAAGACTCCCACATGCCAGATGCGGATTTACCCTCAAACAGCCTCTCCCAATCAACAGCTGCCAATTTCTGCCTCATCCCACTAAAGTTAGCCTTCCCCCAATCCAACACCTTACCCTTGGGACACCACTCATCATTTTCCATCACTATCCTAAAGCTAACAGAATTGTGGTTATTTTTGCCACATGTTCCCCTACCGAAACTTTGAAGACCTGACCGGGCTCATTCCCCAGTACTAGGTCCAGTATAGCCCCCTCTCTCATCGGGCTATCTACATATTGTTCCAAAGAACCTTCCTGTACACATTTTACAAATTCCTCCCCATTCAGAGTCCCAGCTCTCAGCGATTTCCAGTCTACACCAGGGAAACTGAAGTCTCCCACTACAACAACCCTATTTTCCTGCACCTATCCAGTATCTCCTGACATATCCGTTCTTTCACTTCCCTTGGGCTGTTGGGGGGCCTGCAGTATACCCCCAATATAGTGACTGCGCCCTTCCTGTTTCTAAGCTCCACCCAGAGTGACTCGTTACACGACCCCTCTGAATTGTCCTCCCTCTGCACCGCTGTAATATGCTCTCTAACTAATCCTGCTACTCCCCCACCTCTTTTGGTCCCTCCTCTGTCTCGCCTAAAACACTTGTACCCCGGAATATTCAGAATATTGATTACACAACATTGATTACACAACATTGATTACACAATATTGATGACACAATATTGATTTCACAACATTGCTTACACAATACTGATTACACAATATTGATGGTACAACATTCAGACAGACAGTGAAGAAATATAAACGGCATCAGAATCTCTGTAAACGACTCAGTTTCCTTTAATTGACTGGTACTGGAGTTTGAAAAGACTACAATGTGACCAGCACATATTCACTTCGCAAAAGCGAGTCACAATCTAAGAGATGTATCATAAAGAGTGCATTATACATGCTGAATTCCAAGATCACAGCATTCCCGTGAACCATCGAACCCACGGCAGTGCAGAAGGAGGCCCTACGGCCCATCGAGTCTGCACCGACTCTCTGACAGAGCATCTTATCTGCATTGGAATGATCCGGGTACATGTTTTCTTGAAAGACCAAAGTTAATATTTACATGTGAAGACCTGAACGCCTCTCAATACACAAATATTGTTCGTTTCAACATCATTTCCTGCAAACTTTAACATAAATCTGTTCGTTCTGTATCAGGATATGTCCCTAAATATTACAGTGAGCATAACAAACTTCATTGAACTTTTTGCCATTCATCTCCTCCAATAAATTCGTGAGGTGATTGATTGAGCGCTAAAATAATTCACTAAGTTTGTTTCAAGCTTGAGAGTACTTGAAACATGGAGTGCAAAATCACTGGAGACTTCATTGGGGCAGCACAGTGGTCAGCACTGCTACCTCACAGCGCCAGGGACCCAGGTTCGATTCCCGGCTTGGGTCACTGTGTGGAGTTTGCATGTTCTCCCCCATATCAGCGTGTGTTTTGTCCGGGTGCTCCGGTTTCCTCCCACAGTATGAAAGACGTGCCGATTGCAGTGCAGAAGGTGTCTATTCGGCCCTTCACGCCTGCACTGACCACAAACCCACCCAGCCCCCATGCCGGTAATCCCTATTTACCCTTGCTAGTGCCCCCTGGCACTGAGGGGGAATTTAGGCATGGCCAATCCACCTAACCCGCACATCTTTGGAGTGTGGGAGGAAGCTGGGGCACCCGGAGGAAACCCACGCAGACACGGGGAGAACGTGCAGACATCACACAGACAGTGACCCAAGTTGGGAATTGAACCCGGGTTCCTGCGCTGTGAGGCAATAGTGCTAACCATTGTGGCACGGTATGGCCCAGTCATTCACTGGCGCTTGAGACCTTGCAATGTAATCAGAACCTGTCTCATACAGTAAACAATAAATCACATTCTAAAAGATTTATCACAAACTGTGCATCAAATGTTGCTATCCCAGAGTGGTTAGCACTGCTGCATCACAGCGCCAGGGACCTGGGTTTGATTCCTGGCTTGGGTCAATGTCTGTGCTGAATCTGCATGTTGATATAGAATAGTCATAGAATCCCTACACAGCAGAAGGAGGCCATGCAGCCCATCACATCTGCACCGACCACAGTCCCACACAGACCCTGTCCCCGCAACCCCACATATCTATTCTGCTCGTCCTCCTGACACTCAGGGGTAATTTAGCATGGCCAATCCACGGAACCCAGACATCTTTGGCGTGTGGGAGGAAAGCGGAACACCCGGAGGAAACCCATACAGACAGGGGGAGAACATGCAGACTCCGCACAGAGAGTGACCCAAGGCTGGAATTGAACACGGGTCCCTGGCGCTGTGAGACGGCACTGCTAACCACTGTGCCACCGTGCCGCGTTGTCCCCATGTCTGTGTTCTCCATGGGTTTCCTCCGGGTGCTCTGGTTTCCTCCCACAGTCCGGTCGACGTGCTGGTTAGATGCATTGGCCATGCAAAATTGTCCCTCAGTGGAAGAACAAATGTTGGGGGGACGTATACAATAAATGGCAGAGCCATCAAGAGTATAGAAACGTGGAGGGACCTCGGTGTGCAAGTCCATAAATCCTTGAAGGCGGCAGTAGAGGTGGAGAAGGTGGTGAAGAAGGAATATGGTATGCTTTCCTTGATAGGATGGGGTATAGAGTATAAAAGCTGGAGTCTGATGTTGCAGTTGTACAGAACGCTGGTTAGGCCACATTTGGAGTACTGCATCCAGTTCTGGTCGCCGCACTACCAGAAGGACGTGGAGGCTTTAGAGAGAGTGCAGAGAAGGTTTGCCAGGATGTTGCCTGGTATGGAGGGTCTTAGCTATGAGGGGAGATTTGGTAAACCATAGAACCATAGAACCTTAGAGAATTACAGCTCAGAAACAGGCCTTTTGGCCCTTCTTGTCTGTGCCGAACCATTTTTTGCCTAGTCCCACTGACCTGCACTTGGACCATATCCCTCCAACCCCTCTCATCCATTAACCCGTCCAAGTTTTTCTTAAATGTTAAACGTTTACCACTTTATCCGGCAGCTCATTCCACACTCCCACCACTCTCTGCGTGAAGAAGCTCCCCCTAATATTCCCTTTAAACTTTTCTCCTTTCACCCTTAACCCATGCCCTTTGGTTTTTTCTCCCCTCGCCTCAACAGAAAAAGCCTGCTTGCATTCACTCTATCTATACCCATCAAAATCTTATATACCTCTACCAAATCTCCCCCCAATCTACTACGCTCCAGGGAATAAAGTCCCAACCTATTTGATCTCTCGGGCTTGTTCTCCCTGGAAAGACGGAGAATGAGGGGAGACCTAATCGAGGTGTACAAAATTATGAAGGGTATAGATAGGGTGAACAGTGGGAAGCTTTTTCGCCGGTCGGAGGTGACGATCACGAGGGGTCACGGGCTCAAGGTGAGAGCGGCGAGTGTTTCATTGTCGAGAACACCAACAACCTGTCCTGATCCCCACGTGCTGACACTATAGTTCAGAAAGCCCACCAACGCCTCTTACTTTCTCAGAAGACTGAGGAAATTTGGCATGTCAGCTACGAATCTCAGTAACTTTTACAGATGCATTCTTTCTGGTTGGGTCACAGCTTGGTATGTCTCCTGCTCTGCCCAAGACTGTAAGGAACTACAAAAGGTTTTGAATGTAGCCCAATCCATCAAGCAAACCAGCCTCGCATCCATTGACTCTGTCTGTCCTTCCCGCTGTCTCGGCAACGCATCCAGCATTATTAAGGACCCCACGTACCCCGGACATTCTCTCTTCTACCTTATTTCTTCGGGAAAAAGATACAAAAATCTGAGCTCACGTACCAATCGACTAAAGAACAGCTTCTTCTCTGCTGCCGTCAGACTTTTGAATTGACTTATCTCGCATTTAGTTGATCTTTCTCTGCACCCGAGCTATGACTGTGACACTTCATTCTGCACTCTCTCCTTTCCTTCTCTATGTTTTGTCTGTATAGCACGCAAGAAACAATATTTTTCGTTATATGTTAATAAATGTGACAATAATAAATCAAATCAAATCAAAATAAACTGAAAATTAAGCTCACATCAATTTTGTGAAGCCCCTTTCAGTCCCAGCAAGTCATTTGCAGTTGTCTTATTTACCAAACGGTTGCTACTTATCCCTTTGAGACATTAATATTCAAAAGAAATCAAGAATAAATGACCTTCTTGTTGCCAGGATCTGAGATTTAGTGTTGATCGAAAAGGTAACTAAGTAAAAAGAAAGGTAATTCGACAAGAAAACCAGATGAATGGGAAATCGAATAGCTTTTTCCATAATTCACACAGACCCGTAATTTGCAAAATCGTGGTTACATGATGCAGTCATATAACCAAGTGAATTTTAAATTGTATCTCTGCAAATCATCTTAATTTGGATTGCTCATCCACACAGACCACGATTCCAGCTATGGAAACTCTTTTCATTCATATCATTCATTCTCTCTATATATATTTGTTTACCCAACAATAATAAGATCAGGTAGTCTGAGACTCGGTGACACAGTGGTTAGTGCTGCTCCCTCACAGCGCCAGAGACCAGGGTTCGCTTCCCGGCTTGGGTTACTGTCTGTGCGGAGTCTGACCGTTGTCCCCCATGTCATAGAGTCAGAGAGGTTTACAGCATGGAAACAGGCCCTTCAGCCCAACTGGTCCATGCCACCTTTTTTAACCACTTAGCTACTCCCAATTGCCTG
Organism: Mustelus asterias; assembly: GCF_964213995.1. NCBI lineage: Eukaryota > Metazoa > Chordata > Chondrichthyes > Carcharhiniformes > Triakidae > Mustelus > Mustelus asterias. The sequence continues at coordinate 557,724 of NW_027590091.1, read as the reverse complement.
CATTTAGCCCATATCCCTCTCTACCCATCTTACCCATGTAACTGTCTAAATGCTTCTTAAAAGACAAATTTGTATCCGCCTCTGCTCCTGCCTCTGGCAGCTTCTTCCAGACATTCACCGCCCTCTGTGTGAAAAAATTGTCCCTCTGGGCCTTTTTGCATCTCTCCCCTCTCACCTTAAAGCTATGTCCTCTACCTTTGGAGTCCCCTACCTTCGGGAAAAGATGTGGACTATCTGGGGCGGCACGGTGGCACAGTGGTTAGCACTGCTGCTTCACAGCACCAGGGACCCGGGTTCAATTCTGGTCTCGCGTCACTGACTGTGTGGAGTTGGCACATTCTCCCTGTGTCTGCGTGGGTTTCCTCCGGGTGCTCCGGTTTCCTTCCACAGTCCAAAGATGTGTGGGTTAGGTTGATTGGCCATGCTAAATTGACCCCAGTGTCAGGGGAATTAGCAGGGATATGTGGGGTTATGGGAATAGGGCCTGGGTGGGATTGTGGTCGGTGCAGACTTGATGGGCCGAATAGCCTCCTTCTGCACTCTAGGGATTCTGTGATTTGATGTTTAACACAGAAGTGAATTTGAAACATTATTTCTGTTTTCCTCCCCAGACAAACACGTTCTTTCCTGGCTGGTCTTTCGGGGCGTGGTTGTTGTTTGCGCTCAGAATCTGCTTCAGCACTTGATGTAACATCAATCCATTCGTTGCATAAGCAGTAACACCGAAGATATCATTGTAGGGGACATCAACCCACTTCCTTCGAGCTTCATTGCAGCTGAATATCACATGAAGCAACTAGAGCAGCATCACCTTCTGAGAAATGAAGACCAGAGTGCGATTGTAAACTTTCAACATTTGTTGAAACTTCTTTTTGTAAAAGTCTTTGAAGAACAATTAGCCAAACTGTCGTGGAAACTTCATTTTATTTCAGGCTTTCAATATTTCAAGCAGCCTCATTGTAAGGTGTACTAGTTCCTCAACAGAAAACAGAAGATTCATTCCTGAAACATTACACTGTGCATCAGATCATTGAGCTGACAGCAAATTAGCATCATGACATTGCTGTTTTAACGGGGGAATCTGGCCGAAAAATCTCTTATTTATAATATCGTGCGGAATAAAGAAAGACATTCCTTCTCATTTTAAACATCGCCATTCTGTGAAACATGGGAGCTAAAAGAAACATAGCACGGGAGTTATTCATGACGATGCTTTGTCCGTCACGCTCCCTTCTCATTTCTCATTCTGAAACCACCCAGTAAATCCCGGTGGCCACATGATGGTTTTGCCTTGTTAAATGTTGCATTATTTTCGGTTGAATCAAATCCAGTGGTTCAGTTCCGTTTTTGAATTGGCTTCAAGCGGGTCGAGTTTATACAGCTTTACATTCCATGGCATGACTTGAGGTGAGCTCAAAGCAGGTTGGACGGTTGAGTTCAGTTGAACGCTAAGATGTCACAGTAATTTCATTGCAATGTTAATGTAAATCTACTTGTGACACTAATAAATAAACTTTTAAACTAACGCTTTTATGAAAGACAACCTTTCTTGATTATTGCCCTGCACCCTAACAGCCTCTCCACCCACAGGGAAACATCTACACTCCAGATACAGAGTTTCAGTGACTCCCTATTCACAGGATAATATATCGACATATCGATTGTAGTCCTTCAGTACTTTTCCATTCACAGAGATGTACATTCGAAATATGTCTCTTTGCGCAACTCTATCCACACCTCCCATCCATTGACTCTGTCTATACTTCCCGCTGCCTCGGAAAAGCAGCCGGCATAATCAAGGACCCCACACACGCCGGGCATTCTCCCTCCCACCTTCTTCCATCAGGTGACCTCCGTCTGAGGTCACGTACCAACCAACTCAAGAACAGCCTCCTTGCTGCCATCAGACTTTTGAATGGACCTACCCCGCATTAAGTTGACCTTTCTCTACACCCTAGATATGACTGTAACATTCAGCACCCTCTCCTTTCCCTGGAATCATAGAAACCCGACAGTGAAGAAAGAGGCCATTCGGCCCATCGAGTCTGCATTGACAACAATCCCACCCGGGTCCTATCCCCATAGTCCCAAATATTTACCCTGCTAATCCCTCTAACCTACATATCCCAGGACACTAAGGGGCAATTTATCATTGCCAATGCACCGAACCCGCACACCTTTGGATTTTGGGAGGAAACCAGACCCAGAGGAAACCCACGCAGACACAGGGAGAATGTGAAAACATCCACACAGACAGTGGCCCAAGCCAGGAATCAAACCCAGTTCTCTGGAGCTGTGATGCAGCAGTGCTAACCACCATGCCATTGTGCTGCTCACCACTGTGCAATATGCATTGTCTGTATAGCGTGCAAGAAACAATACCTTTCACTGTATACTAATACATGTGACAAGAATCAAATCAAAACAAATCATCACAAAATTAAATAATTTAATTTATTCCTCCATCTGCCAACTTGTTCCCCATTCTGTTATTTTGTCTATATCTTTGTGCAGCCCCTTTGAATCCTCCTCATAGCTTTAATTCACAATCAGTTTAGAATCATATTGGAAATCTGGTAGCTTACTTCCAGCATCTTCAGTTATTTTGTTGACATATATTGGCCCAGTGGTATTATCGCCAGACTATTAATCCAGAAACTCAGCTAATGTTCCAGGGACCCGGGTTCGAATCCCGCCACGACAGGCGATGGAATTGGAATGCAATAAAAAATATCTGGAATTAAGAATCTACTGATGACCATGAAACCATTGTCGACTGTCGGAAAAGCCCATCTGGTTCACGAATGTCCTTCAGGGAAGGAAATCTGCCGTGCGGACCCGGTCTGGCTCACATGTGACTCCAGAGCCGCAGCAATGTGGTGGACTCTCAACTGCCCTCGAGCAAGTAGGGATGGGCAATAAACGTTGGCCCAGCCAGCGACGCCCATGTACCACGAAAAAATAATAAAAAAACATAAACAGCTACATCCCCAATACAAATCTTTGCAATATTTCATAAGTTACAGCCAACCAGCCTGAACGTGCTTTAGTATCCCGACTCACTGTTCCGTGCCTGCTGACGAATTATCTATCCAATCCAGGCTGACAACCTGAGCCACAATCGGACACCTCGACTCTTTGTGCTGCACGCTATGGGATTGTTGTAATCCAAATCTATGACATCAACTGGCCCCATCGTGTAGGGCGGTTAACTCACTTGCCTACATGACAAGGGTGTGATTCAGTATACTACCAATGATGTGAGTTCAATCTCCCACAGGCTGCAATGATTTGTAAATATTGTCTCCACACCTTGTCCAAGAGTGGCATAGACAGAGTGGATAGTCAGAGGCTCTTTCCGAGGGTAGAAAAGTCAAGTACTCGGGGCCATAGGTTTAAGGTGCGTGGGGAAAAGATCAGAGGAGATCTGTGAGGCAAGTTTTTTACACAGAGGGTGGTGAATGGCTGGAACGCGCTGCCCGAGGAGGTGGTGGGAGCAGGTACGATAGCGGCATTTAAGGGGCATCTCGATGAATACATGAATAGAATGGGAATGGAAGGATACGGATTCTGTAAGTGCATACGGTTTTAGTTTAGGCAGGCATTATGATCGGCGCAGGCTTGGAGGGCCGAAGGGCCTGTTCCTGTGCTGTACTGTTCTTTGTTCTTTGAGAGGTGAACTGAAATGGGCAGCACGGTGGTACAGTGGTTAGCACTGCTGCCTCACAGTGCCAGGGACCCGGGTTCGATTCCTGGCTTGGATCACTGTCTGTGCGGAGTCTGCATGTTCTCTCCATGTCTGCATGGGTTTCCTCCGGGTGCCCCAGTTTTCTCCCACAGTCTGAAAGACGTGCTGGTTAGGTGCATTGGCCATGTTAAATTCTCCCTCTGTGTACCCAAACAGGTACTGGAGTGTGGGGACGAGGGGATTTTCAGCGCAACTACATTGCAGTGTTACTGTAAGCCTACTTGTGACACTAATAAAAACAGCACATTTACTCTATCAGCAGTTATCTATTTCAGAGCACGAAAGTCGGCTTTAAGTTTTGGCGATGTTATATGGTTTAAATCCCTCGACTTATACTTATACTTCCACTCCAGATATTGAGAGCTCCTTGCTCTTATGAGTAAGTCCATTGGTTATCCTCTATTCCTGCTATGGAAATGATGTGTTCCACTGTGAAAACAGATGCAGAATACAGAATCCTCAAAATAAAGATTCAGAAGGGTGCAGAGGGGGCATTCTTTCACATAGAGTGTGGTGAGTGTCTGGAACAAGCTGCCAGAGGCAGTAGGAGAGGGGGGTACAATTTTGTATTTTAAAAAGCGTTTCGTCAGTTACATGGGTGCGATGGGTATAGAGAGACATGGGCCAAATGCGGGCAATTGGGACGAGCTTAAAGGTAAAAACTGGGCGGCACGGACAGGTTGGGCCGAAGGGCCTGTTTCCATGCTGTAAACCTCAATGACTCGATAACATAGGAACAGGAATTAAGAGCAGAAGTCGGCAAATTCAGCCCTTCGAGCCTGATCCGTCATTCAATCAGATCATGGCTGATCTCTCCCTGGTCTCAAATCCACCTCCCCACCTGTTCCCCATATCCCCTTATCCCTTTTTTATTAGAAATATATCTATCTCCTTCTTTAAACCATTCAATGATTCAGACTCCACCGCGCTCTGGGGCAGCGAGTTCCACAAACTCACCACCCTCTGCGAGAAGTAGTTCCTCCTCATCTCAGTTTTAAATCTATCGCCTCTCAACCTGTACCCTGTGACCTCTTGTTCGAGATTGCCCCATAAGAGGAAACATTTGGTCTACATTGACTTTATCAATCCCTTTTAAAATTTTATATACCTCGATCAGATGCCCTCCCATCCCTCTGAACTTCAGTGAGTACAAGCCCAAAGTGATTAATCTCTTCTCAGACGTCAATCCTCTCATCCCCAGAATCAATCTGGTGAACCTCCTCTGAACTGCCTCCAATGCAGCAACATCCTTCCTCAAATAAAGAGACCAAAAGTGGACACAATATTCCAGATACTCTGCGGGATTTTCATAGAATCATAGATAAAAAGGTTCTTATCACTTGGAAAGGTTTCATCAGTAATGAGGGGACCTTAGTACATTTTGTTTTACCCCAAGTGGGAGGCAGCCATTCCTGATCGAAACTGGACGATCTTAATATCTTGGAACAGTGGAGTTCAAAGAGGTGCGAGAGACAATGAAATGGGAGATGGGAGGGAAGGAGAATATGTAAAGAAAGTCATTGAGCTGAGTTATATGATTATATATATAGGTGAGAGGGGAAAGATTTCAAACGGACCTGAGGGGCAACTTCTTCACGCAGAGGGTGGTGTGTGTATGGAATGAGCTGCCAGAGAAAGTGGTTGAGGCAAGTTCAATAGCAACATTTAAAAAGCATTTGGATAGAGGGAAAGGATTAGAGGGATATGGACCGAACGCGGGCAATTGGGACCGACTGGGAGGGCACCATGGTTAGCATGGACTGTTTGGGCCGAAGGGCCTGTTTCCATGCTGTGTTGCTCTGTGACTCGATATAGGCTGTGTGACGAGATATTCTGTGACGAGCACTCTGCTGAGTGAAGTTGTAAAACTTGAAGTGTCCTTCCAGAAACCAAGAAAGATTTATGTTTCAAAATACACACCTGTTTCTGAATATTTTGGATTTCCACAGTGTAGTGGAAGAGTCGGTTGGTACATGACGCCAGACTTTTGTATCTTTTTCCCGACGGAAGAAGGCGGAAGAGAGAATGTCCGGGATGTGTGGGGTCCATGATTATGCCGGCTGCTTTTCCCGAGGCAGTGGGAAGTGTAGACAGAGTCAATGGGTGGGAGGCTGGTTTGAGTGATGGACTAGGCTTCGTTCACAACACTTTATAGTTTCTTGCAGCCTTGGACAGAGCAGAAGCCAGACCAAGCTGTGATACAACCAGAAATAATGCTTTCTATGGTGCATCTGTAAAAGTTGGTGACAGTCGTAGCTCACATGCCAAATTTCTTTAGCCTCCTGAGAAAGTAGAGGTACCGGTGGGTTTTCTTAACTTTTGCATCGGTGTGGGGGGATCAGGGCAGGTTGTTGGTGATCTGGACACCTAGAAACCTGAAGCTCTCGATCATTTCCACTTCGTCCCCTAATTTTCAATGAAAATAGTGTTTCATTGTGATGAGAAATTCAGATCAGAAATAAGTTTCATGTTTTTCATTACGGTCTGTTACACTACATTAAAGATACAATATAATTGCAATTTATTCAGGCTGTCAGTGGGGTGAATTATAGGCTAAATTTCCCCTTCGTGTCCCGGAATGTGTCGGTTCGAGGTTTTGGTGGGGTAATTATGTGGGGTTATGAGGATAGGGCCTGGGTGGGATTGTTGTTGGTGCAGACTTGATGGGCCGAATGGCCTCTTTCGCACTGTTGGGTTTCTGTGATACAATTTATGATGAGTCTGTACTGACCACAATCCCACCCAGGCCCTATTTCCGTAACCCCACGCATCCACCCTGATAGTCTCCCTGACAATAACGGGCAATTTTTAGCACGGCCAATGCACCCAACCTGCACATCTTTGGACTGTGGGAGGAAAGTGAAGCACCTGGAGGAAACCCATGCAGACACGGGGAGAATGTGCGGACTCCACACAGAGGTCGGATTTGAACCAGGACCCCTGGCGCTGTGTGGCCCCTTTGAGAATGTTACTGATACAATGGTGTAAGACAGGCATTCTCTGCTTTTCACACAGCGCTGATCAAGTTTCTAAAGCTTATTTATTCAAGTAACAAGTAGGCTCACATTAACAGTGCAATGAAGTTACTGGGAAAATCCCCTATTGCCACACTCCGGCGCCTGTTCGGGTACACTGAGGGAGGATTTAGCATGATCAATGCAGCTAAACAGCACGTCTTCTGGTCTGTGGGAGGAAACCGGAGCACACGGAGGAAACCCGTGCAGACATGGGGAGAACATGCAGACTGCGCACAGGCAGTGACCCAAACCGGGGATCAAACCCGGGTCTCTGGCGCTGTGAGGCAGCAGTGCTAACCATTGTGCCACCATGCCACCCATACATACAAAGAACAAAGGAAAGTACAGCACCGGAACAGGCCCTTCGGCCCTCGAATTCCCTACTCCCCCATGACTGTATCCAGCAAGGGAAAGCCATGTTTGACTAATTTATTAGAATTTTTTGAGGATACGACGAGTGCAGTTGACAGAGGGGAACCGGTGGATGTTGTACAAATAGATTTCCAGAAGGCATTCGATAAGGTGCCTCACAAAAGGTTGCTGCATAAGATAAAGGTACACGGAGTTGGGGGTAAAGTGTTAGCGTGGATTGAGGATTGGCTATCAAACAGAAGGCAGAGAGTCGTAATAAATGGGTGCTTTTCCGGTTGGCAATCAGTGACTAGTGGCGTGCCGCAGGGATCGGTGCTGGGGCCTCAACTATTTAGCATATACATAGACGATCTGGAGGAGGGGAGCGAGTGTAGGGTAACAAAGTTTGCGGATGACACAAAGATGAGTGGGAAAGCAAATTGCGGGAGGACACAGAGAGTCTGCAGAGAGATTTGGATCGGCTAAGTAAGTGGGCAAGGATCTGGCAGATGGAGTATAACGTTGGTAAGTGTGAGGCTATCCAGTTTGGAAGGAATAATAGTAAAATGGACTCTTATTTAAACGGTGAAAAATTACAACATACTGCTGTGCAAAGGGACCTCAGTTTGCAGGTGCAGCGGGTAATCAAGAAGGCAAATGGAATGTTGGCCTTTATCGCGAGAGGGATGGAGTATAAAAGCAGGGAGGTCATGCTGCAACTGTACAGGGTACTGGTGAGGCCGCACCGAGAGTACTGTGTACAGTTTTGGTCCCCATATTTAAGAAAGGATATATTAGCTTTGGAGGGGGTACAGAGAAGGTTCAACAGGTCGATTCCGGAGATGAGGGGGTCAGCTTATGAGGAGAGATTGAGGAGACTGGGCCTGTACTCATTAGAGTTTAGAAGGTTGAGGGGAGATCTTATAGATACATAAAAGTTAATGAAGGGGCTAGACAGGGTAGGAGAAGCGAGGTTATTTCCACTTACAATGTAAACAAGAACTCGGGGGCTTAGCCTCAAAATATGGGGAAGTCAATTTAGAACAGAGTTGAGGAGGAACTTCTTCTCCCAGAGCGTAGTGAATCTTTGGAATTCTCTGCCCAATGAAGCAGTCGTGGCTACCTCGTTAAATGTGTTTAAGTCACAGATAGATAGATTCTTAACCATTAACGGAATTAAGGGTTAGTGGGAGCGGGCGGGTAAGTGGAACTGAACCCACTATCAGATCAGCCATGATCTTATTGAATGGCGGAGCAGGCCAGATGGCCTACTCCTGCTCCTATTTCTTATGTTCTTATGTTCTAACATTACAGTCTATTGTTGTCAGATTCTGATCCAGTATTGTAACATCCCGTTCTATTATTCCCCGATCCTGATCCAGTATTGGAACATTGCAGTCTATTGTTCTCAGATTCTGATCCTGTATTGGAACAGTACAGTGTATTGTTCTCAGATTCTGATACATTATGGGAACATCCCGGTCCATTGTTCCCTGACTCTGATCCATTATTGGAACATCCCGGTCTATTGTTCTCAGATTCTGATCCAGTATTGGAACATTACATTCTATTGTTCTCAGATTCTGATCCAAGTATTGTAACATCCCAGTCATTTGTTCCCAGATTCTAATCCGTATTGGAACATTACAGCTTATAGTTCTCAGATTCTGGTCAATTATTGGAACATTGCAGTCTATTGTTCGCAGGTTCTGAACCAGTATTGGAACATTGCAGTGTATGGATCTTAGAATCTTATCCATTATTCGAACATCCCGGTCCATTGTTTCCAACTTCTGATCCATTATTGGAACATTCCAGTCTATTTGTCTCAGATTCTGAACCAGTGTTGGAAAATTACAATCTATTGTTCCCAGATTCTGATCCATAATGGAACATTACAGTGTATTGATCTCAGATTCTGATCCATTAATGGAACATCCATTGATATTGTTCCCAGACTCTGATCCAGTATTGGAACTTTACAGTCTATTGTGCTCAGATTCTGATCCAGTATTGGAACATTGCAGTCTTTTGATCTCAAATTCTAATCCAGAATTAGAACATTACAGTCGATTGTTCTCAGATTCTGATCCATTATAGGAAAATTGCAGTCTATTGTTCCAAGATTCTGAACCAGGATTGGAACATTACAACCTATTGTTCTCAGATCCGATCCATTATTCGAACATTGCAGTCTATTTTACTCAGATTCTGATCCTTAAGTGCAACTTTACAGTCTATTGTTCTCAGATTCTGATCCAGTATTTGTAAGAGGGAGGTCGTGCCTTACAAAATTGGTGGAGTTTATTGAGGAAGTGACAAAAACAATTGACGAAGGAAGGGCTGTGGATGTCGTCTCTATGGATTTCAGGAAGGCATTTGACAAAGTCCCTCATGGCAGGTTGGTTAAGAAGGTTAAGGCTCATGGGATACAAGGAGAGGTGGCTAGATGGGTAGATAACTGGCTTGGCCACAGGAAGAAGTTTAACAACACCTGGTTAAAGTCCAACAGTTTATTTGGTAGCAAAAGCCACACAAGCTTTCTGAGCTCCAAGCATATTCCTCAGGTGAGGGCTCCGAAAGCGTTTGTGGCTTTTGCTACCAAATAAACCTGTTGGACTTTGACCTGGTGTTCTTAAACGTCTTACTGTTTTTACCCCAGTCCAACGCCAGCATCTCCACATCTTGGCCACAGGAGACAGAGGGTAGCAGTCGAAGAGTCTTTTTCCGGCTGGAGGTCTGTGACTTGACAGTCTATTGCCCTCAGAATCTGATCCAGAATTGAAACATTGCAGTCGATTGTTCTCAGAATCTGATCCTTTATTAGAACATCCCGGTCCATTTTTCCGACATTGCCATCCATTATTGGAACATGATAGTCTATTGTTCTCGGATTCTGATCCATTATTGGAAAATTGCAGTCTATTTTTCTCAGATTCTGATCCAGTATTGGAACATTGCAATCTATTGTTCTCATAATCTGATCCATTATTAGAGCATCCCGGTCCATTGTTCCCACATTGTCATCCATTATTGGAACATTACAGTATATTGTTCTCAGTTTCTCATCCATTTTTGGAAAGTCCCTTTCCATTGTTCCCAGACACTGAACCAGTATTGGAAGATTACAGTCTAATATTCTCCGATTCTGGCCCAGTATTGGAACATTCCATCTAATATCCCGTTTCACAGTACTGGGGAATTTTGATTCAGTGTCCAGATATCATTAGAACGATTAATGTATTTCTGAAAATGCAAACTTCGCAAAGGTAAAATGACTCCGTTTAAAAGAGGAATCACATTGATTTAAAATTAGTATATTAAAACATAGAAAAATCTAACATGACATACAAAAAGACAGTGCAATAACTTCGGCCAAAGGGATACCTCAGATACATCGGGCAGCACAACAGTGCCACAGGGCATCTCAACATATCCCGCCTTTCGTGATAAAACACTTTTTAAATCTTTGGTTCACGCCAGTCATTAGCCAAATTTATTATTGATATGGCAATCCAATCATGACAGTATAGTTCCAATCAATTACGATTTGCCACCTTAAATAATGGCTTTTCATTAATTCATAGAAATCATAGAAACCCTACAGTGCAGAAGGAGGCCATTCGGCCCATCGAGTCTGTACCGACCACAATCCCACCCAGGTCCCACCCCCACATATTTTACCTGCTAATCCCTCTAACCTACGCATCCCAGGACTCTAAGGGGCAATTTTTTTTAACCTGGCCTATCAACCTAATCCGCACATCTTTGGACTGTGGGAGGAAACTGCAGCACCCGGAGGAAACCCATGCAGACACGAGGAGAATGTGCAAACTCCACACAGACAGTGACCCGAGCCAGGAATCGAACCTGGGACCCTGGAGCTGTGAAGCAGCAGTGCTAACCACTGTGCTACTGTGCCGCCCCGTTAGTCATGTTTGACTAACAGAAGTCTACCTCTTAGCATATGTTACTTCCTGGTTGCTAAGGTACATACAAACTATATATTGCTTAACTCAGCGTTGACGATATGCCAGGACTTGGTATAATGCCCAATGTGGGCCCTGCATGACATCTTTCCCCAGCCCAAATCCAGGCGTGACTTGTGCACAATGTATCATGGAATGGTCTTTTTATCAAGATGTATTTTGCATGTATTTGCTTGCATCAATTGTTTCCACAATGCAAGTTACAAAGTTTTAAATCAAAATGTTGTGGAATGTTGTATCCTTTCACCGAAATTCCTGATATCGTTAACCACAGTGCAGACAAACTGCACGTCATAATTAATACAAATCAATTTAATTAATGAGGTTAAAATCATTCAGTTATATAAAGTGCATTGCTCATGATTCAATTTCAATTTCAATTATTTCACATGTAATCGACTATTTCGAATCCTCTGGTTGGGTAAGATTGATTTTAAGTCTCTCTCTATCCTATCTGTTAGCTGCTACTATCTGTAAATCCCTTCGACATGTAGCATTAGTGAGTCCGCACAGGATTTAAGTGAAGGGGAATACGCAGGATAATTATTGCTTGTTGGATTTATACAAAGCACGGCTGACATGTTTGGAAGCCATTCATAGTTCTTCCCGAACATCATTGTATACGTTATTCAGGAGCCTGTCCGAAAATCAACAATCTTCAACGTTCAAGCATTTCCTTTCATCTAATGTCAGAAACGAGGATGTTCACTGATGACTGCCCAACTTCAATCATATTCATGGAACATCATGTAATAAAGCATTCTATGTCAAAATGCAAGACAGTACAACTTAACCGCCTCTCCTGAAACTCAATGGTGTTGCTGTCACCACATCCCCACTACTTGCAACCTTGGGGTTACTATTGATCAGAACGTCAACTGGACGCGATGCACACTACCGACGCTCAGTAGCTTTCTACAAATGCTATGCATAAATTCACCAAAGTGCCTGAGACAACAGCCTGTGGTTTCCTCCCACAGTCTGAAAGATGTGCTGGTTCGGTGCATTAACCCGAACAGACGCCGGAATGTGGCGATTCGGGGATTTCACAATAACGTCATTGCACTGTTCGTGTAAGCCTTGCTTGTGACAAATAAGTATACTTAAACAACGCACGGCCACTTCGATCTAGATGGACAAAGGAAACAAATACATGGGAGCACCACCACTTGCAAGTTCCCCTCCAAGCCGCTCACCGTCCTGACTTGGAAATATATCGCTGTTCCTTCACAGTCGCTGGGTTAAAATCTGGAATTCCCTCCCTAACGGCATTGTGGGTCAACCCACAGCCCGTGAACTGCAGCGTTCAGAGAAGACAGATCACCACTACTTTCTCGAGGGCAACTAGGAATGGACAATAAATGCTGGCCAGCCAGTGCTGCCCATGTTTCACAGGTGAATAACACAAACATAAACTCTTCGGATAACAGTGATCAAGTTCAAAACAAAATTACTCAGCTATCGAAGTCAGTAATGGAGTATAAGAAAACAATAGATGTGCCTGGAAATTTTGAACTTACGAATTGTTAACCAGAACGGCTGATGTCGCAAAGTGATCATACTGTGTCAGGGAAATTTTAAAATATATATTTGTCAGTGACTACAAACAAGATGTCACAGTTTGAAGATAGTCAAATGATCGTTTTCCCCTTTATTTTGACTAATTTTGATGCTCATAAGCTGCTTTGCTGAGATTTGAACCCGCATCCGCACATCAGTTCCCTGGGTCCCATGTTTACTCGTCCAGCCACCGACCCAATGGGCGGGGGCTGGGAGTTGGGATCGGTGGCTATCGGTTCAGACATTTCTGCTGATACTACAATTATCACAAAGGTGATTGAGTAACGAGTACATTCGCCATTGTCATGGGATGTTCCAAGAGTCTGGTGCACCCAAATGAAGAAGGGTATCTTGGTAAATTTCCAACATCTTATGTTCACTAGTCGGACGTTTCCCGGTGTCGCTGAGATTTATCATATTGCTAATTGGGAGGACAACTGTGCACGAGAAGATGCAGAAGGATTCGATATTTTCATGTTCACCAACACAAACTTCTCAAATTATAGGAAGTAAACGTAATCTCCTTCCTCTTGCCAATTAGAATATTGTTAAAGAAAAATATTGTTGATTTAAATTCCAAGCTCGTTGCCTAATGATATCAAAAGTGTTACTGATTGAGTGAGATGCCCCACTCCAGAACTGATTTTCTCTGGCGCATAGATTAGGGTTTGCAGAGAGATTTCCAATCAGTGCATCCTTGACCAGACGTGACCAACTGTTCATGTTACATAATTTCCATGATGCAGCTGTTATTGATAGGCCACAACTTATTGTCCATCACAAATTGTGTTCATGAAGGTCGTGCTGTGAAAAACTCTTTGGGGTGGAATTTCCAGATATTTACCCAGTGACAGAGAAGGAAACAGTAATATTTTTGCAAGTCAGAATAGTGAGTGTCTAAGTGGAGGGGAGCGCGGTAATTGTTGCTCCCAAAGCTCTGTTTCCCTTATCGATCTAGCTGAAGGTTGCTGTGTATTTTGAATCTGCGGTTTAATGAGCGAGTTCCTGGAGCACATTCTGTTCATGTTAGACACTGCTGTACTGACTCATGACTGATAGGGTGAATTATTTATTGCAGGGTTAGCATTCAAGCGGGCCATTTTGTCTTGATGGAACCGAGCATCCTGAGTGATCCTGGAGCTGCAATCGTCCACACAAATGGGGAATATTGTATCACGCCCGTGCTCTTTGCATGTAAGATGGTTGAGAGTGTTGGGGGCAAGGTGGGGGGATTACAGGCAGATGTTATTTTGGAAGGTTAATAAACTGTGCCGTTCTCAGATAGCTCTGTTCGTTTGCAAATGAAGCTGGAATGTTCAGTACTGTTTAGTGTCATTTGATGGTGCAACAACAAGAATGAATGAGGGAGAAAATGTGTAGAATGACAATTGGTCAGATTTACAGCAACCCAGATTGATGTAGAATTGGAACTAATATTGCCCTATTCCAGAGCTGTTTGAACTAAAAGAAATGTATTTTATCCCTTGAAAACTTGAGTAGAGATCAGGACACTGGTGATACAAATGAATGACAGTGTCACTCCAATGCAGTTATGTTTTAATAAATATTTAGAATGTGGAGCAGTTAACATGTCTGTAACTTTACAGAATGGTTCTTTATTTAGCGTGTCATTTTCAAGCCGTTAAATATGCTTTCAAAAATGTTGCAGATGGCATATAAGTGCGATAAGCAAAGGAGATCGTAGAATCATAGACTCCTGCAGACGTCGGCCATTCGGGACATCGAGTCAGCACTGACCACAATCCTTGCAAAACCAGAGCATCTGTTCTAATCTTGAAAGGAATGAAATAGCTGTGTCATCAACTTGACATTCCATACAACTGTTCGTTCATCGTGATAACATGGTAACATTTCCTCGCCTGAATCTGTTCCCAAGGCATAAATCCCAGCTTTGCTCTGCCACAGTGCCGACAGCCCTCGCAACTGGTCTTTACATAGTCACACATCCCAGCCTCCTTCCCATTAGTGAAACTCCTGCCCCACACGCCTGCTTGTCAGCATATAACTAGGCAGCCTCTGCGCTGTCAACAGTTCTGTGCCACACCATCATACAGATTGCACACGGAAATCTTCGAATCATTCTTTCTTTGTGTGTGTGTCGATGTGACCAGATGTGCAGGTGAGGGTAGCGTAGTTGAACGAGTCTATTTAGATTTTTCTAAAGATTTTGGCAAGTTTCCACATGGTAGACTTATGAACAAGACAAATGCGAAAGAGATACAAGATAATTGCGTAAGGTGGATACAAAACTGGCTTATTTGTAGGAGCGAGAGCATAAATAATGAATTGTGCTTTAGTGACTGAAGAACAGCGTCCAGTGTCGTACCACAGGAAGCTTTGCTTTGCCCCCGATTATTCATCATTTATATAAAGAGCAGATATGGCTAACTAGGGCTCGGATTCATAAGTTCGTGGATGATGGAAAGGGTGTTTAACAGTGAGATTGTATGTCCTTGGCTACAGACAGATATGGTTGGGACAACCAAATGTGCATATAAGTGGCAGATGGCTTACAACCCTGAAACGTGTGAGGTGATTAAATTTAGGAGTAGTTTCACAAGGACGCATTGAATGAACTGAGTGACATTATTAAGTTCTGAGGAAAAAATGGGAACTTGGTTCTTTTTGCCGATCGATCTCTGCAGGTGGAAAGGCATCTTAGAGGAATGTCGAAAAAAAGCATAATGGACAATGGCATGCTCGAATCAAGGCATAGATTTCTAAAATATTAATGTTTTGTTGGAGTTTAAAAGAACTTCGGAAAGGCCGCAGCTTGTGTACCGTATTGAATTCAGCTCGACCCTTTATAGATATTATGTAATTGCACTGCTGCGGGTGCAGAGGAGATTCGCCATCTTGTTGCCTGGGATTCAAATTTTTAATTATGAAGAGAGGGTGGATAGACTTGGGTTGATTTCGTTATTGCAGCGAAAACTGAAGAACGACATTGTAGACGTGTGCAACATTATCTGCGGCATGGAGAGGCTGGAGAGAGAATAGCTGTTCCCCTGAGTTGAATCGACAGTCACGTGGGTTCAACGTCAGAGGCACGATGTTAAGGGGCAACGTGAGGGGGAAAATAACCAGAGTGTGGTGAGAGCCTGGAATGCTTCGCATCATCGTGCGGCTGAGGCCGTTTGCTTCACATTCTTTCAAATGACTCTGAATGAACACTTTGTACACCTTACCATTCAGAATTATAACCCAAGTGCTGGTAACTGGGATTAGCAATTTTTCACGTGTCCCTGCAGTCTGAATGGGCAGAAGTGTCCCTTCCTCTCTGTGTCATTCTGATTCTGTGAACAGGGCACTTCTCTCCACCAGCTACACCACTCCCACCCTTTGCTGCCTTTCAGATAGGCACCAATCAATGGTTGGTTCCAATGTGAATAGATTTTAGCACTCACTTCACACAATTAAATTATTTAATGGATTTAGAAATTCGAGTTAGTGGATATGTGAACACATTTTTCAACTGATCACAGTACTTGGAGTGCATCAATGCAGAAACACAAGTGTGTGTGCAGCAATTTCAAAGTTGCAACACGAATCCTAAGCCCAGCACATTTAATTTTCGATCAATTTGTTTAAATGTTCGAAAAATGGCATGTGGGTCTTTTTAGAATAAATCACAAACTCTGCCCATAACTGGATAACATTGGCAGAAATAGCAAAAAGTAAAATGATGGATTTTCTTTGATTCTACATCTCTGGGTCATTGGGACTCTCGCCGCTGCTTTGAGCTCGATATCGCCTGCAGAATCTGCTCGCTCTTAACATGTGTCTGATTGTGCAAGCAATGAACACCAGAATCAGTGCGAAAGGGATACGAGGTGTTACGATGTAATAAACCCAAGATATTCAATTACTAGGCGGCATAGGTTCGAGGTGTGAGGGGCAAGGATTAAAGGAGATGTACGAGGCAGATTTTTTACACAGAGAGTAGGGGGTGCCTTGAACATGTTGCCGGGAGTGGGAGTGGAAGCGAATACGGTAGTGACTTTTAAGGAGCATCGTGACAAGTACATGAATAGGATGGGATTAGAGGGATATGTTCCCCAGAAGGGTAGCGGGTTTTAGTGAAGTCGGGCAGCATGGTCGGTGCAGGCTTGGAGGGTCGAAGGGCCTGTTCCTATGCTGTAATTTTAGAAACATAGAAACATAGAAAAACGACAGCACAAACAGGCCCTTCGGCCCTACAAGTTATGCAGAACATATCCCTACCTTCTAGGCCTACCTATAACCCTCCATCCTATTAAGTCCCATGTACTCATCCAGGAGTATGTTAAAAGTACCTATTGAGTTTGCCTCCACCACCACTGACGGCAGCCGATTCCACTCGCCCACCAACCTCTGTGTGAAAAGCATCCGCCTAACATTTCCCCTGTACCTACCTCCCAGCACCTTAAACCTGTGTCCTCTCGTAGCAACCATTTCCACCATGGGAAAACGTCTCTGAGAGTCCACCCGATCTATGCCTCTCAACATCTTATATACCGCTATTAGGTCTCCTCTCATCCTACGTCTCTACAAAGAGAAAAGAGCGAGCTCCCTCAGCCTATCCTCATAAGGCATGCCACTCAATCCAGGCAACATCCTTGTAAATCTCTTCTGCACCCTTTCAATCTTTTCCACATCCTTCCTATAATGAGGCGAACAGAACTGAGCACAGTACTCCAAGTGGGGTCTGACGAGGGTCTTATATAGCTGCATCATTATCCCCGGACTCCTAAACTCAATCCCTCGATTGATAAAGGCCAGCGCACCATCCGCCTTCTTAACCACCTCCTCCATCTGCGGGGCCGATTTTAGAGTCCTATGGACCCGGACCCCAAGGTCCTTCTGAACCTTTACAGAACTAAGAGTCTTTCCCTTTATATTGTACTCCTTCGTCCCATTTGATCTGCCAAAATCGACCACTACGCATTTATCTGGGTTAAAGTCCATCTGCCACTTCTCCGCCCAGTCTTGCATCCTATCTATGTTCCTCTGCAAATTCTGACATCCCTCCAGACTATCCAGAACCCCACCAACCTTCGTGTTGTCGGCAAACTTACCAACCCATCCCTCCACTTCCTCATCCAGGTGATTTATGAAAATGACAAACAGCAAGGGTCCCAGAACAGATCCCTGGGGCACACCACTGGTGACCGACCTCCATTTAGAAAAAGACCCATCTATACCCACTCTCTGCCTCCTTTGGGCAAGCCAGTTCTGGATCCACAGGGCAGCAGCACCTTGGATCCGATGCCCTCTCACTTTTTCTCGAAGCCTTGCATGGGGGACCTTTTCGAACGCCTTGCTAAAATCCATATAAACCACATCTACCGCCTTCCCTTCGTCAATGTGTTTAGTCACATTTTCGAAGAACTCCACCAGGCTCGTCAGGCACGATCTGCCTTTGACAAAGCTTTGCTGAGTATTCTTGAGCATACTAAACCTCTCTAAATGTTCAGAAATCCTGTCCCTCAGGATCCTCTCCATCATCTTACCAACCACGGAGGTTAGACTCACCGGTCGGTACTTTCCTGGTCTATCCCTATTCCCCTTCTTGAAAATAGGAAACACATCCGCAATCCTTTCGTAGTTATTTGTTCTTTGTTTTGATATGATTAGTAATAAGACTGTACTGAATGCCACAGAATCATATTATTGATGCAAAAGAATAAAGACCTGTTGATGCAAGTCACTCGGGTATATTTCTTTAACAATTCAATCAATTACTGTTCCGGACACACAGCTGACTATTCCTCGGTGCAGTATTTACTTTTCAGCTTCCTGCAATGAATGACCACAACGTGACAGAAGGTGAATATTAGGGTGAACTACACAGAACAGTCCGTGGCCGTTTTCATGAGGGCAGCAAGAATATTACACGCAGACATGGACCACAACACGTGAAAGACTGTGAAATATAAGCAAGCGGAATCTGCTTCAACATGACATTGAGGATAATGACAAGTGTTTGCAATTTCAGAAAATCCCAACAGGTGATTATTATACCGGGAGCTGCCTTACATCAATTAACTCCATCTCCCATCCGAATTATTTGAACTTCTGCTTTCACAATTCGTACTTGCAAATCATCTTTTAAATTGTGTTATCCCTCCGCTGCTTCCCACAAGATTTCTCTTTCACGTTTTACACCTCTGCCTTCAAGTTTCCTTTCCCTGAACAAATTCCACATCCAACCACCGAATTCCACTCATGTTTGACATAATATCACCAATTTTGTAGTAACTTCTCGCTACTTTAAGACTACTGCAGATGTCTTTCTGGTTTCTCACGACCCGATATTGTACCAACACCCTGTGACTTTACTGAACACGTTTCTGTTCTGGTTGCTCATTTGCTCTGTTGTTTTAACTCAAGACTTCTCGGATACTTGTCTTGAATTATTTCTTTTTTTTGACGACCTGAATTTTAGGTTTTCGACATGATTATTTTGAACGATTCTTCCATAGCATTCATTTTCGTTTAGCAAGGTTGAAATATACCACCTTTAGCGTTCTAACATCAACCCCTTTCAGTAGAACCGAGAGAGCTGCTATCTGTTCCATGTATGCAATCAAATTAGCTATACTAAAGCTTAAACGGTTCTCGACGTCACAAGTCCATAGCTGCTAAGCAACATTGCTGGGGTCTTTGCTTTTCAAGCCATACCTCTCTCGAAGTGCAATATAGACTCAGTTCGAATTGCAAAGAACCCTCATGCATACCAACATATTTTCGACCATGAACCAAACTACACATTTCAGGCACAGGGACATTGATTGAAAAATATTTAGAGCTATACCTAATTTCAAATGTTTTGCAATACTAACATAAATCTCTTAAAAATACATTTAGTTCCCTAACAATGGCAAATCCCTGTTACTCAGTTTTCTCGTATCATTTAATGAGCTCTGCAAGTCTGGAAAAGGGATATTTCAGTACATCTGTCAATTGTTGCCTGAACCTTGACTGGGTTATGGCATAAATGCCAGTATTGGTGCAGCAACTAAGAAGTGGCAGCATAGATCCCAATTTCACCAGAAAATATGGTGTATTATTAAAAATGATTCCAAGATATCTCATCCGAGTCTGTATGGAAACAAAAACCAACAACGCCCATAAAAGAACAAAATTGGCTGAGATAGCAAACAGTAAAATAATTGATTTCTTCCGATTCTGCATCTTGGGGTCTTTGTGAGTCTGCTCATTGCTGTGAGCCTGGAGTCTCCTGTGGGCTCGACTGCTGATTAAAATGTGCCTCACAGTGAAAACGTTGAGCAATACAATCAGAGCACATGGGGTGCAGGGTGTTAGAATGTAATGGAGGAACTCGATTGATCCCCAGAGCAGAGAAGTAATAAGACCAATCTGCAGGCCACAAAACCATAGTGTTCTCGTAAAAGAATAGGAACCTGTTAAAATAAAACACCAGAAAATGTTTTTTAAACAGCTCAACCCGGTCACTGTTCCCAGTGTCACGGTTGCCGTTTTCACAGTGCAATATTTAGTTTTCAGTTTTCCACAACATATAGCCACAAATCGATCAAATGTGAAGATTACTGTGAACCAGACAGAACAGTCCGTGGTTATATGAACAAATGCGGTGTGGATATTACACACTGGGAGGGCTCGGAGCAAATCAAAGAACTGTAGCAGGTAAACAAGTGGTATCTGCTTCAATATCACATCGAAGATAACGACAAGTGTATCCGCCGTTGCCATGGCCAACAGGTAGCAATTGACACATTTGCTGAGACCAGAATTTCCACGATTTAATATGAAGATCGTCAATAGGTTAGCTACAAGGGAGAGAAAGAAACAACAGACTTAATATCAGGTGTATTGCAAATTAAGCACTTTGATCTAATAATGCAATTTCAACTAATACTCTATTCAGTGACGTCTTGGATTTATCTGTATCTGTGCAAACACAATGAAAGTCAATTGTCCATTGAAATGTAATCAATAAGTAGGAGTATTATTATGATTAAAAGACGAAAATGATGATGCTGGACTTTCTTTGACCGAATTTTCGATACTCATACGAACCAGGCTCAAAAACCGATGAATCTCACAAACCCCATCGCCCCTCCCCCATCATCAGTTTAATGATGATTAAACTTCATCATCCTTTCTTCGGAGTTTGCAGTTTATTTATACTGGCCACAATACTGTTGCATCACTGTTCACAAAATACTTTTTTTGTTTTATTATTGTGTTGACTGGTGTTACAGAAAGTTGCGCCTCCTGCCACTGTTCCTCCACATCTATCTGATTTCAGGACAGAAACAAACAGTAAGAAACACACCGAGTCATCCACGTTATTTACCAACTTCGCAAATAAGTCAGAGAGAACGCGCCCTGCCCTCCACCCTGGAACCTGTATCTGAGGTCACCATTGCAGACGTCAGAGCGGATTTATCGAAGATAAACCCACGGAAAACGAATGGCCGGAATGGGTTACCCGGACCAGCTCTCAGATCCTGTGTGGATCAGCTGATGGGGGTATTCTCAGGCATCTTCAACCTCTCTTTACAACAATCTGAGGTCCCAAGCTGCTTCAAGAAGACGACCATCACCCCGGTACCAAAGCAAAGCCAAGCAGCGTTCCTTAACAACTATTGTCCGGTGGTCCTGACATTCATCATTGTGGAGTGCTTCAAATGGTTAGTCATGGCACGAATTCCAGCCGCCTGGATTGCCTGGTTCTACTACAGTTCGCCTACTGCGGCAACAGGTCGACAGCAGATGCCATTTCCGTGGCCCTGCACCCAACCCTGGAATACCGAGATAATGAAGACCCTGTGTCAGATTCCTACTTATTTATTACAACCCAGCCTTCAACACCATTATTCCTCCGAAACTAACATCCAAAATCCGTGGCCGTGGCTTGGAGCTCGACCCCTCCCTCTGGGATTGGATCCTGAACTTCCGAACTCACAGACAAATTATGTAAGGATAGACAACACCACCTTCTCCAGATCATGCTCAACTCAGGTGCCCCACAAGGCTGCGTCCTCAGCCCCCTACTCTACTCATTATACACCTATGACTGTGCGGCCAAATTCCCCTCCAATTTAACATCAATGTGGACAAATTAGGAATGGTCGAGAGCTAAAAGTTTTTAGGTTCACAGATCACCAAGAATCTGCACACCAACCCTCCCCCCCCCCCCCGCCTCCGCCGTCCCCCGACTCCCTCCGCCCCACACCGAAATTATAGTTGAGAAAATCTACCAACGCCTCTACTTTCTCAGAAGACGAAGGGAATTTGTCATGTCAGCTACGACTCTCACCAACCTTTACAGATGCACCATAGAAAGCATTCTTTCTGGTTGTATCACAGCTTGGTATGGTTCGTGCTTTGCCTAAGACCGCAAGACACTATAAAAGTTCGTCAATGTAGCCCAATCCATCACGCAAATCAGCCTCCCATCCACTGATTCTGTCTACCCTTCCCCCTGCATCGGAAAAGCCGCCAGCACAATAAAGGACCCCACGCACCCCGGACATCCTCTCTTCCGCCTCCTTCCGTCGGGAACAAGACACAAAGTCTGTGGTCACGTACCAGCCGAGTCAAGAACAGTTTCTTCCCTGCTGCCCCCAGTCTTTTAAATGGAACAACCTCGCACTGAGTTCATCTTTCTATACACCTTAGCTATGACTGTAGCACTACATTCTGCACTCTCTCCTTTCCTTCTCTTTGAAAGTTCTGCTTTGTAATAGAATGCACGAAACAATCCTTTTCACTGTATCCTAATACATGTGACAATAATGGGTCAAATCAAATCAAATCAAATCCAAAACATCCTCGAGGCCAATAATTTTGTGATTGTGCATCAAAACTGGAACTTCTCAATTAAAGGCAAGATTTTGATTTGATTCGATTTGCTTTGCTTTGATTTGATTTTAATTCATTTGTGTGCAGGGATGCCCCATGGATTGAAACACTTCAAGAATGCAGCTGACAGCGACCTTCTCACTTTGCAGCCCACATCCCTTGACACAACATTCTATATCTGATTGTTGCCCAACCATTCCTTCAGTGCGAGGGAAATGGAAATTTGATACTCACTAATTGTGTGTACCTTCTGCTGCTGAGTAGAAAACCGGCAACAGGACGTAAGCCATCAGAACTCAATGGTGCAAGAACTCCAACATGCACTTCTGTCGACTGTCATTGTTCTTGGTTGAGCTTTACAACTGGTTATTGATCCGTCGAGCGGGATGGAGGGGGGGGGGGGGTGGGGGCGGGGAGGTTCGCAGGGAGATTAAAGGAAGAGTTATGACATGAGCATCAGGGAACAGCTCCCGAGGTCTGTTGATAAGCATCGATGGGTTCTCCAACATTAATGATTTCTCCACATGGTCATCCTCCCCTCATTGCCACCATTCTCAGACAGAGCTTTATGTTCTACGATATCTCCTGTCGCTCATCAGCAGTACCTGATGGACCAGGTGCCTACCATTCACTTTCGTCACCTCCACACTTTCACAGACCTTCCTCTCGTACCCGTCATGCACTCAACTTTCGATGCCTCCAAATACCTGCAGCCGTCCAAGTGTGGATGGCAAAGCACGCAAATACCACACTACAAATTCACTGACCATGAGACTATGAGACTTAAGAGGAGAACTGTGTCATTAGGCCCATTGAGTCTGCCCCGATATTCAATCATAGCTGAAAGGTTCCTCGTGCCTTTTCTCAGTAACATTTGATCCTCACACCAGCCAACAGTCTATCTATCCCTGTCTTAAATATACTCAGTGACCTGGGCGCCTCAGCCTTCTGTGGAAATGCCTTCTATAAATTCACGACCCTATGGCTGATGGAAATCCTTCTAATCTCGTTTCTAAAGGGTCGTCCCTTTAATCTGAGGGTGCGCCCTTGTGTCTGAGTCTCACCTATTCCTGGAGGCACCTTCCCCACGTCCACTGTACCCAGGCATTTCAGTATTATATAAATTAAAATGGGATCCCCCTCATCCGTCTAAACTCCATCGAGTCGAGATTTACAATTCTCGAACTTTCCTCATACAAAAAACTTTTCATTTCTGGAATAACTCTCGTGAACGTCCTCTGGGGCGCTCCAGAGCCAACGCATCATTCCTTGGATACGGGCCCAAAATTGCGCACAGTACACCAAATGTGGTCTGTCAAGAGTCTTAAAAAAGCCTCAGCAATCATCCCTCATTTTGTATTCCACTGACAATCTGTCCGTTCCCTTTTAAGACATGATATTTCCAAATGGAGAAACAACGAGAACTGGGGGTTCTTGATGAAACGTCCTTGTCACTGCACCTCACA
Organism: Mustelus asterias; assembly: GCF_964213995.1. Taxonomy (NCBI): domain Eukaryota; kingdom Metazoa; phylum Chordata; class Chondrichthyes; order Carcharhiniformes; family Triakidae; genus Mustelus; species Mustelus asterias. The sequence continues at coordinate 533,738 of NW_027590091.1, read as the reverse complement.
CTTATAGCCACCAACGGAATTATCGGCACAAAAGAGGATAAGTTCATTTCAGTGAAATGATGCATGGAGCTCAGCGTTTCACAACGATGTTGAAACACTCAGCAGAACGTTTACATAGGTATGTTTTGCGTATTATCCGGAATTCGACCGTGTTTATTGCCAATGCAACTCAACATGGATTCTACATAAATGGTGTGCAGTGCTTACCCTGATCGCTAACTGTAGGCTACAGCGAACAGCGAACGAAAAGAATGTGACTGCTGTTTCGTGAAGAACCTCCACTGTTAGGAAGAAACCATTTGAATTCTGCAGTGAAAACTCACAAAGCGGTTCTGATCTCCATTCTTGCTGCCATAAAGGCTGAAGCTGCTGCATTAATCGCAGCGAACCTCAGTGTTCAAATGGACAATGGAGGGTACTGTTTTTTCATGTTATAACATTGGATGTGAGTGTCTTTTGATAGAACAACACGTACTGAAAATGGGGTCCTTGAGAAGGTCGTGATGTGCTGCCATCTTGATACACTGCTTTCCATTAGCGCAGAAACACTCAGAGTGGTGTTATGTCGGGTACACCGGGATCTTCACCCAGCAGCAGTGAGATAAACAAGATCTATGACTTTCAAGACAGCATTGTGTTTGTAACTGCAAAACTAATTTTCAGAAACCTCTGTCAAGACTGTTGGGACGGCTGTTTGACATCAGATAAAGATACAAACGAGCATAATTGGAGAGTAAATTACATTAGATATTGGCAGGCATATGGGGAAGAAGACAACAGATGTATGTATTGAAGAAGGCTTTGTGGGATTAACAAATACAAGAATGAAACAATTACATTTTGAGTGCTCCCTGAGTTCACGAGTGCAGGGATAACGGGATGAAACCGGTCCACTCCGAACTCAGGTTAGTTGGCAGAGGGATGAAGAACTAATACTTCGTTTGCTCGTTCAAAACCGATTAAAATTATTTGTACACCAATTGCATGTCATACAATGCTGTATAATCTCAGCAGGTCTGACAGCATCTGTGGAGAGATATAGAGTAGAGCCAATGATTCGAGTCGAGATGACCCGTCGTCGGAGCTGAGAGAAAAGCGAGTCAGCAGAGATTTATAATATGAGGGTAGGGAGGGTTGGTGGAATTGGACAAAGCTTATGTGAATGAGCAGGCAGAAGGCTGTGAAGGTGTTGAACGTGTGCATTAAATGATCAGAATGTATGAATTTCAAAACAAAGGTACAGTTTGGTAAAGAACTGCCTGGCGAATATTCTTCTTGACTCGAAACTTTGGCTGTACTCTCTCTCCATAGATGCTGTCAGACCTGCTGAGATTTTCCAGCATTTTTCTGTTTTTGTTTCAGAATCAAGCATCCGCAATATTTTGCGTTTATCCAATGATATGTCAGTTAGTTTAACGTCACATATAACGAAGCTTCAATAAATAATTATCTCGGATTCAGTTTCTTGCCATAGGGAAAAACGTGGGATGATTAAGGAGGGTTTCCTGTGTATCTGAAGAGGAGATTATGTTAACTATGTTGCTGGACGTTTTGAAAAGTTAACACGATTCGTAGATGACAATAATGTTGATGGGCATAGATAGACTTTCAAAATACATCAGATAAAATGTCGCATAAAAGACTGTATTAAAAGGAACAGTAGCAACCTCGAGACAGAATTCGCTGACTATTAGGGACATGAGAGTCATCATCGCAGGATATTTTTTGGGGGGAAGCAATATTTTTTTGTGGAGTTGCCCAGGGGTCGGTATTGGAAACCTTGCTTTTACTGACACATTGCTCATCTAAATATTATAATGCAGGCGAGAATACAAAGGGTTGTAAACTATGAGGAAGATGCTGCAGTACTTCAAAACTGCGTAGACAATTTGATGGATTGGACGGGGAGTTGGCTGCTGATAGTTGAAGCAAAGAAGAGTGAACTGGTGCTGTCCAAGGGGAAGAATATCGACATACAATATCACTTAGAGTTAAGTTATGCCGGGCTTAATATGCGCAGCCTAGAAAATTTAAGGTAGCAGAAGAGGTGGAACGAGAAGTATTCTGCGCTCACTTTGCTTGGTTGACATAATGCAAGGGCAATGTGGCTATGCCCAATGTACTCAAGATACAAGTTGGACTTCAGCTGCACTACTGCATACAGTAAGTGCATCTCACAGTACGAAGAATATGAACCCATTGGTGAGACTGCAAAAACGGTTCAAATGAATGGTAGAATAGAAGAAATCCTTCCACGGAGTCATTGGAGAGGTTGCTATTGTAATTCTTGGAAAGAAGAAGCAAAGGAGATACTTGACATGCACGTTCAAAGTCTGGACATGGACGATATGGCGAAACCGCTGGCACCATCAAAATGCTGAGAACAAGAGGTCACAGATATAAGGTGGTTTTAAAATAACTTTGTTTTGAGAAAAATATATCCCTTTTCACACAGTGAGTGGTTGTGGTCTGGACTGCGCTGCATGAAAGTGCAGTGAAGGAAGGTTCAACCAAATTATTAATGAGGGCATTAGCTATTATTTCAAGGTGAGCGGCGGGGAGGGGGGAGGGCGAGCTGGGATAATTGCACAAATTGATAATGTTCATTTCGAGACCGTTGCAAACACGTTAAGCAGAAATAGATTCTGCTGCAACGTAAGACTTCCGCAGTTCGGTGAATTTATGACGACCGGAGGGCTCAGCGATTCAGTGTTCAAATGCAGCATTGAAATTTCTAAACTTCAGGTGTTCCCATGTCATCGACTGACGCAGGTTCGTGAGATTAGATATGATGCACAAATGGGGTGTGTTGTGATTTTAAATTCAAGCAGCGGATTTAACAATCACGGTGGAATATGAGCGTTGATATTGGCAGAATGGAGCTAATAACGTTGATATAGTCAATGTTTTAACTCCCAACTGCGTGAATGAGGATCTAAACAGCAGATGGGCTGATAAAGGATGCAGATAGACAATACCACGGAGGTAGCTGGAAGCAAGTGTTGTCTTGGCTAAGATAAAGGTTTGAAAATCTGCTCAAGTCCAGGGAATCGACGGAGGCTGAGAAATGTCTGCCTCAGTCAGGTTTAGAAGTATGTAACGGGAACTAAGGGAAATGATTTGGATCGCAAATATTTAAGAAGGTCAGTAAGACAGTAAGATTAGTAAGACACCCATGTGATCGACAACATGCTTTTCGAACAGAGAACCTTACCAGTTACACCAAAACCAGCAAGCATTGGGTAGTACAGCGTTGCGATAAGTTCGAATATACTACTGATCCGGTCGGCTATTGACATACGGTCATATCTTTCAGAGATATGATGCAGCAGAATGGAAAAACTCATGTTCATTGTTGTAACATTCCAATCTAGTGTTCCTGGATTCTGATCCATTTCTGCAGCATTTAAATATGTTGCTCTTAGATCCCGATCAGTCCTCTCCGCTTCTATGGAAGTACTGGTGCCAATTCTTGCTGGGGATGTTGCTGCCGCTGACAGTACATGAGATAGAGCGAAAGTTCTCCCTTTTTTTAAGAGAAGAGGAAGGAGCACAGTTAAGATAATTAAGGATCCACCGAGAATGACATTAATTACAGTCATTGAACAAACATGTTCAGTTAACCCCTCCATTTCCACAGAAAAATTAATAATATATATAATTGAATTGAATATCAGCGATTTGTTCAATGGTGTACAATGTGCAAAATGTCAAACTGACAATTTTACCAGGGAGAAATTAAAAGGTGCGGTATCTGCATGATGAATGATTGTAGAACTGTGATATGTCGAGGTATATGAGTGTCCTCGTGCATGCATCACAAATGAATAAGATGGAGATCCAGCGAGTACCAATACAATCAATAGAATAGCACTATTTATTGTGATGCGAATTGAATGCAAACGTTGGAAGGTTGTGCAGTACACGAGAGAGACCAAATATGAAGTACCCACTACAGTTCTCATCACTAATTTAAGTTGTATATGCGTTGGAAGCATTTCAGAGAATATTTACTGGCCTAATACCTGGAATGCGTGAATTGTCTCTTTAGAAGGGTTGGAAAGGATACATGTGCGTCCGATGGAGTTTAGACAATTCCGAGGCAGCTTCATTGAAACGTTTCAGATTCTGAGGAATTTTAACAGCGTGGATGTGTAGGGGATGTATGCAGTTGCGGGATAATTCAGGACTTGGGGAACTGTTTTAAAACAAGATGTTGCCGATTGAAAAAACAGAGGAATTTCTTTTCACATACAGTCGTGACTGTGTGGAACTCTCTAACTAAGTAGGTTGTATAAGCAGATTATTTGAATATTTTTGAGGCAGCTATGAACAGATTCTTGTCAAGCAAGAGGGTATATGGTTATCTGAAGTTGGCTAGGTGCAAATTTGTGGTCAGGATCTGATCAGCCATGACCTTGTGTAATGGCGCTGTGTTCTCGAGGTGCAGAATGGCCTCGACCTGTTCCTGGCTTGTCTGTGCACTGTTTCGGTGTTGTAATAAAGTGGACCAATTAACGACACTGTGCGATGCATGGTGTTTGCTTCTCACGTGCTTTTGTAACCAGAGTACCGGTTTGCCCAATTCTGCTTCGAGCCAATGGGAACAATTGTGATGTTGGGAGTGGATGAAACATTCAATTCATGTAATCAACCGCTGTCATGACCCGGCAAATTCACGTTCATCACACGTGAACATAAAACTATCCACTCACTGGACTCAAAATTAGAAATTTGCAGCAGAACTTCTGCAGAAAATTGAGATACTATTGAGATCTGCCCTTCCATTATCCTGTTCTGTGTATTGGGCTTGTGACTATTCCTCGGATGCTGGTGATCTCTGGCATCACGTACGAGGAATAGTTCTGTTATGCGATCCAAAGTTTTTTTACTTTCGAAGTCCAACATTTTCCTCACCGTATTTCTTCCCTGCCACATATGGGAAAACAGGGGAGCCGACAAGACTGTGATCACAGCGCGCTCGGCCATGTTGCAATGGCTTTGGTAAATTTGGTCTCAATCACTTTTGTACCGCATGAGAGGTACTCACGATGAATTTGTCCCCAAGATCCTTGCTGTATTCATCCTTGAAAAGCATTTTCCTTATTCGCCTGGCAGATTGACCAAATGTTCGTCCACTGGTTTGGTTCGAATTAAATAGTGAGATGGTGCATGGAGAGTCCAACGGGAAGAATTAGAAGGAGGAATTTTGTAAGTGACGTTTCCATGGCAATTCCCATTGCCTGAGACAATAAGTGAGTCCAAAGACTGGACAATTATACAGTTGGACTTATACAGTGATTTTCCTCACAGCCCATAAGACAATGCCAAAATCAAAGAAAGATCATCTGAATGTGGAATACCAAACTTTGGTTGGGCCAGCACTGACTGACGTGCGATTGGCTCTTGGATCTGCTGTTTTTGTCACCCTCAGATAAATGTCAACTCTTTGAAACACTTATTTGTGAAATTGGATGACAGTGGGACATGTCGATTGTCAGTTGATAGTGACATGTCTGGACGATAATATGAGTAAGGGCCGACAAGTAAAATTTAACATTAAAGTCCCGAAACTAAATGGCATCAGTTACATTTATAGAGAAACTAAGTACGGGTCGAAATACAAAAACACAATTCGGTTTTGTTCGAGATCCGATTGAACAAAGAACAATGAACAAAGAACAATACAGCACAGGAACAGGCCCTTCGGCCCTCCAAGCCCGCGCCGCTCCCTTGTCCAAAGTAGACCATTATTTTGTATCCCTCCATTCCCACTCCGTTCATATGGTTATCTAGATAAGTCTTAAACGTTCCCAGCGTTTCCGCCTCCACCACCTTGCCCGGCAACGCATTCCAGGCGCAGATCTGGATCAGGATCTGGCAGATGGAATATAACGTTGGCAAATGTGAGGTTATCCACTTCGGAAGAAATAATAGTAAATTGGAATATTATTTAAATGGAGAAAAATTACATCATGCTACTGTGCAGAGGGACCTGGGGGTCCTTGTGCACGAATCGCAAAAACTCAGTCTGCAGGTGCAGCAGGTGATTAAGAAGGCAAATGGAATGTTGGCCTTTATCGCGAGGGGGATAGAATATAAAAGCAGGGAGGTCTTGCTGCAACTATACAAGGCACTGACGAGGCCACAACAGTTTTGAAACCCTGATTTGCGAAAGGGTATATTGGCCTTGGAGGGAGTGCAGAGAAGGTTCACCAGGTTGATACGGGAGATGAGTGGTGTAGCTTATGAGGAGAGATTGAACAGATTGGGTCTGTACTCGTTGGAGTTTAGAAGGCTGAGTGGTGATCTTATAGAGACATATAAGATAATGAAGGGGCTGGATAGGGTAGAGGTAGAGAGATTCTTTCCACTTAGAAGGGAAACCAGAACTAGAGGGCATAGCCTCAAAATAAGTGGGGGCCGGTTCAGAACCGAGTTGAGAGGGAACTTCTTCTCTCAGAGGGTAGTGAATCTCTGGAATTCTCTGAAGTGGTGGAGGCTACCTCGTTGAATATGTTTATATCACGGGTAGATAGATTTCTGATCGCTAAGGGAATTAAGGGATATGGGGAGCAGGCGGGTAGGTGGAAGTGATTCGCCTCAGATCAGCCATGATCTTGTTGAATGGCGGGTCAGGCACGAGGGGCCAGATGGCCTACTCCTGCTCCTATTTCTTATGTTCTTATGTAAATAGCTCAGGATACGATTTATATGTTGCAGACAAAGTGGTCAGGAGAGAGAAGCTGGTGGAGGGGGCAAGGTGCAGTGTGACGACATAGTGGGCATACAATTAAAAACAAAAAGAGAAAGAGCAAGTGGGAGGAAGAAAGCGAGGAAGAGCGAGAATTAAGCAGGAACGCAATAATCATAAAATTGAGAAGAAGCAAACGATCAATTGGGCAAACATAGCGGAAATGGCATTAAAAATACAGAGAGAAATCGACAGCATGATTGAAGTGAGGGTGAGAGAGAGAGTGAGAGCGAGAGAGAGAGCGTAGCGGGGGTGCTGTGGGTGGAGTTGAGGAGCAAGGCAGTGTGCAAATAGAGCAGGACGCAATTAAATATTATACTGAGATGGAACAATGCCGTGTACAATTCGCACAGAAATGTAAACAATCCATTGCAGAGAAGGTAAGGCAGTGTGCAATTTTGGGCCCCACACCTCAGGAAGGACATACTGGCACTTGAGCGGGTCGAGCGGAGATTCACACGGATGATCCCAGGAATGGTAGGCCTGACATACGATGAACGTCTGAGGATCGTGGCATTATATTCATTGGAGTTTAGGAGGTTGAGGGGAGATCTGATAGAAACTTCCAAGACAATGAACGGCTTAGATAGGATGGACGTAGGGAAGTTGTTTCCATTAACAGGGGAGACTAGGACGCGGGGGCACAGCCTTAGAATAAAAGGGAGTCACTTTAGAACAGAGATGAGGAGACATTGCTTCAGCCAGAGAGTGGTGGGTCTGTGGAATTCATTGCCACAGAGGGCTGTGGAGGCCGAGACGTTGAGCGTCTTCAAGACAGAAATTGATAAATTCTTGATTTCTCGAGGAATTAAGGGCTATGGGGAGACAGCGGGTAAATGGAGTTGAAATCAACCATGATTGAATGGTGGAGTGGACTCGATGGGCCGAATGGCCTTACTTCTGCTCCTATGTCTTATGGTCTTATGGGAGCTGATTCCATCATGGGGTAATTTGAAAATTTCCTGCTGGGCATTCCTCCTTTGCCAGGGGTATAAATAACTGCCGCCTGTTGGAGTACATATTGCGAATGCTGGCCTCCCCAGACAGAACGGGACTGACACCATCCCGGAACGGATCTCCCCCAGAAGGTGGAAGTGGTTGAGTAGCAACCCATTTGGAACAAAGGGTGGGGCATTGTACCACATTAATCCCCTCAAGGGTCCATCCCCATGACGTTCTCACCCACCGTGAGACCCTTTTCAATGGCGAGTTGGACCACTTGCTCAGTCTTCAGGAAGTAAATTGCTGGCACAAACATTTCAGGAACCGCAGCAATGGCCGAAGGGGTGACACATGTCTGTATAATCATGGTGGGGTGCGTGTAGCACCTCACTCGGAGGTTTTTCATTGTCAATGTAAATGCGACGGGGTAATGGGAGCAGCAGCGGCTCGAGAAGCCCCTAATCCCGCATAGGTTGTCCTGCAGGACTCCACCACGGGCGAAGGTGCTGACATCACTCTCTGGGCAGTGCTATAACTACCTGAAATATTTGTTATTTCGATATATATCAGCATTGGGGATGTCATGTGAAAAGGAAACCAAATCCCTAAGTCGTGGAAGCAGGTGAGAGCAAAGGAACAAGGAGAGACAGAAAGGACTGTGTTATAGGGAGAGATTGGACAGGTTCCGACTTTTTTCTTTGAAACATAATAGACTGAGGGGTGATCTTATTCAGGTCTATAAGATTATGAGAGGCGTCGACAGGGTGAATGCACTCAGACCTTTTCCGAGGTTTAGTGAATCGAGAACGAGAGGGAAGGGAGAGAACACCGGGATAATGAGGAATACGGTACCGAGATGCAAGTTACCAAGGTCAGATGGTGAGGAGAGCATCAGGAGCTGGCTGGGGGAAGTGGGGGGGGGGGGGGGCGCGGTGGCCGGGTGTTGGACGAATAGTTCCTCGCCCAGCTTGTGGGACGAGCTTGGTATTCTTCACTCCTGGAGAGATTGGCTACGATTCTAATTAAGAAGTGAAAATATGGTCCGAAAGTAAGCTTGCAGGGAACATCAAGACTGACATTAAGTTTTTCTTTGGATACGTGAAGAGAAAGGTCCCCAACTGACAGAAACTGGGGAATAGATAACAGGGGACAAAGAGGTAGCTGAGCAACTGAATACATACTTTGGTTTTGTTTTCACAAAAAGGGCTTAAATCAGATGCCAGAAATGTTAGAGAATGCAAGATTTAGTGAGAGTTCAGAACTGAAGATGATCAATGTTAGTAGTAAAATGGTGCTGGGAAAATTGGTGGGACTGAAGGTGATAAATCCTAGGGCCTGATAATCTCCATCCCAGAGTACTAAAGGAAGTGGAAGTAGAAATAATGGATGCATTGGTGGTCATCTACAAGGATTGTATAGACAGGGGAAAAGGCCCTGCAGATTAGAGGGTAGCTAATGCCACTCCAATATTCAAAAAGGGAGGGAGAGAGAAAACAGGGAATTACAAACCAGTAAGCTTTACATCGCAAGTGGGGGAATTTCTCGAATCCATTATCAAAGACTTGATAGCAGATCATTCAGAAAGCAGTGGCAGGTTCAAACAGAGTCAGCATGGATTCATGAAGGGGAAATCATGTCTGGCAAATCTGTTGGAATTCTTTGAAGATGTGTATCTAGTAGAGTTGACAAGTGGGAGCCAGTCCATGTAGCACATTTGGACTTTCAGAAAGTGTTTGACAAATTTCTGCTTAAGAGATTGTAATGCAAAATTAAAGTGCATGGAATTGGGGGAAGTACATTGAGATGGATAGAAAAGTGATAGACAATCAGGAAACAGAGACTCGGAATTAATTGGTACTTTTCAAATCGGCAGGCAACAATTAGTGCCGCGACCTGATCTGTTCGCAATATATTTTAATGATTTGGATGAGGGAACAAAATGTAACATCTCAAAGTTTGCAGATGATACCAAGTTGGGTGGGAAGGTGAACTGTGACGAGGATACAGAGATCCTTCAGAATGATCTGGACAGGTGTGGGGAGTGGGCAAATCAATGGCAAGTGCAGTATAATTTGAATAAATGTGAGGTTTTACACTTTGGAAGCAAAACAAAAGAAGGCAGATTACTAACTGAATGGCTACAAATTGGGAAAGGGAAGTGTGCAGCGGGACCTGGATGTCCTTGTGCACCAGTCGCTGAAGGTAAGCATGCAGGTGCAGCAGGCAGTAAAGAAGGCACATTGTTTATTGGCCTTAATTGCGAGGTTTTGAGTACAGGAGTCGGCAAATGTTCTTGCAATTATACAGGGCCTTGGCGAGGCCACACCTGCAGTATTGTGTGCACTTTTCGTCTCCTTTTCTGAGGAAGGATGTTTTTGCTCTCCGGGTAGTACAACAGAAGTTTACCAGCCTGCTTCCCGGGATGGCGGGACTGATGTTTGAGGAGAGATTGACTTGGTTAGGATTGTTTTCGCTGGAGTTCAGACTTATGAGGGGGGGATCTCATCGAGATTTCTAAACTTCGAACAGGACTGGACAGGTAGCTGCTGGGAGGATGTCCCCGATGGTGGGGGAGTCCAGAACCAGGGTTCACAGTCTGAGGATTCAGGGTAAACCATTTAGGACTGAGGTGAGGAGACATTTCTTCACCCAAAGACTGGTGAACCTGTGGAATTCATTACCACAGGAAGTAGTTGATGACAACACATTGAATTTATTCAAGAGGCGGCTAGATAATGCACTTGGGATGAATGGGATCAAAGGTTATGGCGAAAAAGCAGGATTCGGCTATTGAGTTGGACAATCACCCGTGATAGTAATGAATTGGCGGAGCAGGCTCGAAGGGCCAAATGGCCTCCGCCTGCTCCCATCCTCTGTGCATCTATATTTTTCTAGGTTAAGAGCAAAGGAGGTTGAGGGGCGACCTAATTGAAGTCTATAAAATTATGAAGGGCATAGATAGAGTGAACACTTGGAACCTTTTTCCCAGGTCAGAAATGACAAACACAAGGGGTCACAAGTTCAATGTAAGGGGGCAAGGTTCAATACAGATATGTGGAGCACGTATTTTACACTGAGGCCGGTGGGGGCCTGGAATGCACTGCCAAGCAAGGTGGTTGACGCAGACATGCGAGTATCATTTAATACTTATCTAGATAGCCACATGAACAGACTGGGAATAGAGGGATACAAACGGATGGTCTAGTTAGGAACACAGATCGGTGCAGGCTTGGAGGGCCGAAGGGCCTGATCCTACACTGTATTGTTCTTTGTTCATTGTTCAAAGCCTCCCAGCAGCTTCACCTCCCAGCCTGACTTGCAGTTGGTAAATGCAGTCACCATTTTTCAACTGGAGAAGCTGGGGCAACGAACCCAAGCTCCATCCTTTGCTTCTCCCTCTAGAAGATGGAGGTGGGTGATTTGGAGCCCATTGGGAACAAAGGGCAGCGCATTTATCACAGTAATCTGTGGGCGGTGGTCTCTAAAGGGACCATCTTCAAATTGTTCCCGCCCACCGTGAGCCCCTTTTCAATAGTGACTTGCACCATCCATTAGGTCTTCAGGAAGTAAACTTCTGTGGCAAAAATTTTAGAGGCTGCAACAAAGGCAGAGGGTCCTACACATTCCTCTATAATCATGATGAAATGCGTGTAGCTCATAGGCTCTGAGGCGTATGAGCCTACCTACGATGCCCCACGTGGTCCGCATTTCTCTCTTCCCGTGCAGAAGTCCTCTGGCACATACGTTCGAGCCCAAATGCCTCAGGCCTCTTTTTACCAGGTCACACTCTTTTCAAAATGCAACTCTTATCTTCCGAGCTCCAAACATAAGTCAAATACCGCAACCAAAACAGCAGCACAAGAGTCAGTTGCAGCGAGCTCCATCAGAAAACAGCAGCAACCAGCTCCATCAGTAAACAGCTCCTGAAGCAACCAGCTCCAAAAGCAAACAGCAACCAGTCCAGTTGCGAACAGCAGCAACCAGCTCCAGCAACAAACAGTAGCAAGCAGTCCAGCAGCAAACTGCAGCAACCAGCTCCAGCAGCAAACAGCTCCAGCAGCAAACAGCTCTTGCAGCAAACAGCTCCACTAGCACCAATCTCTTGCAGCAAAGAGCTGTATCAGCAATCAACTCGAGAAACAAACAGCAGCAACCAACTCGAGCAGAAACCAGGTCCAAAAGCAACCAACTCCAACAGCAAACAAAAACAACCAGCTCCAAAAGCAACCGGCAGCAACCAGCTCCAGCAGCAAACAACAACAACCAGCTCCAGTAGCAAACACCTCCAACAACAAACAGCAGCAAACAGTTCCACTTGGAAACAGAGGCAAGCAGCTCCAACAGCAACAACTCCTGCAGAAACTAGCACCAATAACAAACAGCAACTAGCTCCAGCTTCCAGTCTAAACACGGTAAAGAACCCATCCCCGACGGAGAAGCCCTTCGTACACACAGGATCTGCTCAGATGAAGATGAACGCAACAGACGACTACAGACTCTGAAATACAACCTCGTGAGAACAGGATATGGCGCTCGACTCATCGAACGACAGTTCCAACGTGCCACAGTGAAAACCGCACCAACCTCCTCAGAAGGCAAACATGGGACACGGCAGACAGAGTACCCTTCGTCATCCAGTAGTTCACCAGAGCGGAGAAGCTACGTCATCTTCTTCGGAGCCTTCAACATATAATCTATGAAGACGAACTTCTCGCCAAGACCATCTACACACCCCCACTACTTGCCGTCAAACAACCGCACAACCTCAAGCAGACCATTGTTTGCCGCAAACTACCCAGCCTTCAGGAGAACAGCGACCATGACACCACACATCCCTGACACAGCAACCTCTGCAAGACGTGCCGGATCATCAACACGGAGACCATCATCTCACGTGAGAACACCATCCACCAGGTACACAGTACAGACTCGCGTGACTCTGCCAACGCTATCTATCTGATACGCTGCAGAAAAGGATGTCCCGAGGCATGGGACATCGGCGAGACCATGCAAACACTATGACAATGGATGAATGGACACCGCTGGACAATCACCAGGCATGACTGTTCCCTTCCTGTCGGGGAACATTTCAGCAATCAAGGGCACTCAGCTTCCGATCTTCGGGTAAAGCGTTCTCCAAGGCAGCCTTCAAGACACACGACAACGCAGAATCGTCGAATGGAAAGTGATAGCCAACTTCTGCACACATGATGACGGCCTCAACCGGGATCTTGGGTTCCTGTCACACTATCTGTAGCCCCCACGATTCGCCAGGGCTTGCAAAATCATTCTAACTGTCCTGGCTTGAGACAATTCACACGTCTTTCACCTGTGCTTAAACCTCTGAAGACGGGAATGGGTTAATGAACTTTGTGATACTTTGGAATTTGTGAGAAGCATTGTACAGCTTGTTTTTGTGTCTGTAGAACTGTTTTCGTGTATCCATCCAGATAAGAGAAGCTGCTGCTGTATACAAGCGCATGATTTTCCCAGCTAATTGTGTTCAGGAATGTAGCTAACCCAGCTGGTATAAACTAAGCTAGAGTCCATTTTATGTTATTTTATATTATGTACCTTTGTTTAACACATGTATGCCTTCTGTGATCGTATAATCATAGATTCATATATATTTATTATATACTATTCATCCTCACCAATATCAAGTGTTACGTTGGCCCCTGTATGTCAGTTAACTTGTTTGTGCAAACTTAAAATTTAAACAACCCACAGGAGTCCACATAGAGGCAACAAAACAGACAGCCTTGAGATGCCCACGATTATGCAGACTACGCGATGGATGGAATCGCTGTGGCAGCAATAATCATGAGAAACTGCGGACGTGACCAGGGGCGAAAATATACGTATAAATATTTGATCTTAACGCGTATTCAATGAGAAGTCTGGAGACCGTGTTAGGAATCGGACTTCTCCCACAAGCTTGTGAAAATAAACTACTGTACTTTGACTCACGACTCGTCTCAGAGGTGTTATTTACCTACAACAAATTGGTGCCGAAACCCGCGATCTATTTACGGGTCCAGTCAAATGGCCACGACCGGGACACTGGAATAGATTACCAAACGTAATAGAGTGGGTGAAACTACAGTCGTTGATCATCTGTGATGAGAGAGTGAAAGACGTCTGAACTGAGCACATATGGACAAGGAGGCAATTGACTCTAACACGCAGCCTGAGACCGGTTGTTAAGAGGGGAAATCCCCCACGCGATGGTCAGGAATTTAAATGGGTGTTAGAGTCTGGAAAAAGGTTGCCTGAAGTGTGATGTTCAGATGTGAGTGAGAAAGAGAGTGTCTGAGTGATCGCCGGAGTGGAAGGAAAAGCCTTCATGTAAAAGGCGGCTTAACAAATATAATATTAGCGGTGGTACGGAGGGATCTGATCACCCCAGGTATCACCGGACTCTGATAAGGGAGACATGTGAGGGCAGAGTGAGAAGTGAGAATTGAAGACTCCAGGTGGTGAGTACAAACTTATCGATGTTATGGTGGGACATGGACAGTGGGGACCCTCAGGGTCACTGATAAACGAATATATGGCTAAGAGGGACAAACTCATTAAACAGATCATAAAAGGGGGGTGGGATTTAGAACACCCACTTGACCAACAACGAAAATGGTAGGAAAAGGAAAAGAAAGACAGAACGAAGAAAATTGGAGTTCTCTCAGTTCACCAATTGGCCGGATTAACTGAACACGTCTCAGTCTCGGGTAAGAAATGGGCTGATGACAAAGCAAAAATTAAAATGTTGCAAGCTTCCTGTGTGTCTGCGTGTGTTTAACAAAGTGGTTGCGTGGATGTTTGTTGTTGTTTGCTTTAATGTTTTAATTATAGAGCTTTAAATAAAGTACAGTTGAAACTATACCCCATCGTGGCCAGCCCCTCCACTATTTCAAAAATGGGCTGTCGCCAGCTCAACAAAAAATCCTTAAAATGGGAGTTCTCAATACCCAGAACTATGATGAATTAGTAGAATGGGCATCTGGAATTAGAGAAGGACCAGATGAGAAACCATACCTACAAATAAAACAGGAAGATGTTAGTGCAAATAATGGGGGAGCTCAACCCAAAGGGTGCGTGCTACAATTGTGGGAAAGCGGGCCACTTTTCCAGAGACTGTATGGCTCAGAAGAGGGGTGGAATGAAGGCCCCTACCTGCCAGTTTTGTAATAAGGGGGGGGGGGGGGCACACAGAGGGGCAATAAGGGGTAGCCCCCGCGAGTTTGGGTAAGACGGAGGGTAGTTTCTACGTGTCTGCACAATGTGAACTGCTGGTGAACACGGGAGCCTCCATATCTATCACTGACATCCCCTTATCCATAACAAATAAAATGAACTATGTAAAAGGAATTAACGGACAGAAGACCCCTGTCTACTAAAGAGAAACAATACAAAGAAGATAGAAGTATTGTTAATGCATCAGTTAGCTGGACTAGTTGAGCAAGTAGTCGACTCTACTAAAAGGTGGATTGAAAATAAAGAAAAGATTGGAGAGTTAGAATCCAGAGTAAGGGAACTGGAGAAACAAAACCATGTGTTTGAAGAAAAGCAATGGAGAGAGGAAACTGTTCCTACCTCCTCATGAGTCCACACAACAGGAACCAACTGCTCCTCCAGAGGAGTGGGAAGCGCCAGAACGCAACTTAGCGCCAGTAACCCGAAGGGGAACAGATGCACAGCCAAAGGCAAATTATAAACCCTTCACCCCAGTTGAGAGACAGCAATTAATGGCTTCCCTGGGTAAATTACAATCTAGAAGCGCAAACACTAAATTCTGGGAAGAATTAGATACAACTTGGTCGGACACCAATTACACCTGAGACGTACACTAGCTGGTCAGGGCACCCTGTCCAACGGATAAGTGGAGGCAGGTAGCAGGTGGACACGCCGCTCCTCCAGCACAGGATGATAGGGGGGGACATGTAGACACATGTATTCGCCCTAACATCGGAGATAGATCCCCGACAGACACTCCTCACCCAGTTTAAAGCAGAGATTGAGAGGGTATTAGGAAATGCTCCCACAAACTGGAACAGAATTACCACAATAAAACAGTTAAGAGGGGAATAATGCACGATGAAGAGGGATCAGTGTATGCGATCATGAGGGAAACACTAAGACTTGGGAAATGTTGAAGTGGGAATGTGAGAAGTATGAGAATGACAAAAGAGATAGAAAAGAACAAGAGAGACTGCAAAGGAAAGACGAGACCGTGAAAAGGGACTAGAACGGCAAGCCGAACAAAGGAAAGAAAAAAAACCCGGAGGTATCTGGTTTGCCAATGTGGTTCCAAAATACTGATACGGGTGAACAGGAGGAGGAGGATTGGTGGAATAGACCCAGTGCCGCTGCAAAGACAGAAGGGACTCAAATCAGGTTAAATTGGATAGTCTGAAGTGTGATAGACCAAAGAGGAGAGTAAAGGTTTAAAAGAAACAAGCAGGCTGTGTACATGGCTCTGTACGGCACAGAGAGAGAGAGGATGTAATTGCGCGATCGAGAGCCTCATGTGGTGGAATAGGGTATAGCAGATCAAAGTAAATGGCTTCTCTGCGTGCAAGTTGAATAAATTACTTTCCCCCAGTTGAAATTTTACGAAAGTGCAATTGTGAGCGGAGCTGTTGAAGCCTGGAGTGTTTGTTACAGGCAGTAGATGCAGTGCTTTGCACCTTGGTTCAGCCTCGGGGGGCTGGGGAAGTGTTAAAACTGTTAGAGATTAAAGTGATAAGATTTAACATAGAAACATAGAATAGTACAGCACAGAGCAGGCCCTTCGGCCCACGATGTTGTGCCGAGCTTTGTCTGAAACCCAGATCAAGCTATTTCCTCCCTATCATCCCGAAGTACTCCATCTGCCTATCCAATAGCTTCTTAAATGTTCCTAAATTTTCTGACTCCACTATCACTGCAGGCAGTCCATTCCACACCCCAACCACTCTCTGCGTAAAGAACCTACCACGGACATCCTTCCTATATCTCCCATCATGAAGCCTATAGTTATGCCCCCTAGTGACCGCTCCATTCACCCGAGGAAATAGTCTTTGAACGTTCACTCTATCTATCCCCCTCATCATCTTATAAACCTCTATCAAGTCTCCTCTCAACCTCCTCCGCTCCAAAGAAAGAAGCCCAAATTCCCTCAACCTTTCCTCATAAGAACTACCCTCCAAACCAGGCAGCATCCTGGTAAATCTCCTTTGCACTCTTTCCAGTGTCTCCACATCCTTCTTGTAGTGAGGTGACCAGAACTGCACACAATATTCCAAATGTGGTCTCACCAAGGTCCTGTACAGTTGCAGCATAACCCCATGGCTCTTAAACTCAAACCCCCTGTTAATGAACGCCAACACACTATAGGCCTTCTTCACGGCTCTATCCACTTGAGCGTCAACCTTCAGAGATCTATGGATATGAACGCCAAGATCTCTTGAATTTCTTGCATTTACTTCTGTTTTGAGCTTAATTACAGTTTGGAAGACAGAAGAATAAAATCGATGTCTTAATCAACGTTCTGTATTCTTTTTAAATGTTTTATTTTATTTAATGTTTTAATGTTCAGAAAGGATTTTAACATTGGAAGGGACCATGTGCTCTTTCCTTTGTCTTGAATTCGAAATTATAAGAGAGTTAGTTGAGAAGATAGGGAAAAAAATAAGTAATTTTGTGGAGAAGTAGAAAAGTATGAACAAAAGAATGAGGCAAATATACTGTCTATGAGTCAGTTTAAGGTATATCAAGTTAGTGAAATGAATCGTAGTTCTGATTACTCCAAGTTCCAGCCGGAGATTAATTAATTAGAACCTCAGTTGTCAATGCAGATAAGGATGTTGTCATTAAGTATTTTTAATCTGCATTTGTTGCCAAACATTGCTAAATTTTGTAACAACATGGATTGTTGAAACTTGTGTTGCCATCAACTGGCCAACAGTCCTTTTACTCGTTCTAAATAACATTTGGAAATTCAAGGCTTGTATTATGAGGCTTGTATTATGTTGCTTCGTTAACATGCACAAATTACATCGTCTAAAATTGATGCTCGTTCTGACTCGCCCATCCAATTGAAAACCTGACTACACTACTAACACCAAGGCAAATTGCCCAGTTAGAATGCAGTATTAAGGTCCACAGAATATAGTGATTTACGAACGTCTGATAGTTTAGTATTCTCTAACTGGTTAAAATTATGTACTGCCGTTGGAATTTCATGTGCCATCTATTGTTCAAGGTTTTTCAAATATAAAAACACTGCAAAGCTTAAAACCTAGCCAGTTAAAAAATCAAACCAAAACGTCCTAATCCATTAACTATTGTTATTGTTATTTGTATGGTACCTACTTTGATTTTGATTTGGCGTCTGTTATTTTCCCAGAGTGCAGGGATTTGATCTGGAACTCAGTTTAAAAATAGAAACAACTTAAATTAAAAGGGTTTGGATATCACAGTTATGATGTGCAAAGCGGCATGATACACCTGCCGCTCGATTATTATACAGTATAAGCACTGCCATATAGAGCCGAGAATAAAATCAAATCCTGAAAAGCCTTAACCAATTTTATATAATATATATTGTGTATTGATAAAAACATAATTCTGTAGGAGAAAAAGCTATTTATTTCCAAGCTAAATGTTGGTGCATTTGAATGCACTTCTTTGTAGGTAGGGTAGTGGCATTTTGTGAAGTACTGTAATGCGGCGCTTGCACGCTAACAAATGATCAAATAAGATGTAATGGAAGAGTACATCATATAAAGATCGGAGCTGTATAGCATGTGATTTTAATGGGGAAAGCGATGTCTTTTGATAGAATTATATACAAATTAATGGATGTCCAGCTGCAGCCAGTGCAAATTGTTATTTGATTCACACTGAGCTTTCTATGGAAGGGGGATATGTAATTAAATGTATAATGCACTAGCTAAAGCCATACAGACATCGGCGAAAATGATGGCAGAGGTATTACCCACTATACTAATGAGATTAAGGGCTACCACAAACCGGACAACGGAATTAACCCCTTATGAACTAATGACAGGACGGGCGATGCAATTACCAGAAAGCATCATAACAGGTGGGACCGATGTTGGTCCACTAAAAGATAAAACCAAGAGATATGTTTTGGAACTAAGCACACAACTAAAAGGGATGCGCAAATTGGTAAAAGGCAATCAGGAAATAAGAGGCGCGGAGAGAGAAATGCTCCCTGACGTCCCAACAGCGGGACGTCCTAGTGAAAACACGACCTGACAAACCAGGGTTTGCACCAAAACGGAATGCCCATATGAAGTTATAATTAGTGGTGACGCCTGTGCCTGTATAAGAGTGAAAGGTATATGGAAACATTAGACTCAGTTGAAAGAATATGCTGGAACTAATTGGAAAAATGTGTGATATACTTCAATTGCAGATATAAACAGACAACGACTAAACTCTAAGCAAGCTGAACGGGTTCGCGGGAAGTTGCACGTGGGCGGTATAGCCTTTGAACCATTGTGTAACGGTTGCACGGATTATTAATAAGTGATAGGATGCTTCTCATGCTGCTTCTCACGACCCGGCCCCTGTCAGCCACTGAGAGAAAGTATAGATGGAATTATGAGAATTTAGGGATGAAGCACAGTGGACATCTTTGTAACGATGATTCTGT
This sequence comes from Mustelus asterias, assembly GCF_964213995.1. Lineage (NCBI taxonomy): Eukaryota > Metazoa > Chordata > Chondrichthyes > Carcharhiniformes > Triakidae > Mustelus > Mustelus asterias. The sequence continues at coordinate 514,380 of NW_027590091.1, read as the reverse complement.
CTATTGTATGAACACCTTAGTGTATATGTCTTATCTGTATGCATCACAGTCGAATCTGAGCAAGTGCTGGGTCTGTTTACGCATTCCCACGCACGGAGGAAAGGAAGGAAATCCTTTATTCCCTATCCCTTTATCAGCTCCAGAAATGATAGAATGGATTTTAAATCAGAATGGAACCCAGGAAGGGCCAAGGAAACTGACATTTAAATCCCCATCGGCTACCACCATGCAGGGTACGTTTAATATCAGCAACAGTGATGTTGTTTTCGGACTAGGGGGGTGGAGGGTGCACTTTATCGACCTTTAAGAAATATTACCAACCCAACTATGACAGATCAGATTCACCACCCTCAACAATGGGGATCTGTCTGTCTGATAAGAAATGGAACCATACCTGTTGGCCATAGCTACTGTATACAGCAGATTAATGTCACTAATGATGCCTGGGCCATGGTACAACAGGTCACAATCCAGTACCCCACAGCCACTGTCGCGGTTCGCCTCTCCTCCGCTTATGTAAGCAGGATGACTGAATATAATGGTACCTATTTTGTCTGTGGAAACAATGCCTATTCGCGGCTTCCCTGGAATTGGGCAGGATCGTGTTATTTGGCATATGTGGTGCCCTATATTCACCATTACACTGGCTTACGGGGCCACCCCGAGATACAGTGCTGAGGGCTGCTCGATTATGTGCGAGCCTCCCAGGAACATGTGACATAGTTGGCTCCGAAAGCTGTACATATATTCCCGATGCTTCGGAGAATATAACTCGCTTGGAAGATCAGATTAAAGATGTGGTAAAAACAATGCAGGATGTGGAGAACCAATATCACAATTAAAACCCTCCAGGCTGGCTGGGGGGATGGTTCAGGTCGTGGGGTTCATACCTGATGCATGGATTGATTGTATTAATTGTAATTGTAATTGCTTGCTGTGTTTGTATGGCATTATTGAACGCCTGTTGTAAAACAGTAAGGGCGCAGATTATGCCGGGCACAAGTGTAGAGGCAGAGGGGGCAGACCTCCTGACAAAGAACTAGGCCCATATGTTGATAACGTTTGTTTCTAAGTTGGTCATGGGGTCATGTTTGGACCTGGCCCGACCAAAGGGGGAATGAAGATGGGAATGGGTTAATGAACTTTGTGATACTTTGGGATTTGTCAGAAGCATTGTACAGCTTATTTTTGTGTCTGTAGAACATGTTTTCGTGCATCCACCCAGATAAGAGAAACAGCTGCTGTGTGCAAGCGCATGATTTTCCCAGCTAATTGTGTTCAGGAATGTGGCTAACCCAGCAGGCATAAGCTAAACTAGGCTCCATTTTATGTTATTTTTTTTTCTGTACCTTTGTTTAACACGGTGGAGCTGACATGTATGCCTTCTGTGATCGTATAATCATAGATTCATATGTTTTCATTATATACTATTAATCCTCACAGATATAAAGTGTTATATAGGCCCCTGTACGTCAGTTAACTTGTTTGTGCAAACTTATAATCTAAACAACCAACAGGAGTCACATAGAGGCGACAAAACACACAGGCGCGAGATGGCTATGATTACGCGGACTACGCGAAGGATGGAATCGCTCAGGAAGCAATAATCGTGAGAAAGTGCGGACGTAACCATGGGCGAAAAAATATGTATAAATATTTGATCTTAACTCGTATTCAATGAGAAGTCTGTGAAAATAAACTACTGTACTTTGACTCACGACTCGTCTCAGAAGTATTATTTAGCTGCAACAACGTCTCTCCACTTGCATTATCTGGAACTGCAAAGACTTGATTACCTGTTAAGACTCGCATTCCAACCATTATCTTGTAATTGAGTCTGTATCCATATATGCCCGTTTTGTGAACCCAACTCTCAACTCACCGAAAGCTGTAAATTAAACCTGTTGGATTTTAACCTGGTGGTGTGAGACTACTTATTGAGCTCCAACTGCAAACAGCAGCAACTAACTCAAACAGCAAAACAGAAAAGACAAGCGCCAGCAGCAAACAGCAACAAACAGTAGCAATTAGCTCCAGCAGCAAACAGCATCAAGGAGATCCAGCAGCAAACAGCAGCAAGCAGCTCCAACATAAACCGCATCAACAGCAACCAGCTCCAGCAACAAACAGTTTCAACAGCAACCAGCTCCAACATCAACAGCTCTGGCAGCAACCGGCCCCAGCAGCAAACAGAGGCAAGCAGATCCAGCAGCAAACAGCAGCAACCAGCTCCAACCGTAGACAACCCCAGCAGTTGACAGCAGCAATTAGCTCCACTGGCAAACAACAGCAACCAGCTCCAGCAGCAAACAGCAGCAACCAGCTCCAGCAGCAAACAGCAGGAAACAAATTCAACCCCAAGCAACAGCAAGCAATCCAGCAGCAAACAGCAGCAAGCAGATGGAACAGCAAGCACCTCCAGCAGCAAAAAATTCAAAAGCAAACAGCAGCAAGCAGTTCCAACATCAACAGTTTCAACAGCATTCAGTTCCAGCAGCAAACAGCTCCAGCAGCAACCAGCTCCAGCAGCAAACAGAAGTAACCAACTCCAGCAGCAACGTGAAGCAACTAGCTCCAACAGCAAGTTGCAGCAACCAGCCATAGCAGCAAAGAGCAACAACCAGCTCCAGCAGCAAACAGCTCCCACAGCAAACACCTCGAGCAGCAAACAGCGGGTAGCAGCTCCAACAACAACCAGGTCCAGCAACAAACAGCAGTAACCAGTTCCAGCAACAAGCAGCAGTAACCAGCTTCAGCAGCAACCAGCAGCAACGAGCAGCAACCAGCAGCAACCAGCAGGGTGAGACATAAGCTTAGATAGCAGAGTGAAGATTGGCAGTTCAGGGATCTGGATCATAGTCACAGTCTGTTCCAAAACGCACCTCTCAGAGAATTAAGCTGCTGTTCAACAAATAAAGTAGAAACACATTTGTCTGTGCCACACCCCATTGGTTATACTCTAAATTAGACCACTGGCCCCAAAACAACGCAACAGTCATTGATCAGAAAGTATGTTGTATTTGTTAAAACCTATCAGATGGTTTTTGGGGGAATTTGCATTGTGGGAATTCCAAAAAGGTAAATAGATTTAGACTGTGGAGGATGGGGTGGAGGGTAATCCATGTATATTCTCTGGGTAAACATTACCGCTCTTCATTACTAATGTTGTTCTTCATTGTTAATTGTAAATGTTGTTTTTCATTGTTAATCGTAAATGTTGTGTACTGTTAATACAGCTCTATGCAGCTGTCATTCTTGTTGTTTATTTTACAATTTAACAATTGTTTCATTACTTGAATAACGTACAATAGGTCTGACAACTTTTTCTCACTGTGTTTGATCTCCTTGCTCATGTTTGTTCCAAATCGCAACAATGAATAATTGAGGACCAACAATCTGGGATTCCCTTCTGTGATTTGCGTTGTGCTCAGATTGAACATCAGCGAGGTTTATAACAGTAGCCATGAAGTAATGGCAAAACGGGGTGATCAGTTATGGGAACAGGGCCTACATATATTGGTACACACAAGAGACAGGAACATTCGAGAGGTGGATATAGAAAGTGAGACTGAAGTCTGTGTCGTGTGGCTGGGAGATCTCGAACGGGGCAGCGTGTGTTCATCTCGGACCAGTGAACAGGAGATTAATTCCACAGTCAAGAGAGTAGAAGCAATGTGAGATTTCCCTGAGGAACAGCAGGGTACTGTATGGTAATGTTACTGGAGTTTGTTATAGATCAACTATTTAACATGTTATGGCCCAGTTGTTGGGAGCCCCTAATAAGTTAATAACATTTATCAACAATAGACATTAAGGCACTGGCAGAACAACCAGCAAATAGTTAAATGATGCTTAAAACAAGATTACAAGCGAACAAATGAATAGTTTACATACATGTGAATACAGTGAGAGAAATAATTAAGTAATCATGATTTAAAAAGTATGTGCTGATGTTTTGAATGTATTTTAAATGTTGCATGAACCATTGTTCACTTTTGCCAAAGGCAAGTTAGAAACATAGAAACAGAGAAAAACTACAGCACAAACAGGCCCTTCGGCCCACAAGTTGTTCCGAACACATCTCTACCTTCTAGACGTACCTACAACCCTCCATCCTACTAAGCTCCTATTGAGTTCGCCTCCACCACCACTGATGGCAGCCGATTCCACTCGCCCACCCCCCTCTGTGTGAAAAACGTACCCCTAATATCTCCCCTGTACCTACCCCCCAGCACCCTAAACCTGTGTCCTCTCGTTGCAGACATTTCCACCCTGGGAAAAAGCCTGTGAGAGTCCACCCAATCTTTGCCTCTCAACATCTTCTACACCTCTATTAGGTCTCCTCTCATCCTTCGTCTCTCCAAGGAGAAAAGACCGAGCTCCCTCAGCCCATCCTCAAAAGGCATGCCACTCAATCCAGGCAACATCCTTGTGAATCTACTCTGCATCCTTTCAATCTTTTCCACATCCTTCCTATAGTGAGGCGACCAGAACTGGGCACAGTACTCCAAGTGGGGTCTGACGAGGGTCTTATATATCGCAAGATGTGATGGTAAACACGAATATTTCAGAGCCAACACACGAGGATTTTAAAGTTAGCAAAATTCATATCAGAAATCTTCTTGTGCAGAAACAGATATTGCAGTTTCATGAATTGGTATACTCATTGTCCAAATCCAGGATGGAAGCATGCCCCGGCGTGTGTATCCAGTTTGGCAATGATCCAGTGGGAACATTCACTTGGACCCATACAGTGAGGGTCTAGGGTAACCTGGTGACGCAGAGGGTACTTTAGTCAAAATGGGAGTGAGCGTCCGGATTTAATGGAAAAATGTGATATCATTATGCTGGATGGTAAATTGCAATTGGCTGCATGACAGGAATTATTATTGATATGTGTACCTTAAAGATGATTGATTTTAAGCTAAGGTAAGGAGGGAATGATTGTTAAGAAAACCTATATCTGATCTGCTTTGAATTGCAAATGTAAGATCTATTCGGAGTGTTCCGGCTGCTCAACCTGAGAGCTGACTCGACGCTCTGATGACCTCCAGGCAGCTGTTCGTGAAATAAAGTTATGCCTTCCGTTCAGAAACATTGGCTTCGTGAGTCTTGTATTGTCGAAGATTTCCTGAAAGTACGGGTCACCTCACGTACCCCACCAATAGGCCCTCAAGCGGGCTTTCGGCTCGCACTGTACGGGTGCACTGTATGACAAGTGCGAGGGACACAGAGAGGGTTTAATTTAACCAGCACTAATTTCCCCTCCCAACACCCGCCCATTTCTGAATTCTGAATTCTCCCTTAATATGTGGTCCTGTGCTTTCCACAACCCGTCAGTTTGCAGTGATTTAATTCTCCATGGAAAAGAAAAGTGCAGTAAGTTTGAGAGCAGAAAACATAAGAGGGTTTGTTAATTTTTCATACACAGGGAACGTGGCAAGAGTTATGACAGCTCCTGCCATTTCTTGCATTCATGCAACAAAGGATGCATAAATGAAAGAAAGTGGTACAGAGCAAGACCGCAATAACAGCAATACGATGGTTATAGTTTTCCTGTGAGTCCAGAGTCCATGATTAAAGATCCAGTGGTGTATTCCTTCAGAGGTCAGGAGACTGAAGTTGATGAAGGATGATACGCTCTTCCGGATTGGAGGTAAGATTCAGTTTATTGATGCATCTCTGTCACAGCAAATTCTAACATCAATCAACAATTAATTGTTAGGTTGGATATAGTAAGAGATACAGATTGTATTAGATTATGATTTTAAATTGAATGTGTTAACACTGCAATGGTTTTATTATGGCGGCAGTGAATTGTAAACAAGCTGGATTGTTTACAAGCTTGTTTACAATTCACTGCAGCCATAATAAAACTAATGCAGTGTTAACACATTCAATTTAAAATGATAATCGAATACAATCTGTATCTCTTACTATATCCAACCTGTTTGAACAGAGGGAAGTACGATAGGATGAGGGCTGAATTGGCGAAGGTGGACTGGGAGAGCAGACTGGTAGGTAGGACAGCTGAGGAACAGTGGAGGATTTTTAAGGAGATCCTTTTCAGTACTCAGGAACAATATATTCCGGTGATAAAAAAGGGTTGTAAGAAAAGGGATAACTCGCCATGGATAACGAAGGAAATTAAGGAGAGTATTAAATTAAAGACCGATGTGTACAGAGTGGCCAAAAATAGTGGAGAATCGGAAGATTGGGAAAACTTTAAGAGACAACAAAGAACGACTAAGAAAGCGATAAAGCAAGGAAAGATAGGTTATGAAGCTCGGCTAGCTCTAAATATAAAAAATGATAGTAAAAGCTTTTACAAATATCTAAAAAGGAATTGAGTGGCAAGAGTGAATGTTGGACACTTGGAGGACGAGAGCGGGGATTTAATAGTGGGAAATGAGGAAATGGCTGAAACTTTAAATCAGTTTTTTGTGTCAGTCTTCATGGTGGAAGACACAAATAGTTTACCGAAAATTAACGGTAGAAGGTTGGTAGGAGGAGAGGTACTCGATACAATTAATGTTACCAGGGAGGCAGTGCTTGGTAGACTAACGGGACTGAAGGTGGACAAGTCGCCGGGCCTGGATGGAATGCATCCCAGGGTACTGAAAGAAATGTCAGAGTTAATAGCGGATGCGTTAGTGGGTATTTATCAAAATTCAATGGATTCTGGGGTAGTGCCGACGGATTGGAAAACAGCTAATGTTACGCCGCTGTTTAAAAAAGGAAATGGACAAAAAGCGGGTAACTACAGGCCGGTTAGCTTAACGTCAGTAGTTGGGAAAATGCTGGAATCCATTATTAAAGAAGAAATAGCAGGCCATCTGGATAAGAATGGTTCGATTAAGCAGACGCAGCATGGATTCATGAGGGGAAAGTCGTGCTTGACGAACTTGTTGGATTTTTATGAAGATGTGACTAGTGCGGTGTAAGTCAGAACTCCTTCTGAGTTACACACTCAGTTCATCAGTCGGCCTCACACTCGGTCAGTCAGCCAGCCTCACTCACTCGGTCAATCTGCCTTTCTCACTCGGTCTGCCTGCATCACTCAATCGCTTGGACAGTCAGCCTCCCTTGCTTGGTCGGTCAGGCGGACACGCTTGCCCAGTCGGCTATCAGCCTCACTCGCCAGCCAGTGATTCGGCCTCAGTCGGTTACTCGGTCTTACAACCTCTATCGCTCGCTCGCTCGCTTGGTCAGTTGACTTCACTCAGTCGGTCAGTCAGGGGCCTCACTCCTGCCTTGCTTGCCTAGTGATTGAGTGAACCTCGCACAGTGGCTCAGTCAGTTGGAGTCTCTCATGATTCAGTCTGCCTTATTCACTCAGTCGGCCAGACAACCTAATTGCTGGGTCTGTCATTGAGCATCAGTCACTTCATCAATCGCCCTCGTTCGGTCATTCTGACTTCATCATAGAATCATAGAAATCCTACAGTGCAAAAATAGGCCATTTGGCCCATCGAGTCTGCACCGACCACAATCCCAGCCACGCCCTATCACTATATCCCTACATATTTACCCCGTAATCCCTCTAAGGTACACATTTCAGGACACGAACGGGCAATTTTAGCATGGCTAACCAACCTAACCCACACATCTTTGGAAGGAAACTGGAGCACCTGGAGGAAACCCACGCAGACACGAGGAGAATGTGCAAACTCCACACAGACAGTGACCCAAGCCAGGAATCGAACCCAGGTCCCTGGAGCTGTGAAGCAGCAGCGCTAACCACTGTGCTACCGTGACTTTTCAGTCAGACAGAAGACCTAGCTCACTCGGTCAGTCAATCGAGTTTCGTCAGTCAGTCGGCCTCGCTTAGCCAGTCGGTCAGTTGGCTTCGCTCAGTTCGTTAGGCAGATGGTCATTCTCCGTCCGTCATTTGGTCAACCTCACTCACTCATTCAGTCTGTTGGCCTCACTCGCTCGCGTGGACAGTTGGCATTGCTCGCTCAATCTATTGTCCTCGGTGACCTGATCTGTTGATCAGTCAGCTCGCTCGCTGAGTCATTTGGAGAATCGGGCTCATGCAAATGTTTGGTCGGTCTGCCTCACTTGCTCTGTCAGTCGACCATGTTCACTCAGTCATCGCTCAGTTCGTTGTTCTATGAGCCTTGCTCAGTCAGTCTGTCAGTGGGTCGGCCTGGTACAGTCGGTCAGTCAGAATTTGTTAGTTGTTCAATCGGCATCGGTTGCTCAGTCAGTTCGTCTACTTTGTTCAAGCGGTCAGTCAGTTGGCCATGATCGCTCAGTGGGTCAGTCAACCAAACTCGCTCGATCCGTCAGCCGTTTTCGCCTCACTCTGTCGGCCACTGGGTCAGCCTCACTCGCTGAGTCCATTGGTCAGTTGGCCTTGTTCTGTTAGTTTGCCTTTCTTGATCGCTTGGTCAGTCAGCCTCGCTCAGTCCATTGGTCAGTCGAACTCTCTCAGTCAGTTGGTTAGTTGTCCTCGTTGGCTGCTTCGTCAGTTGTCCTGGTGCACTCGGTCAGTCAATTCACCTCGCTTCATCTGTCAGTCGGTCTTTCTCGATCAGTCAGATAGTCAGCCTCGCTAGCTCGGTCAGTTGGCCTTGCTCGATCAGTTGGTCAGTTTGACTTCTCAATCGTTCAGTCACTCAGCCTCGCTTGCTCGTTTGTTCAATCCATCTCGCTCCCTCGATCATATGGCCTTGCATGCTTGGTCAGTCAATGGCCCTCACATGCTGTCAGTCAATCTCATTTACTTGGTCAGTTGGACTTGCTCGGTCGGTTGGCCAGTTGGACTTGCTCAGGCGGTCAGTCGGTCAGCCTCGCTTTCTCGGTCAGTCGGCCTTGCTTGCTCCTTCAGTCAGTAGGCCTTGGCAGCTTGCTGCCATACAGCACCGTCTCTGCACTTCTGGGGACCTCACTTCCTAGGACTCTCCCCCATCCTCAGCCGCGACTTCTGATTGCAAGCTATTACACAATCTGTGTGAGGAATGAGATTATCAATAGGCTGACTGGACAATGAGAGGGCGGAGAGATTTGCAGGCTCGTGAGGGATTGTGTTGATCTGCATTTTGGATGGGGAATGGGAAAGGATGAATTATGGGAGGCCCATTTCTGTCTTATCAGTGTCGGGAACCATAATGATTGACTGATGGACCGACAACTTGCAGAGCGGAGCTGCTGGGCATGGTGTTTAATCTATCCAATCAGTATGAGGGTGTTTGGTGCTTTACAGTGCGAATTTCCAAGAGGAAGAGAGAGAGGCCGTGTGGGCGGGTTTTCCCCTCAATGTTTAATGAATTGAAGAATTGTAGTAAAGGGATATTTGAGCACATTTTTCAACTGATCTCTGAACTGAGTCTGTGTCACGGCGTAAATTGCAGTATTTGTGCAGCAACTCAGGATCTGCAGCATGAAGCCAAGTTCCCTAAAAGCCTTCGGAAAAGTTTTAGTATCAAGCCTGAACCAAAAAAGCCGGTTAGATATAGAATAAATCATGAACAGTGACCATAATAGGATGAAATTGGCGGAGATAACAAACAGAAGAACAATGGATTTCCTTCGACTCTCCATCTCGGGGTCTCTCGCATTCTCCCCACTGCTGTGAGCCCGGAGTCTCCTGCGGGCTCTGTTGCTCACTAAAATGTGTCTGACGGTGAAAACGTTGAGCAGCAGAATCAGGACAAACGGGACACATGGGTTTAGAATGTTGTGGAGGAACTCGATTGTTACCCAGACCGGAGATTCCACACCAGTGATTGTGATCTGACAAAACCAGGGGTCGTTCGTGTTCCAATATTCACGACGTAACATAAAATACCAGAAAATGTTCTTTAAACAACTGAGCACACTCACTGTTCCCAGAACCACAGCCGCCGTTTTCTCACTGCAATATTTACTTTTCAGTTTGGGGCAGCAAATGGCCACAAATCGATCAAAGGTGAAAGTGACGGTGAACCAGACAGAACAATCAGTGGCAGCAAAAAGCAAGACGGCGTGGATATTACACACACCGATGGAGGACAGCAAAAAAAACTGTTCCCCATAAACAATGGGAATGTGTCTCAATATCAGGTCAAGGATAATGACGAGTAGGTCCCCCACTGACATGGCCACGAGATACTGAGTTGTGCATTTGGACAGACCACAGTTTCTGCTCTTCAGCGTCACAATTGTGATTGCATTCACTGTAAGGAAGAGAAATAAAGAAAAAAATCATACAGCAAGCTGGGAAAGAAGTTAACACTTTCAGTGATGTGATGTTGAAAAGACGCATACACACACACTCACACACACACACACACATACAAACACACACACACACACACTCACACATACAAACACACACACACACACACACACCACACACATACACAGAAACTCTATTAGAGACACAAGAACAGAAACACACACACACACACACACACAATGTCTCCAAGAGGCACAGAAACCCAAGCCCAAACACGCAAAATATCTGAGAGGCACAGAAACACAAGCCCACACACAAACATTGCCAAAGAAACAGGAACACACTCTCACACAGAGAAACTCTCTGAGAACGCAAGAGCACACACACACGCACACGCGCGCACACACACACACAAACGCACACAACCTCATACGCAATCCCACACACATACAGGCAGAAACTCTCTGAGAGGCACATGAACAAAAGCCCACGGACAAACTCTCCGAGAGACACAGAAACACAAACCCACACAATCACAAATTCTCCTACAGAATCAACAACGCAAACACACCCACACAAACACACCGAGGGACACAGGAACACAACTGTACCGACATACGTTCTCGGAGAAACTGGAATGCAAGCGAACACATGGAAACTCTCCTCAAGGCACAGGAACACACACCCACACGCATAAAACAAAAACTGACAAAGGCTCGGAAAAAATACACTCTCCTCGATTGGAACACATCCACGAACACAGAGAGATATTAATGCACGCAGGTGCGCACACATAAACAAATACAAGAACATAACAATGTAAATACACACATGCAAAAAAAATCTCAAGCACGAATACACAAAGTTGTGCACACACACACAGGCACATTCGTACCCACATTCGCACCCACCCACCCACACACAAATATTTTCAAATAGACAACCACGCCCACTCACATGCACACAAAAACTGATCCACACGCACAGGCACACAAACAGCCAGACCCTCATACACACCACACCCACATACGTAGACACCCAGCCACAGACACACACACACACACACACACACACACACATATATAATTCAGGTCAGAAACTTCAAAGCGTTTGATGAAGTCCGCCTGGATCTTAATTTTGGAATCTGAATTTGGCTCTGGTAAACATGTGATGATTCACTTCCTGTATGATTCAAATGACAAACCAGGGAGCTTTTCTCAAACAACGTTTAAAATTATATATTTTCCATATCGCAATATTGCCAATTACATACAAGAAAAAACAAAGAAACATGATATGACATGAACATATCCAACTCTGTGAAATTTTCCAACCAAACAAATCTCCTCATAAACACACCACAGCCAGGCGTTCAATACAGAAAACAAGATGACTCTCGTAAGGCTGGAACTTATTCCTTTAGTTGGAGAAATGAAACTCTGACGTCCCAGCTTTCTATCTTCTATCAGTCCTCGAGGCAGAGACATGTCATTGCTGGCCTCTTTTTTGCCAGCAAACCAGTTGAAGAGTCAATGGCGTGCTAGTTACTCGCTGGGAAAGCATCAACAGCTGGACGTTCACTCCAGGAAGGCAAGAAAACCAGATTCCAGCTAACCAGATTAATTTACAATACGAGGGAGAGTAACACAGACACACTGCTGTTTAGGCTCATGTCCAAACACCTTCTGAACCAAAAGCCAGCAGCCCAAAACTGAATTGGAAATAACTCCTGTCACCTGACCTGTCAATTATTTTTTCTCCAGCAAATCAGAATCATAAAAATCCCAAGTACATGAGACCTAGAGTAAAACTGAACAAACACCATTTAAATCACTGAAGCAGCAATGGAAGGACTTTTAAGCAGATAGTGTGGGACCTACTTATAACTGCAGAGAACATGAATAAAACACATTTTTTCACTGCACATTAGCGTCACACACACATACACACAAACACACACACACACACACACACACACACACACACACACACACACATCACTGCGCATATTCAGAAACATAGAAAAAGAAACAAGAGTAGGCAATTTGGCCCTTTGAGCTGGCTCCGCAATTAATTTTGATCATGGCTGATATTCGAATCAAACATCCTGCATCCTCCCTCCCCCACCACCACCCCGCGGCCCCCGCTTTCTCCAAGATGCCTTGAATCATTTATCCTCACGAGATATGTCTAAATTCTAATATCTTGGACAACATTTTCGCTGCAGCTACATTCTGTGATAGTGAACTCCAGACGTTGAGCACACTGTAGTGAAGAAACTTCTCCTCACCTCAGTGTTAAAAGTTTTACCTCTTACCCTCAAACTATGACACATAACTGTGGACTCCCACAACATTGTGATTATTCTTTATGGATCTACCCTGTTTAACCCTGTTAGAATCGTATAAATTTCTATGAGATCCACTCTTACTTTTCTACACCGGAGTGATAATAATCATAACTCGGATCGTGTTTTCGGGATCCTTAAGAGGGAGGGGGACCAGCCCCAAGTCGTGGTCCACATAGGCACCCAAGACATAGGTGGGAAAAGGGATGGGGATGTAAGGCGGAAATTCAGGGAGTTAGGGTGGAAGCTTAGAGCTAGAACAAACAGAGTTATTGTCTCTGGTTTGTTACCCGTGCCACATGCTAGCGAGGAGAACAATAGGGAGAGAGAGAGCAGTTGAACACGTGGCTACAGGGATGGTGCAGGAGGGAGGGATTCAGATACCTGGATAATTGGGGCTCATTCTGGGCTAGGTGGGACTTGTACAAACGGGATGGTCTGCACCTGAACCAGAGGGGTACCAATATCCTGGGGGGGGGGGGGCATTTGCTAATGCTCTTCGGGAGGGTTTGAACTAATTCAGCAGGGGGATAGGAACCTGAATTGTAGCTCCAGTGTACACGAGGTTGAGAGTAGTGAGGTCACGAATAAAGTTTCAAGGTCGCAGGAGTGTACCAGCAGACAGGAAGGTCTTGAAGTGTGTCTACTTCAACGCCAGAATCCGGAATAAGGTGGGCGAACATGCAGCATGGGTTGGTACCTGGGACTTCGATGTTGTGGCCATTTCGGAGACATGGATAGAGCAGGGACAGGAATGGTTGTTGCAGGTTCCGGGGTTTAGATGTTTCAGTAAGATCAGGGAAGTTGGTAAAAGTGTGGCATTGTTAGTCAAGGACAGTATTACGGTGGCGGAAAGGACGTTTGTTGAGGACTCATCTACTGAGGTAGTATGGGCTGAGGTTAGAAACAGGAAAGGGGAGGTCACCCTGTTGGGAGTTTTCTATAGGCCTCCAAAAGGTTCCAGAGATATAGAGGAAAGGATTGCAAAGGTGATTCTGGATAGAAGCGAAAGTAACAGGGTAGTTTTTATGGGGGACTTCAACTTTACAAATATTGACTGGAAACGCTATAGTTCGAGTATTTTAGAGGGGTCAGTTTTTGTCCAATGTGAGCAGGAGGGTTTCCTGACACAGTATGTAGATGGGCCAACAAGAGACGAGGCCACATTGGATTTGGTACTGGGTAATGTACCAGGCTAGGTGTTAGATTTGGAGGTAGGTGAGCACTTTGGTGATAGTGACCACAATTCGGTTACGTTTCATTTAGCGTTGGAAAAGGATAAGTATATACCGCAGGGGAAGGGTTATAGCTGGGGAAAGGAAATTATGATGCGATTGGGCGGGATTTAGGATGCATAGGATGGGGAAGGAAACTGCAGGGGATGGGCACAATTGAAATGTGGAGCTTGTTCAAGGAACAGCTACTCCGTGTCCCTGATAAATATGTACCTGTCAGGCAGGGAGGAAGTGGTCGAGCGAGGGAACCGTGGTTTACATAAGAAGTTGAATCGCTTGTGAAGAGGAAGAAGGAGACTTATGTGGAGATGAGACGTGAAGGCTCAGTTAGGGCGATTGAGAATTACAAGTTAGCCAGGATGGATCTAAAGAGAAAGCTAAGAAGAGACAGGAGGGGACATGACAAGTCTTTGGCAGGGTGGATCCACGAAAACCCTAAAGCTTTCTATAGCTATGTCAGGAATAAAAGAATGACTAGGGTAAGATTAGGGCCAGTCAAGGACAGTAGTCGGGAGTTGTGTGTGGTGTCCGAAGAGGTAGGAGAGGAGCTAAATGAATATTTGTCGTCAGTATTCACACAGGAAAAAGACAATGTTGTCGAGGAGAAGACTGAGATACAGGCTATTGGACTTGACGGGATTGAGGTTCATAAGGAGGAGGTGTTAACAATTCTGGAAAGTGTGAAAATAGTTAAGTCCCCTGGGCCGGATGGGATTTATCCTGGAATTCTCTGGGAAGCTAGAGAGGAGATTGCAGAGCCTTTGGCTTTGATCTTTATGTCGTCATTGTCTACAGCAATAGTGCCAGAAGACTGGAGGATAGCAAATGTGGTCCCCTTGTTCAAGAAGGGGAGTAGAGACAACCCTGGTAATTATAGACCAGTGAGCCTTACTTCTGTTGTGGGCAAAGTTTTGGAAAGGATTATAAGAGATAGGATTTATAAGCATCTAGAAAGGAATAATTTGATTAGGGATAGTCAATATGGTTTTGTGAAGGGTAGGTCATGCCTCACAAACCTTATTGAGTTCTTTGAGAATGTGACCAAAGAGGTGGATCAGGGTAAAGCAGTTGATGTGGTGTATATGGATTTCAGTAAAGCGTTTGATATGGTTCCCCACGTTAAGCTATTGCAGAAAATACGGACGCATGGGATTGAGGGTGATTTCGCGGTTTGGATCAGAAATTGGCTAGCTGTAAGAAGACAGAGGGTGGTGGTTGATGGGAAATGTTCATCCTGGAGTTCAGTTACTAGTGGTGTACCGCAAGGATCTGTTTTGGGGCCACTGCTGTTTGTCATTTTTATAAATGACCTGGATGAGGGCGTAGAAGGATGGGTTAGTAAATTTGCGGATGACACTAAATTCGCTGGAGTTGTGGACAGTGCGGAAGGATGTTGTAGGTTTCAAAGGGACATAGATAAGCTGCAGAGCCGGGCTGAGAGGTGGCAAATGGAGTTTAATCCGGAAAAGTGTGAGGTGATTCGCTTTGGAAGGAGTAACAGGAATGCAGAGTACTGGGCTAATGGTAAGATACTTGGTAGTGTTGATGAGCAGATAGATCTCGGTGTCCATGTGCATAGATCCCTGAAAGTTGGCACCCAGGAAGATAGAGTTGTTAAGAAGGCGGACGGTGTGTTAGCTTTTATTGGGAGAGGGATTGAGTTTCGGAGCCATGAGGTCATGTTGCAGCTGTACAAAACTCTGGTACGGCCGCACTTGGAGTATTACGTACAGTTCTGATCGCTGCATTATAGGAAGGATGTGGAAGGATTGGAAAGGGTGCAGAGGAGATTTACCAGGATGTTGCCTGGTATGGTGGGAAGGTCTTCTGAGGAAAGCCTGCGGGACTTGGGGCTGTTTATGTTAGAGAGAAGAAGGTTAAGAGGTGACTTAATAGAGGCATACAAGATGATCAGAGGATTGGATAGGGTGGACAGTGTGAGCCTTTTTCCTCGGATGGTGATGGCTAGCACGAGGGGACATAGCTTTAAATTGAGGGGTGATAGATATAGGACAGATGTCAGAGGTAGGTTCTTTACTCAGAGAGTAGTAAGGACGTGGAATGCCCTGCCTGCAACAGGAGTGGACTCGCCAACATTAAGGGCATTTAAATGGTCATTGGATAAACATATGGATGATATTGGAATAGTCTATTTTAGATGGGCTTTAGATTGGTTGCACAGGTCGGCGCAACATCGAGGGCCGAAAGGCCTGTACTGCGCTGTAATGTTCTATGTTCTATGTTCTATAACTGACCTTGTCTCTCATATATATGGCAGACATACCATCCCAGGGATCAGCCTGGTAAACCATCGTTGTACTCCCGCTATAGCAAGGATGTCTTTCCTCATAAAACTGCACACAATACTCCAGGTGTGGCGTCACCAACAACCTGTACAATTTCAATTAAACGTCCCTGACCCCGCACTAAAATCCTTTCGCTGTGAAGTCCAACATACCATTCGCCTTCTTTACTGCCTGCTGTGTCTGCACGGCTTACTTTCAGTGACTGATGCACGAGGACACCAAATTCTACCTGATTATACACTTCTCACAATTTACACACATTCAAGTATTAATCTGTATTCCTATAATTGCTAGCACTTTGCATAACCTCTCTTTATCTGCATTTTATTGCATCTGCCATGCACAGACCCACGCACTCAGCCTGTCCAAAACATGCTGAAGTATCTCTGCATCCTGCTCAGAGCTCACGCTTCCACCCAGCTTTATATCATGTTCCAAACGGGGGATAATGCAATCAGTTCCCTCTTCCAAGTCAATAACATATAATGTGAACGTTGGGGTGCGAGCACCGATCCCTGCAGAACCCCACTATTTCCGGTCCGCCAATCACAAAAATACCAATTTTCCCAACTCTTTGCTTCCAGTCCGGAAACCTGCTTTCTTGCTCTCTCAATTCGTTACCTCCAATCCCATGATTTGACTTCACATAGTAGTCTTTTGAAAATCAATGTCGCAGGAGGGAAGAAACGTAAAAAGACAAAGGTACACCGAAATCTGGATTAAGTATTTCAGATAAGGATCAATGTCATCACGGACCAAACATATTTGCATGTGGAGAGAGAAAGACAAATAATTAAGACTTAACCAAGGACGTTGCACCGAGCTGCATGATATATTTGATCAAAGTTGATGAACTGGCCACGCAAATAGTGACAGATAGGTATCATGTGGTGGGGATTACTAAAACGCGGTTACAAGATAATTAGGACTGGGAGCTGAATGTCTTCGCATATTCAGTATTCCAGAAGGACAGACGAAAAGGAGTAGGAGGTGGAGTTGTTCTATTGGTTAAGGATGCCATCATGGCTGAATTCAGGAATGACCTGGGCACTGGAAACCAAAATGTGCCAGCCTGGGTAGAAATAAGAAGCAAGGAAGAAACACATTACTCGGAGTAATTTCCATGCCATGGAGCAGTACTTTAGAAATAGGACATATTATAAAGCGGGTAATAAGGGATTATGAAAATTGCATAACAGTAATTATGGGTGATTTTAACACGCAGAATAATTGGGTTCACAACTTTTAATTTCTCCAAAAACATTTCCCTCCTCCTGCTGTTTTCCTTCAGTCCCTCAAAAAAACGTGGTTCTCTCAGATTTTCTGGTATATTATGCATGGCTACCTATGTGAAGACAGAAGCAAAGTACGAATTTAATTCCTCGGCATTACTTTTTTTAATTCTCCGTTCTGAATTCTTCCGTTTCTGACTGTAAGGAGCCTGTATTCGCTTTTGGAAAAAAAATGTTTCTGTCAACGTACATATAGAAACTTTTCCAGTCAGTTTTAATGTTGTCCACTAGCTTACGTTCATACCCTATTTTCCGCATCTTGATCAAATCGAATGGTCATGCTTTGCTGAATTTTGATCTGCTCCCAATCCTTAAGCCTATTGCTTTATCTTGCCAATTTGTATGCTTCTTTGTTGAATCTGATACTATCTGTAATTCCCCTTGTAAACTGTAGCTTGGCCACAATTCCCTTACCAATCTTGCTATCTTTACTTTCAGTAATGTTTCCCAGTCGATCATGGCCAATTCATACATCATACCATCATAGTTACCTTTTTTGAGATTCAAGACCCTGACTCAGAATCAAGGACATCACAATCCTCCTTGAGAAAGAATTCTACCATATTATGGTGACTCATCACAAAGGGTTCTGTCACAACTAGGTTGCCAGCTAATCATTTCTCATTACATAACAGCCAGTCAAATGTGACCTGTTCCCTTGTTCATTCCTCAATGCATTACTTCAGGTAACCAAATCATATGCACTCCAGAAATTCTTCCTGTGTTACACTGTGACTACTTTGATTCTTCCAATCAATATGCAGATTCAAGTCGCCCTTAATCACAGATGTTCCTTGAACATATGCATCATTTACTTCCTGTGTAATGATTTTACCAATATTACCATGAATGTTGCGTGGTCTGTTAAACATACTCACAAATGGTTTTTTTTGCCCATTGTTGTTTGTTAACTCGACCGATACGGGTTCCACATCATCTCTGCTAATGTTCTCCTCAATATAG
Source organism: Mustelus asterias (assembly GCF_964213995.1). NCBI lineage: Eukaryota > Metazoa > Chordata > Chondrichthyes > Carcharhiniformes > Triakidae > Mustelus > Mustelus asterias. The sequence goes on along the minus strand of NW_027590091.1, from coordinate 496,072 downwards.
TAAGAATATAATCTTTGATCAGCAATGCAACTCCACCGCATTTTCCTTTCTATCCATCCTTCCTAAGCAATGAATAACCCTCAATGTTTAATTCCAATCCTTGGTCAACGAGGAGCCACTTCTCCTTAATGCCAACTACTTTGTACCAATTTACATCTATCTGTGCAACTGATTCATCTATTTTGTTTCGAATGCTCCGAGCATTCAGATGCAACGCCTTCAGCTGGGCATCTTGACCGTTTCTTTTTATTTCCCATGTATTTTTATTCAGTTCTTATCTCGCTCTGGCTTTTTGTTTCTCTGTATATCGCGTTCCTCATTCTCCTTGCTGCTATTCCTGTTATCATAAAGTCACACTGCTGTGAATCCTTGCAAAGGTTTCCATCTCCCTGCCATATTTGTTCAAACCCTCCCCAAATACAATAGCAAGGACACCCTCCTCCCTCTCCCGAGGATACCATAAGAACATAAGAAATAGGAGCAGGAGTAGGCCATCTAGCCCCTCGAGCCTGCCCCGCCATTCAGTAAGATCATTGCTAATCTGAAGTGAATCAGTTCCACTTACCCTCCTGCACTCCATATCCCTTAATTCCCCTACCGATCAGAAATCCATCTACCCGTCACTGAAACATATTCAACGAGGTAGCCTCCACCACTTCAGTGGGCAGAGGATTCCAGAGATTCACCACCCTCTGAGAGAAAAGGTTCCTCCTCAACTCTGTCCTAAACTGACCCCCCTTTATTTTGAGGCTGTGCCCTCTAGTTCTGGTTTCCTTTCTAAGTGGAACGAATCTCTCCACTCCTACCCTATCCAGCCCCTTCATTATCTTATAGGTCTCTATCAGATCCCCCCTCAGCCTTGTAAATTCCAACGAATACAAACCCAATCTGCTCAGTCTCTCCTCATAGTCAACACCCCTCATCTCTGGTAACAACCTGGTGAACCTTTTCTGCACTCCCTCCAAGGCCAATAAATCCTTTTGCAAATAAGGGGACCAAAACTGCACACAGTATTCCAGCTGCGGCCTCACCAATGCCCTGTACAGATGCAGCAAGACTTCTCTGCTTTTATATTCTATCCTCCTCGCGATAAATGCGAACATCCCATTTGCCTTCTTGATCACCTGTTGTACCTGCAGACTGAGTTTTTGCGACTCATGCACAAGGACCCCAGGTCCCTTTGCACAGTAGCATGTTGGAATTTCTTTCCATTTGAATAATAACCCAATTTGCTATTATTTCTTCCAAAGTGAATAACCTCACATTTCCCAAAGTTGTACTCCATCTGCCAGATCCTCGCCCACTCACGCAGCCGACCCAAATCCCTCTGCAGACCTTCCGCTTCCTCCACGCAATTCACTTTCCCACTTATCTTCGTGTCGTCTGCAAACTTTGTTACCCTACACTCAGTCCCCTCCTCCAGATCATCTGTGTAAATAGTAAACAGTTGAGGCCCCAGTACCGATCCCTGCGGCACGCCACTAGTCACCGCCTGCCAACCAGAAAAGCACCCATTTATTCCAACTCTCTGCTTCCTTTTGGATAGTCAATCCCCAATCCACACTAACACCCTACCCCCAACTCCGTGTGCCCCAATTTTCCGCAGCAACCTTTTGTGAGGCATCTTATCGAACGCCTTTTTGAAATCCAAAAACACCACATCCACCGGTTCCCCTGTGTCAAACGCAGTAGTCACATCTTCAGAAAAATCCAGTAAGCTCATCAAACACGACTTTCCTCTCATGAATCCATGCTGCGTCTGCTTGATTGAACCATTCTTATCCAGATGGCCTGCTATTTCTTCTTTAATGATGGATTCCAGCATTTTCCCAACTACATACGTTAAGCTAACCGGCCTGTAGTTACCCGCCTTTTGTCTACCTCCTTTTTCAAACAGTGGCATAACAGTAGCCGTTTTCCAATCAGCCGGCACTACCCCAGAGTCCAGTGAATTTTGATAAATAACCACTAACGCATCCGCAATTACCTCTGACATTTCTTTCAGTACCCTGGGATGCATTCCATCCAGGCCCGGGGACTTGTCCACCTTCAGTCCCGTTAGTCTACCAAGCACGGCCTCTCTAGTAACAATAATTGTATTGAGTACCTCTCCTCCTACCAACCCTCTATCGTTAATATTCGGTAAACGATTTGTGTCTTCCACCATGAAGACCGACACAAAAAACCTATTTAAAGTCTCAGCCATTTCCTCGTTTTCCACTATTAAATCCCCCCTCTCGTCTTCCAAGGGTCCAACATTCACTCTAGCCACTCTATTCCTTTTTATATATTTGTAAAAACTTTTACTATTATTTTTTATATTTAGAGCTAGTTTAGTTTCATAATCTATCTTTCCTTTCTTTATCGCTGTCTTAGTCATTCTTTGTTGTTTTTTAAAGCTTTCCCCATCTTCTAATTCTCCACTATTTTTGGCCACTCTGTACGCATTGGTTTTGAATTTAATACTCTCCTTTATTTCCTTCGTTTTCCACGGCTGGTTATCCCTTTTCTTACAGTCCTTCTTTTTCACCGGAAGATATTTTTGCTGAGTACTGAAAAAGATCTCCTTAAAAATCCTCCATTGTTCCTCAGCTGTTCTACGTACCAGTCTGCTCTCCCAGTCCACCGCAGCCAATTCAGCCCTCATCCTATCGTACTCCCCTCTGTTCAAGAAGAGGACATTGGATTGGGACCCTACTTTCTCCCCCTCCAACTGCACCAGAAATTCGACCATATTGTGATCACTCGACCCAAGAGGGCCCTTCGCAAGAAGGTCCTTAATTCTACCTGTCTCGTTACACACTGAGGGAGTTCTTCCACAAACCCCAAGAGGCAAACAACGAACACAATGGGACAGCCAATGAACCGGAACAGCCGACAGAGAGATCCGCAGTGCTTGACATGTATGCCCAAGCCGTCAGGAGGTGCGTCAACACCAAATTCATCAGCCGCACTCACAAGACAGCCCCGAACATCACCCAAGCACAACGTAACGCCATCCACGCTCTCAAGACCAACCGCAACATTGTCATCAAAACAGCAGACAAAGGAGGGGCCATCGTCATACTGTACAGAACGGTTTACAAAGAAGTGTACCGACAACTAAACAACGAGGAACACTACAGACAGTTACCTGCAGATCCGACCAAAGAACACACCCGTCAACTCAACACTCTGATCAAGACCTTTGATCCAGACCGTCAGAACACCCTCCGTGCTCTCATTCCACGTACTCCCCGCGTTGGAGATCTCTACTGCCTCCCGAACATACACAAGGCAAACACACCCGGCCGTCCCATCGTATCGGGCATTGGGACCCTGTGCGAGAACCTCTCCGGCTATGTAGAGGGCATCCTGAAACCCATTGTACAAATAACCCCCAGCTTTTGTCGCGACACGACGGACTTCCTACAGAAACTCGGCACACATGGAGCAGTTGAACCAGGAGCGCTCCTCGTCACAATGGATGTCTCGGCACTCTACACCAGCATCCCCCATGACGATGGCATTGCTGCAACGGCCTCAGTGCTCAGCGCCAACAACTGCCAGTTTGCAGATGCAATTTTACATCTCAACCGCTTCATCCTGGACCACAATATCTTCACCTTCAACAACCAGTTCTTCATCCAGACACACGGAACAGCCATGGGGACAAAATTCGCACCTCAATATGCCAACATCTTCATGCACAGGTTCGAACAAGACTTCTTCACAGCACGGGACCTTCAACCGATGCTATACACTAGATACATTGATGAAATTTTATTCCTTTGGACTCATGGTGAACAATCACTGAAACAACTCTATGATGACATCAACAAGTTCCATCCCACCATCAGACTCACCATAGACTACTCTCCGGAATCGTTTGCATTCTTGGACACACGCATCTCCATTAAGGACGGTCACCGCAGCACCTCACTGTACCGCAAGCACACGGATAACCTCACGATGCTCCACTTCTCCAACTTCCACCCTAAACACGTTAAAGAAGCCATCCCCTACGGACAAGCCCTCCGTATACACAGGATCTGCTCGGATGAGGAGGATAGCAACAGACACCTCCAGACGCTGAAAGATGCCGTCAAAAGAACAGGATATGGCGCTCGACTCATTGATCAACAGTTCCAACGCGCCACAGCGAAAAACCGCACCGACCTCCTCAGAAGACAAACACGGGACACAGTGGACAGAGTACCCTTTGTTGTCCAGTACTTCCCCGGAGCGGAGAAGCTACGGCATCTCCTCCGGAGCCTTCAACATGTCATTGGTGAAGACGAACATCTCGCCAAGGCCATCCCCACACCTCCACTTCTTGCCTTCAAACAACCGCACAACCTCAAACAGACCATTGTCCGCAGCAAACTACCCAGCCTTCAGGAGAACAGTGACCATGACACCACACAACCCTGCCACGGCAACCTCTGCAAGACGTGCCGGATCATCGACACAGATGCCATCATCTCACGTGAGAACACCATCCACCAGGTACACGGTACATACTCTTGCAACTCGGCCAACGTTGTCTACCTGATACGCTGCAAGAAAGGATGTCCCGAGGCATGGTACATTGGGGAAACTATGCAGACGCTGCGACAACGGATGAATGAACACCGCTCGACAATCACCAGGCAAGACTGTTCTCTTCCTGTTGGGGAGAACTTCAGCGGTCACGGGCATTCGGCCTCTGATATTCGGGTAAGCGTTCTCCAAGGCGGCCTTTGCGACACACGACGGCGCAGAGTCGCTGAGCAGAAACTGATCGCCAAGTTCCGCACACACGAGGACGGCCTCAACCGGGATATTGGGTTCATGTCCCACTATTTGTAACTCCCACAGAGTTTCACTGGCTGTCTTGTCTGGAGACAATACACATCTTTTTAGCCTGTCTTGATGCTCTCTCCACTCACGTTGTTTTGTTTCTTAAAGACTTGATTAGTTGTAAGTATTCGCATTCCAACCATTATTCATGTAAATTGAGTTTGTGTCTTTATATGCTCTGTTTGTGAACAGAATTCCCACTCACCTGAAGAAGGGGCTTGCAGCTCCGAAAGCCTGTGTGGCTTTTGCTACCAAATAAACCTGTTGGACTTTAACCTGGTGTTGTTAAACTTCTTACTGTGTTTACCCCAGTCCAACGCCGGCACCTCCACATCATCGTTACACATTACCAGATCTAAGATAACTCTTTCCCTTGTAGGTTCTGTAACATACTGTTCAAGGAAACTATCCCGACAGCATTCTAAGAACTCTTCCTCCATCCCACCACGTCCAACTTGAGTCAGCCAATCAATATGCAGGTTAAAATCCCCCATGATTATTGCCGTTCCGTTTTTGCACGCATCCATTATTTGCTTGTTTATAGCCCTCCCCACCTCAACATTATTATTTGGGGGCCTATAGACCACGCCTACTAGTGTCTTTCTCCCCCTACTATTCCTTATCTCCATCCATATTATCAGTCCCTATCCTGCCCAAATATTATTACCCGTCCAGTTTGAATAGGCCCATCCCGCCACAGAACCAGTCTCAATGCCCTAGAATCTTAAACTCTCCCCATGAGACCATCCTTTTAGTCATGTCTTCACACAATAGAACCTAGTGTTTCTACTCTGACTAGCATGTGTCAGTGGTAATAATCCGGAGATCACTATCTTTGGGTTCTTTCTTTTTAGCTTCCTCCAAGCTCCCAGTATTCTTATTTAAGGACCTCATCACTTTTTCACCGATGTCGCTTGTACCAACGTGTACTAAGACCACTCCCTACCTCTTCAGATTGCCCTGCAGCCACTTGGAATTATGCTTGAACCAGCAGCAGGGAGGTAACATACCATCCTCGAGACTCGTTTACGGCCACAGAAACGACTGTCTATTTTCGCTTACGATTGAATGTTCTATAGCTATTGCAGTCCCACAATTGGTACTTCTCCGCTCTGCAGCAGAACCAACATGGTGCAATGGATTTGGGTTTTGCTGTTTTCCCTTAAAAGGCTATTCCTCTCAACAGTATCCTAAACGGTATACCTGTTTTGTTGGGGAATAGCCACAGGAGATTCCTGCACTGTCTGCCTAGCTTTCGTGCTCTGCCTTGTGCTTTCCTCATTTCCTTCTGCCTGTGGACTCTGACCCTGCGGTGTGACCTCTCTATACTTGCTAAGAACGGTACTCTCCGCCTCGCGGATGCAACACTTTGTCCACAGCTGCCGCTCGACACTGACACTTGCAGGAGCTCTAGCTGGAGACACGTCCTGCATACATGTTGTCCCCAGGCACTGAAAACGTTCCCGCCCTCCCCCATGGAGCGCGGACAGCAGACCATGGCTTGGAGCTCTCCTGTCATGTCTTAGCGCTTTAAATTAAACGATTGAAATATTTTTGCTTCAGCTTATATATAATTCTGGAGGGCCCTTCTTTCCTGCTCCTCGTTACTACACAATATAACGTTTACAAACAACACATACAGAAATTACTTCGGAGACAGTAAGTGATAACATGAGTAAACACTTAACCCACATTTTTACTGACCAATCAGCTCTTTCCCTTGTGATCTCTGCTATTGCAGCAGCGTAAGACCACACCTATCTTTTATCTATTTTGTCCTCCTCATCGTGCAATTTTATGTTTGGAGGAGGATGAGGGAGGGATGGAGGGAAACAGGGAGGTGGTTTCTCAGGCTATCGCACTCCTTGGCAGCAGTTCTTCCTCTACCCAGTATGCATTCAAGTGACTGCGCCAACATCTCCCAGAATGCTCCTCAGTGAAGTTACTCTCCTGCGCTCGACTGGATTGGCTGATGGAAGGAAAACATTCAAACACAAACACACTCACAAACGTAAAAACACTCAAAACTTTTCCAACTCCCCGCAGAACTACAGGCACTCAAAAAAACTATAACTCCCACTCGCACACACGCACACTGACACAGGCAATATAGACACACAAAATCACTGTCGCTCACACGCAATGCATTGATAGAGTCAATATATGTATCCGCAATCTTTTTCATACAGAGATAGGGACAATATAGTCACACACAATCTTTCTCACACACATCGATAGAGACAATATGGATTCTGACACAATCTCTCTCTCACACACACATCGATAGAGACAATATAGACACACACACAATCTCTCTCGCGCACAAACCTTGCAGAGACAATACAGATAGACGTACAACTTCACACACACACACATCGATAAAGACAATTTGGACACACGCAATTTCTCTCACAAACATTGATAGGGTCAATAACGACAGGCAGGCAATCTCTCTCACACATGCACACATCAATAGAGACAATTTTGACACACACACAATCTCTCTAACATAAACACATTGACAAAGACAATATAGACAGACACAATCTCTCACACTCGCACACAACTGTAGAGCCAACATAGACCAACACAATCTCTCTCACAAACACACATTGACAAAGACAATAAAGATACACAGACAATCTCTCACACACACACATCTTTCGGAAATTATAAATACACACTCAGTCTCTCTCTCTCTCACATCGAGAGAGACAACATAGACTCTCACACATTGACAGAAGCAATTTAGACACAAACACAATCTCTCCCACGTACACACACATCGATGAAACAGGAGGTATATTTGCTTTATTGCTTAAAGGCGACATCAAGGCTGCATTAAGAAATGACAATGGCACGAAGGACCAACATGTTGAATCAATGTGGGTGGAAATTGAAACAAATGAAAAAAGAAAATCCTAAGTCGGACTTATTTGCAGGCACCCGAGCAATACCTCCAAAGTTGAACATCGTTTCAATCAAGAAATAATGAGGTCTTGGGAGCACAGCACAAAGGAAATCATGGGTGATTTTAAATGCATATTAGCTGGATTAATGAAATTGGAAATGTTGCCTCGAGGGAGATTTCATATAGCGTATGAGGTATTGTTTTTAAAGTAATATGTGATGGAACATGTGAGGGAGCGGGCTATGTTACATTTAGTTTTATGCACTGTGGAAGGGATGGTAAACAGTTTTGTCATGAAACATCCTTGGCACAACTGATCACCACGTGCAAGGATTTCTGATTCAGATTGAGCGAGAGAAGACAATGTGCCATCGTAATGTTTTAAAGTTTGGCAGAGGTGATTATACAGGCCTGAGGAAAGAGTTGGCCCAAGCAGGCTGGGCAGAAGCAATTGAGTGCAGGGGAGTTAACGAACAATGGAGGATGTCCAGGGAGATATTGAATACCTTTAAATTAAAGGATTTTCCTGACAGAAACAGGAATTATAAAGAGAAGAAACACAATTCATGGCTAAGCAAGAAAGTCATAGGGGGCACAAAGGCAAATAAGGTGCATACCAAACTGCCAAGGCTGGTGGCAAGATGGACGATTGGGAGAACTTTATGATTCCGCAAAAGGCTACAAAAAATCAAGATGAACGACGAATGGAAAGCAGCAGAAAGCATAAATACTGTTACCAAAAGCTTCTATCAGTGCATAAAGAGGAAGTGAATAGCTAAAGCAAATGTTAGCCCTTTCGATGAAAATACTGGTGAAGTAATAATGGGGAACACGGAGATGGCGGACGCATTAAACCAATATTTTCTCTCTGTCTTCAAGGTAGAGAATAAAGAATAATTTCCAAAAACTGCAGTTAATGTCGATAAACTTGGTGCAATAAGCATCACCCGGGACAAGGTATTGAATAATGTTCTGGGATTAAGGACAGATAACTTACACAGAGAGTGGTGGGTGTCTGCAACCCACTGCTAGGGAAGGTAGTAGAAATAGATATGATAGTGACTTTTAAGGGGCGTCTTGACAAATACAGGAATATGAATGGAAGAGAGTGATATGGTCCCAGAGGAGCAGGGGGGTTAAATTAGGTTGTGTAGCTTTGTCGGTGCAGGCTTGGAGGGCCGAACGACCTTTCTGTGTGCTGTAATTTTCTTTGTTCTTGATTCTAAATTTCCAGGACATGATGGCCTGCTGTCTACGGTATTAATGAAATTGGCAGCAGAGATAATGGATTCTGTTAATGTCCCGCTGGATTGGAAACAAGCGAATGTGATGTCCCTATTCAAAAAGGGAGAGAGGCAAAATGTAGGAAACGATAGGCTGGTTAGCTCGACCTCAGTGGTGGGGAAGATGCTGGAATCAATCATTAAGGAGGAGACAGTTGAGCATTTGGAATGACGATTGTCAATCCACCATTGTCAGCATGGATTTATAAAGGTTAAGTCATGCTTGACAAATTTGCTTGAGTTATTTGAGGACATAACTAGCAAGCTGGATAGTGGGGAACCTGAGGTTGTGGTACATCTGGACTTCCAAAAGGTGTTTGACAAGGTGCTGCATGAAAGACTGATCCCGAAGGAGAGATTGCAGGGGACTAGGGTAGAGTACTGGATTGGATTGCAGATTCGCTGATTGACAGAAAGCAGAGAGTCGGGATAAATAGGTCCGTCTCTGGCAGGTGAAATGCACTTATTGGTGTGCCGCATTGGCGAGTCCACAGATCTCATCTGTTTACAATGTATATAAATGATCTGCAAGCAGTGACAATGCGTAACGTAACAAAAACCCTGGATGAAATAGTTGGAAAATCAGGCACTGAAGAAAATATAAAGATTTTGCAGATGATTATAGATATGCTACGACCGTGGACCAAAATCTGCCAGATGGAGTTTAATGTGGATAGGTGTGACGTTATCCATTTTGTCAGAAAAGATGCCAAGGCAAATTGTTATCTAAACGGAAGGCAGATTCAAAATGCGGCTGGGTGTCTTTGTTCATGAATCTCAAAATATCTGAATACAGGTGCAGCTTTTAGTAAAAAAAAGGCAAATGGCATGTTGGCATTTTTTGCAAAAGGACCAGAGAATTAAGTCGAGAAATGTTACAATTGTTAGTCTGCTGCTGGGACCACATCTGGAGCATTGTTCCCCGTTTTGGTGTCCTTATCTGGGGAAGGAGGTGGTGACATTGGAGTTTGTTCAGAGGAGGTTCACCAGAATGATTCTGGGGTTAAAACGTATAACGTATGAGCAGAGATTTAAACGCTTGGGCTTATATGCACTGGAATTTAGAACGTTGTGAGTGGATATCATTGTGATACGTAAAATGCTCAAGGGATTCATAAAGTAAATGTAGACCAAATGTCCCCCTTGTGGCGAAATCTAGAGTAACAGGTCACAGGTACAGTTTGAAAGGAGGCAGAATTAAAACTGAGTGAGGAGAAACTGGTCCGCCCAGAGGGTGATGAATTTGTGGAACTCGCTATCTCATAGCTCAGTGGAGTCTGAATCATTAAATGGTTTCAAGAAGGACACAGATATATATTTCATTATAAAAAAGTGTGAAAGGGATATGGTGAATAGATAGGGAGGTAGATTGGAGTGCTGGGAGAGATTAGCCGTGGTCTAATTGAATGGCGGGGCAGGCTGGAAGTGGTAAATTTGCCTACTGCTGCTTCCTAAGTCATGTGTTCCTATGTTCCCAATCAGATAGAAATGAAAGAGAGAAACGTATAATGAAAATGCGGTGCAATGGGATTGTCACTGGACTAGTTATCCAGTTACCCAGAACAATGCCCGTGGTACCCAGGTTCGAATCCCAACATAGCAGATGTGCTTGTCACTTAAATGCCCTCTGGTATTCTCCAGCAGGGCAAGTAGGGTTGCAGGACAAATGATTGCTCAGCCAGTGGTGCCCACAGCCCATGATCGGGTTAAAAAAATGCGGGTGATAATTCCACCGTTTCTGGGAACCCCGGGGTGGGCATGACAGAGCCCCCCTCCTTGTAACGTTTTACAGAACTTTCCTTCTCTGCAGCCTCAACTCCATTTTGTGGTCATGTCAGAGAGCCAGACGCACTGTAAAAACAGTCCCCAAACATCACCCAGAGTTGGGACACAAGATCCACTGTCCTTTCTGAATGTATGCAGATGCTCTCCATGCAACCTCCAGAAACCCACGAACAACACCTCCACTAACGCTCCAATCACAGGAGTCAAAAGCCCATCAGTTGCAAGTGTGATGCCTGGACCTTTTAAGTAACACTGGCATGGGTTACTCGGGTTGCTGAACACGCTTTGAGCAGAGAGAGACTCACACATGTGTTCAGTGGACAGACACTGTCCAAGTTTCAGAGACATGTGCCAGATCTGCTGAAACTCCCTGTGCAACATGAGGACACGAGGAACAAAACCCACAGGATTTCCTGTATTCAGAACTCTGTCACGCTGGCACCAATGAGTCTGCAGAGCACAAAGTACAAGTCCAAGATTCAGAGGAACAGAAATTCACTTTGATCAGTGAATTTGACAAATTCTTAAAGATAACGGCCTCTCCAGATTTGGGAAAAGAGAATGTGACAGATTGCAGGAGACATTCAAACACAAGAATGGGAATATGAACATCATCTAGAATTACATAGCAAGGGCAAAAGAGGAGCTGTACCATGGAATATTGGTGTCAGGGTGATATATGTTTCCGGGACTGGGGATGGGGAGACTTTGTGGAGTGGGTGTTTTTAGGCTCTGTATAAATGTGAACAGAGACATTTTGGAAAACGGATACAGAGTGGGACAAATCAGACAGAAAAATCATGGAGGGATTTGATCAGGTGAGTGAGAAAATTAAGGGTTTACCTGTTCAGCTGGTGATAGAGTTCAGCGAGCACAGGATGATGAGTAAATTGGATTTGCTGAGTTGGGGTGTGGACAGCAGTGCTTTGGATGAGATTTTTTCAGCAGGCTTATATATGGGAAGCTTGTCAGCAAATAATTGGAATATTGTGTCTGGAACTCGCAAGAACAGCTGAGTGGAGTCAAAGGATGATATTCCGGAGATGACAGTAGACAGGATTAATGATGGAATGATACAATGTCAGTAATCAGCTCTGAGCCAAAGCACGGACAGATGTTGCAATGAGCTGCGCTGGACTCAGGTCCAGGAATACTGCCAGTGGATCGGGAACAGAGATTGGAAGTGGAACGGAAGTCAATGTCCATTTCCCTAAGACTGAAATAACAAACAGAGTAATACAATGAAAATGGTTTACACATATAATCTTTGATACAGAAACAAACCAGAAACCACATTGGGAGATATTCAGATAATCTGAACGATGAAAAACACTGAACAGTGTTCCGTGTTGTGCGTGTTTCATGAATGAATATAGAGACGCAACAGCCAGAATAACAAAAGTAACAGTGCAGAGTAAATCGCAAGATTATGAATAGAGTTAAATAGGCTTTATAGAATTAATTACTGCACAGGGAGACTTACCAGGGATACCAATCATTGCCAGGATGGGATAGTAAAATCCTTGAATGAACAAGAGTACATAAAGAATCTGCAATGAGAGTGATAACCTATAAAATCCATCACCTGACAGGAAGTAAAGAGCCAGTGCAAAATTTCCACATGTATTAAAATCTAAAGGTGGCAGGGGTGGTGGGGGTGGAATATTCCGATGGATTGTTCCCAGATTCTGATCCATTGTTGGAACATTCCAGTCCATTGTTCTCAGATTCTGATCCATTGTTGGAACATTCCAGTCCATTGTTCTCAGATTCTGATCTCCCCTCCCCGTCTCCATGCAGCCGCTTATCCCTGTTAGTGCCGGAGTTGATGCTCCCGCTGATTCTATGCTGTAACAAACTGAACAGAACCCTTAATAAGTAGAAGAGGGAAATCCTCCAGCGACACCGCCCGGCTCCACGTAGACTGACATTATTCACAGACACTGAACAAACAATTTCAGTTAACCCCATTCAATCCAGCATTTTAATATCACAAAATACCATATTTAGGAAGGCTGCATGGGATGGTAAGGGTCAGGGAGGGGTGGAAAGGTGAAAATGACGGAGAGTCTGACCATACTCCCTCAGTCTTCCCTGAATATGGCAGTGGTCCCTGTGTTATCATGGTTGTGGGTTATAGATGAGTTTATCATTAGTCGGGATTGATAGACACTGCTGAAATCTAGGCTGCTGTTAGACTTTAACTTTCGTTTAACACCCTGTTCCGTACAGAACAACCTTAGCAGAGGCTTCACGGAGGTCATGTGCGTTCATGCCAAATTCGTTCTTCGTTCCGAAATGTAGAATTTCAGATCTGTTATTTCGGGGAGTTCGCAAGTGAATTCTTACGGCACTTACTATCAAATTCGGTCAATTCTTACGGTAGCTGTGTAGTGAAAGATCCTCGCTCTGTTTTCCCCAGTGGGGAGTGGGGATGCAGACTATTCTTGCCCAAATTTCGGCTGCACAACTTGGAAGTTTCAAATGAGCATGTGTGCAGAAAGCTGTAAAACGGCAGTTCTGCTGCCCGCACACTCACCTCCTCCCACTCGCGCACCCACCACCATGGACATAGGAACCCTCCGGAACATAGAAATTGCCTTCTCGGGTGTGGGATCATGAGGAGCCTGACATCAACGTTAACCAACAGGACTAGTCCGATACTGGTCTGCGTCGAGTCAAAACAGAGAACCTTCTCCACAAAGAGCCACAGGAATACAGTTGGCCACACAAAGTGGCAGCTCTGTTGTACTCCTCTCCCAAAATGAAGGGACGCCCTCAGGGACCCTTTAACCTTCACGGGACAGTGTTCGGTAGCGTACAGTAATCAGACCCGGGCGAGAAAGTGTGTTCCCAAACCGAATGCCCACAGAGTCCAGAGTAGATACACGTGATTCAGCGTATCGAATGCCTTCTCCTGGTCAAGAGACAGGAAGGCGTTCGGTAGAGCAGCCCTCTGGGAATGATGGATTAGACCCCAGACCAGATGAATGTTATCCCGAATGGTGCAGCCCAGAGTAGTGGAGGATTGCTCAGAGTGGATCATGTGATCCACTATGGTGCCTTTGCGTGATTATAGAGCCCTGGCAAAGAGTTAGCAGGGCATTTGCAGCCCTGTGCCATGAAAGGGGCTACACCCTCAGGACAACAGAATAGTCCTTCTCCAGGGTGTCACAAAATGCCCTGAAGAACTCCATCGTCAGACCGTCCAGCGCTGGTGATGTTTCCCTTGAGAGGGTGTAGAGGGCGCAGATCCCCTCCTCCAGGCTGATAGAGGCGTTGCTCCTCACGACACCCTCCGGGTCGAACAGTGGCAGGTAGTTCCACAAAGCTCTACGGGCATCCTTGCTGGACAGATTTAGAGAGAAAAGGGCAGTGTGATATTATCAGACAATTTTCCCGATGCCCTCCAGATCCTAGAAAAGGGATCCATAGTCGGCCAAATAAGTTTAGGAGTTGCTGATGGATCCCATGTTTTTGTTCCAGCGGTTGTAAAATGGGGGGAATCTGCATTCACAACTTCATGTACATTGTGGCCCAATGATTGGAGCACAGATGTTCACAACGTGAAGCACCACACCCCGCCCGCAGCGAACTGTCAAGTGCAGCAATTGGATCTACCCCGGTATGGACCTCACCCAGAAGACGGAAGTGGGTGAGTGGGAGCCCGTTGGGAACAAAGCAGGAGACATTGTATCACATTAATCTATGGCCGGTGGCCTCTGAAGGGTCTATCTCTACGGTGTTCCTGCCCACCATGAAACTTTTCCGAGGCGAGCCAGTAAGAACATAAGAAGTCGGAGCAAGAGTAGGCCATCTGGTCTCTCGAGCCTGCTCCGCCATTCATTAAGATCATTGTTGATCTTTTCGTGGACTCAGCTCCACTTACCCGCCCGCTCACCATAACCCTTAATTCCTTTACTGTTCAACAAATTATCTATCCTTGCCTCAAAAACATTCAATGAGGTAGCCTGAACTGCTTCACTGGGCAGGGAATTCCAGAGATTCACAACCCTTTGTTTGAATAAGTTCCTCCTCAACTCAGTCCTAAATCTGTTTCCCCTAATTTTGAGGCTATGCCCCCGAGTTCGCGTTTCACTCGCCAGTGGAAACAGCTTCCCTGCTTCTATCTTATCTATTCCCTTCATAATATTATATGTTTCTGTAAGATCTCCCCTCATTCTTCTGAATTCCAATGATTATAGCCCCAGTCGACTCAGTCTCTCATCATAAACCAACACTCTCAACTCCGAAATCAACCCAGTGAATCTCCTCTGCACCCCCTCCAGTGCCAGTACATCCTTTCTCAAGTAAGGAGACCAAAATTGTACACAGTACTCCAGGTGTGGCCTCACCAGCACCTTATACAGCTGCAACATAATCTCGCTGTTTTTAAATTTCATCCCTCTAGCAATGAAGGACAAAATGCCATTTGCCTTCTTAATTACCTGCTGCACCTGCAAACCAGCTCCTTGAGATTCCTGCACAAGGACACCCAGGTCCCTCTGCACTGCAGCATGCTGCCATTTTTGCCATTTAACTAATAGTCCATTTTGCTGTTATTCCTACCAAAATGGATGACCTCACATTTACCAACATTGTACCCCATCTGCCAGACTCTCGCCCACTCACTTAGACTATCGATATCCCTTTGCAGACTTTCAGCGTCCTCTGCACAGTTTGCTCTTCCACCCATCTAAGTGTCATCTGCGAATTTTGACACACTACACTTTGTCCCCAACTCCAAATCATCTATGTCAATCGTAAACAATTGCTGTCCAAAAACTGATCCGTGAGGCACACCACCAGTCACTGATCACCAACCATAAAAACACCCACTTACCCCCACTCTTTGCTTTCTGTTAGTCAACCAATCCTCTATCCATGCTAATATGTTACCTGTAACACTGTGCACTTTTATCCTATGGAGCAGTCTTTGGTGCAGCACCTTGTCAAATGCTTTCTGGAAATCCAGATACACCACATCCACAGGTTCCCCCATTGTCCATTGCACATGAAATGTTCTCAAAGAATTCCACCAAATTAGTCAAACATGACCTGCCCTTCATTAACCCATGAAGGGCAGGGTGGACCACCTACTTTGTCCTCAAGCAGTAAATTGCCGTTCCGAACATTTTAAAGGCATTTGCGGGGCCGATAAATGCCTCTGTAATGGTGGAGTGCGTGTTGCACTTCACCCCGAGGGATTTTTTTTGTTTTCAGTGTAAACGGCGACGGAGCAATGGGAGCAGCGGGTGCTCCAGCAGGAATCAAACTCCAGAAACATCCAGCTCCAGCAACAGCCAGCTCCAGCAGTAACCAATTGCAGCAGGAAGAAACTCCAGCAGCAACCAGCTCCAGCAACAACCAGCTCCAGCAACAACCAGCTCCAGCAACAACCAACTCCAGCAGCAAACAGCTCCAGCAACAGCCAACTCCAGCAGCAAACAAACTCCAGCAGCAACCAGCTCCAGCAACAACCAGCTCCAGCAACAGCCGGCTCCAGCAGTAACCAACTGCAGCAGGAAGAAACTCCAGCAGCAACCAGCTCCAGCAACAACCAGCTCCAGCAACAACCAACTCCAGCAGCAAACAGCTCCAGCAACAGCCAACTCCAGCAGCAACCAACTCCAGCAGCAACCAGCTCCAACAACAGCCAGCTCCTGCAGCAACCAACTCCAGCAGCAACCAGCTCCAACAACAACCAGCTCCAGCCACGACCAACTCCAGCAGCAACCAGCTCCAACAACAACCAGCTCCAGCAACAACCAGCCGCAGCAACAACCAACTCCAGCAGCAAACAGCTCCAGCAACAGCCAACTCCAGCAGCAACCAAATTCCAGCAGCAACCAGCTCCAGCAACAACCAGCTCCAGCAACAGACAGCTCCAGCAGTAACCAATTGCAGCAGGAAGAAACTCCAGCAGCAACCAGCTCCAGCAACAACCAGGTCCAGCAACAACCAACTCCAGCAGCAAACAGCTCCAGCAGCAACCATCTCCAGCAGCAATAAGCTCCAATAACAACCAGCTCCAGCCACGACCAACTCCAGCAGCAACCAGCTCCAACAACAACCAGCTCCAGCAGCAACCAGCTCCAGCAACAACCAACTCCAGCAGCAACCAGCTCCAGCAACAACCAGCTCCAGCAGCAAACTGCTCCAGAGCTCCAGCAACAGTAAGCTACAGCAGCAACCAGCTCCAACTACAACCATAAGACCATAAAACATAGGAGCAGGATTAGGCCACTCGGCCCATCGAGTCTGCTGCGCCACTCAATCACGGCTGATATTTTTCCCCATCCCCATTCTGCTGCCTTTTCCCCATAGCCCCTGATCCCCTTATTAATCAAGAACCTATTTATTTCTGTCTTAAAGACACTCAATGACCTGGCGCCCACAACCTTCTGCGGCAAACTGTTCCGCAGATTCATCACTCTCTGGCTGTAGAAATTCTTCCTCATCTCTGTTTTAAAGGGATTGTCCCTTTAGCCTGAGGTTGTGCCCTCTGGTTCTAGTTTTTCCCACTAGTGGAAACATCCTCTCCACATCCACTGTATCCAAGTGTCGCAGTATCCTCTAAGTTTCAATAAGATCTCCCCTCATCCTTCTAAACTCCAACGAGACCAGAACCAGAGTCCACAACCGTTTCTCACACGACAAGCACTTCAATCCAGGGATCATTCTTGTGAACATCCTCTGGACTCTTTCCAAGGCTAGCACATCCTTCCTTAGACATGGGGCCAAACCGGTTCACAATAGCCCAAATAGGGCCTGACCAGAATCTTATACAGCCTCAGAAGTACACCCCTGCTCTTGTATTCAAACCCTCTCAACATTAATGCTCACATTGCATTTGCCTTCCTAACTGCCGACTGAACCTGCACGTTATCCTTAAGAGAATCTTGAACAATAACTCCCAAGTCCCTTTGTGTTCCTGGTTTCTTAAACATTTTCCCATTTCGAAAACAATCTGTGCCTCTATTCCTCCTTCCAAAGTGCATAACCTCACACTTTACCACATTGTATTCCATCTGCCACTTCCTTGCCCAATCTCCTAACTTGTCCAAGTGCTTCCGCTTTTGCATTGCCAGTGTCTGGGTGGAGATGTTCTTTCTGCAATTTCACCCTCATCCTTATTCACATATCAGGCTGTGCTGCACTCACCGTGGCAAAACACATCAGGACATTGATCCTTTTCAACTCTGTAACCACGTGTCTGAAACCTGCTCACCTCCCAGCAATCTCCATCCAGACTGGTTTGTACCGATGGGATAATCTTCTCCTTCCATCCTGAGGGAACAGGACCTCCCGCCGAGCCCGAGCAGCCGGGAGGAGTCCCTCCAGGGAGGAAATAGTGCTTGGGGAGCAACCCTTGCTCTGCTTTCTGTCCTTTCAGCCCCTCGTTCAGTAAGCAGAGCTCCCTCGCTGCTTCCTCCAGAGCTGCTGTGTTTGAAAGTCCTGCAGGCTGCCTTTGGAGATGGTGGAGATGCCGCACACATGAGGACAGCCTAAACCGAGATGTTGGATTTATGTCACATTATCAGTAACCCCCACAGCTTGACTCCTGGACTTGCAGAATCTCACTAGCTGTTCTGTCTGGAGACAATACACATCTCTTTAACCGGTGTTTAATGCTCCCTCCACCCACACTGTCTGTACCTTTAAGACCTGGCTGGCTTTAGGGATTCGCATTCTAATCAGTATTCTGTAACTTGATGTTGTGTCTCTGTGCACTGTTTGAGAGCACATTTCCACTCCATCTGACGAAGGAGCAGCGCTCCGAAAGCTTATGGTATTTGCCACCAAATAAACCTGTTGGACTTTAACCTGGTGTTGTGAGACTTCTTACTTTGGAGATGGTGCCAGCATTGCCTGAACCGGGACTGCCCCCTGCCCAGGCTGCCTCAGTGGGCAGCTCCCCCTGCCTGCCAACCGTTAATTGTCTGCCTCTGACAACATCACCTTCATAATTCTGCCTATCCTGCCCACACGGACACACCACCCATTTCCAATCCCCATGCTGGGTCTTCAGAGCTTCTGGTAAAATCACAGCCATTAACTTCAAACTCACCACAAACTGCATTCCCAAAGCACTGGCCATCCCATGTCCCTCCCGAGCCACTCCGAGTAAGGACATGGGGATGTTGTGATTATGGTCCTGTCCCATCATCACTTTTATCATTTAATCACTCCTGTAATTCCAATTTGTCCTTTCTTTGTTTCTTCCCCAGCCACCCACCGCTGTCACTTCAAACCTGTCATTTCACTGCCCGTTCCCAGTTCCAATGGAAGCACAAACTTTACCCCAGTTTCTCTCTTCACAAATATTTAGCTAAGCCGCTGAGCATTTCCAGTTTATTATATTTATATTTCATTTTCAGCATTGAGTATTTATTCATTCTACAGAAATGCAAGTTGTGTTTTTGGAATGTCTCATACAATACATTATTATTGTTATTAACAGTATTATATAAAACACTGGGGATTGAACCTGATTCCTGTTATTTCTCTCTCTGGTCTCCAGTCTGGATAATAACGCTCTCACAGATGCTTGTGCTGAGGATCTCACCTCCGCTCTCTGTACAAACCATTCACTGGGGTTTCTGAACCTGGGATTAAACTCCTTCACAGATCAATCTGTCCCTGCTCTCCACCGCCTCATACTGACCTGCAGGAGTCTGGAATGGATCTCGTGAGTGTTTGTGTTAATTTTTAGTGTAACAATTAAAATATAAATGGATTTAAAATATAAATGAGTCTGAATCATCCAAGCAGCAGCAATGGTAAGCAGATTGTCGGTATGTGTGAAAATCCCCCCAACCTGAAACTGCTGCATATTTCTCCCAGAATCTTCAGCACTGCGACATCGGGAGCTCCACCAGACCAGACTAGAGTCGGTGAAGAGAGAGCACACACCCTATTCACAGCACAGTGACCCCGGGGAGCTCCATCACAGCAGACTAGATTCGAGGAAGAGAGAGCACACACCCTATTTACAGCACAGTGACCCCGGGGAGCTCCATCACAGCAGACTAGAGTCGAGGAAGAGAGAGCACACACCATATTTACAGCACAGTGACCCCAGGGAGCTCCATCAGAACAGAATAGATTCGTCAAAGAGAGAGAGCACGCACCCTATTTCCAGCACAGTGACCCTGGCGATCTCCATCAGAGTAGAGTGGAGTCGTGGTAGAGCGAGCACACCTTATTTACAGCAGTGACCCCGGGGAGCTCCATAAGTGTGAGTTGATTGGGGGAGTGAATGCGTTGGTGTGTCGCTGGATGAATGGTTAGTCAGGGAGCTAGGGAGAGGTTTAAGGATTAATTCTGGGTGTCGGGAGGGTGGTCGAGTTGTATTGTGTTGGGTTGGAGGGTTAATCAGCAGCTTGGATGGTGGCTGGGAGTTGGTAATGTTGTTGGGTGTTTAATCAGATGTGGTTGCATGGTCGGGGGTTGGGATTGGTGAATAGCTTTGGAGAGTAGTGGGTTGGGGTTGGTTCTTGAGTAATCAGTTTAAGTCAGAGATATAGTCAAGAATGTATTCAAGAGGCGGCTGGATACAGCACTCGGGGTCAACAGGATCAACGGTTATGGGGAGAAAGCAGGATTAGGCTATTGAGTTGGACGATCAGCCATGATTGCGATGGATGGTGGAGCAGGTTCGAAGGATCAAACGGCCTCCTCCTGCTCCTATCTTCCATGTTTCTATGTCCGGTCAGGAGAGGTTGGGACAGATGAGGACAAGTTGGGAGGTTTAGTCAGATTTGTTCAAGGCCTAGTGGGAGGTAGTCGGGCTGGAGGGAGGTAGCGATGATTAAGGGGAGTGACAGCCTGTCAGGGGGAGATACCAGCAGCAGCCAGGCCTGTGACACCACAGCTGGTTCTTTCCTGTAGCATCTGTACCCTGGAACATTAAACTGCCAGTCCTGTCCCTCCCTTAGCCATGTTTCAGTAATTGCTATAATATCCCAGTCCCATGTACCCATCAATGCCCTGATTTCATCTGCCTTGCCCATCAGGCCTCTTTCATTGAAATCAATGCAGTTTAATCTGGACTTCCCTTGCTCTCTGTCTTGCTTCTGTCTGATGTGCCTGGTAGTAGGATTACTGACACTGCCTTTACTGGTTCTGCTGTGGGACAGGGTCGGGCAAAGAGCAAGCGAGCAGTAGTAATAGGGGACTCGCTAGTTAGAGGCACAGACAGGTGTTTCTGTGGCTGCAATTGAGACTCCAGGATGGTGTGTTGCCTCGCTGGTGCCAGGGTCAAGGACGTCTCTGAGCAATGGCAGGGCATCCTTCAGGGGGAAGGTGAGCAGCCAGAGGTCGCTGTACATATTGGTACCAACGACATAGGAAAAGGGATGAGATCCTGCAATGTAAATATAGAGAGTTAGGCAGAAGGCTAACGTGTAGGACCTCGAAGGTAGCAATTTCAGGACTACTATCGGTCCCACGTGCTAGTGGGAGTAGGAATAGGAGGATCAGGCAGATGTGTGCCTGGCTTGAGAGCTGGGGCAGGGGGCAGGGATTTAGATTTTTGGATCATTGGGATCTTTTCTGGGGTAGGGCTGACCTGTTCAAGAGGGATGGGTTACATTTGAACTGGAGAGGGACTAACATCCTGGCGGGAAGATTTGCGAGAGCCGCTCGGGTGGGTTTAAACTAGTTTGGCGGGGCGGGGCGGTGCGGGGGGCGGGGGCGGGGGATCCAAAGCAGTAGGGAGACAGAAGAGAAGTTTGAGGACAGCAGGGAAGTTAAAGAGAGCACGATAATTAGTAAAGGCAGTGTCAGTAATCCTACTACCAGACAGATCAGACAGAAGCAAGACAGAGCAAGGGAAGTCCAGATTAAACTGCATTTATTTCAATGCAAGAGGCCTGACGGGCAAGGCAGATGAAATCAGGGCATTGATGGGTACGTGGGACTGGGATATTATAGCAATTAATGAAACATGGCTAAGGGAGGGACAGGACTGGCAGCTTAATGTTCCAGGGTACAGATCCTATAGGAAAGATAGAACAGGAGGTAAGAGAGAAGGGGGAGTTGCACTTTTGATTAGGGAAAGCATCACGGCCGTACTGAGAGGGGATATATCCGAGGTTTCGGCCACTGAGTCTATATGGGTAGAACTGAGAAATAAGAAGGGGGAAAACACTTTGATAGGATTGTACTATAGGCCCCCAAATAGTCAGCGGAAATTGAGGAGCAAATATGTAAGGAGATTACAGATAGCACCAAGAAAAATAGGGTGGTAATAGTCAGAGATTTTAATTTTCCCAACATTGACTGGGACAGCCATAGTATTTGAGGGTTGGATGGAGAAACATTTGTTGAGCGTATTCAGGAGGAATTTCTCATTCAGTATGTGGATGGCCCGACGAGAGAGGGGGCAAAACTTGACCACCTCTTGGGAAATAAGGAAGGGCAGGTGACAGAAGTGAGGGATCACTTTGGGACCAGTGACCAGAATTCTATTAGTTTTAAGATAACTATGGAGAACGATGGGTCTGTCCCAAAAGTTAATATTTGAAATTGGGGCAAGGCCAATTTTGATGGTATCAGGCAGGAACTTTCAAACGTTAATTGGGGGAGTCTGTGGGAAGGAAGAGGGATGTTTGGTTAGTGGCATGCTTTCAAAAGTGTGTTAACCAGGGTTCAGGGTAAACACATTCCTCTCAGAGTGAAGGGCAAGGCTGGCAGAAGTCGCGAACCCTGGATGACTCGGGATATTGAGGCCCTGGTCAGGAAGATGAAAGAGGTACATGACGTGCATAGGCAGCTGGGATCAAGTGAATCTCTTGAAGAGTATAGAGCGTGTAGGAGTAGAGTTGAGAGAGAAATCAGGAGGGCAAAAAGGGGACACGAAATTGTTTTGGCAGATAAGGCAACGGAGAATCCAAAGAGCTTCGACAAATACATAAAGGGCAAAAGAGTGTTAGCGCGAGTGGGCGAACACGACCACTTCGGACTCAGAGTCAGGTTCAACAGCGGTACAGCTTTATTAACGTCGACGGAGGTGCAATCAGGACATACAAACAGCACTGTCCCGAAAGCACTCTGAAAGCCTGCCGCAATGGGCTGCAGTTATACTCGAAATTTGGCACGTCGTATGATTGAAATGTTAATGTTTTGATTACAGTATTTGACTCTGACCATTCTGTTTAATGGGTTTTTAGGTGCGGAGTTGATGTGTTAAGTCTGGTGATTGCCCAGTCTAGGGAGGTGGTAATTGTCAGAGATCTCCGGAGTTTCTTATACAATAGGTGTTTTATCGGGAAGTCTTTCATGTCTCGGAGACCTTCTGTTTGATAAGGGCTTCCTGATATCCTTGGAGCCAATTTAATTAAATGGAAGGTTATGCTAATGTGATTCCTGAGTTCCTTTGTCAGCCTTGTTTCTGCATTTTAAAAGACCTGCTTGTCTGTTCACACTTTGTGCCTGGGTGCTGCTTTGTCCTGTTTCATTTATTTGATTTTATTCTAAGAAATATTTAACCTAAGGAATCACAGAAATTTGTGTCTGCTTACAAGAGTAACAAGGGGGAGAGTAGGAGCTCTTAAGGATCAACAAGGTAATCTATGTGCGTATCCTCAAGAGATGGGCGAGATCGTAAATGAATATTTCTCATCAGCATTTACTATTGAGAAAAGCATGGATGTTAGGGAACTTGGGGAAATAAATACTGATGTCTTGAGGAGTGTACATATTACAGAGAAGGAGGTGCTGGAAGTCTTAAAGCACACCAAGGTAGATAAATCTGCGGGACCTGATGAGATATATCCCAGGACGTTGTGGGAGGCTAGGGAGGAAATTGCGGGTCCCCTAGCCGAGATATTTGAGTCATCGATAGTCACAGGTGAGTTGCCAGAAGATTGAAGAGTGGCAAATGTTGTGCCTTTGATTAAAAAGGGCTGCAGGGAAAAGTGTGGAAACGACAGGCCAGTGAGCCTCTCAACTGTGGTGGGTAAATTGTTGGAAGGTATTTTGAGGGGCAGGATCTACAGGCATTAGAGATACAAGGACTGATTAGGGACAGTCAGCATGGCTTTGTGAGTGGAAAATCATGTCTCTCAAATTTAATTGAGTTTTTTTTAAGAGGTAACCAAGAAGGCAGATGAGGGCAGTGCAGTTGATGTCGACATGAACTTTAGCAAGGCCTTTGACAAGGTACCGCATGGTAGGCTGTTGCATGAAGTTAAATCTCACGGGATCAAGGGTGAGGTATCCTAATGGATACAAAATTGGCTCCTTGACAGAAGCCAGAGGGTGGTTGTCGAGAGTTGTTTTTCAAACTGGAGGCCTGTGAGCAGCGGTGTGCCTCAGGGATCAGTGCTGGGCCCACTGTTATTAGTCATTTATATCAATGATTTGAATGAGAATATAGGGGGCATGGTTCGTAAGTTTGCCGATGACACCAAGATTGGTGGCATGGTGGACAGTGAGGAAGGCTATCTCCAATTGCAGCGGGATCTTGATCAATTGGGCCAGTGGGCTGACGAATGGCAGATGGAGTTTAATTTAGAGAAATGCAAGGTAATGCATTTTGGTAGATTGAACCAGGGCAGGACTTACTCAGTTAATGCTAGGGCATTGGGGAGAGTTACAGAATAAAAAGATCTCTGGGTACATGTTCATAGCTCCTTGAAAGTGGAGTCACAGGTGGACAGAGTGGTGAAGAAGGCATTCGGCATGCTTGGTTGCATTGGTCAGAACATTGAATACAGGAGTTGGGACGTCTTGTTAAAGTTGTACAAGACATTGGTAAGGCCACACTTGGAATAGTGTATGCAATTCTGGTCACCCTATTATAGAAAGGATATTATTAAACGAGAAAGAGTGCAGAAAAGATTTACTCGGACGCTACTGGGACTTGATGGATTGTGTTATAAGGAGAGGCTAATAGACTGGGACTTTTTTCCTTGGAGCGTAGGAGGCTGAGGCATGACCTTATAGAGGTCTATAAAATAATGAGGGACTTAGATCAGCTAGATAGTCAATATATTTTCCCAAAGGTAGGGGAGTCTAAAACTAGAGGGCTCAGGTTTAAGGTGAGAGGGGAGAGATACAAAAGTGTCCAGAGCTGCAATGTTTTCACACAGAGGGTGGTGAGTGTCTGGAACAAGCTGCCAGAGGTAGTAGTAGAGGCGGGTACAATTTTATATTTTAAAAAGCATTTAGATAGTTACATGGGTACGATGGGTATAGAGGGATATGGGCCAAATGCGGGCAATTGGGATTAGCTTCGGGGTTTAAAAAAAAAAGGATGGCATGGACAAGATGGGCCGAAGGGCCTGTTTCCATGCTGTAAACCTCTATGACTCTATGAGTGGGTCTAGTCAGACTGTGGGAGGTGTAGTATGGGGATCAGTGGGAAGTGATTGGGGGACTCGGTTGTGCTATTCAGGTATTAGTCCAGGCGGTGAACTGTCTAACATTACCTGAGTAACTATCCAGGTAAATTTTGTGGATCTGTCCCAAGTATCTGACTCTAACTGTAGCAGGGGGATTCCCCAATAGTAGTTAATACCTCTGGGACAATTCCCAGGTAGATCAGTGCGTCAGGACATCTTCGGATGTGTGTCTGATGTCTGGCGATCCAGAGATCTGAAGGTTTGTCCCATTAACTCCAGTCTCCTGTTATTTACTCTGTTGTTCAATCTGCTTATTTCCTGTTTCATGTTTAATCTGTTTCAGGCTGGAGATGAATCGGTTCAGTCCAAATGGAAAGAGTTGTTGCGGAGATCCAGACGGGGACCCGAGTGTGAAAGTGTGAACATTTCAGTCCATAAACATTGCTGCTCCACCGGTTACAGTGAAATCCTGAATTGTGAAGTTCTTCGACAGCTCCTTCCAAACCCTTCATTCCTGCCCCTCTCCCTCCCTATTCCATCAGCCCCTACAGTCTGGCAGTGATTTCCCTGCTTTCCTGGTTTCCCAGCTGTAAAACTGTTGCAGTTTTAGTCTCCACATTGAAGGAAAGATTGCTGCAAACCATTGTTTAAGCAGCAATGTGTTGTCAGTGTTCTCAGCAACAGAGCCTTCAACCTCCTTTCAAAAGGGAGCAGCAAAGATCATTCTCCAGAGAGAGAACGGAGTGTGTGGATCTGATTCTGAAAGTACCCAGCAGACGGTAGATTGGTCAATCTTGTCAGAGTTTCCTCGGTCTCTGTGAATGAATTAAAGGCTCCACCAGCCTCTCCTCAAAACCTCTTTCACTATCTTGAGATTAAAGTGACACAATCCCACCATCTGCTGGCGGTTCTTGGCTACTGCAGGCGCTGTGCTACGTGAGCCTCAGACAAGTTGAGTAAGTCCCATGTCTGCATCTGGGAACCGGTTACTGCAGCGTGAATATTGAACAATATTGACAGGGATTGGAGTTTGCAGCAGGAACCCCGGCTGGTGAATTAACCCATTTATCACCAGACACTGTACATGAACTCCGTTCCCCCATTCCCTATGGGAGATATTGTCTGGAGATTGTAGTTGGGGATGATCTCAGACTGTAATGTGTACATTTGATGCAGTTATCAGACACTAATTCCATTCAGAATGGGAGTGGGTAAACTCTGCTGCACTCTGTAATTCCTGTGTCAGACATTGTCAGTGTTTAATCTTCCACAGGGGATCTTGCTAACGGTTCTTTTAATGTTTCCAAGATAATTGTCTCAACCTCACAGACTGATTCTTTTAAAATTGGGAATACGAACATTTTAAGACACAATTACAACCTTTAATCACAATTTGTCCGTGCTCGAACTGAAAATAATTTCCAAACAAACTATTTCCCTTTTGCAGCTCGTGCTTTGCAATTCCACAGGTTTCGGTGATACAGAGAGCAACTCCATTGGAATCCAAATGCTCCCATTCCACTCTCGTTCCCCGTTTACCCTGCCAATTATCAACCTCAACAAAAGCTCCCACATATTTATCTGGGACAAAGAACAAAGAACAAAGAACAATACAGCACAGGAACAGGCCCTTCGGCCCTCCAAGCCCGCGCCGCTCCCCGGTCCAGGATTGAATCCTGAATCCAGGATCCCCGCCCAATTTTCCAGCCTATCTACATACCAATATCCTATCCAAAGAGCTGTCCCTCACAGCTACGATGCTTTGTTCATTACAACCTATTAACTCACCCCCACCCCCCCCCCCCCCATTCCAGACCATGTGATCTCCAGGGAGAGGCGAAAACCCAGAGTGAAAAACCCCAGGGCCAATATGGGAAAAGAAAATCTGGGAAATTCCTCTCCGACCCCCTGAGGCGATAGAAACGAGTCCAGGAGATCACAATGGCCCTGATCGGGAAATGCTTCCCAACGCTAGTCATTTCCACTTCCACAAACACCATATGAATTCCCTGCCCCCGAGACAGGTTCCCAACTATCCGCAGTCTCGCTCTGTACTGGCACCAGCAAGATGATCATAAAATGAAGCCTTGAAACGAGAAACAACGAACAATTAGCCCGCGCCGCTCCCTGGTCCAGACTAGACCACTCTTTTGTATCCCTCCATTCCCACTCCGTTCATATAGCTGTCTAGATAAGTCTTAAACGTTCCCAGTGTGTCCGCCTCCACCACCTTGCCCGGCAACACATTCCAGGCCCCCACGACCCTCTGTGTGAAATCTGTCCTTCTGATATCTGTGTTAAACCTCCCCCCCTTCACCTTGAACCTATGACCCCTCGTGAACGTCACCACCGACCCGGGAAAAAGCTTCCCACCGTTCACCCTATCTATGCCTTTCATAATTTTATACACCTCTATTAAGTCTCCCCTCATCCTCCGTCTTTCCAAGGAGAACAACCCCAGTTTCCCCAATCTCTCCTCATAACCAAGCCCCTCCATACCAGGCAACATCCTGGTAAACCTCCTCTGTACTCTCTCCAAAGCCTCCACGTCCTTCTGGTAGTGTGGCGACCAGAACTGGACGCAGTATTCCAAATGCGGCCGAACCAACGTTCTATACATCTGCAACATCAGACCCCAACTCTTATACTCTATGCCCCGTCCTATAAAGGCAAGCATGCCATATGCCTTCTTCACCACCTTCTCCACCTGTGACGTCACCTTCAAAGATCTGTGGACTTGCACACCCAGGTCCCTCTGCGTCTCTACACCCTTTATGGTTCTTCCATTTATCGTGTAGCTCCTCCCTACATTATTCCCACCAAAATGCATCACTTCGCATTTATCAGGATTGAACTCCATCTGCCATTTCCTTGCCCAAATTTCCAGCCTATCTATATCCTTCTGTAGCCTCTGACAATGTTCCTCACTATCTGCAAGTCCTGCCAGTTTTGTGTCGTCCGCAAACTTACTGATCACCCCAGTTACTCCTTCTTCCAGACAGTTTCAGTGTTGACTCTGGTGAAGCAGGGTGTCCATTCCTTAACCCACAACACACACACACACGGTAAATGTTACTTCAATTATGTCTGGAACAGTTACAATCCTGAATGCACAGATTGATTAAAGTGATTCCAATCCAAAGGTGGAATGTGTTTCTGATTTATAATCTCAATCACACAGAGGCACTGACATTCCCACACAAGAACACACAATCACAAGCATAATCTCACACACGCGCGCGCACACACACACAGCAACACACAGACTGGCACAATCATGGAATCAGACATAATCATACGCATACACACGTCTGTGTGTCGTGGGACGGCACGGTAGCACAGTGGTTAGCACTGCTGCTTCACAGCTCCAGGGTACCGGGTTCGATTCCCGGCTCGGGTCACTATCTGTGTGGAGTTTGCACATTCTCCTCGTGTTTGCGTGGGGTTCCTCCGGGTGTTCCGATTTCCTCCCACAGTCCAAAGATGGGCGGGTTAGGTTGTTTGGCCAGGTTATAAAGTGTCCCTTCGAGTCCTCGGATGCGTAGGTTAGAGGGATTAGCGGGTAAAATATGTGGGGGTAGGGCCTGGGTGGGATTGTGATCGGTGCAGACTCGATGGGCCGAATGGCCTCCTTCTGCACTGTAGGGTTTCTATGTTCTATGTTCTGTGCATCCTACACACATCCCTCCAGACACACGCACACAAATTCTCACCCACACACTTATTCACACACTGACAAGCTCACACGCATGCTCACGGGCACAGAGATACACACTCTCACAAACACACACGTACAAACCCAGACACCTCCACACTCTTACTCCACGTACTGACACACAAAGAGACTTACAGAGAGAAACACAGAATCTCCCTTAAATACACATAACACGCAGCCATACGCCCAGAGAAACACACATCACAAACACATGCATTACAGCGGTTAATGAATTCTCAGCACCCCATCACCAAATGAAATTTAAGTTGGACATTTCCTCTGAAACTGACATCTCGAGAACGAAAGCAAAAAAGGAACACTGGCCCAACATTGCACAAGACCGGAGCCTCGGAAATGCAGTTTGTTCATTCCTTGTTCTTTATACCTCGCTGAGCAGATGCAGAAATATAGCATAGAAAGCTAGAATTCACAATTTCAGTCTGTCCCTGCACACTCACCTTAGCTTTATTTATTTTTTGAATGCATGATCTATTTTGGATTATCCCAAAGATCTCAGGACAGATGCATGATGTCAGATATTACCATTATTAATAAAACTGTTTATTTTACCATGACAGATGTTACCTGGTGTTTGTCAGATTGTTGCTTTCCATCCATCTACAGTTGCAGATGCCAGCGCTGAAAAGTGGATAGATATTCTATACCATTAAAAGCATCACGTTGAACCGGGGAAATTCTTCAAAGACTATGAATTAATCACTTTCTAATTAGTATCATTTCTTCAGAACAAACTATTCATATCATCTATTATTTCAATGTAAACTAACTTTATTGTGTTGTCTGCGCTGTGCTAGTTTTAACTTAATGCTGCTCAGTATGTGACATGATCTGTGTTATTGAGTCATGGAACAGAAAGGGTTAATGCTGCTGCTCTGTAATTGTAATGAATATTCCTAATTTTATAATCTGTATAGCTTTAGTTATTTACAATTAAATGCTATATGGTTAATTAGTTAAATGCTCATTGGGAATCATTGGAATGCTGAAACTAATAGGTACACAAGCTAATAAAGAGCGGGGGACTCGTGTAAATACTGTAGCTAACAGTGGAACTAAAAAGAACATAAAATACAGGAGCAGAATTCAGCTATTCTGCTCATCGAGTCTACTCCACCATTTAATCACGGCTGATAAGTTTCCAACCCCACTCTCCTGCCTTTTCCCCAAAATATTTGATCCTCTTACCAATCAAGAACGTGTCTATCTCTGTCTTAAATACACTCAATGATAGAGTGAGAGGAAGAGGAGGCGAAGAGTGAGTGAGGGTGAAGGGAGAGAGGGGAAAGTGTGAGGGGAGAGCACGATGGGAGATAGTGTGAGGGGGGAGTAGGTGAAGTGCGAGGGAGAGAGATACTGAGAGGAGAGAGAGATGGAGAGTGTGTGATGGGGAGAGTGAGAGGAGAGAGAGTAAGGGGCCAGGTGTGATGGGGTGAGAGATTAATGGGGAGACATTGTCGGGGAGAGAGTGAGCTGGAGTAAGAGTGAGGGGGAAGAATGAGGGGGGAAATGAGGAGGAAGGATTGAGGGGGAGAGTGAGGGGGAAGTAAGTGATGGGGAGGGATTGAGGGGATGAGAGGCTGAAGGAGAAGAGTGAGAGGTCGAGTGAGGGGGAGAGAGTGAGGGAGAAAGAGAGTGAGGGGGAGACTGCGTGCGAGAGTCTAGGGGTGAGAGGGAAGATATTTAGGGGAATAGAGTGCGATGCAGAGATTGAACGGGAGATATTGTGAGGGGTAAAGAGGGTGAGGGGGGTGATTGTGAGTGGGAGAATGTGAGGGTGGATAGAGTGAGGGTAAAGGTAGTGAGGGAGAGAGTAGGTGAAGAGCGAGTGAGGGGAAGAGTGAGAGGAGAACGAGGGAGGGGAGAGAGGGAAGAGCGTGATGGGAGATCAATTGAGTGAAGAGAGCGCGGGGAGATAGGCAAAGAGAAGGTGAGGAATGAGTGAGGGAGAGAAGAGAGAGAGAGTGATGTGGAGAGAATAAGGGGAGGGGGACTGAAGGGGAGAGAGTGACACGAGACAGAGTGAGGGGCAAGCCTAAATGAAGTGTGAGTGAGGGGAGAGAGAGTGAGGGGCAGAGAAACAGTGAGGGGAATCAAGAGTGAGGGGAAGCGAGAGAGTGAGGAGAGTGTAAGTGATCGTAACAGGGTAAGGGAAGAGAGTGTGAGCAGGAGAGAGGCTGAGGGGATGGAGAGTAGAGGGGAGTGTCTGAGGTGGGATAGTGTGATAGCAGACTGAGGGGGAAGATCGTGAGGGGGAGAGCATGGGGGAGTGAGTGAAGGTGAAGAGTGAGAAGGAGGAAGAGGGGGGAGAGAATGAGGGGAGAGCGAGGCGGAAGTGTGAGGGGAGAGAGACTAAGGGAGGGAAGGTAAAGGAGAGTGTGAGGCGGGTTGAGTGTGAGGGCAGAGACTGAGGGGGAAGCGAGTGAAGGGGAAGGGATTGAGGGGGAGAGAATGAGGGGCAAGAAAGTGAGGGGGAAGAAAGTGATGTGGAGAGAATCTGAAGGGAGAGAACGAGGGAGAGTGAGGGGGAAGAAAGTAAGGAGGAGAGAGGTTGAGTGGAGATAGGGGAGGAAGTGAGAGGGGAAGTTGAGAGGGAGGGAGTGTGAAAAAATTGAGGGGCAGAGTGAGGGTGAGAGTGAGGCAGAAATTGGGGGCGGAAGGCAGTGAGGGCACGAGAGGCTGATGGAGAAGAGAATGAGGGGTGAGGGGGAGATATAGTGTGGGTGAACAGAGTGGGGGGAGACGGTGAGTGTGAGAGTGCGAGGGGAAAGATTTAGGGGAATAGAGTGTGGTGAAGAGATCGAACGGGAGATATTGTGAGGAGAGAAGGGAGGAGGAGTGAGGGAGAGAGAGTCAGAGGAGGGAGAGTGATAGGGAGAGATAAGGGGAGAGGGACTGACGGGGAGAGAGTGAGAGGAGATTGAGTGAGGGGGAGAGAGTGAGGGTGGAGAGCAAAGGGAGATGGAGTGAGGGGAGAGAGAGTGATGGGCAGAGCGAGTGAGGGGACAACAGAGGGCGAGTGAGGGGGAAAGAGTGAGGGAGACAGAGTGGCAGGGAGATAGATTGAGGAGGAGAGACAGTGAGCGGAAGTGAGATAGTGAGTGAGGGGAACAGAATGACGGGGAGATAGATTGGAGAGAAGAGAGAGTGAGGGGGAGATAGATTGAAGGGAGAGAGGCTGAGGGGTAGGAAAGTAAAGGAGAATGTCTGAGGCGGGATAGTGTGATGGGAAAGACTGAGGGGGAGGACAATGAGGGGGAGAGAATGAGGGAAAATGTGAGGGGAGAGAGACTAAGAGATGGAAAGTAAAGGGAAAAGTGTGAGTCAGGAGAGCATGAGGGGGAGGAGAGGGGGAGAGGTGGGGGAGGGGTGGAGAGGAGGGGTAGAGGTGGCGGGAGGGGTGGAGAGGATGGGGGGGAGAGAGGGGGGAGGGGTGGAGAGGAGAGGTGGGGAGGTGTGGAGAGGAGGGGAGAGGTGAGGGAGGGGTGGAGAGGAGGGGGGAGGGGTAGAGAGGAGGGGGGAGGGGGGAGGGGGAGAGTGTGAAGGGGAGAGTGTGAAGGAGAGAGCAGGAGGGAGAAATGTGTGGATTTTGTTTTGCACTCACTTTCCTGCAATCCTTCCCCGCTCCCTCATCCATTTGTTTCTGTGTTGCATCTTGTATGAATGTCAGAGAATATCCCAATGTGATTTGTTGTTTTAATGGTAGGGGGAGGGTGAAAGGGGCAGGGTCTGGGGATCACTGGCTCCCTTTTCCCCCTCACTCCTTCCAGTCGTGTCTGGGGCAGTTTCGGGGCTGGAGAGGATTGTTCAGGTTCACTGGGGGAGGGGGGAGAAAACTGTTCTCTGTCCCCGAGGTTTAATGCAGCCTCTGTGACTAGGCCTCAATTCAAGGTCTAATCTCAGCAGGCCCTCAGAATGTCCTTTTGTATTTGCTTCATTCCCGAACACTGTCAGTGCTGAAGTGGGAGAACTCGATGGTTAAAAAAATAATAATTAAATTAATTCAGGGTGTGATTGTTGGTTTTCCTGCTCTCTCTCTCTCTCTCCCCTATCGTTCTCCTTTGATTGTGAGTTATCAGAGAGAGAAATGGGAAATGGAGGGTAACAGTGAGAGAGGGGGGAACTGGAAGGAACTGGAATCTTGCTGTGCACATTTTCCCTGCAGCCTATCCTGCTGGGAGACCATGGTTCCGCTCCCCAAGTTCAGTGTACTGACAACTGACTGTGATTGCTTCCATCTCCCACGACTGCCCCCAGCCTCATTTCTCAATGTGAATCAGTGATCAACGCAAACAGTGGTCAGAGGGTGACATGATTTAAAATGGTCAGAGAGAAATCTTTCAGAGAGCATTTCAATCCAGATTCATCGTCAGAGAGAGAGAGAGATTATCCAAAGCAGGCGCGCGCGAGAGAGGAGGGCGATGGGTACGTACAGAGATAGGGGGTGGGGGGGGGGGCGGCTGGGATAAACAGGCAGAGAGAGAGAGAACAGAGATGGATCATCAAATGCAGGAGAGAGAGAGAGGAGGGGGTGGATAGGGACGGAGATGGTGGAGGTAATAAAGGGAGGGAATCAGAGAGAGAAAAACAGAGAGGAGTGACTGTGCTAGAAGTGGTAGGTTCCCTGTTCATATCAAATGTAGAGACAGCACCGAACCTGGAGTGACTTGTCATTATTTTAACTGGGGAGGGGTGGAAGGAAGAGGGATGGATGGAGGGAGAAAGAGGGAGAGTTGTGGTCCCTCATTGCGCACTCGCTTTACTGAAATCCACACTTAAAATCACATTGTATCTGGACATTTTCAGACTGTGTGTGTGTGTGTGGGATCTTGCTGTGCGTTCATGCCCTGTGCCTCCTTATCCCCGCCCCATATTCCTCACACGACAACAGTGTCCACATTTTAAACATGAACGATTGAGGGAAAGGAGGGTGGGATATAGAGAGGAACAGGGTAAGGCAGAGCTGCAGAGAGAATGTTTTGATCGTGTTCTGACATGGGACACGGTTTAATTGGCCAATTGGACAGTGCCTGTGTTTTACTCTCATTAACGTCACGGTGCTGTGTAAGAGCACAGGGCAGCGCTTCAATCTACTTTGACTGAGTTTCTGTTTGTAACATTCTCAGTCTGCCTCTCTCACTGTGAAACATTTGGGAGGGAGAGGGAGCTGAAATTCAAATTCCTGTGCCTGGGGAAAGGCTTGTTCTCCATCCCAGAGTCCTACTTGTGTTTTTAGACAGGGTGGTGGGATTTGTGGATGGAATGGGTTGTTCAGTTTCACTAGGGGTGGGGGAGGGGGGTGCGGTTGGAGAGGGACTTGTTCTTTGCACCTGAGGTAGGCCTCAATTCAAAGCTTGTGTGACTAGGCCTCAATTCAAGGCCTGTGTAACTGGACCTCAATTCAAGGCCTGTGTGACTAGTTCTCATTCAAGTTATATGTGACTACACCTCAATTCAAGGTCAGTGTGACTAGGACTCAAGTCAAGGCCTGTGTGACTACTTCTTAATTCAAGTCCTATGTTACAAGGTCTCAATTCAAGGCCAGTGTGACTAGTTCTCAATTCAAATTCTGTGTGACTAGGCCTCAATTGAAGGTCAGTGTGACCTGGACTCAATTCAAGTTCTGTGTGACTAGATCCCAATACAAAACCTGCAGACAAGGCTCAGTTTAAGGCCTGTATGACTAGGCTTCAATTGAAGTTGTGTGTTACTAGGCCTCAATTGACGGCCTGCGCGACGAAGGCTCAATTGAAGGCCTGTGTGACTAGACCTCAATTCCAGTTGTATGTGACAAGCCCTCAATTCAAGGCCTTTGTGACTAGGCCTCAATTCAAAGCCTGTGATCCATTGTGATCCATTGTGCCATCCATTGTGATCATGGCTGATCATGGTTTCCTCCGGGTGCTCCCTTTCCCTCCCACAGTCAAAAGCTGTGAGGATTAGGTTGATGGGCGATGACAAATTGTCTCTAGTTTCTGAGGGATCAGCAGGGTAAGTGTGAGGTGTTATGGGATAGGGTGGGACTGTTATCGGTGCAGGTCTGCGATGGGCTGAATGGTCTCCTCCTGTTCCTATTTGCCATGTTTTCCTTGTGAAGAAACTCAGAAGAGGTTGTAGTCGGATCGATTTTCCCAAAACATAGATCCTTTAAGGCAGAACGAAACAAAGAGAAAAAAAAGCAGGGAGAAAATCAGTCTGCTTCTTAGCTTCCAAAAACGTAGCTGAAAGCCCAAAGGAAACAAACCCTATCACCCGACTCCCACAGCTTATCTACACCCCCCCCCCCCTCCCCCGCAATGACATTGCTCAAGCTGTAAGCTGCGGGGCATTTACATTGCTTTAAGGAACACCCACATGACAATGTCCAAGCCAAGAGTTCCCATTAGATGCATTTGTACTGTTCTAAAAGTGTTTGTGATTTGCAGTGATTGAAGGGGGAGGACTCTGGGATGGGGGCGCTGTGGTGAGACTGCAATTAATGTTGCTGCAACTGAAAGATACCTTTATACTGACAAAGACCCTGAAATTAATGGGGGCCCTGAATCTAATGGACACAAAATCTAACATAGACTTTGAAATATTGTTAACGCATACCAACATAAGCAGATCCTCCAATTCTAGTTGAAAACTGCCACACCACATCGCTGCAGCTAAAGAGAAATCCCACGGCTGCCCGTTTCACCACCTTCCATGCTTTGTTTGATTAGCGACAATCCTCCGCCCTGCTCTGCTACCATCATTTTGACTGCATTCCATCTCTATTACAATAGAGATATTCTTCAGCCAGTTCTGTTGCCATAATGACAGGCTCTCCCCCCAACGCCACCCCCCCTCCCCACTCTGTCATTCCCCTCCCAACCACCTCTCCAACTTTTCCTATCATAGATGAAGATGCACCACATGTTCTATTAGTGCAGGAATACTTGCTGCACATGGACAGCGACATAAACCAACCACACGCTGTCTACAACTTAAAGTAATTGGTCCAGTTACAAGTAAAATTAGGTATTGACTTTATGGGAAATTTCAATTATTCATCTATTTGAATCATTGGATAGATTTCACAATTCTACTGAAGGGATATTTTAGCATAGTTCTCACCTGCTGCCTGAACTTTGTCTGTGTTATTGCATAGATGCAAGTGTTTGTGCAGCAACTAAGAAGTTGAAGCATGGTGCCCAATTTTATGATAAAATAGTCCACAGCAATATCCGTAATCTGGAGAAACGTCATGCATGTCTGTATGGAATAAAACACCAGCAATGCCCATAACAGAATAAAATTCTCTGATATAGCAAAGAGTAAAATCATGGATTTCCTCCGTTTCTCCATTTCTGGATCAAAGTGAGTCTGCTCAATGCTCTGAGCATGGAGTCTTCTGCGGGCTCTGCTGGTCACTAAAATATTTCTGACCGTGAAGGTATTGAGCATTATAATCAGGACAAATGGAATACAAGGTGTTAAAATATATTGCAGCAATTCGATTGATACCCAAATAGGGGAGGTTATAAAGCCACTTATACGTCTACAAAGCCATAGTCCTTTTGTAAACGCATATGAACCTGTGAACGTAAAACACCAGAACATTTTTTTTTAAACAGCTCAACCCAGTTACTGTTCCCAGAGTCACCGCTGCAGATTTCACGGTGCAGTGTTTCCTTTTCAGCTTTCTGCAACATCTGGCCACAAATCTATCAAAGGTGAAAGTCACGGTGAATCAGACAGAACAGTCCGTTGCTATTTGAAGAAATGCAGTGTGGATATTGCACACTTTGAGAGAGCGCAGCAAATTAAAGAAATGTAAAAGATAAACACGTGGAATCTGTTTCAAAATCACGTCGAAGATAATGACAAATAGATCTGCTGTTGCCATGGCCACCAGGTAGTAAGTGACACATTTGGAGAGACCACATCTTCCACGGGTTAGTATTAACCCAGTAAGGAGGTTCGCTGCAAGAGAGTGAAATAAACAGTAAGACAGACAACGGGCATTGAACAAAGTAAACACTTTGATTAAAAATTTATTGAGATGTTCAGCGTTATTCCATTCACTTTTGTTTGCTAATATTCGGCCTGAACAAAAGAATAGAAACTGCGTGTGTGCGTCTGTGTGTGTGTATGTATGTGTGTGTGCATGTGTCTGTCTGTGTGTGCATGTGCATGTGTGTGTTTGTGTCTGTGTCTGTGTGTGCGTGCATGTGCATGTGTGTGTTTGTGTATGTGTCTGTGTGTGTGTGTGCATGTGTGTGTGTGTCTGTGTGTCTGTGTGTGTGTGCATGTGTGTGTGTGTGTGTGTTTGTGTATGTATGTGTGCGTGTGTGTGTGTGTGTCTGTGTGTGTGTTTGTGTATGTATGTGTGCATGTCTATATTGTATCAGAGAGACGGGGCAGAGCATGAGGCGAATGTGGGTGAGAGATTGTGGGAATGTGAAAGTGAGCATCATTGTATGTGTGAGAGAAAGGTGTGCAAGAGATAAAATGTGTGTGTCTGTGAGCGTGGGAAGCAGACAAGAGAATGTTTAAGTGTGTTTGTGAAAGTGCTCTTGCATGTGGAATTGGGAGTGTATGCGTGTTTGTGTGTGTGTGAGAGGGAAATAGACTTGGTGTTTTGCCATTGTTTGTGTGTCTCTGTCTAAGTGTGAGCGAGGCGGCTCGTGTATCTGTGTGTGTGGGAATGAGAAATTCGGTTTGTTCTTTTGTTGGAATTGGGAAATGAGTGAGTTGCAGAGAAAGTTTGAGTGTGGTTGTAATTGGGACAGCGTGAGTGTCTGGATTGTTCGTCTGCATCTGTCTGAGTCAGAGAATGAGTGATTGCGTGTGGGTGAGAGAGAGAGTGAGTGTGTGTGCGGGTGTATGTATTTGGTGGGGGGGATGGAAAGTGTAAGTTTATACTGTAGTGGGTGTGTGATTGTTACTGGGAGCGGGGGCGAGGGAATGAGTGTGTTTGTGGCAGCTGAGTGACAGAATATGCCTAGAAGTTGTTTGATGAGTTAGTGAGTGTGTGAGAGTTGGGCAGTACGAGTCGTTGGTGTTCACTGTGTTTTCTAATTGGAAAGCTGCGCATCCTGCTGCCAATGTATGACGTGGTGGAGAGAGTCAGTGTTGAATGTGTTACCTATCACTCCTGATGGTGCCAAGCTTCCTGAGTGTTGGTGAAGATGCACACATCCATCAAACGGATGATTAACACCGTATTGTCCGGAATTGTTCCTTGTAGATGCTGGACAGGTTTTGGAGATTGACCAGGTGAATTATCATCGGCAGGACACGTGACCTCTGATTGGCTCGATTCTCCGCAGTAATAATTTGGCTAATCCATCTCAGTTTCTGGTCGATGTTCACCTCCCCCGCGCTCCCCCCCCCCCCCCACCGGATCTAGATAGTGATTCAGTGATGGAAATTCTAATGAATACCGAGGGGGTGATGGTTGAATTCGCTGTTTTTGAAGGAAGCATCTAGCGAGCAGTTCCGTGGTGTGAATTATATTTTCAAATTTTCAGCCTCACCCTGGATATTGTTCAGGTTTTTCTGCATTCATAAATGGAATTCTTCAGTGTCCATGGAGGCAGAAATGATACTAAATATGATGAAATCTTCAGGCAACATCCCCAATTCTGATTTCATGATGAGAGGATGGTCAATGATGAAGCAGCTGCACTTGGCTGAGGTTAGGTTGGTAATTCTGAGGCCCTTCTGCAATAATGTACCTGGACTGACAAGACTGAGGTCCAACATTTCCAACCATCAGACATTGCGTTATGTCGGATCTGCAACATTCTCCCTGAATTCCATTGAATTCAGTTCTGCTTTTGCTGGTGTTCATTCATCCCAAATCAGGTCAACCACAGTCACGGTAACACACCCCTGAGTTCACCTGCTTAGTCCACTTTTTGGAGGCAATGACTTCAACAGCTCATTTAGCCTTGCAGAACACAAACTATAAGACTGTGAGCAGGTAAATGCTGAATAACTGCCACTGTGTAGCAATAGTCTTGGCACCTGCTGCTACATTTATCATAATCCGGACTAGACTGAAGGGGTGTTAATTGACTGGGGTTGATATGTCCTTCCCTTTCTCACCATAAGCAGCTGGGTATTTTGGCAGATTTCCAGCTAAATGCCAGCTGCTATATTTGCTCGCGCCGTGATATGTTCTGGATCATGGAATGTTGATGGAATGCTAGTTTAGTTTACACTTATTAGTTTCACAAGTCGGCTTGCATGAACACTGCATTGAAGATACTGTGAAAATCCCCTGGTCGCCACACTCGGGCATCTCTTGGGTACACTGAGGGAGAATTTAGCATGGCCAAAAATACCTAACCATCAGGTGTTTCGGACTGTGTGAGGAAACCGGAGCATCTGGAGGAAACCCATGCAGATGCAATGAGAGCCTGCAAACTCCACACAGACAGAGACCCGAGGCCGGAATCGGCCCAATGTCCCTGGTGCTGTGAGGCAGCAAAGCTAACCACTGAGCCATCGTGCTGCAGGTCACTGCCTGTCACTGTCTTCGGAGTATACAGTGGCGACAGCCGTTTCTCCTCGTAAGAAGGAGTGAATCTAGTTGGTTGAAGAAAATTATATGTGAAACTGGGGACCTCAAGTGAAGTCAGATACGTTTTATCCACACGTTTGGTTTAAGTTTCCTAAACACACTGCAGCCTTTCATCTTGCACTGATGTGCTGATACTGGTGGTGACTCATCCTCCACGAAGTTATTGATTTGACCAGCGCCATTCAAGACTGGATCTTCAGGACTGCAACATTTAGATCTGCTCTATTGGTTGTGGTATTGTTTGGCTCTGTCTATCACTCACTACATGTGCTGTTTGCCAGTCAATTCATCTCGTGTTGCAGACTCACCGAACTGATATCTCTTTATCTTGCAACATATCCGCTGCAGCTCTCGGTCTGCTGCACCTCCTGTCTGCGCTCCTGCGCTCTCATTAACCCGAGATGATCCAGGCTTATTGGGAATGTTGGACCTGCGGTCTTCCGGGCCAGGGATCTGAGAACAGTGGTTACAACTGAACAGACCAACTTTCGAAAAAGTGACTCAAATCACATGGAATGGCTGTTTGTGATCGCGTTAAGACC
The DNA here is from genome assembly GCF_964213995.1 of Mustelus asterias. Taxonomy (NCBI): domain Eukaryota; kingdom Metazoa; phylum Chordata; class Chondrichthyes; order Carcharhiniformes; family Triakidae; genus Mustelus; species Mustelus asterias. The sequence continues at coordinate 456,088 of NW_027590091.1, read as the reverse complement.
AGTCCAAACAATGACACAGTTCAAGCAGCCTCGTGTGAAATCCAGCATGGAATTTGCTCGCCGCGCTTTCACTCGATTTATTGGATCTTTGCTTCCACAACAACGCACTAATGAACCTCAAGTGCCAAATCTTTTTTGATGGGGAATGATACAGAAGAAGAAAAACTATCATGTTTAATTTATTCAGAGAATACTTGACGTAAAATATTTGCAAACAAATAGGGATAGAAAACAATTACTGTTACTTACCTGAGGGAGGGTTAAATTATGAAAATGCAATGAATTGTGGAGCTACCAGATTAGAACATATGTAGGTTACTGACTTCACTGGTACACGGAAGAAAAATGTGAACGTGGAAATTTCAGAGCTGTTGACCATAATACTAAACTTTTCCGGGGACTCAGGGCGGTGCCGGAGGATTGCGGAATTACTGATGTTATGCGCTTGTGCAAAGCAGGTTGATCGATGTGACCAGCAAATACAGACCAGTGAGTTTAACTTCAGCGGTGCAAAAACTTCCAGAAACAGTTATTCCCGGTGCAATTCCTAGTTAAATGACGAATTGAATGTTGATTAACAAGAGCAGCATGAATATTTAAAGTAGAAACCGTGTTAACTAAGTTGCTGGAGTTCTCCGAAGAGGCAACAGAAATGGTCCATACGGTCAATGCTGTTGCTGTGGTGCACTTGGGCATTTGGAAAGCATTCGGTACAATGTGATACAGTAGACAGGTGAGAAAAGTTTTAGTACAGAATAAAAAAGAACAGTAGTAACGTGGTTGCATAATTAGCCGACTGATCGGCAAAATAGAGCAATGCTTGATGGACATTTCTCGGGCCGCAGGAAAGTTTGCCGAGGAGTTCACCGAGGGGACAATATTGGAACCTTTGACCTTACTCCATTATATTAATAATCTAAATATTGGTGTGTGGAAACAGTTCAAAAGTTTGCAAATGACAAAACTAGGAGGGATTGCAAGTTGTGAGAAGGACGGTTTAGAAATTCAAAAGGACATAGACAAATTGGTGGATAGTAAATGAACATGGCAGGTGAAGGACAGTGCGGGGAAGTGCGGGTGATGCATTTTTAAGGGAGTAACATTGGCAGACAATATAACTGGTAAAATTAATCTGGAGCACAGGGACAGAGTTACCTTGATATATGAAAATCAGATTAAAGATTGAGGCCGGACAGTGAGACGTTAATAATGCAATGCAGTATTCTGTGCTGATTTTGGATGGAACACAGAGTGAGAAGACACAAATTGGATTTCAAGGTGGGCAATACAATGGTATGTGAACGAGATTTGTTGTGCTTGAGAATGCAAGCAGCCACGTTTTATAACGACTGTGAGATATGAATATTGAATGTTGTTAAAGTGAAGAGGAGAACATTAACATGGCCAGTTTGTCATCTCGCAATGGTACAAATGAGGGTTTGTGCAGCTGATCGGCTTTTACAGAATGCTGATGGGCGTTGCACAGAGTTGGTAAGAGGCAGCATGGGACACGGCTAAGATGAGTATTTGTAAATCTCAAGTTCAAACAGATTCACGGAGGCTGAAAACAGTTTGGTTCCCTGCCAGAATGAGAAGTTGCAAAGGGAACCGAACAGAATCGGTTCAGATTCCAAAAGTTTAACAGGATCAGTAAGAGAGTGTCATGCAGCTGACAAAATGAATTTCTGATGGAGAGACTTACCAGTTAGACCAAAAGCAGCGATGATTGGATAGTACAGCGTCGCAATCAGATCAAGTATAACACTGATCCGATTGGCTAATGATAAACGGTCATATCTTTCAGAAAGGTAGTGACGCAGAAACGAGAAACACCTGTTCACTGTTGTGCCAGTCCGCTCAAGTGTTCTCAGATTCTGCTCCATTGCTGTACTATTACAAACTATTGTTCAGAGATTCGGATCTATCTTCTCCCTTTCGATGTAATGATTGATGTCTCTTAGTGCTGGAGATGATGCAGCTGCTGACACTGCGTGCAAAACAATAAAGGTGCTCCCTGATTAATAGAAGAGGGAAAGCTCAACTGGGACAAGTAATAATCCTTTGAGAATTAGCTTAGGCGCTGTCACTTAATAAACAAGTGAATTCAACCTCCTTCATTTCAGCAAAAAAACACATGCGTTCTGAGAATGGAAAAAGGCCTGTTCAATGAGCATGTGAAATTTTCCACTTTGACAGGAAGAAGAAAACTAATATCTTATCAGCGAATTCAAAACTCTGATATGCCGAGAGATCTGAGTGTTTTCCTGTATGAACCACAAAAGCCCAGTATGCAAATAAAGCGACTGACTGGGAAAGCAAATAGAATGTTATAGTTTATTGCAAAGCGAATTAATCAAATGGTGTAGAGTTTATCATTCATTTGTACAGAGTACACGTGAAACCCCATCGGGAGTGACCTATACAGTTTTTGTAACTGATTTAAGGGAAGGTGCAAACACGGTATTTCAGAAAAGGTTTTGCAGGCTCATGCCTGCTATGGGCAGATAGCCTCATGTGGAATGTTTGGACAGGCTCGGCTTGTACCCGCTGGAGTTTAGAAGAGTAATGAGTGAATTGATTAAACAGAAAAAGTGTTGGAGGAAATAATTAAAACAATTCTTCATCTCCAAACAGTCAAGTGCATTATTACCAAGGGCCACATTCTGTCTGGGATACATTTAGTTTGTCACCACAATGTGCGAAACAATGTGAGTACAGCTCGAATGTTGTGTGCATTTGCGGTCAGCATATTACAAGGAGGCTGTGATCTCATTAGAATTGGTACAGATAATATTTACACAGCACCTGATTAGAAGTGGAGAGTATGTATATATTTTTTTGAGTACTTGTTGCTGAGACATTGTTTTTTCCCCTTTCGAAAAGTGGAGGCTCAAGGAAGATTGAATGGTCTGTATTACATTCTGATTTGTTGAGACAGCATGGATTTGAAGGATTTCGTTTTGATTAGTAGAGCCGCTAATAACATTGGAAAATAGATGCAGTATATAGTAGTATATAGTTGCACAGTGGCACAAAGTTAGCATTGCTCCCTCACAGCGCCAGGGAGCAAGGTTAATTCAAGCCTTCATGTTCCTGAGTCTGCTTGGGTTTCCCCGGGCGCTCCAGTTTCCTCCCACGGTTCAATGATGTTATGTTATCTTATGTTATTATAGAAACCCAACAGTGCAGAAAGAGGCCATTTGGCCCATCGAGTCTGCACCGACCACAATCGCACCCACGCCATATCCCCATATCCCTACATATTTACCCGCTATTTCCTGTAACCGACGCATCTCAGGACACGAAGGGGCAATTTTTATTTTAGCATGGCCAACCAAGCTAACCCCCACATCTTTGGACTGTGGGAGGAAACCGGAGCACCCGGAGGAAACCAACGCAGACACGAGGAGAATGTACAAACTCCACACAGACAGTGACCCAAGTTGGGAATCGAACCCAGGCCGCTGGCGCTGTAAATTAGCAATGCTAACCCCACTGTGCTACCGTGCCGCCCCTTCATGTGTGTTGCCTCTTCATATATAGAATCCCAATAGTGCAGAAGAGGCCATCTGGCATTTCATGAGTCTACCTACTGTCTGACATTTTATCTCACACAGACAGTCTGCACCGTCCTACACTAGTAATCTCACAGATTTGCCACTAGTGATCCCAAATAACCTATACTTTTTTTTAAAAATCATGTTTAAAGTTTATTTTGAAGTGTTTCAGGTCGGTTACATTTTATTTTGAAGTGTTTCAGGTCGGTTACATTAACAATGCAATGAAGTTACTGTGGATATTCCTTAGTCGCCACATTCTGAAGGAGCATCCAGAGGATCCGACGCCGAAACAGGAGAATGTGCAGTCTCCACACAGACAGTCACCGAAGCCTGGAATCGAACTACTGCATGCCAAATCGGGAATAAGCATGGAGGGGAATGTGATCCGACAACAGATGGATTGGATCAAGTCGTGAATGGTGGGGAAAAATGAGCAATCGGCGTTAGGTTGAGGTGCGACCTATTTCCCCAATGAAACCAAGTTTGCCGAATGGAATGCTGCACTCTCATTGGTTCTATTATAATGGGGTCTGCACTGTGGAATTGAACTAACTGAGGGAGAAATGAACTGCTGGGGGTTCAGTGCAGAGGAAGTGGCACACGATAGGAGGGCGAGGTTTGAGAGAGTGCTGCTCTTTCTGAGGCCCAGTACGAGCGGGACGCCAGGATCGAGAATTGGCGGTTTTGAGGGAGGAAAACATTGGCCGATACTGAGTAATGAGTGGTCTTCAGACAGAAGTCCGCTTTCAGGGCGCACTATATTGTAAAATACAGATCTGCCGTTACTTGGTGAAAACTCCGCAGGAAAATCTCAACCATTTCGAGGCCACTTCTCAACTGCCGTCCCACTGAACAATTTCACATTTACCGTGGCTCACCTCGTCCAAATGAAAAGTATGGTTGTTGGTATCTATAGGAACCATGTGGAATTTGGAGAATGCCTTGTTCCCATCCATCTCCAGGACTTCCCACTGAACTTTTACCAGTCGAAACACGACAGTTTTTATGCAGCTTCATGTTCTCGCCGAGACAGGAAATATTTAGCAATTTCGCTTCCAATTTCCACCCCTTTATCACATTCACATAGTCCACCTCTGATATTTGCCTTCCCTTCCATGATTTCTATGTCTCCATATCTGGTGACAGACTGTCCACTAATATACATTGCAGTCCCAACATCTCCCACAGTAAACTCGACTTTAGCTCTTCACACCCCACATGCTGCAATGACTCCATCCCATTCTCTCAGTTGCTTTGCCTCCATTGCATCATTTCTGACGAATCCACTTTCGAAAAGGGCACTGCAGGCATCACTTCCATTCCCAGCCATTGAGCTTGACACAGCTATTAATCTTGTCCGACCCATGTCCCGCGCCTCTCTTCCCACCTCTGTCCCTTATCCTCAGCTGTCCCTTATCCTCAGACCCAGGATGGCGTCCCCTGGCCTTATTGTTCACGCCAACAGAATTACCCTTTAATGTTTTAACTTGCACCATTTCTACAAACTCCAACAAAAAGCCAGTAACAAACACATCTGACTCACGCCAACTGTTAGCACTCCACGGTGACTGTTCATGCCGCAATACCCGGGTCCTCTCCTCCATCATCCCCAAATCCTCACCCGCATCACACGTTACCTTCCATGCAATCGCAGAAAATGCAACATCTTCATCTTTACCTCACCCTGCTTACCATCCAAGGAACTAAACATTGAGTTATTTAATGTGAAGCAGCAGTTGAGGTACAACCATTTTTAATCTGGTGTCTTGCGTTCGCTGCTCCAAATGTGTTAAACTCTATACGGGAGAGATTAAACGCAGGCTGCATGAACACATTTTAGAACACCTTTGCTCCATGTGCAAGCAGCACCCAGACCTTCCTGTCGCTAGCTATTTCCATTCTCCATCCTGCTCTCATTTGCACATGCCAGCCTGCTGCAACATTTCAGTTAAGCCCACCGTAATTGGAAAGAGCAGCACATCATCTTCAAGTTAGGCATCTTACAACCTTATTGGCTTGACATCGAGTTCAATCATTTCGGAAAGAGGACTCCCTCTTGTATATTCTTGAAACATTCGCTCTATTCTCTGCACAGAGATGCTGTCAGAGCAGTTGATGTCACTGATGTCCTTCACGGAAGGATTTTTACCGTCCTTACCCGGTCTGGCCTACATGTGACTCGAGAGCCAATGCAATGTGGTGGACTCTCAATCGAACTCTGAAATAGCCAAGCAAGTAACGCACTTGAAGCACAGCTCGTGATGGGCAATTAACATTGGCCGTTTAGTCACGCCCATGTCCCACGAATGAATAAAATAAAGAATGCAAGCTGGATTGTTAACGCGTCAAAATTAGAGACAAAGTGGTGTTAGGTGCCACAGTGGTGTTGGTGTTAGGCTGGGGAGGGTAAACAGTTGAGTGGAACAGCAGTTAATACCAATAAAACTAACTCGCGTAGCGTCTTAATGTAAAGAAAAACTTTCTAAAATTCTTCGCTCATGCAATGTCACACAAAAGCTGCCAAATGAAGATATTGAACCGATGGTCGAAAACATGGCCAAGGAATTCTAGGGAGTTTCATGAAGGGGAAAAATTGAATAGGGAGGCATGGGCTTGTTGGGAGCGGATTCCCTGGATCTCATTCCAGGAACATCAAGGAACGGTCACAGGTAGTGCAGCAAGGAAAATTGACAAATCACCATCATTGGTTATTTCAGACGGTAAGACAAACATTCATGTGAAGTGGGAGCAGGAGCAAACCATTCGGCCGTTTTCCCCTTGTGCGAGCATTCAAAAATATAGTTGATCGATGGGACAGGGAATGTGACCGGGAGATGGGATACTGAGCGGAGACAGGGTGGTGATCGACAACTCTCACGAAGTGTTGGGCTGGAATTATAGTATCCACACAGTGCAGACGGAGGCCAATCGGCCCATCTACTTGTAACCCCCTGACCACTACCTGGGGCTACTATTTAAATATATGTCATCAGAATAACAAAAATACATTCAATAACAAATATAATTAACAGATATACAACAGGTAAAGAATCCCAAACCGAAGATCTTCCCACCAAACATTTTCAACCCGCAAAAAGTGTTCAAAACATCACCAAGAGCTCTGACCTATAACCGTTGGGGCCCATCCGTTGGTGCACACATGGGGAACCTGGTCCTCAGTAACACACTTGTAGATACTGTTCCAATTGGATTGTATAGTCCCCACCAATTACTCCAACACACACACAGTCCAGAAGAGGCACACGTGTGGAAGATGATGCTGCAGGAGGCAGAGGTGCCGCGAGCTATCCGTGCAGCAATGGAGGTCCAGTGCCCTGAAGGCTGTCCTCCTCGGCAGTAATGAAAAGAACAGGCAGGAGAACGCCTGGCTGCCTCTCACTCCAAACTGAATACTCCCTGCGTGGGAAAAGGTCCTCTTCAAAACGTGGCTATCTCTCTCTGCACACTCCCTGCACCCTCGGCAACTGCTTCACTTCCTGGCGCCTTTTTTTTCTTCCCGCCCCCAGAGCAATCCGATTGGCCCAGCCCATATCACTCAACACACAGCATCCTGTTCAGCAAACAGGACACTGAAACCCACAAGGGACACAGAACACTTGTAAATGTCTTCCCCACAAATCCCCATTTTTCTCAGTCCCTTACATTCTCCCCCCACCAAAAATACAGCATGCCCCCATGCTGAGCTACATGACATAGAACCCAGTTAACCAATCACACCATGTACCTTATAGTGCGATGACTGGTATAATAGTGGGTGAAAAGAGTGGTACCTTCCTCATACATGACGAGCACTGAGCAAAGGAGTTACACCACCATGCATGCCAACTATTGCAGTGTTCAGGGAAATGCATAATGGGTGGCGTAGCTGAGTGAACACTTGTATGTCCTACTACTACATACTTGGCACACGGCTCTCACAGTTTTTTTATAATGTAAGTGGTCTGCTGGCTTTCTCTCTCTCTCTGTGATCTCCTTATCTCTGGTTGCGGATTTGTTATGTTAGATGTGTCTGTAGTGCAAGTGCCCTCAACAGAACTTTCTGATTCTACTTCCCCTTGCTCAGTTACGACCTCTTCTATCACAACAATTAGCCCTTCTGAAGGTTCTGAGCTGGCTGTGAGTTCTGTAGGTTTGTGGGGGGATTGGACTCTGTGGGCATGACATCCTGTTCTGGTTGTTCACAGATGTCCTCAGGATTGTCAATGATCAAGTCCTCTGGGTAATGTCCATACTCTGACTCTGACGAGTTTTGATCTCCCAGGAGCACATCATCTGCGGAGTCATCTTTGAGAACCTCAGGAGTTTGATTCCTTTCTTTTGCTTTCCTGCACCTAAGGGCTCTTGGAGAGGGAGTAGGCTTTGGGTCAACCTCAGTGCTCACACGTTATCTCAACAGCCCCACCAGCACGGCAATGTTGTCATCTTTCACAGGGTTAGGGCATACTAAGGCCAAACTGTCAACTGTCTCCGGCACTCCGATTACACCGGCAGTGAACTCGAGTTGTATGGACAGGTAGCCAGCATATGGGTATTGGTGAGAGCTTAAACCCCATATTTCCAGGTGTTCAAGTGGCTGGAGAGGTAAGTGTTTCAGGTAGGTGTCATTGAAGTTGCGATACAAAATGGTTACTTGGGAGCCACTGTCAAGCAAAGATCTTGCATACACTCATTCTATTTGCACAGGTACATCAGAGATGGGCCCCACGAATCCTGCAGGTAGCTGGTTTGAGTCTTGCTTTGCTGGGGGTGGACATTGGGTTGAACGTATTTCAGACAGAACCAAGCACCATTCCTTCATCTGGCTCGTGAGAAGTTTCCCTGCTGTCTGCTTATTTTTGATCAGCTTCTGATTCACTTTCCTCAGATCCTCGGGTTCTTTGCACTCTCTCCTTGTATGCCCATCTTGCCCAAACGTGGAGCAAAAGATTCCTGCCGGCAGTGGTTTGGACCTTTTCACTCGGGGTGACGTGTTCCGAACGGCAGCTTCTGGCGCTTGCTGTACGGACCCAGTCCTTGCTGTCCTACTTTCAGATGTAGGGGTAACTGGAACGGCGCTCAACAGTCTGGCCACCTGAGAAGTCAGTTCCCTTACCTCATTTCATAGGTTGTTCAACGCAGATGTAACTGAGGACTGCGGTACAGTGGCTTTCACCCCTTCTCTGACGCTAAACGAATTTTCTTCCTCTCTTACCTCCCGCATCAGCTGGAAGAAGGAAGGGGGTTTGTCCAGGGTGTGGCTCATCCTTACACGCAGAGCAACCATGTCTCGAGTGAGTGCACCCTTTACTAGCTGTTCCATCCAAGCTCGATTCATGTCTGCAGCCGTAATTCCTCCCTTAAGAACAGCACGATGGAGAAGTTTGGCAAGGCGATAGAGGAAAGCAGAGAGCTTTTCTCCTTCATCCTGGTATGTGTGTCTGAACTTGGCCAAGATGTCGGCTCCACTCTCTGTGATGCCATAAGCTGTGTCCAGAGCAGATAAATAATCGGTGGCTGTAGCAGTGGGAGTGCTAACTTTCAAAAATCGGACGATGTCAGCAGCAGGCCCTTGTAAGCTCTCCACTATACGCTGTCTCTTGGTGGCGTCAGTGTATTGCCACTCACTGATCATCTGGGTAGCCTACTCCATCCAGGCATCATATTCTTCCCCACCTGGGGGTACAGGTTTCCGTCCTGAAAACAGTCTCAGCTTTCTGTAGCTAGGCCCATCGGTAGACACTTGGTTGCACTTGTCCACTAGGTTACCTATGGCAGTCACTAAATCCATGTTCACATCCACTTTGGGAGCTTGGTTTTCTGATACTATGGCCTGAAAATCCTGCATTGACTTGCCTTCCTGTTGTAGTACTAACAACAGCTTTGGATGGAAAGCGTCCTCTTCAGGAACAGCATCCTGTGTGTCCAAGCTTTCTAGCGTATGCACAGCCCATGGCCCAGCTTCTCCTTCAATACCTACATCTGGAGGTACAGTCTCAGGGGCTAAATCAATGCTAGTCTCCACTAGTATGAACAACTGTGTGCCGTAGAATCCCCATGGCGACCACAAATCTTGGTGCGACCAAAGACGTCCACTGTGTTTAAGACTGTAGCAATGGTCTCCTCACTAGTATCTATTGGCACTCAGTTCCAGGGCGACTGGAATGGGTAACAAATTTTGGCCAGACAGCGACGCTGATGTCCCGTGAATGAATTAAAATAAAGTCACCACCGAGGTCCTATCCCCGTAACCACTCACATTTACCCTGCTGGTTCCCCTGACACGAACGGATAATTTACCATGGCCAGTACGCACAACCTGCACATTTTTAGACAGTCCGGGGCAATATTTACCATGGCCAATCCATCTTATCTACATATTTTTGGACTGTGGGAGAATACAGGAGCACCCGGAGGAAACCCATGCAGGCGGGAGCCTGGGGCAGGAAGAGAACATGGAAACTCCACACAGGCAGTCATCTGAGGCTGCAATCGAACCTGGCTCCAGGCCAGTGGAGCAGATGTGCTAAGGATTGTGCCACCAGTAGATACGAGTCAAATTAAATTTTGCATTCTGCGAGTTCAGTCAAAATTGTTACATTTTTTTTACATTTCAGTGCAGTACTATGAGGATGTTCTTGGAAATCGAAATACTTTATGAGTCATAGGGTAGTGGTTAGGAAGCAGATCACATTTATAGAAGAGGCAGAGGGAGAGAGAGCCTTTTCACAAAAGGGCACAGCAGAAATGTGGCACTAAGCCCAGAAGCCAGTTTCTGAGACAAAAAAAACATTTCCTGTATTGAACCAAAACTCTTTCCCAAGTCCTGGCTACTTAATCCGTACAGTGTCATTGTCACTGTCTAGATTTGACAATAGATTTAGGATTGCTGTTTTGGAAACAGACGGATCTCAGTCGAATTTAGGGTTAGAGGTAAAATGATCTGTTCGGGTTTGCAGACTGTGAGGAGCGACAGTCGTATTAATTTTCCGCAGCATAAGATTGCTTCCTTGGAATGAATTATTGTCCTTGTACTTTGACAAATGATTTTTTTTTTCATTGAAGGGAGAAGGGTTTTGAGTTCGCATTATTTCTGCAAACGTTTTTCACTCGTAATCCAAAAAAGACATGAAACCGTGTTTCAACTTGGAACAGACTTGAACATAGTTCCCCGAGCTCATCTCTGTGCGTGCGTGTGTGTGTGTGTGTGTGTGTGTGTCAGCTTCACAGCTGAATGCTCACAGAGGAGGATGCACAAATGCAGTTTTCAGCATGGCTTTCAATGGGAGCTGTTCAGTGCACGGATGATGCTGGATTGATCTCTGTGGGTGTGATCTTTAGCCAGGAGCTGTAAGACGTCATGCATTACGCTGCACTGGAGCACCTGTGGGACACATGAAGCCATTCAATTAAATAAAAAGAACACTCTGTAAGGTAGTTGAAATTATATTCCGAAGGACCTGTGCTTTCTTCTCTCAACCGATAATACAGCTGTCCAACATTGCAATACCTGAACTGATAGAATATTGCACAAGTGGATAATCTAAAGCTCTGTGTTACCGAATAGTGACATCCCTCTCTCTGCATCTGCAGTTCTTCAGTGAATCGACAAGATTACGTTATTGGAGGATCTTGCAGAAACGAAGGGGAACGTTTGGCCCCTTTATTGCCATCGTCTGCACGTTCCCCCAAATGATCCATTCATTTCCGCTTCGAATATGTATCCAGTACCAGTTGAAGCAGCTATTATTCAATTCTTCTCCAAAAGAAAGGAAAATAAATGTCCCTCATCTGATTGCTGGTTATCGGGCTAACGACCTTAAATCTATCAGTGCCTAATAGAAAACGTAATAAAATAGGACTGGGCCATGCAACCCGTCGAGAGTGCAATCCCATTCACCTCATCTTCGTATTATTCTGACCATCGTGTATCCTAGTTATTATTCCACTTTACTGCCTGTTCACCATCATGCCCGACTGCTGCATATCCCACTATTCTGTGTATCATAGGCTTGGGAATACTCAATGACAGCCTCAAAACATGAAGTTAACAAAAATCAGCACCTCCAAAGAGAAACTGTTCCTCCTGGTCTCAGCCTCAAATCAACCACCCATTAACGGAAATTAACGCCTCATTGTTCTAGATTTGTTTACGAGGGAAATGCTCTATTGATTTCTAATCTCTTAAGTCTCATCTAGTTTATTTTGATTTATATTTGCTAGAATATTGCGCACGGGGTGGCATGATGGCACACCGGTAAGCATTGCTGCCTCACAGAGGCAGAGACTCCGGTTCGATTCCAGACTTGGGTCACTGTCTGTGTGGAATTGGCCCGTTCCGCACGTGTATGCGTGGTTTTCTTTCGGGCACTTTGGTTTGCTTCCACAGTCCAATGGTAAGCAGTTTAGGTGGATTGGCCATGCCACATTTTCCTTCACTGTCCGAAAATGTGTCAGTTCGGTGGGTTGGCCATGTTGAATTATTCCTCAGGGTCCAAAGATATATCGGTAAAATGGATTGTCCATGCTAAATTGTTCATTAGTGTCCAAAGATGTGTAGATTAGATGGATTGGCAATCCTAAAGTGCACCTTAGTGTACAAAAATACCCAGCGTGGTGGGTTGGCCATGCTAGATTATTCCTCAGGGTCCAAAAATATATCAGTTAGGTGGACAGGCCTTGCTAAATTGCCCCGTAGTATCCAAAGATGTGTAGATTATTTAGATTGGCAGTCCTAAAGTGTCACTTAGTGTCCATAAATATGTCAGGTGTTTTGGCCATGCTAAATTATTCCTCAGGGTCCAAAGATGTGCATACATTAACCATGCTAAATTGTCCCTTAGTGTCCAAGATGTCTAGGTTAGATGGATTGACTGTGTTAAATGTGGGGCTACAGTGGATGGATCTTTCGTAAAGTCGGTGCAGATGCGGGGAATCTAATGGACAGAAGAATGTTTCTTTTCGCATGTCAAATATCGCAAATATTTGGGAGCATTCTGGTAAATGTTAGTTTAATATTTCCCAGCTTTTCGTTCCCGCCCAGTGGCTACTCGCGATTTCTCTGCACAGAATCTTCATTCGGCTGCCCTAACCTCTCACTGTCTTTTCATGCAAGAAAAAATACACGATTGTTCCACTCGATTAGGTCAGAGCGAATAACCTCGCAATATCTGAAATTAAAATTCTCACTCTTTTTCCTGAATAAAAATGTACACTGCTGCTTACCTTCACTGTGTTCGTGGAATATTATTAGATGCTGCAATATGGCTTTGAGACTTGGTGCGTCAAGTTGATCAAGGACGTTACAGATGACTTCACCAGGATTATCTTCCATGTCAGCCGGTGTTGCTGCAAATGTACAAAACAAGAATGTGACTTCGATGCTGGGTTAATGTTTTTGCAACACAGCATTAATTTACATTCATAATGACACTCTTGTAATCACATTTATTACAAGTCAGGTTGGATATTTCAAGTTGTTCTCTGACGCTCGCCTGACCTGTGAGGTTTTACGTTGAACTTGGCTGGGATGAGAATGAGAGGTTTCACTCCAAATGTAATTCAACTCACCCACGGGGAGCTTTTATCAAAAGCAAAGTTTAATTAAGAATATTGTTGACATGTCTATAAATAACAAAGAACAAAAAAATTACAGCACAGGAACAGGCCGTAATTTTCTTTGTTCTTTCTTCTTAAGCCACTTAAGAGGGAAATCAGGAGGGCTAAAAGAAGACATGAGGTTGCTTTGGCAGACAGAGTGAAGGAAAATCCAAAGAGCTTCTATAGGTATGTTAGGAGCAAAAGGATAGTGAGGGATAAATTTGGTCCTGTTGAAGACCAGAGTGGTAGACTGTGTATGGAACCAAAAGAGATGGGGGAGATCCTAAATGGTCTTTTTGCATCCGTATTTACTGAGGAAACGGGCATGGAGTCTACGGAAATAGGGCAAACTGGTACGGAGGTCATGGAACCTTTACAGATTAAAGGGGAGGAGGTGCTCGCTGTCTTGAGGCAAATCAGAGTGGATAAATCCCCAGGACCGGACAGGGTATTCCCACAGACCTTGAGGGAAGCTAGTGTTGAACTTGCAGGTGCCCTGGCAGACATAGTTAAAATGTCAGTCTTCACGGGGGAGGTGCCGGATGATTGGAGGGTGGCTCATGTTGTTCCGTTGTTTAAAAAAGGTTCCAAAAGAAATCCGGGAAATTAGAGGCCAGTAAGTTTGACCCCGATGGTGGGCAAGTTATTGGAAGGTGTGATAAGGGATAGGATCTACAAATATTTGGATAGACAGGGACTTATTAGGGAGAGTCAACATGGCTTTGTGCGTGGTAGGTCATGCTTGACCAATCTATTAGAGCTTTTGGAGGAGGTTACCAGGAAAGTGGATGAAGGGAAGGCGGTGGATGTTGTCTACCTGGATTTCAGCAAGGCCTTTGACAAGGTCCCTCTTGGGAGGTTAGTTAGGAAGGTTCAGTCGCTAGGTATACATGGGGAGGTAGTAAATTGGATTAGACACTGGCTCAATGGAAGAAGCCAGAGAGTGGTTGTGGAGAATTGCTTCTCTGAGTGGAGGCCAGCGACGAGTGGTGTGCCGCAGGGATCGGCGTTGGGTCCATTGTTGTTTGTCATCTATATCAATGATCTGGATGATAATGTGGTAAATTGGATCAGCAAGTTTGCTGATGATACAAAGATTGGAGGTGTAGTGGACAGTGAGGAAGGTTTTCAAAGCTTGCAGAGGGATTTGGACCAACGAGAAAAATGGGCTGAAAAATTGCAAATGGAATTTAACGCAGACAAGTGTGAGATATTGCACTTTGGAAGGACAAACCAAAGTAGAACGTATAGGGTAAATGGTAGGACTCTCAAGAGTGCAGTTGAACAGAGGGATCTGGGAATACAGGTACAGAATTCCCTAAAAGTGACGTCACAGGTGGATAGGGTCGTAAAGAGTGCCTTTGGTACATTGGCCTTTATAAATCGGAGTATCGAGTATAAAAGTTGGAGTGTTATGTTCAGGTTATATAAGGCATTGGTAAGACCAAATTTGGAGTATTGTGTACAGTTTTGGTCACCTAGTTACAGGAAGGATGTAAATAAGGCTGAAAGAGTGCAGAGAAGGTTCACAAGGATGTTGCCGGGACTTGAGAAGCAGAGTTACAGAGAGAGATTGAATAGGTTGGGACTTTATTCCCTGGAGCGTAGAAGATTGAGGGGAGATTTGATCGAGGTGTATAAGATTTTGATGGGTATAGATAGAGTGAATGCAAGGAGCATTTTTCCGCTGAGGCTCGGGGAGAAAAAAACCAGAGGGCATGGGTTAAGGGTGAAAGGAGAAAAGTTGAAAGGGAATATTAGGGGGGGGGGGCTTCTTCACGCAGAGAGTGGTGGGAGTGTGGAATGAGCTGCCGGATAAAGTGGTATTTAAGAAAAAACTTGGACGGGTTCATGGATGAGAGGGGTGTGGAGGGATATGGTCCAAGTGCAGGTCAGTGGAACGAGGCAAAAAATGGTTCGGCACAGACAAGAAGGGCCAAAAGGCCTGTTTCTGAGCTGTAAGTTTCTATGGTTCTATGGTTCTTTGTACACATGTCAGCAACATTCTTAACTAAACGTTTGTAAGACAATAAGCAAGGACTTTTAACAATTGCAGACAAGAAACTCAACAAACACGATAATGTATAAATCTTAAGGAACATCTCTAATGTGTTCTAACTAAAGCCAGATCCAAGCCACAAACCCTTCCACATAAGCACGATGCAGCATAGGTTAAATGCCTACTTATTAAACGATTGCAGCCTCCTGGAATTAATGATGAAAATCTCCTGTGAAGAAACTCAGAAGAGTTTTCCGACTCTGTTTCCCGAAACACAGCTTCTTTAAGGCAGCTTGGCAATAAGCCTCTCCCTCAGCTAATTGATAATAGTTTCAGAACAAAACAAAGAAAATAATAGGGAGAGAGAGACTGATTCTTCGCTTGCTGCTGATCAACGTCCAAAAGCGCCTCCCAAAACGAAATCAAAACCCCATCACCTGACGACCACAACTTCAACCACCCCCCCCCCCCCCCCCCCCTCTGCAACTACATCGCTGAGGTTGTAAGCTGCATGATTTTTTTGAAAAATCCCTTCGGAATGGAACACACACATGACACTTTGAAGGTGACTTTTTGTGATTTCAACTGATGAACATTTTATTATGAACAGTATTTCTGTGTGTAGATGCGATTGTCTACAGAAATACCACACCCTCCGATCTATTCTACTCCCCGGATTGAACTGCGGTTCCTCACCCAACTTCGGGACGGGCACATTTGCCCCCAATTGATGTGTTTCCCACATTGCCTCTCCATAGGATCCGGCCCGATAACGAAGCCCTCGCTGAAAGCCCCATTAAAGAGACCATGCCACCACAACTTTTACCATATTAACTTGTCGCAAATTTGATTCACAGGCATGTGATCAGACTGCACTCGAAGCGGACTGACATGAGGAGAATCTAATGAATAATAGCGTGAGATTATTCAAAGTGGTCATCGTTTAGTGACACATTACATGAGTAGCCAGAGATACAGATGTGGCACAGTGGTTAGCAATGCTGACGCACAGTGCCAGGGATCCATATTCTGATATGCTGGAGGAGCGCTTGGTAATAACGACATTTACTTGTCCACCTGGATTGACACCATTGCTGCTGCACCCCCTACGGATTTTGCTGCTAATTTACAGCAGCATTTAATAATTTGTATAATCACAATGAACATTAAGATAATAATGAAGAAAAACGCTAGCAATGGCATGATGTTTGATCCCAAAGAACCCATCCAGCCAGTTGCCCAGTCCCGCAAGGGAAATGAAGTTGGTTGGTTAAGTTTTTCGACGTAATTTCGAATGTGTGTGACCAAATTGATTCTCCTCTCTGAAGTGTCAGGTATGTGTGTGCAACACTTTGATCCAATCAAAGCACACATTAGCTGCTAAAATGAAGACTAGTGCCATCCAATTCTGTAGGACAACAGTGCGCATTGCAACCATCCCATCACAATGAGAGCTGCAGCAGTAACATTGGCAACCTGTTTCAAAACCAACTTAACAGCTTCAATGTCAATTACCATTCTTTCTTATGCAAACGGGGGCATCAGTATACCAACGGAATTGTGTATTCTCATCAGGGCACGTCGATCTCTTCCAGGCGAAAGCCGATAGGAATGAGACATATATGGAATTACATATCCAAGGAAACATTAACCTTTCCAACCAATAGGTAGCTATGGATATTCCTTGTTCCCAAAAAATTCAGTAAGTGCCTTTGAGGGTCGGATAAATGGCTTTACCCCTAAAGCAATATGGAATGCTGCAGAACCGATCATTACTGAGTGGATTCAGAAAAATAAATGGCTGGTTACTTCTGCTTAGTGCTGAAAATTCCTTGTGCCCAAGTTGTCACCATGGCCTTTTTTCATTCTTCACAGGCAATATTCCTTTTGTTTTTGATTCTGCTTTATTTCAAATAAGGTTGGGTGCTGGACTGGATGTGTTAAAAACCACGTAGATTTCAGCATTCTCTATCAATCCTGACAAATGATAGCCTCATCGAAAACCCACAACCAAGATATCTCACGGCCCACTCCAATGTCCAATGAACTTTGAAAGATTATGGTCGGACCCTCTGCTGTTTCCGTCTTTCCATCTCACCCTGACCCTTGCCATCCCATGTAGACCGGGTTACTGTTGTATTTTGTGACATGAAACGTGCTGGATTGAACGGGCTTAACTGAAGCTGTTTGTTCAGTGACTGTGATTAACGTCAGTCTCCATGGATGCGGGCTGTGTCACTGGAGGTTTTCATTTTTCTCTTAATATTAGATTCCTTTCAGTGTGTTATACCGTAGAGTCAGCGGGAGCGACAACTCCGACACTGACCGAGATCATCAGTTGCAGAGACAGTTGGAGCAGAGATCAGAATCTGAGAACAATGGACTGGAACGTTTTGACAATGGATCAGAACCTGGGAACGATGCATCGGAACATTCCACCCGCACCACCCCCACCACCTTTATATTTATATATTAGTGGCACTTTCACCGAGGGTCTTTATTTCATGACAAGTGATGGATTTAATAGGCTACCATTGTCATGGCGGATTCAATGTGTACTCTACTTTGTTCAAGGATTTTACTGTCCCATTCTGGCTATGATTGGTGTCCCTGGTAAGTGTCAAGTCCAGTACTTACTTCTGTAAACCCTATTTAACTTTATTCCTCATCTTGTCATTTGTTCGGAAATGCTGCTGTTGTTACCGTTGCTGTTCTGTTTCTATATCATTTCATGAACACGACACAACAGTAAAAACTGTTTCAGTGTATTTGATAGCTCAGACTATCTAAATTTCTCCCATTGTGGTATCTGGTAAGCCTCTATATCAGCGATTATATTTGTAAACTATCTTTCAATGTATTACTGTCTTTGTTATTTGAGTTATGCGAACATGGACATTCACTTCAATGGCTCTCCCAATCTCTTTTCCCTATTAACTGACACCAACCCTGTACCTAAGGCTCGTTCAGGCTGATTGCAACCTCTGTTAACTATTTCACCCTGAGCTTATATCTGACCCCCTATCCTCTCCATCATTAATCCTGTTACTGTAACCTCCAGAATATTATACTCTGGCTCCCCCAGCTGTCATTGTGAATTCTGGACACAACTATTCCAATTCTCTGATGACCAGCCTCCCAGTTACAAAGTTGCTGAACCAAAGCACATCTGTTGTCCATGTCCCAACTCTCACCAAATCCCATTTACCCATCATTCGTGTGCTCACTGACTTCTGTCACCAGCTGCTCTGGAAAAGCCTCAGGTTACTCACTCACCTGATCAAATCTCTCCATGATTCTTCATCTGATTCCCCCATTCTCTATCCATTTCACAAAATGTCTCTGTTTGTTCACATTCATACAGTACCTGAAAATACCCACTTCACACAATCTTCCCTTCCCCAGTCCCACACCATATCTCTCCCTGACAGCAATGTTCTCTGCTACAGCCCCTCTTGGACCCATGATATGGAAATCTAGATCCACATACAGAACAACCACACTACTGGTTTGCTCCATTGTCATGACGTGGAGATGCTGGCGTTGGACTGGGGTAAACACAAATGCATTTGGCATTTGCGACCAAATAAACCTGTTGGCCTTTAACCTGGTGTTGTCAGACATCTTACTGCTCCAGTATGTCCAGTACATCTCCCCATGCTGGGAAGATACCGTGTCAGGGCTGTATCCAGCTTGGGCTGGGAATGAAAGGCAAGCTCCAAATGTGACACCAACAAGCCAGTTCAATCAATCGAACAGTACCCGAATTTAATATTCCCATTCTTATGCTTGAATGTGTTCTCTAGTGTGTTGCCACCACTTTTTCCACTTCTCGAGGGGAGTTCCGTTTAAGTATTTTTGAACTTCCCTGATTAAAGTCAATGTATGTCCCTCTGTGTCTCGGGTTTGTATTTTGTGCTCTGTAGAATCATTGGTGACAATGTAACAGAGTTCTGGAAGAAAGAAATCCAATGGGTTTCGTTCCTGTTGTCTCCCGTGTGGAGCTCCATGATGGACAGGAGATTTCAGCAGCTCTGACATCTGTGTGCGAAACTTGGACGTGGTCTGTCCACTGAACGTATGTGTTAGTCACTCTCAGCTTAACGTGTGTTCCGCAACACGATGAACCTGGTAATGGAGGGATACAAATGATTGGTCTAGTTGGACCATGGAGCGGCACAGGCTTGGAAGGCCGAAGGGCCTGTTTCCTGTGCTGTACTGTTCTCTGTTCTTTGAATAAAATGCCTTGGGATTCTCCTTAATCCTGTCTGCCAAAGACATTTCGTGACCCCTTTTTGCCCTTCAAATTCCCGTTTGAGTTCTTTCCTACTTTCTTTGTACTCCTCCAGAGCTCCCTCCGTTTTTAGCTGCCTGGACCTAACATACGCCTCTCTTTTCTTTTTGACCAGTCCCTCAATTTCCCTGGTTATCCACGGTTCTCAAATCCTACTCTTCCTATCCTTTTTTACAGGCACATGCCTGTCCTGTAGCCCTAACAACCGTTCCTTAAAAGACTCCCACATGCCAGATGTGGATTTACCCTCAAACAGCCTCTCCCAATCAACAGCTGCCAATTTCTGCCTAATCCCACAAAAGTTGGCTTTCCCCCAATCCAACACCTTACCCTTGGGACACCACTCATCATTTTCCATCACTATCCTAAAGCTAACAGAATTGTGGTCACTATTTGCCACATGTTCCCCTACCGAAACTTTGAAGACCTGATCGGGTTCATTCCCCAGTCCTAGGTCCAGTATAGCCCCCTCTCTAGTCGGGCCATCTACATATTGTTTCAAAAACCCTCCTGTGCGCATTTTACAAATTCCTCCCCATTCAGAGTCCCAGCACTCAGCGATTTCCACTCTACACCAGGGAAACTGAAGTCTCCCACTACAACAACCCTATTTTTCCTGCACCTATCCAGTATCACCTGATATATCTGTTCTTCTACTTCCCTTGGGCTGTTGGGGGGCCTGTAGTATACCCCCAACAGAGTGACTGCGCCCTTCCTGTTTCTAAGCTCCACCCAGAGAGACTCGTTACACGACCCCTCTGAATTGTCCTCCCTCTGCACCGCTGTAATATGCTCTCCAACTAATACTGCTACTCCCCCACCTCTTTTGGCCCCTCCTCTGTCCCGCCTAAAACACTTGTACCCCGTAATATCAGCTGCCAGTCCTGTCCCTCTTTCAACCAAGTCTCTGTCACCGCAACCACATCCAAATTCCTCGTGAGCATTAAGGCCCTAAGTTCGTCTGTCTTACCTGCTACGCTCCTTGCATTGAAGTATAAGCACTCCAGACCTCCAGGCCCAGTGAGGTCATCCTCCCCCAGAGTGCTCTTCTTCTATGCCAGCCTTGACCCAGCCCCAAGCTCGTCCCCAGCCTCTACACTTGTAGACCTAATATTTTGATCCCCACCCCCCTGCCATACTAGTTTAAATCCCCCCGAACTGCACTAGCAAAACTCCCAGCCAGGATATTCGTGCCCTTCCAACTTAGTTGTGACCCGTCCTTCTTGTACAGGTGCCATCCTCTCCTGAAAACTTCCCATTGATCTAGGAAAATGAAGCCCTCCCTCCTGAACCGGCACGGTAGCACAGTGGTTAGCACTGCTGCTTCACAGCGCCAAGGACCTGGGCGCGATTCCCGGCTGTGGCCACAGTCTGTGTGGAGTTTGCACGTTCTTCCCGTGCCTGCGTGGGTTTCTTCCGACTGCTCCGGTTTCCTCCCACATTCTGAAAGACGTGCTGGTACGTGCATTGACCCGAACAAGCGCCGGACTGTGGCTTCTCGGGGAATTTCACAATAACTTCATTGCAGTGTTGATGTCAGCCTTACTTGTGACGAATATATAAACTTCACTGAAATTTAAATATTCCATGAATCGAACTTGCACCTGAGGAGCTATTGACTCACTCTTCATAGAATCATAGAAACCCTACAGTTCAGAAAGAGACCATCTGGCCCATCGAGTCTACACCTACCACAATCCCACCCAGGCCTACTCCCATATATTTAACCGCTAATCCCTGTAACCTATGCATCCCAGGACACTAAGTGTCAATTTTAACATGGGCAATCAACCCAACCCGCACCTCTTTGGACTGTGGGAGGAAACCGGAGTACCCGGATGAAACCCACGCAGACACGAGGAGAATGTGCAAACTCCACACAGACAGTGACCCAAGCCGGGAATCGAACCCAGGTCCCTGGAGCTGTGTAACAGCAGTACTAACCGCTGTGCTACCGTGCTGCCCATTGTGATTGGAAAGTTAGTGGAGGTGTTGTGGATAGGTTTCTGGAGGTTGTGTTGTGAGCTGCTGCATACACTCAGGGAGGACAGAGGATTTGCTCTGAGGACTGAACTCTGGGAAAGGTAAAGGGACTGCATTTACAGTGTGTCTGGCTGTGTGGCATGGCCACAAAATGGAGCTCAGGCCGCAGAGAGTGGAAGCTCTGTAATGAGTGAGGATGCTGTGGGATTGTCATGCCCACCCTGGGGATACCAATCACTGTGGAATTGTGGCCAACTTTTCTTTCATTCGTTCACGGGTATCACTGGCTACGCAACTATGAGTTGCCCATTCCTACTTGCCCTGTTACTGGAGGGAATGCAACGGTCAAACAAATCTGATATGGTGCGATTCCAAACCTGTTCCCACAGTATTGCCCTGAGTCACTGGATAACTAGTCCATTGACAATCCCACTGCACCACATTTCGATTAAACGCTTCTGTCTTTCAATTCTCTCTTGCATCCCGTGAATGCGTAATCCAGAGAAAATGTATTTTTCACAGGAGACACAGGCCTGAATCCTACCACAATGGCTGGTGGGATTTGAATTCAATAAAGAACACAATTTGGAACTCAAAGTCTAATCATAGGAATCACAGGAACGAGTGACAGGGATAGGTCTTTCAGCGCCTCGAGCCTGCTCCCCCATTTAGTACAATCATGGCTGGGTGTTGTGCAATCAGAAATGTTTAGTTGACAATCTAGTTGTGAGACAATCCTCGGGGACGAGTGAACGTAATATGGTAGAATTCCTTGTCAAGGTGTATAATGACGTATTTGAATCTGAGAGCATGGTCCTGAATTTCAGTAACGATATCTATGATGGTATGAGGCATGAATTCTCCATGACAGTCTGGGAAACATCAGATTTAAGGAAGACGCATAGAAATTGGCAAGGAAAAGCAATAGGCCTGAGGTTTGCAAGCTGTTTAAAATACAGCGAAGGAGGATCAAGGGATTCATTAAGAAGGGAAACATGTAGTATGAAAGCATGCCTGCAGGCAACATAAAATAAACTGACTGTAACAATTTCTGTAGATATGTAATGACAAAAAAGATTGACAAAAACGAATGTAGTGCCCTTACAGTCAGAAACTGGAGAATTCACAACAGAAGAACATAAGAACGAGGAGCGGGAGTAGGCCATCTCATCCCTCGAGCCTGCTCCACCATTCAGTAAGATCATGGCTCATCTTTTTGTGAACTCAGCTCCCCTTACCCGCCCGCTCACCATAACCCTTAATTCCTTTACTCTTCAAAAATCTATCTATCCTTGCCTTAAAACACTCAATGAAGTAGTGTCAACTGCTTCACTGGACAGGGAATTTCGCAGATTCACAACAGTTTGTGTGAAGAAGTTCGTCCTCAACTCAGTTCTAAATCTGCTCCTCCTTATTTGTGGACATGCCACCTAATTCTTGTTTAACCCAGCAGACGAAACAACTTCAATGCTTCTATCTTATCTAGTCCCTTCATAATCCTATATGTTACTATAAGATCTCGCCTGATTCTTCTGAATTCCAATGAATATAGCCCAAGTATACTCAGCCTCACCTTTCAACTCCGGAATCAATCTCGTGAATCTCCTCTGTACCCCGTCCAGTGCCAGTATATCCTTTCTCAATTACGAAGACCAAAACTTCACCAGCACGCTTTACAGTTGCAAAATACCCTCGCTGTTTTGAAACTCTATTCATCTGGCAATGAAGGACAGAATTCCATTTGCCTTCTTGCATCTGCAAACCAACTCCTTGTGATTCTTGCACAAGGACACTCAGGTCGCATTGCACCGCAGCATGCTGCAATTATTTACCCTTTAAATAACAGCCCATTTTGCTGTTATTCCTCCCAGAATGGATGACCTCACATTTACCAACTTTGTCCTCCATCTGCCAGACCCTCCCCCCCTCATTTAGACTATCAACATCCCTTTGCAGACTTTCACCGTCCTCTGCACACTTTGCTCTGCCACACGTCTGAGTGTCATCACTTCACTTGGTCCCCAACACAAAATCATCGATGTAAATCGTAAACCATTGCGGTCCCAACACTGATTCCTGAGGCATTCCGCTAGGCACTGATCGCCGACCAGAAACATACCAAACTTTACCCCCACTCTTCGCTTTCTGCCAGTTAACCAATCATCTATCCATGCTAATATATTACCCGTAATACCATGTACCTTTACCTGATGCAGCAGTCTTTGGTTTGGCACCATGTTAAATGCCTTCTGGAAATCCAGAGACTCCAGATACACCACATCCACAGGCTCCCCATTGTCCACTGCGTATGTAATGTTCTCAAAGAATTGCGTCAAATCAAGTCCATGTAACATCCTGGTAAGTACTTTCTTCACTGTTTCTTGTTTAATATTATTCTATAATAGGGTAAACGGAAGTGTACACATAATTAGAAGTGCAGCCTTACCAATGTCTTGTACAATTTCAACAAGACGTCCCAACGCTAGTTTCCAATGTTCGAAACAACGAAACCAAGCATGCTGAATGCCTTCTTCATCACCCTGTTCAACTGTGACTCCAATTTGAATGAACTATGAACTTCTACCCCTCGGATCTCTTTGTTTTATAACTCTGCCCAACAACCTACCAGCCTGCCATGATTCGATCTTCCAAAATGCATCACCTCGCATTTATCAAAATTTAACTCCCGCTGCCATTCATCAGCCCAATTCATCAAGATCGTGTCATCTTCAAACTGACTCATCATGGCTCTTAGGTTATCATCCAAATCATTAATATAAATGACAAATAACAGTAGACCCGGCACAGATCCCTCAGGCACAACGCTGGTCACTGATCTCCAGTTTGTAAAACGAAACCATACAACTACCCGTTGTCTTCTTTCATCAAGAACATTTGATATCCAATGGGCTACCTCACCTGGATCCCGTGACATGTATCCTTATGCAACAACTTACGTGCAGTAACTTGTAAAAGGCCTTCCCTAAAGTTCATGTAGACAACATCAACTGCACTGCCTTCATCACCTTTTTGTTTACTACTTCGAAAAATATCAATCAAATTCGTGAGACATGATTTTCCACTCACAGAGCCATGCCGTCTGTCTCTCATCAGGCCTTGCCTCTCTATATGCCAGTAATCCTGTCTCTCCGAATACCTGCTAACAACGTACCCACTACAGACGTTAGGCTCACCAGCCTGTAGTTCCTCGGCTTTTCCTTGCAGCCCTTCTTAAGCAATGTCGCAATATTTGCTACGCTCCAATCTTTAGGTACCTCTCCTGTGACTGATGATGATTCAAATATATTTGCGAGGGGATCCGTTATTTCCTCCCTAGTCTCCGGGGATACAGTTCATCAGGTCCCAAGGATTTATCTACCTTGATAGAAACATAGAAACATAGAAAACTACAGCAGAACAGGCCCTTCGGCCCCACAAGTTGTGCCGAACATATCCCTACCTTTTAGGCCTACCTATAACCCTCCATCCTGTTAAGTCCCATGTACTCATCCAGGAGTCTGTTAAAAGACCCTATTGAGTTTGCCACCACCAAAACTGACGGCAGCCGATTGCAATCACCTACCACCTTCTGTGTGAAAAACTTCCCCATCTCATTTCCCCTGTACCTACCCCCCAGCACCTTAAACCTGTGTCCTCTCGCAGCAGCCATTTTCACCCTGGCATTTATCTGTGTTGAAGTCCATCAGCCACTTCTCCGTCCAGTCTTGCATCCTATCTATGTCACGCTGCAGCTTCTGACATCCCTCCAAACTATCCACAACACCACCAACCTTCGTGTCGTCGGCAGACTTACCAACCCATCCCTCCAATTCCTCAGCCAGGTCATTTATGAAAATGACAAACAGCATGGGTCCCAGAACAGATCCCTGGGGCACTCCACTGGTGACCGACCTCCATTCAGAAAAAAGACCCATCTACAACCACTCTCTGCTTTCTGCAGGCAAGCCAGTTCTGGATCCACAAGGCAACAGCCCCTTGGATCCCATGCCCTCTCACTTTCTCGAGAAGTCTAGCATGGGGGACCTTGTCGAACGCCTTGCTGAATTCCATGAAAACCACGTCTCCCGCTTTCTCAGCTGCAAATACTGGCGGCACGTTAGCACAGTGATTAGCACGGCTGCTTCACAGTGCCAGGGATCCAGCTTTGATTCCCTGCTTAGGTCACTGTCTGTGTGGAGTTTGCACGCTCTCCCCTTGTCTGCGTGCATTTCCTCCAGGTGCTCCGGTTTCGTCCCACATTCTAAAAGACGTGCTGTCTACGTCCATTGACCCGAATAGGCGCCGGACAGTGGCGACTCCGAGAATTTCACAGTAACTTCATTTTCAGTGTTATGGAAGCCTTTCTTGTGACGAATAAATATGTTTCATTAATTGGAAATGTTGATTTAGAATCTCAACCATCTTTTGTGGACCCTTATGAGTCCCGACTCTCTCGCTTGTTACTCTTTTGCCCTTTATGTATTAGTAGAAGCTCTTTGAGTTCTCATTTTCTTGATATGCTTAAGCAATCTCGTGTCCCCATTTTGCCCTCCTGATTTCTCTGCTAACTATACTCCAACACCCCCCATTCCTTCAAGGGATCCCAATTGATCCAAGTTAAATGCCTACTTGTTCTTCTTGACCATGGCCTCAATATCCCGAGTCATCCAGGATTTACTACTTCTCCCAGCCTTGCCCTTCACTCTAAAAGTAATATGCTTATCATGAACCCATGTTAACACACTTTTGAAAGCCTCCCTTTTACCAGATGTCCCTTTGCCTGCCAACAGGCTCCACCAAGCAACTTCTGAAATTTCCTGTCTAATACCATCAAAATTGGCCTTGCCCCAAATTAGAATTTCCACTTTTGGGCCAGCCCTTAAATATATTGGAATTCTGGTCACTAGTCCAAAAGTGATTGCTTGTTAACAATTATGTCACGTGCCCTCCCTCATTTCCCAAGAAAAGGACAAGTTTGGCCCATCTCCAGTCGGGCCTTCCACATACTGAATGAGAAATTCGTCCTGAATACACTCACAAATTCGTTCTCCATCCAAGCCCCTAATACAATGGCCTGCCAAGACAATGTTGGGAAAGTTAAAGTCTCCGTCCATTACCACCCTATTTTTCTTGGTGCTATCATTAATCTTCTTACACTCTGGAGTTTCTGGCCTGGATTAGAACATTTGGCTGTTCTTTGAAAGATTGAAATCTATATTCCTATATATATTTTTGATTAGGGGACTTCAAGGCTGTGAGTGGTAAGCATATGTGTGTTTTCATTTCAGATGCTGTATTCAGGTTTAAATAGGGATGACTTTTGAAAAAATGGCTCTTTCAGAGGCTGAGAAATTCCTGGGAGTGGAAGAATTCATGCAGATTGTTTTGCAAAAGGTGACTAAAACAACACTTTTGGAATTGGCAAAAGAGTTGCAGTTGACATTCGCTAACAGTGTAAGGAAAGGGGAGATAATTGTGGCGATAACACAGCATCTAAAATTGCCAAAAATACATTCAGAATCATTCGAAATGGCTGAAGTTCAACGACAAATGAAAAAGCTGGATCATGAAGAAGAATTAAAGCAGTTTGAATTCGAAATAAAAGAAAGGGAGTAACAGCAAGCAACGTCATTGAAACAGTTTGCATTTTAGCAAGAAAATGAAGTGGATCTGCTTGAATTCAGATAAGAAAAAAGGAAAGGGAGCAGATAGCCCACGTGGAACAAAACAGTCAGAGCCAAAACTTTGAGAAGCCGATAGTAAGCAAGAATCATATCATAAAGTATCTTGTGCGGGAACACATGTTACATCTTCATGAATAGGCTCTGGAAGGAACATGTGCCCTGATGCGGGATCACGTGTCTATCCAGTTTGGCAATGATCCGGTGGGAACGGACACTTTGACACTTATAGAGAGCGTTTAGGGTAACCTGGCAACGGGGAAGTAACTTCAGCCACGATGGGAGTACGTGTCTGGATTTAATGGACAAATGAGATAACATTATGTGGAATGGTAAAAGGCAATTTGCTGAGCTGAGTGACAAGGACTATTATTGATCTGTGCACATTAAAGATGATGATTTTAAACTAGGTTAAGGTGGTAATGATTGATAGAAAAACTATAATTTATCCGTGTTGAATTGTAAACTTCAGATCTAATCAAAGTGATGAGGTTGGTCCATTTCAAAGCTCACTCGATCCTCGGGTCATCTCCAAGTAGCTGCCAGTTAAATAAAGATATGGCTTTGCTTCAGAGGCATTGGCTTCATGAATCTTTCATTGAGATTTCCTGACAGCTTTGGTCACCTCACGTACCCACCAACAAGAGGGAAAGCTCCAGCTCCTCTGAAACCCTTAATAACCATTCCAGTATTTGAGGAACCTTTTGCAGGGTCTTTACTATTTGTGTAGGACCCCTCACTAAAACGAGAAGCGGGAATCACTGTCTATTGATTTGAATGGAAACGTCTCATAGTATTCCAGAGGCCATTTCATTAAGCAATATTACCGCTAAAAGGATTGCAGAGGAATTGCTTACTTTTATATATGAGTTCTGGATTACCCCTATCAATACAATCAGGTCAAAAGTAATTTTTTACACCAGAGTTGTTGAAGTGTAACTTTTTTTCCTGATAATTACTTGTGAAAGACAGACTCTACGAATTCGTTGTCATCAAAATAACAAGCATTTAATAACGAAGCTGTGCATGCAGAGGATGGCTAAGACTTGAGGACAGAGAACAGTTGGAACAGCTGCTAATCCCTCCACCAAGTCCGCGCCTAGCCTCAGAAAGAGCCCACAATTTATACAAAATCAGTATCAGGTTTTGTGACAAAGTCTGACGCGGGAAAATGAGCAATAAAACAATTAGTAGCAACGTCAATACAAGTGGCATCTCACCGTGACTTCCGAGGCCCCTCGGTCTTATCAATAATAACATTATCTTGTCCATTGAAGAAACAAAATGGTTCGGTGACTCCCTCACCTCCAACCTTATCTTGTTTAATGTACGTAATTTCTCAAAACACCCTGAAATCTGGCCAGTTGGCCTTGTTTTATGTACGTAGTTCCTGGGCACTTGGCAACACACCCTGAGATCAGGCCAGTTGGCCTTATATTGTTTTATTACTTCACTTCCCTAAGATAAGCAGAGTCAGCCTTAGTTTAAGCTTACTAGTTTGGGTGAGGGTCAAATGGTTTAGCAGCTGCTTTGTTCTGTGTTTTTTTGTTAGTATCACCTCGAGGAAGTAGCCACTTTTCCCATCATGCCATTATTAGTTTGAACCATATCACATTCCCTCCTGTTGTCATATCATGACAACTATCTAAATAGGTATATCCATAACTCGATTGACAATGCATTTTCACAAACAGCCAAGCAATCCTATCCCCAGTAGCAGTCGGAGCAAGAGTAAGAAGGCCTTAAAGATCCAATCAAACAACCCATGTCCCAGCCGTCCTAGCCAGCCTGGCGGGTTATAATCATGAAACTCTCGGCCAACTTCTTGAAGCTGATCTGCCTGCTTTTTAATGTGGTCAGCCAGGGTAGTGCTGAAGGGAGTGCAGGTAGTGCATGTAAGGGGCGACATATCCCAGGTAACAGGATCCAATCCAATTGGCAGGACTCCACGCATAGGCCCTTGTGCCACAAATGCAATATGTTCCATTATAGGCCGTAAAATCATCAGCCAATGTCATCCAGGGTATAGGGGTGGTACGTGCCCAAGAGCTCTCAGAGGTGAGGTTTCATACACGGGAGAAATCAAGGACAAACATACCCTTGTCAGATAGGCCTGCTACTGGTCCCTGCCATTCGGTTGAAAGGTTACATTTACTTTGCCCCACCTTCTTTCCTCTTCCTGATTTACTAAAACATAGGGACCCTCGCACATCACTCGGGAGGATGGTAAGGGAGGGGGAGGGCAAGACATGATTATATACGGGTTGGTACCAGGCCGAAAACCTAGTCATTTCATAGCCAGCCGATTCCCATTCTATCATATCCCCACCTATCCCTGATTGGTTTTGTCGTAAAATCCATTCCACTGTCTCTGCTAAATGGAATGGGAGGGATTGAAGAGGTTTCCCTTCCTTGGAATAGACGGGGATGGGAGTAGAGACCCAACATTTACTTACACTCACTCTTTCAGCATAAATTTATGACATATGCAGATAAGTATTAGCATGCAGTCTCTGGTTAGCTTGTCTTTTTACTACTATGTTTCCATCAAGTCCAAATAGTCCACAAAGTACAAAAAATCTGATGAAGATCTTCATCTGGTATTCGTCTCTGAGTCGGATGTTATCTTCTTACAATCTGCCAGATGTACCCAACTTGAACGTCCTTCAAGCTTGACGGCAGTCGATGTTGTTAGTAGCACTTGGAAGGGCCCGATCCAGCGCTGTCCCAGCTTCTGTCTTTCCCAGTTCTTCACTCGCACGAAGTCGCCAGGTTTGATGACGGGATATCGAGAGATATCCGTCCCTATGGTTACTGGGATATGTGCTTGTCTCACCTGTGAGTGAAGAAACTTCAGAGAAAGTGTTAATTGCTTCAAATAATTCTGCATCTGTTCCCCCATCACATCGAGCTCTACTCCATCCAGGCGTTTTTCATGGGCATCCCAAGGAATCCTCATTGGCCGACTGTAAACTATCTCTGCAGCTGACAGTCCGGTCCGCGAATGAGGAGTCACTCGCATGTGAAACAGTGGCAAGGGCAATACCTTTAGCCAATTTAACCCAGTTTCTTCAGTCAATTTAGATAATTTTTCTTTTAAAGTCCCGTTGGCGTTTCCACAATTCCTGCTGCCTGCGGATGATACGCGCACTAGTTGTTGTTTAATTACGAGTGCTTCGCACAATTCAGTATTGATCCGAGCCACAAAATGTAGTCCATTATCTGAACTCACCATTTTGGGTACCCCAAAACAGGGAATAACTTCTGTCAATAATAATTTTATCACCGTATGTGCAGTACAATTTGTGGTGGGGAAGGCTTCAATCCATTTACTGAACACATCAATTATTACTCGGCAATATATATAGCATAATTCAATATAATCAAGCTGCATACAGGCAAAAGGTCCATCTGGCAAGGGAGTGGTTCTGGGAGGGCATTTAGTGTCTTTACCCTTATTATTTCTCATGCAAATGAGGCATCGATCCAGCCGCGTTTGTGCTGCTGTATTCAAATCTGGGTGCCACCAAGTTTTTAGAAGTAACTGTACCATTCCCTCCTTGCCTAGATGGGTGCAAGAATGCAAATAGTCAATAAGGAGTGGCAATAAAAGAATCCGGAATAGACACGTGACCAACTGGAGTAAGCCAGAGGTCCTGTGCCAAGGTGTGCGAACACCCCATTGACTTCCACAGTGTGCGCTCAGAATCAGAGGCGTCCCTCTGCAATTTTTGTACCTCAGTTATTTCTGGCATGCCCTTCGCTTCCAACATGTGTACATGATTTAGAGCCTGATTACCCCCAGTGGGAACAATGACAGAGGCCGATCCGGCTGCCGCCTTAGCAGCTAAATCAGCACGGGCATTCCTTAATTGGTAGGAAGTCTCACAACACCAGGTTAAAGTCCAACAGGTTTATTTGGTAGCAAACAACAGAAGCTTTCGGAGCACTGCTCCTTCGTCAGATGGAGTGGAAATGTGCTCTCAAACAGTGCAAACAGACAAAATCAAGTTGCAGAATACTGATTAGAATGCAAATCCTACAGCCTGCCAGGTCTTAAAGGTACAGACAATGTGGGTGGAGGGAACATTAAACACAGGTTAAAGAAACTCAGCACACATGGAGCAGTTGAACCAGGAGCACTCCTCGCCACAATGGATGTCTCGGCACTCTACACCAGCATCCCCCACGATGATGGCATTGCTGCAACGGCCTCAGTACTCAATGCCGTCAACTGCCAGTTTCCAGATGCAGTTTTACAACTCATCCGCTTCATCCTGGACCACAATGCCTTCACCTTCAACAACCAGTTCTTCATCCAGACACACGGAACAGCCATGGGGACCAAATTCGCACCTCAATATGCCAACATCTTCATGCACAGGTTCGAACAAGACTTCTTCACCGCACAGGACCTTCAACCGATGCTATACACTAGATACATCGATGATATTTTCTTCCTTTGGAGTCATGGTGAGCAATGACTGAAACAACTATATGATGTACAATTTCTGTCAATCATTGGGGATACAAGTTCCATCCCACCATCAGACTCACCATGGACTACTCTCCGGAATCGGATGCATTCTTGGACATACGCATCTCCATTAAGGACGGTCACCTCAGCTCCTCACTGTACCGCAAGCCCACGGATAACCTCACGATGCTCCACTTCTCCAGCTTCCACCCGAAACACGTTAAAGAAGCCATCCCCTACGGACAAGCCCTCCGAATACACAGGATCTGCACAGATGAGGAGGATCGCAACAGATACCTCCAGACGCCGAAAGATGCCCTCATAAGAACAGGATATGGCGCTCGACTCATCGATCAACAGTTCCGACGCGCCACAGCGAAAAACCGCACCGACCTCCTCAGAAGACAAACACGGGACACGGTGGACAGAGTACCCTTCGTCGTCCAGTACTTCCCCGGAGCGGAGAAGCTACGGCACCTCCTCCAGAGCCTTCAACATGTCATTGATGAAGACGAACATCTCGCCAAGGCCATCCCCACACCCCCACTTCTTGCCTTCAAACAACCACGCAACCTCAAACAGACCATTGTTCGCAGCAAACTACCCAGCCTTCAGGAGAACAGTGACCACGACACCACACAACCCTGCGACAGCAACCTCTGCAAGACGTGCCGGATCATCGACACGGATGCCATCATCTCACGTGAGAACACCATCTACCAGGTACACGGTACCCACTCTTGCAACTCAGCCAACGTTGTCTACCCGATACGCTGCAGGAAAGGATGTCCCGAGGCATGGTGCATTGGGGAAACCATGCAGACGCTGCGACAACGCATGAATGAACACCGCTCGACAATCACCAGGCAAGACTGTTCTCTTCCTGTGGGGGAGCACTTCAGCAGTCACGGGCATTCAGCCTTGGATCTTCAGATAAGCGTTCTCCAAGGTGGCCTTCACGACACACGAGAGCGCAGAGTCGCTGAGCAGAAACTGATAGCCAAGTTCTGCACACATGAGGACGGCCGAAACCGGGATGTTGCATTTATGTCACATTATCAGTAACCCCCACAGCTTTCCCCCTGATCTTGCAGAATCTCACTTGCTGTTCTGTCTGGAGACAATACACATCTCTTTAACCTGTGTTGAATGCTCCCTCCACCCACATTATCTGTACCTTTAAGACCTGGCTGGCTGTAGAGATTTGCAATCTAATTAGTATTCTGTAACTTGATTTCTGTGTCTGTGCACTGTTGGAGAACAGATATCCACTCCATCTGACGAAGGGGCAGTGCTCCGAAAGCTTATGGTATTTGCGACCAAATAAACCTGTTGGACTTTAAACTGGTGTTGTGAGACTTCTTACTGTGCTTACCCCAGTCCAACGCCGGCATCTCCACATCATGACTTCTGTGACAGAGCCAGTGCAGTATTCATCTCACCTCTGATCCCTTGCCACTTCTCCTACTGTACCATTCTGCATTAGGGACCTTTTCAAATGCCTGACTGAATTTCATGTGGACGATATCCACTGCCCTACCATCATCAATCATCTTTGTCACTTCCTCAAAAAACTTGATCACGTTAGTGAGACACGATCTCCCCTTCGCAAAACCATGTTGCCTCTCGCTAATACGTCCACTTATTTCCAAGTGCGAGTAAATCCTGTCTCGAACAATCCTCTCCAATAATTTCACTCCCACTGACGTAAGGCTCACCGACTTGTAATTACCTGGATTATTCTTGCTACCCTTCTTAAACAAAGGAAGAGCATTGGCTATTATCCAATCATCTGGGACCTCCCCTGTCGAGAGTGAGGATGGAACAATTTCTCTCAAGGCCCCAGCAATTTCCCCCCTTGCCTCTCTCAGTATTCTGGGGTATATCACCTCAGGCCCTGGGAACTTGTCTACATTAATGTTTCTCAAGAACCCCAATACCTCCTCCTTTTTGATCTCAACATGACTCAAACTGTCTACACACCCTTCCCCAGAGTGATCATCCATCAAGTTCTTCTCTTTGGTGAATACTGACGCAGAGTATTCATTTAATACCGTGCCCATTTCCACTGGCTTCACGCATAGATTCCCTGCCCTGTCCTTGATTGGGCAAGAATCTCTCAGGCTACCCTCTTGTTCTTTATATCTGCATTAAAAGCCTAGAGATTTTCCTTAATGCTGCTTGCCAATTACTTATTGTGATCCGTTTCAGCCCTCCTTACTCCTTGTTTTCTACTTTCCTTGTATTCCACACTTGCTTCGTGTGTTCTCAGCCTCCAAGCCTTGACAAATGTTTTTTTTCTCTTTGACTAGGCTCACAGTATATCTCGTTATCCAAGGTTCCCAAAGCTTGCCATATTTACACTTCATCATTTGCAGGAATGTGCTGGTCCTGAACTCCTATCAACTTACACTTGAAAGCCTCCCATATGCCAGATGATGTTTTTCCCCCAATCTCCCTTCTTCAGTTCCTGCCTAATATTGTTGTAATTAGCCTTCCCCCAATTTAGAACCTTCAAATGAGGAGTACACTTATTTTTGTCCATACGTATCTTGTAGCTTACTGAATTGTGCTCACTGCTCCTGAACTGCTCTCCTACTGAAACGTCGACCACCTGGCCGGGCTCATTCCACAATACCAGGTCCAGTACGGCCCCTTTCCTAGTTGGACTATCTTCAAGAAGCCCTCCTGGATTCTCCTTACAATCTCTGCCCCATCAACGCTCCTAACACTGTGAGTCCCAGTCAATATAGAGGAATTTGAAATTTCCCACCACAACAACCCTATTATTTTTACACCATGCGCAAAATTGCTTACATATCTATTCCTCTTTCTCCCGCTGGTTGTTGGACGGCCAAGAGTAAACCCCAAACATCGTGCCTATACGCTGCCTATTCCTGAGCTCTACACATATTGCCCCGACGTATGAGCCCTCCGAGGTGTCCTCCCACTGTACAACTGTGATATTCTCCTTAACGAGTAGTGCAACACCCCCACCCTTTTTATATCCCCCTCTATCCAGCCTGAAACATCTGTATTCAGGAACGTTATGTTGCCAATCCTGTCCTTCCCTTAACCACGTCTCTGTAACAACAACAACATCATAGTTCCAAGTAGTAATCCAAGCTCGAAGTTCATCTGCCATACCTCTTGCGCTATTGCATTGAAACAAATGCACTTCAGTCTACCAGTCCCTCTTTGATTAGCAACCAAACCTGTCTGCTCTTTCTCTGAGTCTTACTGGCTCTACTCTCCGGTTCCCTTTAAGTTAATTCACCTTTGCTTTGGTTCCCACACCTCTGCCAAACTAGTTTAAATCCTCCCGTGTGACACTAGCAAACATCCCAGCCATAATATTTATGCCCTTTCAGTTTAGATGCAACCCGTCCTTCTTCTACATTTCCCTCCTGCACCGGAATAGATCCCAAAGGTCCAGATATCCGAAACCTTCCCTCCTTCACCAGCTCTTTAGCCACGTGTTGAGCTGTACTCCCTTCCTACTTCTAGCCTCACTGGCACGTGGCACAGGGCGCATTCCTGAGATGACAATCCTGGAGGTCCTGCTTTTTAACGTTCTACCGAACACCCTAAACTGTTGCTGCAGGACCTTGACAATCTCCCTACCTACGTCGTTAGTACCAATGTGTACCACGGCCACTGCCTGTTCACCCTCTCCCTTCAGAATGCTTTCTGTCCGTTCAGAGACATCCCGGACACTGGCACCAGGGAGACAGCAACCGCCTTCCAATGTTATGAATTAGTCCATTAATCAAAGTTTGCTTTCCGAAATTAGTTTCGGCCTGTGAGGGATAGAAACCGGGGAAAGGATAAATCCTCAGGTTGTAGAGGCAAAGGATATCTCCTGGGAGATAATGAAAACAGAAAATTTAATTTTAAAAATGAACCACATGTGGGTGGAAGAGAAAAATATGAGATTCAGATGTTTTCACGATAATGACTAAGGCCATGCAAAGTTACAATGTTGGTGGTTTAAGGAAAGCACTGGGAAGACTGGTATGGTAAAAC
The DNA here is from genome assembly GCF_964213995.1 of Mustelus asterias. Taxonomy (NCBI): domain Eukaryota; kingdom Metazoa; phylum Chordata; class Chondrichthyes; order Carcharhiniformes; family Triakidae; genus Mustelus; species Mustelus asterias. The sequence continues at coordinate 420,471 of NW_027590091.1, read as the reverse complement.
AGGATAAGACAGTGGGGTTTGTTAAAGTGGTAAATGAAAGCCAAGTTGAAGGGAAAGAGGCGCAAAAGAGTGTGCAGCCTGGTCTGGAGTTGATCGATAAGAAAGTGCCAGAACTCTTGAAAGACTCTACTTCTGTGGGCGAAGTTTACACATTTGCGCCAAGAGGACTAGGTAAAGAAGTTAAAAATTTAAGAGATACGGGAGAAAGTCAATATTTGATGGTAAGTTGAGTTATGTAGTTTGAAAGGTGCATTCCAGGAAAGGTAGTAATATGTGGACTTCAGGGTGAGAATCGTAGTGTTCCATTCTGTACGATGAGTTTGGAGTGTCCAGCGAGCAGCGGTGAATTGGTAACAGGGGCAATAGAGAAATTACCTTGCCCAGGAATACAGCTTATCTTAGTAACGATATAGCTGGACCACGGATGGGAGTGATGCCTATGGTGGTTGATAAGCCAGTGTTAATCAAATGACTGAATTCCTGAAGGACAAATATTCTGGGATATTTCCTGATTGTGTCGTAACAAAGTCACAAAGTCACGTCTTAAGACAAGAGGAGAAATCAAGCAGGGAAGATAAGAAAGCTAAAGTTCAATGATCAGAAACGATTGTTGACAGGATAGTTGGAAAAGAAAAAGAACAGATGGAGGATGAGGGGGATATTTTCCGTTTGGGAATCTTGGCAGAGTTGCAACATTGGTGGCAAATGCAGGAAGGAAGACTACAATCAGAATGGTGGCAGTTAGGTGAAAGGGGAATTGCAACGTTGCCTGGGTGTCATAGTAGAATAGTCGCTGAAGGTTGGCATGCTGGTACAGCAGGAGCTGAGGAAGACCAATGGCATGCTCGCTTTCAGGCATGGAGCCAGAGGAGTGGGCGAGGTATTAAATAGTATTCACCAAAGAGAAGGATTTGGTGGATGATGAATCTAGGAAACAGTGTGCAGATAGCTTGAGTCATGTTGAGATCAAAAAGGAGGAGGTGTTGGAAGTCTTGAGAAACACCAACGTAGACAAGTCCCCAGGGCCTGCTGGGATGTAAACCAGAATACTGAGAGAGGCAATGGAGGATACTGCTGGAAGCTTGAGTGAAATATTTGTATCCTCACTGGGTACAGGGGATGTCCAAGAGGGTTTGAGAATAGTCAATGGCTTTCCTTTGTTTAAGAATGGTAGCAAGAATAATCTCAGTAATTACAGGCCGGTGAGCCTTCCGTCAGTGGTAGTGAAATTATTGGAGAGGATTCTTCGAGAGAGGATTTACTCCCACTTGGAAATAAGTGGACGTATAAGTGAGAGGAAACATGGTTTTGTGAAGGGGAGGTCATGTCTCAGTAACATGATGGAGCTTTTCGAGGAAGTAATGAAGATGATTGCTGAGCGTAAGGCAGTGGATTTTGTCTACATGGACTTCAGTAAGGCCTTTGACAAGGTCGCACATGGCAGACTGGTGCAGAAGGTGAAGTCGCATGGAATCGGAGGTGAGCTGGCAAGGTGGATACAGAAGTGGCTTGGTCATAGAAGAAAGAGCGTAGTAGTGGAAGGGTCTGTTTCTGAATGCAGGGCTGTGACAAGTGGCGTTCCTTTGGGATCAGTGCTGGGACCTTTGCTGTTCGTAATATATATATAAATGATTTCAAGGAACATGTAACTGGTTTGATTAATAAGTTTGCGGATCACACAAATGTTGGTGGATTTATGGACAGCGATGAGGACCATCAGAGGATACAGCAGGATATAGATCGGTTGGAGGCTTGGGTGGAGAGATGACAGATGGGGTTTAAGCCGGACAAATGAGAGGTGATGCATTTTGGAATGTCAAATATAGATAGGAAATATTCAGTAAATGGCAGAACCCTTAAGAGTATTGGTAGGCAGAGGGCTCTGGGTGTACAGGTACACAGGTCCCTGAAAGAGGGAACACAGGTGGAGAATGTTGTTAAGAAGGCATGTGGCATGCTTGCCTTCATCGGCAGGGGCATTGAGTTTAAAAATTGGCAAGTCTTGTTGCAGCTTTTAAAACCTTCGTTAGTCTGCACTTGGAATATCGTGTTCAATTCTGGTCGCCACACTTCCAGAAGGATGTGGAGGCTTTGGAGAGTGTACAGACAGATTTACCAGGATGTTGCCTGGCATGGACGGCAATAGCTATGAGGAGAGGTTGGGGAAAGTTGGTTTGTTCTCACTGGAAAGACGAAGGTTGAGGGGCGACCTGAAAGAAGTCTACAAGATTTTGAGGGGCATGGACAGAATGGATAGTCAGAAGCTTTTTCCCAGGGTGGAAGAGCCAGTTACTACGGGGCATAGGTTTAAGGTGAAGGGGCAAGGTTTAAAGGAGATGTACGAGGCAAGGGTTTTACACAGGGGGTGGTGGGTGTATGGAACTCGCAGCCGGGGGAGATAGTGGAAGCAGATTCGACAGTGAGTTTTAAAGTGCGACTGGACAAATACATGAATAAGTTGGGAATAGAGGAATATGTTCCCCGGAAACGTAGGGGGTTTTAGCTTATTCGGGCAGCATGGTCGGTGCAGGCTTGGAGGGCCGAAGCGCCTGTTCCTGTGCTGTAATTGTATTTGCTATTTGTTCTCAGAAATATGCTTTAAGTATAGGAGTAGGGATGTCTTTCTAGATATACAGGACCCTGGTGAGGCCACACCTTAAGTTTTGTGTGCGCTTTCGGCCTCCTAATCTGAGGAAGGACATTCTTGCTGGTGAGCGAATGCAGGGAAGGTTCACCAGACTGAGTCCCGGAATGGCACGCCTGGCATATGAAGAAATGCTGGATCGTCTCGGCTTGTTCTCACTGGCATTTAGAAAAATCAGAGGAGATCCCAGAAACATAAAAAATCCTGATGGGGCTGGACAGGCCTCGATGCGGGAAGAATGTTACCAATGTTAGGGATGTCCAGAAATTGCGTCACAGTCGAAGAACAACGATTGTTGTGAAGAACTTTTTTGTCTCAGCGTTGTGAACCTGTGGGATTCTCTCACACAGAAATCAGTTGGGGTCAGTTCGTCAGACATGTTGAAGAGGGAGCTGGACGTGGCCCTTGTGGCAAAAGGGATCAAGGAGCATGGAGAGGAGCGTGAGGAGGATACTGAAAGTGAATGATCGAATTGAATGGTGGTGCAGGCTCGAAGGGCAGAATGGCCGACTTCTGCAGCTATTTTCTATGTTTCTATGTTGCAACACAAAGATATAGAATTATAATAATATTATTGGGAAGTACACATGGAAGAGGAATCCTAGTGTATACCAGAACGTTTTAAATTTAAAGCTTTTTTGAAAGTTCATTTATCCATCACACGTCGGTTTACATTAACACTGCAATGAAATTGCTGTGAAATTCCCACCGTGGCCACATTCCGGCGCCTTTTCAGGTCAATGCACCTAACCAGCACGTTTTTCAGACTGTGGGAGGAAACCAAATCGCCCGGAGGAAACCCACGCAGACACAGGGAGAACATGCAAACTCTGCACAGACAGTGACCCAAGCCGGGACTCGAACCTCGATCCATAGAACTGTGAGGCAGCAGTGCTAACCACTATACCGCCGTGTTATGACCTTAAAAATGACGTCTTAAAGAGGAAATGGAGACTTTTACATATTAAGCGGATGAAAAGCAGGCAGAAGTGCATCAAGTGGTATTACCGGTGCGTTATAAAAAGATGTTGTGGGTGGTATGTAAAGCACAGGTGGTCTTTTGGGAGTAATGAAAACTCCAGCTTAAATAGCAAAACATTTTAAAAGGTCTGGACTGCTTACAGATATGGTTAAATTTTGCCCGTCATGTCACATATGTCACGTGATAGGGAAAGCGCAAGTGGTGATAAAACCTGCACCCTTAATACCCATTCCAGCATTTGAGGAGATATTTAGAAGGGTTTTATTTGATTGCGTATGACTCCTCCATAAAACATAACATGGGAAATAAGATCTATTAACTGTCATGCATGTGTCTACTAGGTTTCCAGAGGCCATTCCATTACACCGTATTCGAGCTAAAAGGATTGTAGTTATTCATGGAGGTGATGCATAGGGTGGGACTAAAACAATTGACAGCAACGTCATACCATCCAGAATCGCAGTGAGTATTTAAGTGGTGGCATCAAACTTTAAAGACAATATTGAGGGCTTATTGCCAAGATTATCCAGAGAATTGTGATAAAGGAATTCTATTTGTATTATTTGCAATTACGGATGCAATTAGTGAGTCAACCAAATTCAGTCCATTTGAATTGATATTTGGTCATGAGATAAGGCAACCACTGAAATTGATTCAGGAAGAATTGGCGAGTCAGCACTCTGAGGCGACATTATTGGATAATATGCCATATTTTTGTGAAAGGTTGAATCGGGCAGTTGAATTGGCGAGGCAACATTTAAAAGTGGCACAGCGTGTGGTGAAAGAGGAAGTGGGTAAGAAATCAAAAATCGTAGTTTTGCATGTGGGGATAACGTCTAAGCTCTGCTACCAGCAGTCGCTGAACCTCGAAACACATTGCCTTATCAAATTGAAAGGAAATTGAGGGAGGTGAATTATTTGATAAGTACTCCAGCTGGAAGGAAAACTCAGAATGCATCATGTGAATATGCTTATAAAGGGATTTTGATAGCGAGGGAGAGTAGAAGGCGGATATTTTGGTGGTTATAACACAGAGTGAAGAACCGAATTCAGATAATTCTGAATTTCGCATTCCTCAAATTAACTTGGATAATGAGCATTTATTAGAAATTGGGATAAATTCGGAGTCATCTTCCAAAGGAAATAAACATGACGTGAAAGATTTATTAATAGCACTTGCAGAAGGTTGTGGGAACAATTTGGGAAATACTGGTATGGCTATACATGGTACAGGTGTTATAAAATGCTCTTCCAATTCAACAATACCCTGGCAAACATTACCTTACAAATTTGGCACAGGCTAAGAAGGAGAAGCTGATGTTTACTTGGTCCAGGATACAGCAGCCGAAAGTCTTGATCAATCATTAAATGAGTGGAGATGGAGGTGGAGAACAATGTAATGCACAATGAGGTGAACAAAGATATTCAGCAGGTGTGGAGACAGATAAAGCCAATCTGACTGATTTGGAACATGGTGCTGCGTTGTTCAAATTGTCTGAATGTAAATAGCAGGACTACAAAAAAACCCAGGTCATAATCTATGCAAATAGAAATGTAGGTGAATCAACAGTCATGTGTAATCTCAAAAAGGAGGTTGAGGAGTGGAAGCATCGAGCTAATTGAACCGAACAAGGTACAACAACGTGAAGTAAGAATGTTTCCCAAGATTTGCCATCATCCAAATGGACTGCTGGCTTAGGGTCTTTGAAAGCACAGTCAAAATGGGATCTGACAGCAAGGAAGACAATTTGTTGTGTGTCTTTGCCAAAGAATATGCAGAACCTGATGTTGTAAGATCAAGGTCAAGCAAAGTGTTCTAATTGCTGATCAGAGGAGGAGCTCCAGCCAATGAATGAGAAAGGGGACAGAGATAAAAAGACCTTTCTGAATGGCCCAGATCGGGTTCTCCTCCTGATCCTGCCCAGTTCTTGGAGAACATTACCAAAGCTAATTTATCATCGTAACAACTAAAGTGCATTTGGATTAGAATCAATGTAGGAAAAAGAACTAAAGATTCTTGTCGATCAATCAGTTCGTCAAATATGTGATTTACAAAAGTGTCGACATTGGAAAACAAGGACAGAAATGAGTATAGTACTGCGATCTCTGCAGGTTTTGATTTTATATAAGACATATATGTTGATTGCTGAATAGTAGCAATGCGGAACGGAAAGGTTTTGAAAAATAAAACCATCTTTGAATGTTGATCGTCCATTTATTTCTGAAGCGAGAGGTGTCACACTAGGTTGCCTTTGAGAACTGCATTTTCAATCATGTTTTTTGAATTTATAAGCAGACTCAGATCTCTCAGCTTCAAAGTCCTTTATGGTTTAAAATGGGGTTTTGTTTATTTTTACCATGGGGCTCATGCTCTTCCTGGGATTCTTATGATCCTGAATTGTCGCAGGAAGAATGATTGGCAGTTCAGTTAACAGGAGTTATTTAACTTTGAGTTTCGGGCTGCTGGATGCACTTTTGGTTTAGAAGGCACTTGGACATTAGACCGAACAGTTCTGTTTCTATGCTGGCATGCTGAAAGCTGGTCTTTTTGCATTCCTGGACTGAAACATCGACTGTTGGTTGACTGCGAGCGAGCAACTAGAGTGTCTCTGTCTTTTGAAGTGCTTTGCAGAGAAGAAAAAAATGTCCAGCAATGGCATTATCGCTACCTCGAGGACTGTTGGAGGTTACAAGGATGGGAAGTGAGAGTTTCAATTCTCCAAACAAAGGACTAAGTTCCAGCATTACGTGGACAGTCTATTTTTAGGTGTTTAACTTTTGACTGGGGTATGTTGATATGGAAGTTTGTTTGTTTGTTTTTCAACATTTCATCTGGTTGTTAATGTTTCTACGTATCATGGGCGTTTATCTCTTATTTGTAATTCGTAGAAGTTACTGTGACACAGTAATAGTACTTTAAATAAAACTTGTTTGGTCAAAGCTCCGAGTGGGTCAGTTGAGTCATACATGACGTGAAACATCTAACATCTCATGCTTGCCCTAGCCAAATTCAAATTGTAATATTTATGATCCAGGCGGACCTCATAAAACAGTTTGGAGCTTCTGACATGGATGTTATAGCAGTGTATGTGTGTGTGTGTGTGTTTGTGGCTGTGTGTATATGTGTGTGGGCCTGGTTCTATGTGCGGGGGTGTGTGGTTGTGTGTGGTTGTGGCTTTTTGTATGGCTTTGTGTGACGGTTTGCTTTCATTGTATGTGTGTGAGTGTCGGTGGGTGCAAATTTGTTTGTCTGCGTGAGTGGGTGGGTGGGTGGGTTTCGTTCTGCATGTGTCTGTTTGCGTGTTTGTGAGTCTGTGTATTTGTGTGAGTGTGTTTGCGTGATTCTGTGTGCAAATGTGTACATTTGTGGATTTGCTTCAGAAAATATTGTTTATGCCTGTTTGTCTTTACATGATTGCGTTTTTGTTTATGTTTCTCTGTGTATGAATGCCTGCATGAATCTATGTGTGTATAAATGATTGGGGGCGATTCTCCCAGAAAATTACAAGTGTAGAATTTGGATTAAAATTAAAATGGGATTAAATTGCATTGTTTCTTTCAGCAGGAGTTTAAAAAAGGAGCTCTCACACTCTGTAATCTGCAAAGGTCACCAGCGTGTCTGGCAGCACAAATCAGTGGGTGGGGATTATTCCCGTCCGAGAACTCTGCAACGTAGCGCACGCGCTGATCTGTCAGCGCCGAAATGGACGCATGCGCCGTGGCCCACATTGCCAGTGGAGGATTGCTGGCAAATCGGATCGCAGTGCAAATGGGTCCCCCGCAAATGGGGAGCAATTGTGAACCCTGGTGAAGTAAAATACTCCTATCTGGGTGGACGGGAGGCGGGTTGGCGGAGAGGTTCCCAGGCCCAGATACTTCAGTCCCGGCCCTCTAATTACATTTTTTGATTTTGATTTGATTTATGATTGAAGAATGTATTCGCATACAGTGAAAAGTAATGTTTCTTCCGCGCTATAGAGACAGAGCATACCGTTCATAGAGAAGGCAACGAGAAAGTGAAGAATGTAGTATCGCAGTCATAGTTGGGGTGGAGAGGAAGGTCAACTTAATGCAAGGTAGGTCCATTCAAAAGTCTGACGGCAGCAGAGAAGAAGTTGTTCTTGAGTCAGTTGGTATGTGACATCATGCTTTTGTATTAAAGCATATGGTCATCACTATTGAAATAATTCATGCAGCTCCACGCCGATTTCTGGCGTGGAGCTGATGGCGCTGGATATCCGGCAGCCGGAGAGTCATGGAGGTTACAGCGCCCAGCGCGAAGCCCGCTAGACAGCCTCCAATTAAGTCTCTCAGCCAGCTGTGCTGCTCATGTAGTGGAGAGGCTCGGAGAATCGCTGGCAGTGTATTTGTCTGGGAGAGTGTTTCATGTTGTGCCTTTGTCGGTTTGTTTTTGTGTGACTTTGTAATGTTGTGCATCTGTGAGATTTTGTATGTGTTCCTTTGATTCCGGAGAATTTGTGTGTGTGTGTGTTTGTGTTCCTGTTTCTCCAGGAAGAAAATGTAGATGTGAGTGTGTGTTCCTGTGACTTTAGGAGAGTTTGTGTGTGTAGGTTTGTTGTCTTCTGCCTCTCGGAGAGTTTGTGTGCAAGTGTTTGTGTCTATGTGTCTCGAGGAGATTTTGTGTTTTTTTTTCATTCATTCGCGTGACATGAGCATCACTGGCTGGCCAGCATTAATTCCCATCCCAAGTTGCCCTTCAGAAGGTAATTGTGAGCTGCCGTTTTCAATCGCTGCAGTCCATATTCTGCGGGTTGTCGCACAATGCTGTGAAGGAGAGAATTTCAGGATTTTGACCCGGCGACTGCAAAGGATCGGCGATATATTTCCAAGTCAGGATGGTGAGTGGCTTGGAGGCGAACGTGGAGTCCGTGGCATTCCCATGTATCTGCTGCCCTCGTCCTTCTAGATGGAAGTGGTCGTGGGTGTGCAACGTGATGTCTCAGAATCATTGATGAATTGCTGCAGTGCATGTTGTAGATGCTACTGAGCGTCGGTAGTGGAGGGATTCAATGTTTGCAGATGTGGTGTCAAACAAGCAGGCTGCTTTGCCCTGGATGGCAGCAAGCTTCTCGAGTGTGCTTTGAGCTGCACCTGTCCAGGCAAGTGCAGTCTTCCATCGCACACCTGACTTGTGCCTTGTAGATGGTGGATAGACGTTGGGGAGTCAGGAGGTGAATTACTCGCCGCAGTATCCCTAGCCTCTGACCTGCTCTTGCAGCCACTGTATTTATGTGGCGACTCCAGTTCAGTTAAGAACATAAGAAATAGGAGCAGGAGTAGGCCATCTAGCCCCTCGAGCCTGCCCCGCCATTCAATAAGATCATGGCTGATCTGAAGTGGATCAGTTCCACTTACCCGCCTGAGCCCTATAACCCCTAATTCCCTTACCAATCAGGAATCCATCTATCCGTGATTTAAACATATTCAACGAGGTAGCCTCCACCACTTCAGTGGGCAGAGAATTCCAGAGATTCACCACCCTCTGAGAGAAGAAGTTCCTCCTCAATTCTGTCCTAAACTGACCCCCCTTTATTTTGAGGCTGTGCCCTCTAGTTCTAGTTTCCTTTCCAAGTGGAAATAATCTTTCCATCTCTACCATATCCAGCCCCTTCATTATCTTATAGGTCTCTATAAGATCCCCCCTCAGCCTTCTAAATTCCAACGAATACAAACCCAATCTGCTCAGTCTCTCCTCATAGTCAACACCCCTCATCTCTGGTATCAACCTGGTGAACCTTCTCTGCACTCCCTCCAAGGCCAATATATCCTTCCACAAATAAGGGGACCAATACTGCACACAGTATTCCGGCTGCGGCCTCACCAATGACCTGTACAGATGCAGCAAGACATCTCTGCTTTTATATTCTATCTCCCTTGCGATATAGGCCAACATCCCATTTGCCTTCTTGATTGCCTGTTGCACCTGCAGACTGGGGTTTTGCGTCGCATGCACAAGGACCCCCAGGTCACTCTGCACAACAGCATGTTGTAATTTCTTTCCATTTAGATAATAATCCAATAGTCTATTATTTCTTCCAAAGCGAATAACCTCGCATTTGTTAACGTTATACTCCATCTGCCAGATCGTCGCCCACTCACTCAGCCTGTCCAAATCTCTCTGCAGTCCTTCTACGCCCTCCACACGATTCACTTTTCCTCTTATCTTTGTGTCGTCTGCAAACTTTGTTACCCTACACTCAGCCCCTTCCTCCAGATCGTCTCTATCAATGGTAAATAGTTGAGGCCCCAATACCGATCCCTGCGGCACGCCACTAGTTACCATTTGCCAACCGGAAAAGTTGCTGGTCAATGGTAACCCCAACGATGTTGACAGTGGGGGATTTAGTCATGGTTCCACCATTGAAGTTCGAAGGGCGGTCGTTAGAGTGTCTCTAATTGGTGGTGATCATTGCCTGGCATTTGAGTGATGCAAATGTTATTTTCCACTTGTCAGCCAAGCCTGGATATTGTCCAGATCATATTCCATTTGAACATGCACTCTTTCAGTATCTGAGGAGTCACGGAGGGTGCTAAACATTGTACAATTATCGGGGAACAGACGCATTTTTTGACATTGTGATGGAGGGAATGTCATTGATGAATTAGTTGAAGATTGTTGGACCTCGGGCACTAACATGAGAGACTCCTGCAGAGATATCTTGGAACTGAGATGACTGACTATCCTCAACCACAACCATCTTCATATGTATCAGATGTGACTCAAAACTGGGAGTTTGCCCTCTGATCCTCATTCGTTCCAGTTTCGCTAGGGCTCCTTCATGCCACACTCTGTCGATCTTGATGTCAAGGTCTGTCACTGTCTCCTCACCACTGGAATTCATCTCTTTTGTCCATGTTTTACCGAAGGCTGTAATGAGGTCAGGAGTTGAGTGAAACTGGCGAAACCCAAACCGGGAGTAACTGAGCAGGTTACTGCTGAGCAGGTGCTGCTTGATAGCACTGTCGATGACCTCTTCCATTACTTTTACTGATGATCAAGTGCAGACTCATTGGGCGGTAACTGGCTGAGTTGGATTTGTCCTGTTTTTTATGTACAGGACATACCTGGGCAATTTTCCACATTGTTGTGTAAATGCCAGTGTTGTAACTGTATTGGAAGAGCTTGGCCAGGGGAGCGGCATGCTCTGGCGCACAAGTCTTCAGTACTATTGCCAGAATGTTGTCAGGGCCCAATGCCTTTACAGTATCCAGTGTCTTCACCTGCTTATTGATATCACGTGCTGTGGATCGAATTGGTTGGAAACTGCCATCGGAGATGCTGGGGAACACTGGCGGAGTCAGAGATGGGTCATCTACAGGGCCTGTTTGTGCTGTAGCTTTTCTATGTTTTATGTTATATGTTCTATGTTATTTCCTCTTGTTGGTTCCTTCACCATCTGCTACAGACCCAGTCTAGCAATTATATACTTTCGGACGCGACCACCTCGATCACGAGTGCTGCTGCCACTCTTGGTGATGGACATTGAAATCCCCCATCCAGAGTACATTCTGCGCCCTTGCTACCCTCAGTGCGAACTCCAAGTGCTATTGGACATGATGGAATACTGACACGTCTGTCTGAAGATTGCTGCGAATACTTCAGCCTTATCTTTTGCACTGATGTGCTGGGTTCCACCATAAATTAGGATGAGGGTATCTGTGGAGTCTCCTCCTCCAGTGAGTTGCTTAATTGTCCACTATCATTCTCGAATGAATGTGGAATGACTGCAGACCTCAGATCTGATCCGTTGGTTGTGGGATCGCCGAGCTCTGTCTATCACTTGCTTTTTAACCATTTGGCACGCAAGTCGTCCTGTTTGGTAGCTTCACGAGGTTGACAACTCATTTTTAGGTAGTCCTGGTGCTGCTCCTGGAATGCCGTTTCACACACTCCATTGAACTAGTGTCGATCCCCTGGCTTGAGGGAAATGGTACGTGGGGGATATGCCCGGCCATGAGGATGCAGATTGTGCGAGAGTACAATTCCACTGCTGTTGATGGCCACAGCGCCTCATTGATGCCCAGTCTTGATTTGCTATATCGGTTCAAGACCTATCCCATTCAGCACGTATAGCGCCACACAATGCAGTGGAGTTCTTCTCAATGTGAAGGTGGGACTTCGTCTCCACAAGGACAGTGTGGTTGTCACTCTTACCGATTCCATCATGAACAGATGCATCTGCAGCCGGCAAATTGGGAAGCATGACGTCAAGTATGAGGGTGGTGGTTGCGTGGAATCGGCTGCCGGTAATGGTGGTGGAGGCGGATTCGATATGGTCTTTTTAGAGACCATTGGATGAGTTCATGGAAGTTAGTGAGATAGAGGGTTAGAGGTAAGCCGAGCAGGTAGGAACTCGTTCGGCGCAACTTGTGGGCCGAAGGGCCTGTTTGTGCTGTAGCTTTTCTATGTTCTATGTTATATGTTCCATGTTATTTCCTCTTGTTGGTTCCTTCACCATCTGCTGCAGACCCAGTCTAGCAGTTATATACTTTCGGACCCGACCACCTCAATCACGAGTGCTGCTGCCACACTTGGTGATGGACATTGAAATTCCCCCACCCAGAGTACATTCTGCGCCCTTGCTACCCTCAGTGCGAACTCCAACTGTCATTGAACATGATGGAATACAGATCCATCAGCCAAATGAGGACGGTACATGGTAACCAAAGAACGAAGAACAAAGAACAGTACAGCACAGGAAACAGGCCCTTCGGCCCTCCAAGCCTGTGCCGCTCCTTGGTCCAACTAGACCAATCGTTTGTATCCCTCCATTCCCAGGCTGCTCATGTGACTATCCAGGTAAGTCTTAAACGATGTCAGCGTGCCTGCCTCCACCACCCTACTCGGCAGCGCATTCCAGGCCCCCACCACCCTCTGTGTAAAAAACGTCCCTCTGATGTCTGAGTTATACTTCGCCCCTCTCAGCTTGAGCCCGTGACCCCTCGTGATCGTCACCTCCGACCTGGGAAAAAGCTTCCCACTGTTCACCGTATCTATACCCTTCATAATCTTGTACACCTCTATTAGATCTCCCCTCATTCTCCGTCTTTCCAAGGAGAACAACCCCAGTCTACCCAATCTCTCCTCACAGCTAAGACCCTCCATACCAGGCAACATCCTGGTAAACCTTCTCTGCACTCTCTCCAATGCCTCCACGTCCTTCTGGTAGTGCGGCGACCAGAACTGGACGCAGTACTCCAAATGTGGCCTAACCAGCGTTCTATACAGCTGCATCATCAGACTCCAGCTTTTATACTCTATACCCCGTCCTATAAAGGCAAGCATACCATATGCCTTCTTCAAAACCTTCTCCACCTGTGTTGCCACCTTCAAGGATTTGTGGACTTGCACACTAGGTCCCTCTGTGTTTCTATACTCCTGATGACTCTGCCATTTATTGTATAACTCCTCCCTACATTATTTCTTCGAAAATGCATCACTTCGCATTTATCCGGATTAAACTCCATCTGCCACCTCTCTGCCCAATTTTCCAGCCTATCTATATCCTGCTGTATTGCCCGACAATGCTCTTCGCTATCCGCAATTCCAGCCATCTTCGTGTCATCCGCAAACTTGCTGATTACACCAGTTACACCTTCTTCCAAATCATTTATATATATCACAAATAGCAGAGGTCCCAGTGCAGAGCCCTGCGGAACACCACTGGTCACAGACCTCCAGCCGGAAAAAGACCCTTCGACCACTACCCTCTGTCTCCTATGGCCAAGCCAGTTCTCCACCCATCTGGCCACTTCTCCTTGTATCCCATGAGCCTTAACCTTCTTAACCAACCTGCCATGTGGGACTTTGTCAAATGCCTTACTGAAATCCATATAGACGACATCCACGGCCCTTCCTTGATCAACCGTTTTTGTCACTTCCTCAAAAACTCCACCAAATTTGTAAGGCACGACCTCCCTCTTACAGAACCATGCTGTCTGTCACGAATGAGATTGTTCCGTTCTAAATGCACATACATCCTGTCTCTAAGAATCCTCTCCAACAACTTCCCTACCACGGACGTCAAGCTCACCGGCCTATAATTTCCTGGGTTATCCCTGCTACCCTTCTTAAACAACGGGACCACATTCGCTATCCTCCAATCCTCAGGGACCTCACCCGTGTCCAAAGAAGCGACAAAGATTTCCGTCAGAGGCCCAGCAATTTCACCTCTCGTCTCCCTGAGCAGTCGAGGATAGATGTCATCAGGCCCTGGGGCTTTGTCAGTTTTAATGTTCCCTAAAAAACCTAACACTTCCTCTCTTGTAATGGAGATTTTCTCTAACGGGTCAACACCTCCCTCCCAGACACTCCCGGTTAACACGCCTCTCTCCTTCGTGAATACCGATGCAAAGTATTCATTTAGGATCTTCCCTACTCCCTTGGCTTCTAAGCATAATTCCCCTCCTTTGTCCCCGAGAGGTCCGATTTTCTCCCTGACAACTCTTTTGTTCCGAACATATGAATAGAATGCCTTAGGATTCTCCTTAATCCTGCCTGCCAAGAACATCTCGTGACCTCTTTTTGCCCTTCTAACTCCCCGTTTGAGATCTTTCCTACTCTCTCTGTATTCCTCCAGAGCTCCATCTGTTTTCAGTTGCCTGGACTTAACGTACGCCTCCCCTTTCATTTTAATCAGATCCTCAATTTCCCTGGTTATTCACGGCTCTCGAATCTTACCTTTCCTATCTTTCCTTTTTACAGGCACATGCCTATCCTGCAGCCTTATCAATAGTTCCTTAAAAGACTCCCACATGCAAGACACGGACTTACCCTCGAACATCCTCTCCCAATCAACATCCACCAATTCCTGCCTAATCCGGCTATAGTCAGCCTTCCCCCAATTTCGCACCCTGCCCGTTGGACAGCACTCATCCTTGTCCATTACTATCCTAAAGTTAACAGAGTTGTGGTCACTATTTGCCACATGTTCGCCTACCAAAACTTTGACGACATGACCGGGCTCATTTCCCAGAACTAGGTCCAATGTAGGCCCCTCTGTAGTCGAGCTATCTACATACTGTTCCAAAGAACCTTCCAGTATGCATTTTACAAATTCCTCTCCGTCCGGACCCCCAGCTCTAAGCCCTTTCCAGTCTGTGCCGGGGAAATTAAAGTCCCCCACTACAACAACCCTATGTTTTCTGCACCTATCCAGAATCTCCTGACATATCCTTTCCTCCACTTCCCGTGGGCTGTTGGGTGGTCTGTAGTACACCCCCAGCATAGTGACTGCACCCTTCCTGTTTCTGAGTTCCACCCACAGCGACTCAGTACATGACCCCTCTAAGTTGTCTACCCTCTGCACCGCGGTAAATGCTCCTTAACTAATATCGCTACTCCCCCACCTTTTTAGCCCCTCCTCTGTCTCGCCTAAAACACTTATACCCCGGAATGTTCAGCTGCCAGTCCTGTCCTTCTTTTAACCAAGTTTCCGTCACCGCAACCACATCCAAATTCCGCACAAGCATTAAGGCCCTACGTTCGTCTGTTTTACCCGTTACACTCCTCGCATTGAAGCAGAAAGAGCTTTCCTTGCCTTTGTTTAACAGAAGACATGAGAATTGATGGGGTCCAGAGTCGACGCTAAGGACTCAGAGGGCAACTTCCTCCCAACTGTGTACCAATGTGCCACCACCTCTGCGCCGTCTGTCCTGCCAATGGGATAGGACAAATCGAGGAATGGCAGTGGTGGTGTCTAGAGTGTTACCTGTAAAGACGATTCTGTGAGAATGACTACGTCAGGCTGGTTCTTGATTAGTGTGTGAGACAGCTCTCCCAAATTTGGCACCAGCCCAGACGTTAGTAAGGAGGATGTTCCACGGTCGACAGGGCTGTTTGATTTGCCATTGTCATTTCCAGTGCCTTGGTCGATGCCAGGTTGTCCGTCCAGTTTCATTTCTTTGTGGAGACTTTGTAGCGATTGCTACAAATGAGTGCCTTGCTCGGCAGTTTCACAGGCAGTTGAGAGTCAACCACATTAATGTGGCTCGGGTGTTACATGTACGCTAGACCAGGTAAGGACGGCACAAAAGGACTTGAGTGAAACAGATGGGTTTTTCTTACAATCGACAATGTTTTCATGATATCAGTAGACTCATAATTCCAGATTATTTCACAGAATTCAAATTCCACCATCTGCCCTGGCGGGATTCGAACCCAGATCCCCAGAACAATATCTGGGTTTGGGGCTTAATAATCGAGCGATAATACCACTGGCCCTTCGCCTCACATGTGTGCTTGTGTTCTACTGTCTCTAGGAGAGTTTGTATGTGTGGGTTTGTGTTCCTCTGCCTTGAGGAGGTTTTGCATCTGTGTTTGTCTCCCTGTGTCTCTATGAATGTTTATGTGCATGTGTTTGTGTTCTTCTGTCTGTAGGAGAGTTTGTTTGTGTGTGCTTGTGTCCTGTGTCTCTCTGAGAGATTTGTGTGGGTGTGTGTTCTTGTGTCACTCGGAGAGTTTGTGTGTGGGTTTCCATTCCTGTGGGTCTCGGAGATATTATGTGTGGGTTTCCATTACGGTGTCTCCAAGAATGTTTGTGTGTTTGTGTTTCAGTTTCTGTGTCTGCAGGAGACTCTGCGTTTTTGTGCCTCTTGGAGCGTGTTTGTGTTTGAAATGGTGTTCCTCTGCCTCTAGGAGAATTTGTGCATGTGTGTTTATGTTCCTTTGTCTACAGGAGTGTTTGTCTGTTTGTGCGTGTGCAAGTGTTCCTGTCACCCCAGAAGATGTTGTCTGTGTGTGTCCGTATTGTTGTGTCTCCAGGAGAGTTTGGGTTGTGTTTGTGTTCCTGTGACCCGACGTGTATTTGTGTGTGTGAGAGAGGTGGCGAAGTGTTTGTGTGCGTGTGTGCGTTTGTGTGTGGTGGGGGGGGGGGAGGGGGGAGGGGGGGAGGGGGGGCTGTTCCTGCGCTCCTAGGAGCAAGGTGTGTGTTCCTGAGTCTCAAAAAGAGTTTGTGTGTGGGTTTGTGCTCCTGTGTCTCTGGAAGAGACTGTGTGTGTGTGTATGTGTGTGTTTGTGTGTGTGTGTGTATTTGTGTTTTGTGCGTCTTGGTCAACACCATCTCAGTGAAATTGATGATTTCTTCTCCAGCTTGTTGTATGATTTTGCTCTTTATTTCTTTGCCTTCTAGTGAACTTGCTCACAATTCTGACGCTGAAGAGATGGAACTGTGGTCTGTCCAAATGCATCACTAGATACCTGGTGGCCATGTCATTGGGAGATCTACTGGTCGTTTTTCTTGACCTAATATTGAGACACATTCCCATTGTTTTTGCGGAAAATTTTCAATTCCTGTTGTCCATACCCACGTGTAATATCCACGCCGTCCTGCTTTATGCAGCCACTGACTGTTCTGTCTGGTTCACCGTCACTTTCACCTTTGATCGATTTGTGGCCATTTGCTGTCCCAAGCTGAAAAATAAATATTGCAGTGAGAAAACGGCAGCTGTGGTTCTGGGAACAGTGAGTGTGCTCAGTTTTTTAAAGAACATTTTCTGGTATTTTATGTTAACCGGTAATTATTTGCTGACGAACCTACCCTGGTTTTGTTGTAATACAATATATGTTGAGTACTCTCTGGCCTGGGTAGCAATTGTGCTCCTCCACAACATTCTGAACCCATGTACCCCATTTGTCCTGATTTTACTGTTCAATGTCTTCACCATCAGACATATTTTAGTGAGCAGCACAGCCCGCAAGAGACTCCGAGCTCATAGCCGTGGGGAGAATCCCAGAGACCCCGAGATGGAGAGTCGAAGGAAATCCATCATTTTACTACTTTTAATATCAGCGAACTTCATTCTGTTATGGTCAATCAGCATTATTTATACGACTTCTAATCGGCTTTTTTGGTTGGGGTATTTGGATATTGTATTTCTTCCTCCTTGCTTGAGGGAATTCGGCTTCATGCTGCAGCTCCTGAGTTGCTGCACAAACACTGCAATTTACACTGTGACACAGACTCAGTTCAGACACCAGATGAAAAATGTGTTGAAATTTCCCTTCACCACATTTCTTCAATTCATTTAACGCTGAGAGGAAAACCCACCCACACAGCCTCTCTATTTTCCTATTGGACATTCAAACTGCATGACACCAACCATCCTCATACTGATTGGACAGATGAAACATCGCCATCAGCTCTGCTCTGATCACTCCACCTATCCATCACTGTGGTTCTTGAAACTGACTGGACAGAAATGGGCCATTCGCCAATTCTCCCCTTGCATTGGTCAGCCAAATTGCCCATTGTCACAACCTCTCACCAGCCTCCCAGTGTTTCGACCACTTCATTGGCCAGTCAGCGTGTTCATCATCTTCATCCCTGACACAGATTGGATACCAATCCTCCGATCAGGTATACTGGTTCATGGTGGGGAGGTGGGGGTGGGGGTACCAAGGATGTGAGGTAACTGGGTTTGCACAGGCACGTGCAGTACAGCAGCACCAGCCACAAGCTGAGCAAGGCCAACTGACTGACCGAGCAAGTGAGGCCAACGACACCAAAAATCAGGAGAAAGGTTAAAAGGAAGGAGAACTCAGGAAGTGTTAGAATCCAAAAAGAAGGTACAAAAACTAGCAGAAAGGCACTTGATCTGAATGCTCGTAGCATTCGAAACAAGGTAAACGAGTTTGTTATGGTTCGTTTTCAGACACACTTCCTTCCTTGATGCAAGAACAAAACACTGACTTCAAAGAAAACCGAGTCCTTTATTTTCAAGCAAGTACAAGCTTTTTTGGAGAATCGCTTTTCTAACTCAGCACCGTGTTCTGAGTATAGCCGAGGAATACTAACACGAACAAGGGGGGAGTTCCTCCCTTTATACCCTTTTTACAGGAATTAGTCACGTACATTGTTACTTCACCCAAATCACGTGCTTAGCCACAGCAAAATACAAAGAACCCCCCCCCCCCGGTTGCCATAGAAACTACAGTCCACCATTGTTCCAGTGTGAGATAATAAACGTTTTCCATATATCTTGAAATGCTACACCACAGAGAACGAGTGTAATCTGTCAGAAACAAGGATACATTAGCCGAGACCGGTCTGTTCGACCAGGAGTTTATCTACAAGGTCAGGAGCAGTTTAGAATAGGGAATATGTGCTGATTGTGAACAAATTGTGAACAACAACAAAATGTAGTTAAGTTTTTCAAATGGCCAAGATCATAGCAAATTCATGGGATGTTAACCCCTTAACATCTCATTTCCTCCTTTTATCATTCTATGATAACACTCACCTCTTTTAGACGGGAACTTGTGCTCAATGATATTCTAAACATTGGCAAACACCCTTCAATAAGCCTAGCTTTAAGCAAACTACCAGGATAATAACTCCTTTGCTGCATCAGCACCCTCCCCAGTCTCCAAAGAGGTTACTAAAAGGCCACCAACCAGGTGGATTGTAGTTCTTAAAGTTTTGCAATTCAGCCCTAATTTTGTCAGCGGTCTTTTTAATATGCTCAGCTAAATCAGTGATATTGTCGGAGGAGTCAGGAATGTATGTACAGCACTCAGAGCATATTAGGGCATAGATGCCTCCTGTTGCAGCCAACAAGTAATCTGAAGCCATTCGATTTTGGTGTGCCACCGTCCGTATAGCTCCGACTTCAGCTGAAACCGCGGAGATAGTAGTGCTCACATCCTCTAATTCATCCGCAGTATCATTAGCTATTTTCTCAAGAGCTGATGCCAAATTAATCAGTTCTCGAGCTGCTATGGTGGTCCCATAGGAAGGGAAGGCGATGATCCAAAACCGTTGAGCTTCAGTGATGGCTGCTTTAGATCTTAACAGATGTATCTTGGGGTGGAGATGCAGGGAGTCATAATGTCAGACACAGGGGACCATATACGCCAGATAGCAAGAGCCGGACCAGTCCCAGGGAAGCCAAGGGTAGGCGTTATTTCCACAGACAAAATAGGTGCCATTGTATGCCATCATATCCTGTCGTAGCCACGGGACGAGTGGGACTGGGGCTCCCTCAGTACTCCAGGAGGAGTTGGCTTGAGGGCAATGGATTTTAGGCAGATGGTAACGGACGCCCCTGTACCCTAAAGTGGGGGAGGTGAGATTAAGCTTCTGGGCGCAGTTACTACGGCCAACGGGTATGGTTCCGTTCCTGATCAAGCAGATGGATCCCCCTTGTCGATTCTTTACAATGGAGTGGGGTGGGGAGCCTAATCTATCGTAGTGGGGTTGGTAGTGGTTCTTAAGAGAATTCGTGATATTACACCTCTCCTCTCTTCACGTTGATCAATATTTTTGCCTGAATGTACCCATAGAGGAATGTCCTGTCCTTTAACTGGAATGAAGCCTATTGGATCGAACACAGCCCTCATTCAGTTTTTAGTCTCGCTTTGATACAAAATCCATTCCATCAATTCCTGGAGGTTGAGAGGAATAGGGGACAGAGGAATCCCTTTTTTAGCCTGTGGTGGCATGTGCGTAGAGACCCAACACTTACTTACATTAAAATGTACAGCATACTCATAAGACATGTACAAAACGTTGTCAGAGTGCAATCGTCCATTAGTACGTCCTTCTTTCAGTCCATCTTTCCGTTGGTCCAGTTGTCCGAATGCCAGGAAAATAGCCGAAAGGCCGAAGATGGTGAAGATGATCCTCATGATTTATTAGCAGGAATTGCCGTCCATCGTCCACATCCACCTGAATGGATCCAGAGACTCCGTCTCCCGACCTTAACTGCCGCCGGAGCATGGAGAAGCACCCGGAACGTTCCCCTCCACTTTGGTCCCAGTTTGGAACGATCCCACTCTCGAATCAGCATGAAGTCTCTTATCTGTGTTTCAGGGAAATCGTCCTGTGGGTCAGGGTCTTGATCCGGCGTCCACGGAGTTGATGCCTGTGAATGAAGACAATGTTAGCCGTCGGAAGTACTTCTGCATTTCATCACCCATAACGTGTAAATCTATCTGGGTGGGCGGGCGTGCATTTGCATCCCAGGGTGTTCTACTGGGACGGCCATAAATTCTCTCTGCCGCCGAGAGTCCAATAGAAGAGTGGGGCGTTATTTTCATGTGGTAGACGGCTAAGGGCAAGACCTTGAACCAATTTAGACCGGTTTAAGATGTTAGCTTGGCTAGCTTAGCTTTAGGAGTTCCGTTAGCTCTTTCCACTATTCCTGCAGCCTGGGGGTGGGAGGCACAGTGGAATTCTTGTTGGATGTGTAACGCATCAGACAATTCCTTACTGACTTTTCCAACAACGTGGGGGCCATTATCTGAACATAAAAGCTGGAGTCTGATGATGCAGCTGTATAGAACGCTGGTTAGGCCACATTTGGAGTACTGCATCCAGTTCTGGTCGCCGCACGACCAGAAGGACGTGGAGGCGTTAGAGAGAGTGCAGAGAAGGTTTACCAGGATGTTGCCTGGTATGGAGGGTCTTAGCTATGAGGAGAGATTGGGTAAACTGGGGTTGTTCTCCCTGGAAAGACGGAGAATGAGGGGAGATCTAATAGAGGTGTACAAGATTATGAAGGGGATAGAGAGGGTGAACGGTGGGAAGCTTTTTCCCAGATCAGAAGAGACGATCACGGGGGGTCACGGGCTCAAGGTGAGAGGGGCGAAGTATAACTCAGATTTTAGAGGGATGCTTTTTACACAGAGGGTGGTGGGGGCCTGGAATGCGCTGCCAAGTAGGGTGGTGGAGGCAGGCACGCTGGCATCGTTTAAGACTTACCTGGATAGTCACGTGAGCAGCCTGGGAATGGAGGGATACAAACATAGAACATAGAAAGCCACAGCACAAACAGGCCCTTCGGCCCACAAGTTGCGCTGATCATATCCCTACCTCTAGGCCTATCTATAGCCCTCAATCCCATTAAATCCCATGTACTCATCCAGAAGTCTCTTAAAAGACCCCAACGAGTTTGCCTCCACCACCACCGACGTCAGCCGATTCCACTCACCCACCACCCTCTGAGTGAAAAACTTACCCCTGACATCTCCTCTGTACCTACCCCCCAGCACCTTAAACCTGTGTCCTCTCGTAGCAACCATTTCAGCCCTTGGAAATAGCCTCTGAGAGTCTACCCTATCCAGACCTCTCAACATCTTGTAAACCTCGATCAGGTCACCTCTCATCCTTCGTCTCTCCAGGGAGAAGAGACCAAGCTCCCTCAACCTATCCTCATAAGGCATGCCCCCCAATCCAGGCAACATCCTTGTAAATCTCCTCTGCACCCTTTCAATGGCTTCAACATATTTCCTGTAATGAGGTGACCAGAACTGCGCGCAGTACTCCAAGTGGGGTCTAACCAGGGTCCTATAAAGCTGCAGCATTATCTCCGGACTCCTAAACTCAATCCCTCGATTAATGAAGGCTAGTACGCCGTACGCCTTCTTGACCGCATCCTCCACCTGCGAGGCCGATTTAAGAGTCCTATGGACCCGGACCCCAAGGTCCTTCTGATCCTCTACACTGCTAAGAATGGTACCCTTCATATTATACTGCTGCTTCATCCCATTAGATCTGCCAAAATGGATCACTACACACTTATCCGGGTTGAAGTCCATCTGCCACTTCTCCGCCCAGTCTTGCATTCTATCTATGTCTCGCTGCAACTTCTGACATCCCTCCAAACTATCCACAAAACCACCTACCTTGGTGTCGTCAGCAAACTTACCAACCCATCCCTCCACTTCCTCATCCAGGTCATTTATGAAAATGACAATCAGCAAGGGTTCCAGAACAGATCCCTGGGGCACTCCACTGGTCACTGACCTCCATGCAGAGAAAGACCCCTCCACAGCCACTCTCTGCCTTCTGCAGGCAAGCCAGTTCTGGATCCACAAGGCAACAGCCCCTTGGATCCCATGCCCTCTCACTTTCTCAAGAAGTCTTGCATGGGGGACCTTATCGAACGCCTTGCTGAAGTCCATATAGACCACATCCACCGCTCTTCCTTTGTCAATGTGTTTGGTCACATTTTCAAAGAACTCAACCAGGCTCGTAAGGCACGATCTGCCCTTGACAAAGCCGTGCTGACTACTTTTGATCATACTAAACTTCTCTAGATGATCATAAGTCCTGTCTCTCAGGATCCTCTCCATCAACTTACCAACCACTGAGGTTAGACTCACCGGTCGGTAATTTCCCGGGCTGTCCCTGTTCCCTTTCTTGAATATAGGGACCACATCTGCAATCCTCCAATCCTCCGGAACCTCTCCCGTCTCCATCGACGATGCAAAGATCATCGCCAAAGGCTCCGCAATCTCCTCCCTCGCCTCCCACAGTAACCTGGGGTACATCCCATCCGGTCCCGGCGACTTACCAACCTTGATGCCATTCAATAGTTCCAACACATCCTCCTTCTTTATGTCCACATGCTCGATCCTTTCTGTCCACCGCAAACCAGCAGTACAACCACCCAGATCCCTTTCCACCGTGAATACCGAGGTAAAGTATTCATTAAGCACCTCCACCATTTCTAACGGTTCCGCACAAACTTTTCCCCCTTCACCTTTTAAGGGTCCTATGCCTTCACATCTCATCCTTTTACTCTTGACATATTTGTAGAAAGCCTTGGGATTCTCCCTAATCTTACCCGCCAAGGTCTTCTCATGACCCCTTCTCGCTCTCCTAATTTCCTTCTTAAGCTCCTTCCTACATCCCGTATACTCCTCTAAATCCTTAACACCTCCTAGTTCTCTGAACCTTCTGTACGCCTCTCTTTTCTTATTCACCAGGTTCATCACAACCTTCGTGCACCACGGTTCCCGTACCCTACCAACACCCCCCTGCCTCATCGGAACGTTGTCATGCAGAGCTCCAGACAAACATTCCTTGAAAATTCTCCACTTTCCTTCGGTACTTTTCCCCAAGAATGCCTCCTTCCAATTTACCCGTCTAATTTCCTCCCTGATGACACTGTATTTCCCTTTACTCCAGAGAAACACTTTCCTAGCCTGCCTGATCCACTCTCTTTCCAATGCTATCCTGAAGGAGATAGAATTATGATCGCTATTCCCAAGATGCTCACCCACCGAGAGATCCTCCACCTGTCCAGGTTCATTAGCCAGCACCAGATCAAGTACAGCCTCTCCTCTAGTAGGCTTATCCACATACTGTGTCAGGAAACTCTCCTGGACACACCTTACAAACTCCTCTCCATCCAAACCCCTAGCCCTAGGGATATTCCAATCTATGTTTGGGAAATTAAAATCTCCCATCACGACAACTCTGTTATTCCTACATCTCTCCAGGATCTGTTTCCCCATCTGCTCCTCAACATCTCTGTTACTATTTGGGCGGCCTATAGAAAACACCCAGCAAAGTTACCGACCCCTTCCTGTTCCTAACCTCCACCCACAGAGATTCCGCAGTCAATCCCTCCACGGCGTCCACCTTCTCTACAGCCGTGACACTATCCCTGATCAACAGTGCCACTCCACCCCCTCTCTTGCCTCCCTCCCTGTCCTTCCTGAAACATCTAAAACCCGGCACCTGAAGCACCCAGTCCTGTCCCTGAGACATCCAAGTCTCCGTAATGGCCACCACATCACAATTCGAAGCAGCAATCCACGCTCTAAGCTCATCCACTTTATTCACTACACTCCTGGCATTAAAATAGACACATCTCAGACCTTCAGCCTGAGCACTTCCCTTCTCCATCACTCGTCGAACCTCCCTCTTACCCTGTCTACATTCCTTATCTATTTGCGAGCTAACCTCCTCGCTCTCAGTCCCCTCATTTCGATTCCCTCCCCCCAACCTTTCTAGTTTAAAGTCTCTCCAGTAGCCTTAGCCAACCTTCCCGCCAGGATATTGGTCCCCCTGGGATTCAAGTGCCACCCGTCTTTTTTAAACAGGTCACACCTGCCACTAAAGAGGTCCCAAACGATTGGTTTAGTTGGTCCAAGGAGCGGCACAGGCTTGGAGGGCCGAAGGGCCTGTTTCCTGTGCTGTACTGTGCATTGTCCTTTGTTCTTTGATCTTTGTTGAACTAATTTGTCGAGGCACCCCAAACCTTGGTATTACTTCAGTTCGCAACAATTTTACTACCATCGAGGCCTTGTTGTTTGTCATTGGGAAAGCCTCTATCCATCTACTAAATACATAAACAATCACAAGACAATACTTATAGCAATGTACACGCCGCATTTCAATAAAATCTAGCTGAATACATTCAAGCCGTCCACCTGGCAAGTGTGTTCTTCTTGGTGAGCATCTCACCCCTTGACCAACATTGTTTTGCTGGCATGTCAAACATGATGGTATACAAGACTGGGCTGCCTCAGCTAGTCGGGGGTGCCACCGGGTACGGAGCATAATACGACTCATTCCCTCCTTGCCAAGGTGGGTATCAGAATGAAGACAATCAATAAGCAAAGGCAACAAAGCATCAAGTATACACACTTGGCCGATTGGAGTAACGCAAAGGCCTGATGACGCAGAATGCTAACATCCATGCGCCTTCCAAATGTCCTTTTCAGAGGCAGGGGCGTCCCCCTGCAAGCGCTGAATCGTGACATGCCCGTCGTGTTCGAAGAAAATTATGCTCTTCATGTGAGCCAATCAAAGTATTACCTGCAGAACAACAAGGCAGTGAAAGATGTACCTAGACATTGCGAACTCTTAATACTTTCGTACAAATTCTAATACAAATAATTTTTAATTTTTTTAGTGAAGAGAACTTCACTGATCATGTAGATCTATTTTTTTTTTAAATAGGTAATTTTATTATTGAGCCTGATTGGCAGTTTATGAATTTATTCCCGAAAACATCAGTTCCTTTTCGGATAAATGTTATCCCTGTGAACATTGTTCAATATTCAAACTGTCGTAAATGGTACCCTGGGCGGGGGCGGCGGGGGGGGGGGGGGGAATGATACACGGAGGAGAGGGATCAGTGAATGTGCTAATGAGGGGAAACTCAAAAATTGGGAGGTATTGAAGTTGCAATGTGAAGATCATGAAATGAATGAAAGGAAAAGGGTTAAACAAGTAAGGCTGGAAAGGGAAAGACGAAACAGAGAACAAGGATGAGAACAATTAGAGCGGCAAGCCCCCACCACCCCACCCCCCCATCCCGCCCCCAAGCAGGCCAGCTTTGATTTCTCGGTTAATTCATCGGCTCTCGAATAGCCTTTTCTGTTTTAATACGCTGATCCAAATTCCAAGTTCCCCCTAGTGGCCAATTTTCATTTCCCACTTTTTTATTTCAACACCCTGACAAGCTTCTGAGTCGCTCCTCGTCTTTCGGGTTTTCATGACCCATTTGATACAAAGGGGTCCCATCCCCTGACTTATCCAAAGTTTGACCGATTGTTAAGAGACTTTGACCACTTATTCTTCACGATCCGCAGTGCCTTGTTGCCTCTACGCCCACCTCACTGTCCTGACCTTCGCATGAGGGATTTCCCCTCCCAACAAGCTGTCCAAGTTTTCAAATGCACAGGGCTGCGCGTTTGAGGCAGGCACCTCCCTTCGATCAGCACAAGCAGTCACGTCTCCAACTTTACCTAATTCCCACCCTTTACTTTTTTTTTTCTGGAAACAATTTAATAAATATTCCACAGGAACGAACAGGCTTTACCAATTCCTGTTTTCAATCTACTGCAACAACAACCACCTACATTCGACAAGCAACCAGACCACACAAACACACTGAAATACAAAAAACTACATAAATTATTAGGTCAACCTGAGCTTTTCTCTAATCAATTTTCCATTTTGCCAATTAATTTATAATATTTCCCCAGTAATTTGAGAGAACATTAAAAAAATCTGCAACTCACATTGCACATTCCCTCCCTTAAAAAAAAAACAAGGTAATTGCTACCGACCTCGGGACTCGAAACGCTATATCACATAGAATGAGTTTTATCTGTCAAAAACAAGGACACATTAGCCGAGACCGTCTGTCTACAAGGGCAAGAGCAGTTCAGAATCGGGAATATGTGCTGATTTTGAACAGCTTGTGAACAACAACAAAATGTAGTTAAGTTTTTCAAATGGCCAAGATCATAGCAAATTCATGGGATGTTAACCCCTTGACATCTCAAGTTGACGGCACAAATCATTGTGAATGAGTATGATTTGGTGGCCATTACAGAGACATGGTTGCAGGATGGTCGAGATTAGAAGTTAAATGTCCAGGAGCACCAGACTGTTTGGAGAGTCCAACAGGACGCTGTAGCTCTGATATTTCAGGATGACATCAGGGTGTTAGTGAGAGATGATATACTTTCTATGGAAAAAAAAGTTTGAATCCATTTGGGTGGAAATTAGAAACAGTAAAAAGAAAAAGACACTGATAAGCATAGTCTATTTGCCACCAAATAATGACTTAATCGTGGGTCGAGAAATAAACAAAGAAATACCTGATGAATGTAAAAATGGTACAGCAATTATCATGGGGGATTTTAATCTACATCTCAATTGGTCTAACCAAGTCGACCAAGGCAGCCTTGAGCAGGAGTTCATAGAATGTATCCACGATAGCTTCCTTGAACAGTTTGTAATTGAACTTACGAGGGAGCAAGCTGTCCTTGATCGGGTCCTGTGTAATGAGATAGTAATAATTAATGATCTTGCAGTGAGGGATCCTCTCGGAAACAACGATCACAGTATGGTTGAATTTAAAATACAGATGGAGCAGGAGAAGTTAAAATCCAATGACAGTGTCTTGTGCTTAAACAAAGGTGACTACAAATGGATGAGAGAGGCGTTGGCAAATGTAGACTGGGAGAAAAACGTTATGGTTGGACAATTGAGGAGGAGTGGAGGACTTTCAAAGCAATCTTTCATAGTGCTCAGTAAACCTATATACCCGTGATAAGGAAGGACTGCAGAAAAAGAGATAATCGGCCATGGGTATCTCAGGAAATGAAGGAGGGTATGAAATTGAAAGAAAATGCATACAAAGTGGCGAAGATTATTGGGAAATTAGTGGATTGGGAAATCTTTAAAGGTTAACAGAAAGCCATGAAAAAAGCTATAAAGAAAAGTAAAATGGATTATGAGAGTCAACCAGCTCAGAATATAAAAACGGATTGCAAAAGCTTCCACAAATGTATAAAACGAAAGAGAGTAGCTAAAGTAAACATTGGTTCTTTACAGGATGAAGAGGGGGATGTATGAACTGGAAATGAGAAAATGGCTGTTACATTGGACAGGAATTTTGTGTCAGACTTCACAGTGTAAGACACAAATAACATGCCAGAAATTGATGACAGGAAGTCTATGGCAGGTGAGGACCTAGAAACCATCATTATCACGAAAGAGATAGTGTTGGGTAACTTAATGGGGCTAAAGGTAGACAAGTCTCCTGGGCCTGATGGAATGCATGCCAGGGTGAAAAGGAACTGGCGTGAGAAATAGCAAATGCACTCATGGTAATTTACCAAAATTCGCTGGACTCTGGGGATTTTCCCGCAGATTGGAAAACAGCAAATGTGACGCCACTGTTTAAAGAAGAAGGTAGATAAAAGGCATGTAACTATAGGGCGGTTAGCTTAACGTCTGAAGGACGGAAAATGCTTGAATCTATCATCAAGGAAGAAATAGCGAGACATCTGAATATAAATTTTCCCGTTGGTAAGATGCAGCATGGGTTCATGAAGGGAAGGTCATGTTTGACTCATTTGGTGGTATTATTTGAGAATAAATTGAGGGGTGAGAGATATAGGACACATGTTAGAGGTAGGTTCTTTACTCAGAGAGGAGTATGGGCGTGGAATGCCCTGCCTGCAGCAGTGTGGACTCGTCAACATTAAGGGCATTCAAATGGTTATTGGATAAACATATGGATGATATTGGAATAGTGTAGATTAGAGGGGCTTTCGATTGGTTTCACTGTTCGCACCAGCATCGAGGGTCGAAGGGCCTGCACTGAGCTGCAATGTCCTATGTTCTATGTTCTATTAAATATGCAGTGGACAATGGGGAACATGTGGATGTGGTGTATCTGGATTTCAAGAAGGCATTGACAAGGTGCCGCACCAAAGACTGCGACATAAGATAAAGATACACGGTGTTATGGGTAATGCATTAGGATGGCCAGGTGATTGGTTAACTAACAGAAAGCAAAGAGTGGCGGTAAATGGGTGATTTTCTGGTTGACGATCAGTGACTAATGGTGTGTCTCAGGGGTCAGTGTTAGGACTGCAATTATTTACGATTTACATCGATGATTTGGAGTTGGGGACCAAGTGTAGTTTGTCGGAATTCGGCGATAACACTAAGATCAGTGGTAGAGCAAAGTATGCAAAGGATGCTGCAAGCCTGCAAAGGGACACAGACAGTCTAAGTGAGTGGGCGAGGCTCTGGAAGATGGAGTACAATTTTAGTAAATGTGAGGTCATCCATTTTGGTAGGAATAACAGCAAAATGGGCTATCATTTAAATGGTAAAAAAATCCAGCAATCTGCTGCGCAGAGGGACCAGGGTGTCCCTGTGCAAGAATCACAAGGAGTTAGTTTGCAGGTGCAGCAGGTAATTAAGAAGGTAAATGGAACGTTGTCCTTCATTGCTAGAAGGATGGAGCTTAAAAACAGTGCCATTGTGCTGTAGCTTTATAAGGTGCTGGTGAGGCCAGACCTGGAGTACCGTGAAAAGTTTTTGTCTCCTGACTTGAGAAAGGAAATACTAGCATTTGATGGGGTGCAGAGGAGATTCACGAGGTTGATTCTGGAGTTGAGAAGGTTGGCTTATGAGGAGAGGCTGAGTAGTCTGGGACTTTATTCATTGGAATGAGAATGATAATGAGAATGAGGGGAGATCTGATAGAAACATATAGGATTATGAAGGGAATAGATAAGATTGAAGGAGGGAAGTTGTTTCCACTGGCAGGTGAAACTGGAACTCGGGGGCATGGCATCAAAAAATGGGAAGCAGATTTAAGACTGAGATGAGGAGGAACGTTTTCACACAAAGGGTTGTGAATCTGTCGAACTCCATGTCCAGTGAAGCAGTTGAGGCTACCTCACTGAATGTTTTTAAGGCAAGTATTGATAAGTTTCTGAACAGGAAAGGAATTAAGGGTCATGGTGACCGGGCTGGAAAGTGGAGCTGAGTCCATGAAAATATCAGCCGTGATCTTATTGAATGGTGGAGAAGGCTCGAGGGGCCAAATGGCCTACTCCTGCTCCTAGTTCTTATTCTCTTATGTAACCAAGCAAGTGAGTGAGCCCGAGTCATCAACTGGCCGAGCGAGCGAGGCTGACTGACCAAGATGGTCTGAATGAATAACGGACTGAGCGATTGAGGAAAACAGACATATTGAGCGAGCGAGGCCGGCTGATGTGCGAGCAAGCGAGGCCAACTGACCAACTGATTGATCGAGGCTGACTGATGGATGGAGAGAGCGAGGCTAACTTATCAACCGAGCGAGTGAGGCTGACTGACTGATCGAGTGACCGAGGCTGACTGACTGATTGAGTGTGTGAGGCTCACTGATCAACTGAGCGAACGAGGCTGACTAACTAACCGATCAAGAAATGCTGAGAAACCAACGAACAGAGTGAGTCCGAATGACCAACCAACTGAGGGAAGCTAACTGACTGACTGATCAAGCAAGCAAGGCCAATTCCTGAATGAATGAGCAATGCCAACTGACCGAGCAAGCAATGGCGAATCACTGCGTGATAAAGTACGACTGACTTCGCAAGCGAGGCTGAGTGACTGATGGAACGACGTTCAGTGACTGTGCGAGCAAGACCAACGGGCCGTTCGAGCGATCGAGCCTGACTGACAGAACGAGGAAGCCAGAATGAGGATTGGAGGACAGCGAATGTGGTCCCGTTGTTTAAGAAGGGTAGCAGGGATAACCCAGGTAATTATAGGCCGGTGAGCTTGACGTCCGTGGTAGGGAAGTTGTTGTAGAGGATTCTTAGAGACAGGATGTATGTGCATTTAGAAAGGAACGATCTCATTAGTGACAGTCAGCATGGTTTTGTAAGAGGGAGATCGTGCCTTACAAAAGTGGTGGAGTTTTTTGAGGAAGTGACAAAAGCGGTTGATGAAGGATGTCGACTATATGGCTTTCAGTAAGGCATTTGACAAAGTCCCACATGGCAGGTTGGTTAAGAAGGTTAAGGCTCATGGGATACAAGGAGAAATGGCTAGATGGGTGGAGAACTGGCTTGGCCATAGGAGACAGAGGGTAGTGGTCGAAGGGTCTTTTTCCGGCTGGAGGTCTGTGACCAGTGGTGTTCCGCAGGGCTCTGTACCGGGACCTCTGCTATTTGTGATGAATATAAATGATTTGGAAGAAGGTGTAACTGGTGTAATCAGCAAGTTTGCGGATGACAGAAAGATGGCTGGACTTGCGGATAGCGAAGAGCATTGTCGGGCAATACAGCAGGATATAGATAGGCTGGAAAATTGGGCGGAGAGGTGGCAGATGGAGTTTAATCCGGATGAATGCGAAGTGATGCATTTGGAAGAAATAATGTAGGGAGGAGTTATACAATAAATGGCAGAGTCATCAGGAGTATAGAAACACAGAGGGAACTAGGTGTGCAAGTCCACAAATCCTTGAAGGTGGCAACACAGGTGGAGAAGGTGGTGAAGAAGGCATATGGTATGCTTGCCTTTATAGGACGGGGTATAAAGTATGAAAGCTGGAGTCTGATGATGCAGCTGTATAGAACGCTGGTTAGGCCACATTTGGAGTACTGCGTCCAGTTCTGGTCGCCGCACTACCAGAAGGACGTGGAGGCGTTAGAGAGAGTGCAGAGAAGGTTTAGCAGGATGTTGCCTGGTATGGAGGGTCTTAGCTATGAGGAGAGATTGGGTAAACTGGGGTTGTTCTCCCTGGAAAGACGGAGAAAGAGGGGAGATCTAATCGAGGTGTGCAAGATTATGAAGGGGATCGATAGGGTGAACGGTGGGAAGCTTTTTCCCAGATCAGAAGTGACGTTCACGAGGGGTCAGGGGCTCAAGGTGAGAGGGGCGAAGTACAACTCAGATATTAGAGGGATGTTTTTTTTACACAGAGGGTGGTGGGGGCCTGGAATGCGCTGCCAAGTAGGGTGGTGGAGGCAGGCACGCTGACATCGTTTAAGATTTACCTGGATAGTCACATGAGGAGCCTGGGAATGGAGGGATACAAACGATTGGTCTAGTTGGACCAAGGAGCGGCACAGGCTTGGAGGGCCGAAGGGCCTCTTTCCTGTGCTGTCCTGTTCTTTGTTCTTTGACCGATCGAGGCTGATTAACCAAGTGGACAGATCAACTGACCAACCGAGCATACGAGATAGACCGACCAACTAAGTGATTAAGGCACTGAATGGCGAGCGATTCCTACTCGCTGAGCGAGCATGCGAGGCTGACTGAATGGCTGAGCGGGTAATGCAGACTGAATGAGGAGTGAGGCCGACAGACCAACCGGCCGAGTGAAGTTAACTGGGTGGCACGGTGGCAAAGTGCTTCGCACTGCTGCACCACAGAACCAGGTATCCGGGTTCGAATCCTGGCTTGGGTCACAGTCTGTGTGGAATTTGCACGTTCTCCTCTTGTCTGTGGGGGTTTTCTCTGAGTGCCCCTGTTTCCTCTCACATTCTGAGTGACGTGCTCGTTCGATGCAGTGACCTGAACAGGCACTGGACTGCGGCGACTCGGGGAATTTCACAGTAACTTCATTGCAGTGTTTGGGTGACTTGTGCCGAATAAACAAATAAACAAATGACCAAGCAAGCCAGTGAGGCTGAATAACTGGTCACATGAGTGAGGCTGAATGCTGAGACTGATAAATATACCAAGTGAGCGAGGCCAACTGACTGACCGAGCAAGTGAGGCCGACTTTCCGACCGATTGAATAAGGCAGGCAGGCCAAAAGATAAATGAAGACAGACCAAGCGAGTGAGGCTAACTGAGCAAGCAAGGCCCACTGACCGACTGAGTGAATAAGTCAGAATGACCAAGCAAGTGAGGCCGATCTCCCTCGGCAGTTATAGGAGAACAACTGAAGCAAAAATGCAATGTGCATCATTATCTAGCACGAGATCAAAACAAACACGAACATGCACCCCAGGCAATAATATCAAGCTCAATAACGTAATTAATTGCTAAAACATACTCATGTGCCTTATCAATCATGCACGCTGTAGCAATAACCTGAAAGTTTATTCAACACTGTGTGCTTAGACAGATTTACATATCCTGATAACTATTATTCCACTTTAGAACATAGAACAGTACAGCACAGAACAGGCCCTTCGGCCCACGATGTTATGCCGAGTTTTATCTGAAACCAAGATCAAGCTATCCCATTCCCTATCATCACTTTGCGACTTAGAATTTCGTTTCTCGATTGGAACACAGATTTCTTCACCTGTATATTGGCTATCAAGCTGCTTTAAAATTCATTGCAGCAAAAGACAATTAACGCAGTGTTACCAGGTCGAATGTAAAATGATAGATAATCTCATACAGCCTGCATCTGTTACACTGTCCCATGTCACAATTAATTGTGAATTGATCATCGAATTTGTTGTCACAGGGATACATCAAACAACAGAATCTATGTCTGAAAGAGACCATCACCCTCCATCAACTTCAGCCTTCTGAGTTATGAAGGCATACATCAGTGGATTTTTGATTATGGATTCTGGGCTCACAAGAAAACTATAACCATTATTTTTTTGGTTATTGTGGTCTTGCTCTGTCCCACTTTATTTCCAGTATCCATTTCTCTTTGTTTCAATGCAAAAAATAGCACGAGTTGTGAAAACTCTTTTTCTGATTGCTGAATATGAAAAATAATCAAAGCCTCTGATGTTCACTGGTCCCGATTTTACTGCCTGAATTTCCATATAGAATTAGATCACTGCAAATTGATGGGTTGTGGAAATCACACGACCACATACAAAAGATGAATTCAGAAATGAAAAACCGCTTTCTTCAATGTGCACGTTTTGCGGGTTGGGGGGAGAGGAGGTGGTGACTGGAATCGCAGTTGTTCAAATTAAACACGCTCTCTGCCCCTCGTACTTGTCACAGAGTTCTCCGTGATCAAATGGAACGTGCAATCTGATTAACACTTGAATTGGTTGTCACACCCGAAACAAACAACTGCATCTTTTAGGGAATTCAGCTGGTCAATGGCAGGCTATCATAATCCCAAAGGGAAACTTGAATCAGCTGTCACAAAAGGTGAGCACTCTGTATGAAACGTCGAATCATCTAAAATCGCAATAAATATATTTTAAAACAATTATGAGGATGATTTGATTTGATTTGATTTATTAGTCACATGTATTATCATACACTGAAAAAGTATTGTTTCTTGAGCTATAAACACAAAACATACAGCTCACAGAGAATGAAATGAGAGAGTGCAGAGTGCAGAGTTCCAGTCATAGCTAGGATGCAGAGCAAGATCGACTAAATGCAAGGTAAGTCCATTGAAAAGTCTGACGGCAGCAGGGCAGAAGCTGTCCTTGAGTCGATTAGGATGTGACCTCAGATTTTTGTATCTTTTTTACCGATGGACGAAGGTGGAAGAGAGAATGTCCGTGGTGCGTGGGGTCCTTAATTATGCTGGCTACTTTGCCGAGGCAACGAGAAGTGTGGACAGAGTCATTTTTTGGGAGACTTTTTGCGTGATGGGTTGGGCTACATTCACCACCTATTGTAGTACCTTGCGGTCTTGGGCAGAGTAGGAGCCATACCAAGCTGTGATACAAGCAGAAAGAATGCTTTCTATGGTACAGTTGTAAACGTTTGTGAGAGTCGTGACTGATATGCCAAATTTCCTTCATCTTCTGAGAAAGCAGAGGCGTTGGTGGGCATTCCTAACTGTACTGTCGGCATGGGGGGACCAGGACAGGTTGTTTATGATCTGGACACTAAAACTTGAAGCTCTCGACCCTTTCTACTTCGTCCCTGTTGATGTAGACAGAGACATGTTCTCCTTTACACTTCCTAACGTCGATGACATTCTGTTATATATTAAAGGTCACAGGTTAATAAAAAAGGAAAACGTATAACGTTTAAAATACTAAACACTTTTAGAGAGTTCACATAATGTTATAAACTTTTCCTGAAGGCATTTGTTTATGGAAACCCAGACCTTAAATCCTCTTGATAGCCTATTGGCGGGGCAGCCGAGTTGACCAGTACTGTCAGGAAATCTCAGGATGTGGAGCTGCCGGCGTTGGACTGGGGTGAACACAGTAAGAAGTCTCACAGCACCAGGTTAAAGTCCAACAGGTTTATTTGGTAGTAAATACCATAAACTTTCGGAGCGCTGCTCCTTCGTCAGATGGAGTGGAAATTTCCACTCCATCTGACGAAGGAGCAGCGCTCCGAAAGTTTATGGTATTTACTACCAAATAAACCTGTTGGACTTTAACCTGGTGTTGTGAGACTTCTTACAAGGAAATCTCAGACCCGAGAACATTCACGAAGCCAGTGTTTCTGAAATAATGACCGAACTTTATTTAACCAGCAGCTGCCAAGTGATCATCAAAGGGTCGAGTTTGCTCTCAAATGGAGCAGCCGGACCACCCTGAATAGATCTGATGTTTACAATTCAAAACAGGTCAAAAATAGTTTTCTTATCGATCATTCCTGCCTGATATGAGCTGAACAACAATCATATTTCGTATATACTTCTCAACAATAATCCCTGACATGCCCTTCAGCCAATTCCAGTTTTCCATCCAGCATAATGGGGTCTTATTCGTCCATTAAATCCGGATATGAACTCCCATCACTTCACTACAATCACTTCCCCATTGGCAGGTCACCCTAGACGCTCACTATCAGGGTCAAAGTGAATGTTCCTCCTGGATCATTGCCAAACTATATCACCACGTGGACCCACACCTGGGCAAGCTTCCATCCTAGGTCTGGACAATGAAGAAGCAAATCATGAAGTTGCAATATGAAACTTTCTGATGAGTTTTGCGAACACTAAAGTTCCCACGATTAGGCTCTGAACTATTTGCCTTTACCTTTACACCTTGTGATAATTTGTATTTGGCTAAAGTCAAAAAATGATTCATACAATACATTTCAAACATGAAAATATATGTTTTAAATAATAATTACCTGTCTATACCTCTTTCTGCATTCATATATGTGTAACCGATTCTATTGCTCGCTTATGATCTTGTTTTAAGATTAATTTAATTCTATGCTCGTTGTTATGCCTGTGCCTTAATGTCTAATGTTTAAAAATCTTATTAACCTATCAGGAGCACCCCAGTGACATTAACACGCGGTTTCCTGCTGCTGCTATGTCAAATCTCACACTGTTCTCCTCTCTGACTGTCTCAGGACACTGGTTTTCACTGGTCCAACATCAGCATCGGCTGCCCCGTTTGAGATCGACCAGCTACATGCCACAGACTGCAGTCTTTCTTTCTATATCCATCGCTGTGATGTTCCTCTCTCTTGTTTAGATAATCTTTATAGGCTCCTATTCCCACAATTGATGAACTAGTTTTGCCATTACTTTACGGCTACAGTTGTGAACCTCGCAGATGCTCAATCTGAGCACATCCCGAATCGCAGAGGAAAACCTGGAATGCTGGATTTTAATTATTCATTGTCGCGATTTGGAGCAAATATGAGGAAATAGATGAAACCCAGGGAGGAAAAGTGGTCAGACCTATTGGAAGTTATTAAAAAGAACGGGACTATTGTTCAATTGCAAAACAAACAACAGGAATGGCAAATTTACAATAATCAGTGAATAACATTTACATTTAACAATGAAAAACAACATTAAGGAGTAAAGTTTAGAGAGAAACAGGAGGGCAAAAAGGGGATGCAAGATTGCTCTGGCAGACAAGGCAAAGGAGAATCTAAAGAGATTCTACAAATACGTAAAGGACAAAATAGTAACCCGTGGGAGTATGGGGCCTCTTAAGTGTCAACAAGGTCATCTATGTGCGGATCCACAAGAGATGGATGAGATCATACATGAATATTTGTCATCAGTAATTACTGTTTAATTTGGCATGCATGTCAGGGAACTTGGGGAAATAAGTTGTGAGGTTTTGATACAGATAAGTAGGTGCTCGAAATCTTAAAGCGCTTCAAGGTAGATAAATCCCCAGACCTGATGTACTGTATCCCATGACGTTCTGGGAGGCTAGGGAGGAAATTGCGGGCCCCGTGGAAAGATATTTGAAGCATTGAGAACCACAGGTGAGGTACCTGAATATTAAAGGGAGGCAAATGTTGTGCCTGCGTGAAAGGAATGATTGCAGATTAAAGCCTGATAGCTAGAGGCTGGTGAGCCGAATATCTGTACTGGGTAAGTTGACAGAAGGTATTCTGAGAGATGGGATGTACAGGCATTTAGAGAGGCAAGGATTGATTACGGACAATCAGCATGGCTTTATGAGTGGGAATTCATATTTCAGAAATTTGTTTGAGTTTTTTGAAGGGGTAACCAAGAAGGTAGATGAGGGCAGTGCTGTTGATGTTGTCTAAATGAAGTTTAGCAAGGCCTTTGGCAAGTTACCTCATCGTAGGTTGTTGCATGAAGTGACATCTCGCGGGATTCAGAGAGAGGTAGCCAAATCGATACAAAATTGGCTTGATGGAAGGAGACAGAGCGTGGTTGTTGAGGATTGTTTTTCAAACTGGAGGCCTGTGCCTCAGGGATCGGTGGTGGGTCCACTGTTATTTGGCACCTATATTAGTGATTTAGATGAGAATTTGGGAGGCACACATTATACGTTTGCAGATGACACCAAGATTGGTGGCATAGTGGACACAAGAAGGTAAACTCGGATTGCTACAGGATCTTGATGAATTGGGCCAGTGGGCTGACAAATGGCAAATGGAGTTTAATTTAGAGGTGTCCAGGGGCACGGTATTTGATACTGTATCGCGACGACATGTGTTAGAAACATAGAAACATAGAAAAACTACAGCACAGAAACAGGCCCTTCAGCCCCACAAGTTGTGCCGAACATATCACTACCTTCGAGGCCTACAGATAACCCTCCATCCTAATAAGTCCCATGTACTCATCCAGGAGTCTCTTAAAATACCCTATTGAGTTTCCCTCCACCACCACTGACGGCAGCCAGTTCCACTCACCCACCACCCTCTGTGTGAAAAAACTTCCCCCTAACATTTCCCCTGTCGCTAGCCCCCAGCACCTTCAACCTGTGTCCTCTTATAACAGCCATTTCTACCCTGGGAAAAAGCCTCTGAGAGTCCACCCGATCTATGCCTCTCAACATCTTATATACCTCTATTAGGTCTCCTCTCATCCCACGTCTCTCCACGGAGAAAGGTCCGAGCTCCCTCAGCCTATCCTCATAAGGCATGCCACTCAATCCAGGCAACATCCTTGTAAATCTCCTCTGCACCCTTTCAATCTTTTCCACATCCTTCCTGTAATGAGGCGACCAGAACTGAGCACAGTAGTCCAAGTGGGGTCTGACGAGGTTCTTATATAGCTGCATCATTATCCCCGGACTCCTAAACTCAATCCCTCGATTGATAAAGGCCCGCACACCATACGCCTTCTTCAACACCTCCTCCACCTGCGGGGCTGATTTTAAAGTCCTATGGACCCGGACCCCAAGGTCCTTCTGATCCTCTATCGTACTAAGAGTCTTTCCCTTTATATTGTGCTCCTTCATCCCATTTGTCCTACCAGAATGGACCACGACGCATTTATCTGGGTTGAAGTCCATCTGCCACTTCTCTGCCCAGTCTTGCATCCTATCTATATCCCTCTGTAACTTCTGACATCCCTCCAGACTATCCACAACCCCACCAACCTTCGTGTCGTCGGCAAACTTACCAACCCATCCCTCCATTTCCTCATCCAAGTCATTTATGAAAATGACAAACAGCAAGGGTCCCAGAACAGATCCCTGGGGCACACCACTGGTGACCGACCTCCATTTCGAAAAAGACCCATATATACACACTCTCTGCCTCCTTTGGGCAAGCCAGTTCTGGATCCACAGGGCAGCAGCCCCTTGGACCCCATGCCCTCTCACTTTTTCGAGAAGCCTTATCGAACGCCTTGCGAAAATCCATATAAACCACATCTACTGCTTTCCCTTCGTCAATGTGTTTAGTTACATTTTCGAAGAACTCCACCAGGCTCGTAATGCACGATCTGCCTTTTGCAAAGCCATGCTGAGTATTCTTGAGCATACTAAACCTGTCGAAATGCTTATAAATCTTGTCCCTCAGGATCTTCTCCATCAGCGTACCAACCACTGAGGTTAGACTCACCGGTCGGTAATTTCCTGGGCTATCCCTATTCCCCTTCTTGAAAGTAGTAACCACATCCGCAATCCTCCAATCCTCTGGCACCTCTCCCGTCTCCATCGCCGACGCAAAGATTATCGCCAGAGGCTCTGCAATCTCTTCCCTCACCTCCCACAGTAACCTGGGGTACATCCCATCCAGATCTGGTGACTTATCTATCTTGATGCCATTCAAAGATTCCAGCACAACCTCTTTCTTCAAGTCCACATACTCAATCTTTTCAGTGTGTTATTATTATCCTTGCCAGTGTTCGGTTTCTCAGGTGTGCTGGGTATGAGTGGAGCATCACAACTTTTTGCCTTCTGCCTCACGTTCCAACCGCGTTGGCGTTCCTTCCCCTTCCCACATGCAGCCATGATGGCAGCTGCTGCTTTGGAGAACGGGCATTAATTGCCCCTTCTTGCAGACAAGGCACAGCACGTCAAACTGTTTCCAAAAGATGTGATACATGATTCCATCATTGGATAATTTGAATATTCCCGGCTAGTCATTCCTCCTTTGCCAGGCGTATTAATGCCTGCAGCCTGTTGGAGTAAAGATGGTGAATGTCGGCCTCCTCAGACCGAGTGCGACTGACACCACCCCGGAACGGAGCTCACCAAGAGGATGACGTTGGGGGAGCAGGAGCCCATTGGTAACAAAGGATGGAACATTGCATCACATTAAATGTGGGCAGTGGCCATTAAAGGGTCAATCTCAAAGATGTCTCTGCCCAACGTGAGCCTTTTCCAGGACGAGTTGGTCCCACGAGGTCTTCAGGAAGCAAATTGCCATCGCGAGCATTCTGGAGGTCGCAACAATGGCCAAGGGGTCGACACATGCCTCTATCACTATGGCGGAGAGCGTGTAGCTCTTCATTCCAATGCAAAGGCCACGAGGTAATTTGAGCAACTGGGGCTCGGAAAGCCTCTATTCCCGCGTAGGTAGCCCTGTTGGACCCCACCACCGGCTACACACACCTCAATTGTTTGTTATTGCGGTATATATCAGAATTAGGGGATGTAATGTTGAAAACAAAACCCACTCCTTAAGTGTCGGAAGAAGCTTAGAGCAAAGCAACAAGGAGAGGCTCAAAGGACTGTTATAGGGAGAGACTGGACAGGTTTATGATTTTTTTCATTGGAGCGTAGTAGACTGAGAGGTGATCTTAGTGAGGTCTAAAAGCTCATGCGAGGCATGGATAGGATGAATGCACTCAGACCTTTTCCCAAGTTTGGGATCTGGAGAACTGGAGAGAAGGGAGTGAAAATCGGTATAATGTGGAAAATGGTAACGAGAAGCAAGTTGTTCCTCCCTCAGCTGGTGGTTGAACCTGGGTGTTCTTCAGTCTTGGAGGGCTTGGCTATGAGTCGAATGGCAAAGCCTCTCAGCAGA
Source organism: Mustelus asterias (assembly GCF_964213995.1). Classification (NCBI taxonomy): domain Eukaryota; kingdom Metazoa; phylum Chordata; class Chondrichthyes; order Carcharhiniformes; family Triakidae; genus Mustelus; species Mustelus asterias. The sequence continues at coordinate 380,225 of NW_027590091.1, read as the reverse complement.
TTCACCTTCCCCCCACACTTGCAACTGTTAAATGCAGTCACAACTTTCATCGGGAGAAGCTGGGGCAAGAAGCCCAGGCTCTATCCTTTGCTTCTTCCTCCTGCTCTGAGGCTCATAAGCCTACATGCCCGATGCCCCGCGTGGTCCTCATTTTTCTCTCCCCGTGCATTCCTCTGGCAATGAGGCCTTCGAGCCCATATGCCTCAGGCTTTTATTTACCATGCCACACTCTTTTCCACATGCATCTCTAATCTTTCCAGCTCCAAACACAATCAAACTACCGCAGAAAAAGCAGCAGCGCAAGATTCAGTACCAATCACTCCAGAATCAAACAGCAGCAACCAGCTGCAGCAGCAACCATGTTCAGCAGAAAACAGCAGCGATTTGGGCAGCGGGAAACATCACAAACATGCTCCAGAAGCAAACGGCAGCAACGAACTCGCGTCCCAAACAATTCCAGCAGCAAATATCTCGAGCAGGAAAGAACAGCACCAAGCTGAAGCAGAAATCAGGAGACACAAGATCCCGAATCAACCATTTCCAGCAACAAACAGCAATAAAAAGCTCCAGAAGCAATAATCAGCAATCAGCTCCAGCGGCAAACAGCAGCAACCAGCTCCAGCAGCAACCAGCTCAGAAGCAAACACTAGCAGCCAACTCCAGCAGCAACGAACTCCAGCAGCAACCAGCTTCAGCAGCAAACAATTCCAGCAGCAAGCAGCTCCAACAGCAGCCAGCTCCAACAGCAAAAAGCAGGAACCAGCAGCATCAAGCTCCAGCAACAAATAGCAACAACCGGCAGGATGAAACATAAACTTTGTCAGTAGAGTGGACATTGGCTATCTGGGGAGCTGGATCATTGTTGTCAGAGCAAGTTCCAAACAGATATATCAGAGAATCAAGTTGCTCTTCGGCAAATCAAGCAGAAACAAATTTGTCGTTGTGTCAGATCACATTGGTTAGACTCTAAATTAGAACAATGGACACAAAACAACGCGATAGTCCCTGAGATGAAATTATTAGTTTTATTTGTTAAAATCTATCGGATGGTGTTTTCAGGATAGTGCATTGTGGGAATTTTAAAAACGAGGAAAATTTAGGTTGTGGAGGATGGGGTGGAGGATAATCTATGTTTACTGTCCAGGTAAAAAATATTGTATTCCAATGTTAATGTCGTTTTTAGTTCTAAATTGAAAATGCTGTTCCTCATTGTTAATTGTAAATGTTGCTGAATGATTATTGTAAATTTTCTATTTCAGCTGCCATTCCTGTTGTTTGTTTTACAAGTTAACAACCGTTTCGTTTCTTAAATAACTTCCAATAGGTCTGACCACTTTTCCTACTGGGTTTGATCTCCTTTCTCATATTAGTTCCAAATCGCGACAATTAATCATTTAAAACCACCATTCCAGGTTTTCCTTCTGCAATTTGGGATGTGCTCAGATAGATCCACGAGGTTCATAACCGTAGCCATAAAGTAATGGCAACTGTGCTTAATCAATTGTGGGAATAGGGGCCTATAAAGAATTGTACAAGCAAGAGCGAGGAACATAACAGGGCAGGGTATACAAAGTGAGATTGAAGTCTGTGGCGTGTGGCTGGGAGATCTCGAACGGGGCAGCGTGTGTTGACATTAGACTAATGAAAACCAGTGTTCTGAGACAATCAGAGTGGAGAAGCAGCGTGAGATTTGACATTGGAGCAGCAGGGTATTGTGTGTTAATATTACTGGAGTTTGGTGTAGATCAAATATTTAAGATGGTCCAGCCCTGATGTGGACTGCTCCTGATAGGTTAATAAGATTTTCAACCATTTGGCATTAATGCAGAGGCAGAACAACTAGCAAAGTGTTAAATTATTCTTCAAACAAGATTATAAGCTGCCAAGAGAGAATAGATTACACATATGAAAAGGCAGTAAGAGATTGAAATGAGTAATTATGATTTGAAACATATATGTTGATATTTGAAATGTATTGCAAGTATTGTATGAATCATTGTTCACTTTAGCCAAAGGCAAATTATCACAAGGTGTGATGATAAAGGCGAATACTTCAGAGCCAAAACTTGGGAACCTTTGTATTTGCAAAACACATATCAGAAAGTTTCATGTTGCTACTTCATAATTTGCTGTCTTCATTTTCCAGACTCAGGATGGAGGCTTGCTCGGGCGTGGGTCCACCTGTCTATATACTTTGGCAATGATCCAGGAGGAATATTCACTTTGACCCCAATATTGAGCGTCTAGGGTAACCTGCCAATGGGGAAATGACTGCAGACAAGATGGGAGTTAGCATCCGGTTTTAATTGACAAATGAGACTTTATTATGCTGGATGGCAAATTGGAGTTGGCTGAGGTGCATGTCAGAGATTATTATTGATAAGTATATACTAAAGATGATTGTAGTCAAGCAAATGTAAGGTCGGAATGATTGATAAGCAAACCATTATATATCTGTTTTGAATTGTAAAGGTCAGATATATTCGCAGTAGTCCGGCTGCTTCATCTGAGAGCTGACTCGACCCTCTGACGATCTGTTAGCAGTTGCTGGTTAAATAAAGTTACGTCTTTGGTTCAGAAACACAGGCTTCGTGAATCTTACATTGTCTGAGATTTCCAGACAGTGCTGGTCACCTCAGATACCCCGCCAACAGACTATCAAGAGGGATAAAGATCTGAGTTTACTTCATCAAAAACGTTTGGGAAATGTTTATCAAGTTCTGCCAACTGTCTAAATGTGTTTAGTGTTCTAATTGCTATATGTTTTAATTTTTTCATAACCTGTGACCTTTAATATATAACATCATCATAATTGCTCTGAAATTTATTTCGTGCGATTTTAGACGATTCATCATTTTATGTCGATTGCAAACCTATTGTTGCAGCTGACTCAAGTTTCCCTTGAGGGATGTGGCAGCCTCACATTTAACAGCTGCATGCTATAAAGGATGCAATCGTTTGTTTTGGTTGTGACAACTAATTCAAGTGCTAACCAGATTGCAGATTACAATTGATAACCTTTGAACTGTGTGACAAGTGCGAGGGACAGAGAATGGTTTTAATTTAAACAGTTCTGATTCCCACCCTCCCATACCCCGCCCCCCCGCCCCCACCAAAAAGAGCCCATTAAAGAAAGGGGTTTTTGATTTCTGAGTTCTCCCTTTTCTGAGGTCGTGTGTTTTCCACAGTTTGCAGTGATCTAACTCTATTTGGAAATTCGCGCAGTAAAATTGAGACCAGGGAAGACGAGAGGCTTTGATTTTTTTTCCATATTCAGTGAACGCAGCAAGAGTTATGAGAACTCCTGCTATTTTTTTTTTTGTAAGATGTTTAACAACACCAGGTTAAAGTCCAACAGGTTTATGTGGTAGCAAAAGCCCCACAAGCTTTCGGAGCTGCAAGCCCCTTCTTCAGGTGAGTGGGAATTCTGTTCACAAACAGAGCATATCAAGACACAGACTCAATTTACATGAGTAATGGTTGGAATGCGAATACTTACAACTTGTTGGACCTGTTGGACTTTAACCTGGTGTTGTTAAACTTCTTACTGTGTTTACCCCAGTCCAACGCCGGCATCTCCACATCATTTTTTTTTTGTTGCATTGATACGAACAGAGATGAATAAGTGAAATAAAGTGGGACAGAGTAAGACCACAGTAACTATGATGATTATCGCTTTCCTGTGAGCCCAGAGTCCATAATCAGAAATCCACTGGCGCATGCCTTCATAACTCAGAAGGCTGAAGTTGATGGAGGGTGATGCTCTCTTCCGGACATAAGATTCTGTTGATTGAAGTATCTCTGTTACAGCAAATTCTGTGATCAATTCACAATTAATTGTAATATTGGACAGTGTAACACATGTTGTATTACATTATCATTTTATATTGGACCTGGTAACACTGCGTTAATTTATTTTAGTTGCAGTGAATTGAAAACCAGCCTGATAGGCAATAAACAGGTGAAGAAATCTGTGTTCCAATCGAGATACGCTATTCGAAGTGACAAAATGAAGTGTTAGTTAACAGGATATGCAGAACTTTTTAACCACACACAGTTGAATAAACTTTCAGTTCATTGTTACAGTGTGCATAGTTAATAAGACACATAAGCATGTACGAGCAATTAATTGCTTTATTGAGCTTGATCTCATTGCCTGGGGTCCATGTTAGTGTTAGTTTTGATATAGTGCTAGATAATGATGCACGTTACATTTTTACTTCGGCTGTTCTCATATAACTGCAGAGGAAAAACAGCTTCTCTTGCTTGGTCATCCTGACTTGCTCACTCAGTTGGTCAATCGACCTTGCTTGCTCAGTCAGTCAGTCTCACTCGCTCGGTCAGTCTGCATTTCTCTTTCGGCCTGTCTGCCTTACTCAATCTGTCAGACAGTCGGCCTCACTTGCTCGGTCAATCCGTCGGCCTTACTCACTCAGTCCAGTATTCAGCATCACTCAGTTGGTCGGTCACTCAGCCTCACGAGCTTGCTTGGTCATTTGTATATTTATTCATTCGTCACAAGTCGCATTAACACTGCAATGAAGTTACTGTGAAATTCGCAAAGTCGCCATCGTGCAGCGCCTGTTCAGGTCAATGCACCTAATCAGCACATCTCTCAGAATGTGGAGGAAACTGGAGCACTCAGAGGAAAACCAAGAAGACACGAGGAGAACGTACAAACTCCACACAGACAGTGACACAAGCCAGGATTCGAATCTGGGTCCCTGGCGCTGTGATGCAACAGTGCTAACCACATTGCCACCGTGCCAGCCAGTAAGCATCGCTCGTCTGGTTGGTCAGTCGGCCTCACTCCTCATTTTGTCTGCATTACTCGCTCAGTCATTCAGTCTGCCTCGCATGCTCGCTCAGTCAGTCAGAGTCGCTCGTCATTCAATTCACCTTAATCACTTAGTCGGTCAGTCGACCTCATAGAACATAGAACATTACAGCGCAGTACAGGCCCTTCGGCCCTCGATGTTGCGCCGACCAGTGAAACCAATCTAAATCCCCTCTAATCTACACTATTCCAATATCATCCATATGTTTATCCAATAACCACTTGAACGCTCTCAACGTTGACGAGTCCACCACTGCTGCAGGCAGGGCATTCCACGCCCTTACTACACTCTAAGTAAAGAACCTACCTCTAACATCTGTCCTGTATCTCTCACTCCTCAATTTAAAGCTATGTCCCCTCGTGCTAGCCAACACCATCCGAGGAAAAAGGCTCTCACTATATACCCGATCTAATCCTCTGATCATCTTGTATGCCTCTATTAAGTCACGTCTTAACCTTCTTCTCTGTTGGTCAGTTGACCTCTCTTTCTTGGTCAATCGGCCTCAGTCGGTCATTCTGACTTACTTGTTCTGTCAGTCAGCCTCGCTCGCTCGGATGGTCAGGCGATTTTCCTCGCATGTTCTGTCAACCTCGTCAGTCAGTCAGTCGGCTTCCCTTGCGAAGCCAGTCGTCCTTGCTGACTCAGTGAGCCGCCATTGCTTACTCAGTCAGTCCGCATTGCTTATCCAGTCAGTAAGTTGGCCTTGCTTGCTTGGTCAGACAGTTAGCTTCGCTCAGTTAGTTGGTCATTCGGTCTTTCTAACTTGATGGGTTCCTCAGAATTGCTTGCTCGGTTAGTTAGTCAGTTTCGCTCGCTCAGTTGATCAGTGAGCCTCACACACTCAATCAGTCAGTCACCCTCGGTCACTCGATCAGTCAGTTAGCCTAACTCGCTCAGTCGATGAGTTAGCCTCGCTCTCTCGATCAGTCAGTCAGCGTCGCTCAATCGGATGGTCAGTTTCTTAAGTTCGTTTGTCGTGAGACTCTTCCGTCCTTGATACAAAGGCAAACACCAACCGTTGTCAGAATCAAAATTCTTTATTTGTCCTACGTATGTAGGCTGGCTCATCTTTACTACTTAGCCTCCACTCAGTGCTGGAAGTCAGTTAGTAAAAAGCGCATGAAGCAACAAGTCTGTCCCCTTTTATACAGTTTACAATCCCATCTGGTAGATGTGATTTCAAAGAAGATTGAAACACACATCATCTGGTTCAATCCAAAATGTCTAGACTTAAGCACACATCATCCGGTTCAATCAAAAACAGTCGTGACAGCAATTGCTGCATTATAAATAACATCCAATTAAAATACGCATTTACGACTTACAACACCCACCCATCAGAACATAAGCATAATGAGTCTTTAGGATATGTTATTTGTTCGTGTTAGTACTCAGCCAGAGCCGCACCCCAGCCGGGCTCGGCAAGCTGGAGCCTGTGGTTCACCTGTTTTGTCAGTTTGCTCCCATGAGCTGTTTCTCTGCCGTTCTTGCAAGTCCAATAGTTCACCTTGCCCTCTACAGTGGACATTAACTCTTTAATATCTCATTCCCTCATTTTACCATTCCATGAAAATGAACTCGTAAATCGTTTTACAGGGGGCCGTTGGAAGATCGGAACAAATAATTACATTGGCATTTGAGAAGAAATAAAATGAGCAACACGACCAAGATAATGATTCCTCGGTGTACTATCATTCCTCCACAGTTTCCAAATATGTTACCAAACGGCCACCAACCAGGGGGGTTGTAATGATTGAATTTCTGCCCTTCTGTTCAGATCTTATCTGCAGTCTCTCTAATGTGATTAGCTGGGCTTGTTATACTTTCGGAGGAATCAGGGATATAGTTGAGATACTCTGTTCCCACTCGAATGGGGATCAAAATATTAGGTCTACAAGTGGAGAGGCTGGGGACGAGCTTGGGGCTGGGACAAGGCTGGCAAATAAGAAGAGCACTCTGGGGGAGGATGACCTCACTGGGCCAGGAGGCCTGGAGTGCTTATACTTCAATGCAAGGAGCGGAGCAGGTAAGACAGACGAACTTGGGGCCTTAATGCGCACGAGGAATTTGGATGTGGTTGCGGTGACAGAGACTTGGTTGAAAGGGGGACAGGACTGGCAGCTGAATATTACGGGGTACATGTGTTTTAGGCGAGACAGAGGAGGGGCCAAAAGTGGTGGGGGAGTAGCAGTATTAGTTGGAGAGCATATTGCAGCGGTGCAGAGGGAGGACAATTCAGAGGGGTTGTGTAACGCGTAACTCTAGGTGGAGCTTAGAAACAGGAAGGGCGCAGTCACTATGTCGGGGGTATACTACAGGCCCCCCAGCAGCCCAAGGGAAGTGGAAGAACGGATATGTCAGGAGACACCGGAGAGGTGCAGGAAAAATAGGGTTGTTGTAGTGGGAGACTTCAATTTCCCTGGTATAGACTGGAAATCGCTGAGAGCTGGGACTCTGAGTGGGGAGAAATTTGTAAAATGGGTACAGGAGGGTTCTTTGGAACAATATGTCGATAGCCCGACTAGAGAGGGGGCTATACTGGACCTGGTACTGGGGAATGAGCCCGGTCAGATCTTCAAAGTTTCGGTAGGGGAACATATGGCAAATAGTGACCACAATTCTGTTAGCTTTAGGATAGTGATGGAAAAGGATGAGTGGTGTCCCAAGGGTAAGGTGTTGGATTGGGGGAAGGCTAACTTCAGTGGGATTAGGCAGAAATTGGCAGCTCTTGATTGGGAGAGGCTGTTTGAGGGTAAATCCACATCTGGTATGTGGCAGTCTTTTAAGGAACAGTTGTTAGGGCTACAGGACAGGCATGTGCCTGTAAAAAAGGATAGGAAGGGTAGGATTCGAGAACCGTGGATAACCAGGGAAATTGAGGGACTGGTCAAAAAGAAAAGAGAGGCGTATTTTAGGTCCAGACAGCTAAAAACGGAGGGAGCTCTGGAGGAGTACAAAGAAAGTCGGAAAGAACTCAAACGGGGATTAGAAGGGCAAAAAGGATCACGAAATGGCCTTGGCAGACAGGATTAAGGAGAATCCCAAGGCATTTTATTCATACGTTAGGAACAAAAGGGTTGTCAGGGAAAAAGTCAGACCTCTCGGACAAAAGTGGGGAATTATGCTTGGAGCCCAAAGAAGTAGGGGAGATCCTAAATGAATACGTTGCGTCGGTATTCACAAAGGAGAGGGATGTGTTGACTGTGAGTGTCTCGGAGGGGAGTGTTGAACCGTTGGAGAAAATCTCCATTACAAGGGAGGAAGTGTCAGGTTTGTTAGAGAATATAAAGACCGACAAATCCCCAGGGCCTGATGGAATCTATCCAAGGCTGCTCAGGGAGACGAGAGATGAAATCGCTGGGCCTCTGACGCAAATCTTTGTCTCGTCACTGGACACAGGTGAGTTCCCAGAGGATTGGAGGATAGCTAATGTGGTCCCGTTATTTATGAAGGGTAGGAAGGATAACCCGGGTAACTATAGGCCGGTGAGCTTGACGTCCGCAGTGGGGAAGTTGTTGGAGAAGATTCTTAGAGATAGGATGTATGCGCATGTAGAAAGGAATAAACTCATTAACGATAGTCAGCATGGTTTTGTGAAAGGGAGGTCATGCCTCACTAACCTGGTGGAATTTTCTGAAGAAGAGACTAGAATGGTTGACGAGGGAAGGGCCGTGGATGTCGTCTATATGGACTTTAGTAAAGCGTTTGACAAAGTCCCTCATGGTAGGCTGGTGAAAAACGTTGGATCTCATGGGATAAAGGAGGAGGTGGCTAGATGGGTGGAGAACTGGCTTGGTCACAGAAGACAGAGGGTGGTAGTGGAAAGGTCTTTTTCCGACTTGGAAGCCTGTGACTCGTGGTGTTCCGCAGGGCTCTGTATTGGGACCTCTGCTGTTTGTGATTTTTATAAACGATCTGGAAGAAGGTGTAACTGGGGTGATCAGTAAGTTTGCGGACGACACAAAATTGGCAGGACTTGCAGATCGTGAGGAGCATTGTCCGAAGCTACAGAAGGATATTGATAGGCTGGAAATTTGGGCAAAGAAATAGCAGATGGAGTTCAATCCTGATAAATGTGAAGTGATGCCTTTTGGTAGAAATAATGTAGGGAGGAGCTATACGATAAATGGCAGAACCATAAAGGGTGTAGATACGCAGAGGGACCTGGGTGTGCAAGTCCACAGATCCTTGAAGGTGACGTCACATGTGGAGAAGGTGGTGAAGAAGGCATATGGCATGCTTGTTTTTTTAGGACGGGGCATAGAGTATAAAAGTTGGGGTCTGATGTTGCAGATGTATAGAACGTTGGTTCGGCCTCATTTGGAGTACTGTGTCCAGTTCTGGTCGCCACACTTCCAGAAGCACGTGGAGGCTTTGGAGAGAGTACAGAGGAGGTTTACCAGGATGTTGCCTGGTATGGAGGGGCTTAGTTATGAGGAGAGATTGGGTAAACTGGGGTTGTTCTCCCTGGAAAGACGGAGGATGAGGGGAGACTTAATAGAGGTGTATAAAATTATGAAAGGCAGAGATAGGGTGAACGGTGGGAAGCTTTTCCCCAGGTCGGTGGTGACGTTCACAAGGGGTCATAGGTTCAAGGTGAGGGGGGGGAGGTTTAACACAGATATCAGAAGGACGTATTTTACACAGAGGGTGGTGGGGGCCTGGAATGCGCTGCCAGGCAAGGTGGTGGAGGCGGACACATGGGGACGTTGAAGACTTATCTAGATAGCCACATGAACGGAGTGGGAATGGAGGGATACAAAAGAATGGTCTAGTTTGGACCAGGGAGCGGCACGGGCTTGGAGGGCCGAAGGGCCTGTTCCTGTGCTGTATTGTTCTTTGTTCTGGAGGAACAGACGGACGGTGCACAGTGAAACTTTATGCTGTTGATGGCAGCCTAGAATCAGAAAGATTGAAGGAACTCACAACGTCAATGCTATTTTTGATGTGAGTGGGGTGAGAGAGAGAGTGTTGAGGTGAAGGGGAATTTTGAGGTGAGAGGGTCAGTGTTGAGGTGAGGGGTGTTGCTGTGGACGGTGGGAGTTGAGGTGAGAGGCGGTTACTGAGGTGAGAGGGAGTGTGTTGATGTGAGGAGGGAGCTTTCAGATGAGAGGGGAACAACATGGTGTTATATCAAATCACACTGATCCAACAAACACTCCCAGGATATTTACTGCAGGGATTAGGTGTGAAGTTAGTCTGTCCCCTCACGCTGCCAGTCAGAGTGCGGAGCGAACGGTGACAGCCCTTAAACACGGAGCAAACATCATCTGCAACATCCCATCAAACACTCCAATGTCAGCAACAGAGGTCCAGTGTCACTCCCACCCCATCTTAACTGTGTGACCAGGCTGTCTCATGGCTGCTAAATTGAAGGTTCAACTGAGTCAGGCAATCTTCAGGCTCGATATCCGTAAGCTTGCGCCCATCAGACATTTACAAGGATAAGCTGCCTCTACACTCCCATCAAATACCCTCATTGTAGATGCAGCACAGGCCCAGATACACAAACTATCTCCCTCTACACTGTCCAAACACGAATCTCCAGTGCAGGTATAGCAGAGGGTGAGATACAGAGTGTGGACAGGTGAGAGGGGGAGAGTGTTGAGGTGAGAGGGGAAGAGTGTTGAGGTGAGAGGGGGAGAGTGTTGAGGTGAGAGGGGGAGAGTGTTGAGGTGAGAGGGGGAGAGTGTTGAGGTGAGAGGGGGAGAGTGTTGAGGTGAGAGGGGGAAAGTGTTGAGGTGAGAGGGGGAGAGCGTTGAGGCGAGAGGGGGGAGCGTTCAGGCGAGAGGGGGGAGCGTTGAGGCGACAGTGGGAGCGTTGAGGCGAGAGGTGGGGAGCGTTGAGGCGAGAGGGGGGAGAGCGTTGAGGCGAGAGGGGGGAGAGCGTTGAGGCGAGAGGGGGGAGAGCGTTGAGGCGAGAGGGGGGAGAGCGTTGAGGCGAGAGGGGGGAGAACGTTGAGGCGAGGGAGGGAGAGCGTTGAGGCGAGGGGGGGAGAGAGTTGAGGCGAGGAGGGGAGAGCGTTGAGGCGAGGGGGGAGAGCGTTGAGGCGAGGGGGGAGAGCGTTGAGGCGAAGGGGGGAGATCGTTGAGGCGAAAGGGGGAGCGTTGAGGCGAGAGGGGGAAGCGTTGAGGCGAAAGGAGAGAGCGTTGAGGTGACAGTGGGAGTGTTGAGGTGAAGGGGGAGTGTTGAGGTGACAGTGGGAGTGTGGAGGTGAGTGGGGAGCGTTGAGGTGACAGTGGGAGTGTGGAGGCGAGAGGGCAATTTTGTGGTGAGGGGTGATTTTCTGTAACACACTGCTTGGCGCTGCTTCCTCATAGCGCCAAAGACCCGGGTTTGATTCCAGCCTCGGGTCACTCTCTGTGTGGAGTGTGCACGTTCTCGCCTGTCTGCGTGGGAATCCTCTGTGTGCTCTCATTTCCTCCCACACTCCAAAGATCTGGGAGTTAGTTGGATTAGCCATGCTAACTTGGGAGACGGGCAACGTACAGGACAGGTACTGGACGGGGTTAGATACAGATTAAATTTCCCTCATCAATGTCCCCATCAAACACTCCCAGGACGTGTACAGCATGGGGATAGACACAGAGTAAATTTAAGACTGTGCCCATCAAACATTCACACGGTAAATTTCCCTCTGCACCACCCAGAACAGCTACAGCATTGGCCGGGGTGGGGCGGGGGGGGGGGTAGATACATAATAAACCTCTCTCTACAGTGTCCTCATCAAACACTCCCAGGATACCCAGGATAGGGACAGTACGTGGTAAAATGTAGAGTAAATCTACCTCTATAATGTCCCCATCAAACGCTCCCAAGACAGATGCAACTAGTGTGAGTTCAGATGCAGCCTAGGCAGAGATTCCCAGAAATCTCCCATCACACTGTTTCACCAAGAACTCCAGTGAAGGTGTAGCAAGGGTGAGATGCACAAAAAATGTCTGCATAGACTGTCCAAACACTAAAGACCTGAGAAGGAGCAGCACAGGGTAAGGTACACAGAAAATCTCTCTACACTGTCCCATCAGGAACTCGAGCGCAGGTGGACACAGAGATACATATAGTTCTGAGCTCCCTGTATAACAAAGAACAAAGAACAGTACAGCACAGGAAACAGGCCCTTCGGCCCTCCAAGCCTGTGCCGCTCCGTGGTCCAACGAGACCAATCGTTTGTATCCCTCCATTCCCAGGCTGCTCATGTGACTATCCAGGTAAGTCTTAAACGATGTCAACGTGCCTGCCTCCACCACCCTACTTGGCAGCGCATTCCACGCCCCCACCACCCTCTGTGTAAAAAACGTCCCTCTGATATCTGAGTTAAACTTCGCCCCTCCCAGCTTGAGCCCGTGACCCCTCGTGATCCTCACCTCCGACCTGGGAAAAAGCTTCCCACTGTTCACCCTATCTATACCCTTCATAATCGTGTACACCTCTATTAGATCTCCCCTCATTCTCCGTCTTTCCAAGGAGAACAACCCCAGTCGACCCAATCTCTCCTCATAGCTAAGACCCTCCATACCAGGCAACATCCTGTTAAACCTTCTCTGCACTCTCTCTAAAGCCTCCACGTCCTTCTGGTAGTGCGGCGACCAGAACTGGACGCAGTACTCCAAATGTGGCCTAACCAGCGTTCTATACAGCTGCATCATCAGACTCCAGCTTTTATACTCCATACCCCGTCCTATAAAGGCAAGCATACCATATGCCTTCTTCACCACCTTCTCCACCTGTGTTGCCACCTTCAAGGATTTGTGGACTTGCACACCTAGGTCCCTCTGTGTTTCTATACTCCTGATGACTCTGCCATTTATTGTATAACTCTTCCCTACATTATTTCTTCCAAAATGCATCACTTCGCATTTATCCGGATTAAACTCCATCTGCCACCTCTCCGCCCAATTTTCCAGCCCACCTCTATCCTGCTGTATTGCCCGACAATGCTCTTCGCTATCCGCAATTCCAGCCATCTTCGTGTCATCCGCAAACTTGCTGATTACACCAGTTACACCTTCTTCCAAATCATTTATATATATCACAAATAGCAGAGGTCCCAGTACAGAGACCTGCGGAATACCACTGGTCACAGACCTCCAGCCGGAAAAAGACCCTTCGACCACTACCCTCTGTCTCCTAAGGCCAAGCCAGTTCTCCACCCATCGAGCCACTTCTCCTTGTATCCCATGAGCCTTAACCTTCTTAACCAACCTGCCATGTGGGACTTTGTCAAATGCCTTACTGAAATCCATATAGACGACATCCACGGCCCTTCCTTCATCAACCGTTTTTGTCACTTCCTCAAAAAACTCCACCAAATTTGTAAGGCACGACCTCCCTCTTACAAAACCATGCCGTCTGTCACTAATGAGATTGTTCCGTTCGAAATGCACATACATCCTGTCTCTAAGAATCCTCTCCAACAACTTCCCTACCACGGACGTCAAGCTCACCGGCCTATAATTCCCTGGGTTATCCCTGCTACCCTTCTTAAACAACGGGACCACATTCGCTATCCTCCAATCCTCAGGGACCTCACCCGTGTCCAAAGAAGCGACAAAGATTACCGTCAGAGGCCCAGCAATTTCATCTCTCGTCTCCCTGAGCAGTCGAGGATAGATGCCATCAGGCCCTGGGGCTTTGTCAGTTTTAATGTTCCCTAAAAAACCTAACACTTCCTCTCTTGTAATGGAGATTTTCTCTCACGGGTCAACACCTCCCTCCGAGACACTCCCGGTTAACACGCCCCTCTCCTTCGTGAATGCCGATGCAAAGTATTCATTTAGGATCTCCTCTATTCCCTTGGGTTCTAAGCATAATTCCCCTCCTTTGTCCCTGAACGGTCCGATTTTCTCCCTGACAACTCTTTTGTTCCTAACGTATCAATAGAATGCCTTAGGATTCTCCTTAATCCTGCCTGCCAAGAACATCTCGTGACCTCTTTTTGCCCTTCTAACTCCCCGTTTGAGTTCTTTCCTACTCTCTCTGTATTCCTGCAGAGCTCCATCTGTTTTCTGTATATTGCCTGAAAAAAATCCCAGATATGGGTAAAGAAAAGTTCAATACAGATACATCTCCTCTTGATACTACCCTCAGAAACTCTCCCAGAACAGTTACAAATGGGATTGCAGACAGAGCAAAGCTCACTCTGCAGTGTCCCATTGAATAGTTCACTGCAAAGGGTGTTTACTCTGTGCCGAACCCCATTCTGAACCATGTTTCTGTATTTGCCATTGGGTTACTGTAAATTGTGCCTCCATTGAACATTTCCAAGGGTAGCGACAGCACTGGGTAAAGTATATGGTCTTGCTGCACTGCGAATTCAAACAGGCTGATAAAAGGGACGTGTATCTTCTGTATCAAACACGTTTCCATCACTGTCATTTGACAAAGTCCCACATGGCAGGTTGGTTAAGAAGGTTAAGGCTCATGGGATACAAGGAGAAGTGGCTAGATGGGTGGAGAACTGGCTTGGCCATAGGAGACAGAGGGTAGTGGTCGAAGGGTCTTTTTCCGGCTGGAGGTCTGTGACCAGTGGTGTTCCGCAGGGCTCTGTACTGGGGCCTCTGCTATTTGTGATATATATAAATGATTTCGAAGAAGGTGTAACTGGTGTAATCAGCAAGTTTGCGGATGACACGAAGATGGCTGGAATTGCGGATAGCGAAGAGCATTGTCGGGCAATACAGCAGGATATAGATAGGCTGGAAAATTGGGCGGAGAGGTGGCAGATGGAATTTAATCCGGATGAATGCGAAGTGATGCATTTTAGAAGAAATAATGTAGGGAGGAGTTATACAATAAATGGCAGAGTCATCAGGAGTATAGAAACACAGAGGGACCTAGGTGTGCAAGTCCACAAATCCTTGAAGGTGGCAACACAGGTGGAGAAGGTGGTGAAGAAGGCATATGGTATGCTTGCCTTTATAGGACGGGGTATAGAGTATAAAAGCTGGAGTCTGATGATGCAGCTGTCTAGAACGCTGGTTCGGCCACATTTGGAGTACTGCGTCCAGTTCTGGTCGCCGCACTACCAGGAGGACGTGGAGGCATTGGAGAGAGTGCAGAGAAGGTTTACCAGGATGTTGCCTGGTATGGAGGGTCTTAGCTATGAGGAGAGATTGGGTAGACTGGGGTTGTTCTCCTTGGAAAGACGGAGAATGAGGGGAGATCTAATAGAGGTTTACAAGATTATGAAGGGTATAGATAGGGTGAACAGTGGGAAGCTTTTTCCCAGGTCGGAGGTGACGATCACGAGGGGTCACGGGCTCAAGCTGAGAGGGGCGAAGGATAACTCGGACATCAGAGGGACGTTTTTTACACAGAAGGTGGTGGGGGCCTGGAACGCGCTGCCAAGTAGGGTGGTGGAGGCAGGCACGCTGACATCGTTTAAGACTTACCTGGATAGTCACATGAGCAGCCTGGGAATGGAGGGATACAATCGATTGGTCTAGTTGGACCAAGGAGCGGCACAGGCTTGGAGGGCCGAAGGGCCTGTTTCCTGTGCTGTACTGTTCTTTGTTCTTTGTTCTTTGTCCATGGAGTAATCCCAAAACAGTCCCACTGAGATTGATATTTTCCATTTGTGCTTTTATAATAACGGTTTTCTGTTAATTTGTTGTTTTAGTTTGTGAAATACTCCTTCAGATATTTCCTAAATACAGTTCAGACACTTGGGAATTCGAATGAATTAATTGCAAACATTTTCTGTTGTAAAGAACATAGAAAAGCTACAGCACAAACAGGCCCTTCGGCCCACAAGTTGCGCCGGTCATGTCCCTCCCCACCTCGGTTTATGTATTGGCTTACCTAGAACCCTCAATCCTATTAAGTCCCATGCATCAGTCAGAGGCACAGACAGGCGATTCTGTGGGGGCGAACGGGACTCCAGGATGGTAGTCTGCCTACCTGGTGCTGGGGTCACGGATGTCTCCGAGCGGATAGGAGGCATATTAAAAGGGGAAGATAAAGAAACGGATGTCATTATTCACATTGGTGGAAATGACGTAGATAGGAAGAGTAGGGGGGTCCTAAGAGAGCAATTCAGGGAGTTGGGAAATAGGTTAAAAAGTAGGGTCACTAGGGTGGCCATCTCTGGGCTACTCCCAATGCCTCGTGCCAGTGAGGCGAAGAATAGGGAGTTGGTACAAATGAATGCCTGGCTAAAGGACTGGTCCAGGAAGGAGATAGATCAATGGGAAGTTTTCAGGAGAGGATGGCACCTGTACAAGAGGGAGGGGTCACAACTAAGTTGGAAGGGCACAAATATCCTGGCTGGGAGCTTTGCTAGTGCAGTTCGGGGGGGTTTAAACTAGTATGGCAGGGGGGTGGGGATCAAACTATTAGGTCTATAAGAGTGGAGGCTGCGGATGAGCTTGGGGCTGGGACAAGGCTGGCAAAGAAGAAGAGCACTCTGGGGGAGGACGACCTCACTGAGCCTGGAGGTCTGGAGTGCTTATACTTCAATGCAAGGAGCGTAGCAGGTAAGACAGACGAACCTGGGGCCTTAATGCGCACGAGGAATTTGGATGTGGTTGCGGTGACAGAGACTTGGTTGAAAGAGGGACAGGACTGGCAGCTGAATATTCCGGGGTACAAGTGTTTTAGGCGAGACAGAGGAGGGGCCAAAAGAGGTGGGGGAGTAGCGGTATCAGTTGGAGAGCATATTACAGCGGTGCAGAGGGAGGACAATTCGGAGGGGTCGTGTAACGAGTCACTCTGGGTGGAGCTTAGAAACAGGAAAGGCGCAGTCACGATGTTGGGGGTGTACTACAGGCCCCCCAACAGCCCAAGGGAAGTGGAAGAATTGATATGTCAAGAGATACTGGATAGGTGCAGGAAAAATAGGGTTGTTGTAGTGGGAGACTTCAATTTCCCTGGTATAGACTGGAAATCGCTGAGGGCAGGGACTCTGGATGGGGAGGAATTTGTAAAATGTGTACAGGAGGGTTCGTTGGAACAATATGTAGACAGCCCGACGAGAGAGGGGGCTATACTGGACCTGGTACTGGGGAATGAGCCCGGTCAGGTCTTCAAAGTTTTGGTAGGGGAACATGTGGCAAATAGTGACCACAATTCTGTTAGCTTTAGGATAGTGATGGAAAAGGATGAGTGGTGTCCCAAGGGTAAGGTGTTGGATTGGGGGAAGGCTAACTTTAGTGGGATCAGGCAGAAATTGGCAGCTCTTGATTGGGAGAGGCTGTTTGAGGGTAAATCCACATCTGGTATGTGGCAGTCTTTTAAGGAACGGCTGTTAGGGCTACAGGACAAGCATGTGCCTGTAAAAAAGAAGGATAGGAAGGGTAGGATTAGAGAACCGTGGATAACCAGGGAAATTGAGGGACTGGTCAAAAAGAAAAGAGAGGCGTATGTTAGGTCCAAGCAGCTAAAAACGGAGGGAGCTCTGGAGGAGTCCAAAGAAAGTAGGAAAGTACTCAAACGGGGAATTAGAAGAGCAAAAAGGGGTCACGAAATGTTCTTGGCAGACAGAATTAAGGAGAATCCCAAGGCATTTTATTCATACGGTGGAACAAAAGGGTTGTTAGGGAAACAATCGGACCTCTCAGGGGACTTATGCTTGGAGCCCAAAGAAATAGGGGAGATCCTAAATGAATACTTTGCGTCGGTATTCACAAAGGAGAGGGATGTGTTGACTGAGAGTGTCTCTGAGGGGAGTGTTGAACCGTTGGAGAAAATCTCCATTACAAAGGAGGAAGTGTTAGATTTGTTAGAGAATAAAAAGACTGACAAATCCCCAGGGCCTGATGGAATCTATCCAAGGCTGCTCAGGGAGACGAGAGGTGAAATCGTTGGGCCTCTGACGCAAATCTTTGTCTCGTCACTGGACGCAGGTGAGGTCCCAGAGGATTGGAGGATACCCAATGTGGTCCCGTTATTTAAGAAGGGTAGGAAGGATAATCCGGGTAATTATAGGCCGGTGAGCTTGACGTCCGTGGTGGGGAAGTTGTTGGAGAAGATTCTTAGAGATAGGATGTATGCGCATTTAGAAAGGAATAAACTCATTAACGATAATCAGCATGGTTTTGTGAGAGGGAGGTCATGCCTCACTAACCTGGTGGTGTTTTTTGAAGAAGTGACCAAAATGGTTGACGAAGGAAGGGCCGTGGATGTTGTCTATATGAACTTGAGTAAAGCGTTTGACAAAGTCCCTCATGGTAGGCTCGTGAAAAAGGTTGGATCTCATGGGATAAAGGGGGAGGTGGCTAGATGGGTGGAGAACTGGCTTGGTCATAGAAGACAGAGGGTGGTCGTGGAAGGGTCTTTTTCCGGCTGGAGGCCTGTGACTAGTGGTGTACCGCAGGGCTCTGTATTGGGACCTCTGCTTTTTGTGATTTATATAAATGATCTGGAAGAAGGAGTTACTGGGGTGATCAGTAAGTTTGCGGACTACACAAAATTGGCAGGACTTGCAGATAGTGAGGAACATTGTCAGAGGCTACAGAAGGATATAGATAGGCTGGAAATTTGGGCAAAGAAATGGCAGATGGAGTTCAATCCTGATAAATGCGAAGTGATGCATTTTGGTGGGAATAATGTAGGGAGGAGCTACACGATAAATGGAAGAACCATAAAGGGTGTAGAGACGCAGAGGGACCTGGGTGTGCAAGTCCACAGATCTTTGAAGGTGACGTCACAGGTGGAGAAGGTGGTGAAGAAGGCATATGGCATGCTTGCATTTATAGGACGGGGCATAGAGTATAAAAGTTGGGGTCTGATGTTGCAGATGTATAGAACGTTGGTTCGGCCGCATTTGGAATACTGCGTCCAGTTCTGGTCGCCACACTACCAGAAGGACGTGAAGGCTTTGGAGAGAGTACAGAGGAGGTTTACCAGGATGTTGCCTGGTGTGGAGGGGCTTGGTTATGAGGAGAGATTGGGGAAACTGGGGTTGTTCTCCTTGGAAAGACGGAGGATGAAGGGAGACTTAATAGAGGTGTATAAAATTATGAAAGGCATAGATAGGGTGAACGGTGGGAAGATTTTCCCCGGGTCGGTGGTGACGTTCACGAGGGGTCATAGGTTCAAGGTGAAGGGGGGAAGGTTTAACACAGATATCAGAAGGACATATTTTACACAGAGGGTCGTGGGGGCCTGGAATGGGTTGCCGGGCAAGGTGGTGGAGGCGGACACACTGGGGACGTTTAAGACTTATCTAGACAGCTATATGACCGGAGTGGGAATGGAGGGAAACAAAAGAGTGGTCTAGTTTGGACCAGGGAGCGGCGCGGGCTAATTGTTCTTTGTTTCTCGTTTCAAGGCTTCATTCTATGATCATCTTGCTGGTGCCAGTACAGAGCGAGACTGCGGATAGTTGGGAACCTGTCTCGGGGGCAGGGAATTCATATGGTGTTCATGGAAGTGGAAATGAATAGGGTTGGGAAGCATTTTCCGATCAGGGCCAGTGTGATCTCCTGGACTCGTTTCGATCGCCTCAGGGGGTCGGAGAGGAATTTCCCAGATTTTCTTTTCCCCATATTGGCCCTGGGGTTTTCACTCTGGGTTTTCGCCTCTCCCTGGAGATCACATGGTCTGGAAAGGGGGGGACGGGGTGAGTTAATAGGTTGTGATGAACAAAGCATCATAGCTGTGAGGGACAGCTCGGGGATAGGATATTAGTATGTAGATAGGCTGGAAAATTGGGCGGGGATCCTGGATTCAGTATTCAATCCTGGACCGGGAGCGGCGCGGGCTTGGGGGGCCGAAGGGCCTGTTCCTGTGCTGTATTGTTCTTTGTTCTTTGTACTCATCCAGGAGTCTCTTAAAAGACCCCATCGAGTTTGCCTCCACCACCACTGACGGCAGCCGATTCCACTCACTCACCACCCTCTGAGTGCAAAACGTACCCCTCACATGTCCTCTGTATCTATTCCCCAGCACCTTTAACCTGTGTCCTCTCGTAGCAGCCATTTCAGCCCTGGGAAAAAGCCTCTGTGAGTCCACCCGATCTATACCACTCAACATCTTGTATACCTCTATCAGGTCACCTCTCATCCTTCATCTCTCCAAGGAGAAAAGACCGAGCTCCCTCAACATATCCTCATAAGGCATGCCCACCAATCCAGGCAACATCCTTGTAAATCTTCTCTGCACCCTTTCAATAATTTCCACGTCCCTCCTGTAATGAGGCGACCAGAACTGAGCACAGTACTCCAAGTGGGGTCTGACGAGGGTCTTATAAAGCTGCATCATTATCCCCGGACTCCGAAACTCAATCCCTCGATTGATGAAGGCCAGGTGAAAACTGCCCCAGTAAAGTAAATCAGATTGATCAACTGATTGTAATCAATGCCAAATGGGGAATCATTGTCCCGTGTAGAAGTGAGAACCTGTTCCATATTGTGATTGTTTGCAGTATTGGGACTGTGAGATGACCCTATCCAATACAAGAACACTTTGCAATATCTCCCAGTAACAGTGAGTCTGTGTGTCAGCGTGAATCAAGCGGGGTGACATTCCCGGAGGTGCTGACATCTCACGCAGAGTGAAAAACAGAATTCAATTGTTGGGGGATTGCCTTGTTAAATTCAGCTGGGGATTTATTGAGGGAATTTGTGAAAATGCATGTGGAGATCTTATACAATCTAATTGAAAAACATTTCGAAATCCGTTTCTCCAACTGACTGTACAGAACAGAAGAGGTACATTTATAGAGATTTCAAGGTGAATAACATTAGTTCCAGTCACTGAACACCAGCAGTAACTTTTTAATGCATATCATTTTATACATGTTTCACATGCAGTGAATATATTTATTTTAATTCCGGTCTCTGAGCAGTTTGATATTGATACAGATAATTCTGATATTTAGCACCATGCTCCCACACTGCCACCTCTGCTTGACCTGAAATAGATGCTCTGTTCCGCAATTATTTAAACCAAGTGTATTCGTGGAGGAACAAACTTACATTCTGCATTCAAACTTTATGTTGTTGAGATCAGCCCAGGATGAGAATGATTGAAGGAGCTGAAGGTTTTTGAGACAGTTTGTGTGACGCTGCTGCTGTGTTGCCTTTATTCGTTTTGTAACGTGGGGGTCGCAGGGAATCAGTAGCGACAATAAGAGTGAGGTCAGTGATGTATCTGTTTGTCAGTTGGTAATAAGAATGAAGTCGGTGATACACCTGGAAGGTAAAGGCAGTAGGGATGAGGTTAGCCATGCACCTGGATGTGTATTGACAATCAGAGCAATTCAGTAATGTGTCTGTGCAGGTTGTGAAAGGAGAGTGCGGTCACTGCTGTTCCTAAATACCTGGTTCCAATAAGAATCAGGTTATTTCTGCATCTGCAGGGACAGGTGTAGCATAGAGGAAACACAAGATAAAACTCCATCTGCAATTTCCCCAGCAAACACACCCAGGGCAGGGACAGCGGGCGGATGTTTGGGTTGTGTGGAGTGGGGGGCTGTGTGTGGAGTGAAAGTTTATTATGGAAGTGAGGGGGAGAGTGATGAGTTGAGAGGCGGTGTATTGAGATGAGGGGGAGTTTGTTGAGGTGAGGGAGAAAGTTAAAATGAGATGGCGGGAGCTGAGGCGAGACAGAGTGCTGAGATGAGAAGAGAGAGCTGATATGAGAGAGGGAGAATGTTGATGTGAGACAGAGTGTAGGATTTGGCCCCGTGCTCTCCCCAAATTCGGATCATCCCACCAGAGGTAATTGGAACTTGACACGGTCTGTGCCCATCTGCTCCGACTCCCATGCGGTGTGGGACGGGAAATTCATATCTTGGGGATCTTGAGGTGAGGAGCGTCGAGATGAGATGGGTAGTGTTGTGGTGCGTGGGGTAATGTAGAGGTGTGAGGGGGGAACATGTTAAGGTGAGAGGCGGAGAGTTGTGTTGATTGGGGGAGTGTTGAATTGAGAGCGCGTGTTCTGGTGAGAGGAATTGATGTTAACCCTCGATGGGACAATGTAAATGTGAGAGGGAGAACTTCGAAGCGAGACGGATGGTGTTGAGGAGAAAGGGTGTAATGTCTGTGTGATAGAGATTGTGTAGAGAGGGGAAGGGGAGTATTGAGGTGAGCGGGGGGGTGTTGAGGTGAGGGGGTGTGTTGACGTGACAGGATAGTGTTGGTGTGAGAGAGAGAGTGTTGGGGTAATGGGGAGTGCTGAGTTGAGAGTGAGAGTGTTAATGTTGTCATGTGAGTGGACCTTTAAGCAATTTTGTTTAAATCGTGCAGCTTCCATGGAGGTGGAGCTAAGATGTGGCAGTCAGGTGGTGTTTTTTTTTTTGTATTTTAGTTTAGTTTTGGGAAGCAGTTTAGCAGCAAGCTCAGAAGCAATCTCTCTTCCTCTCCCTGTCCTTCTCTTTTTAAAAGGCTGTGTTTTGTGAAACAGACTCGACTACAACCTCTGCTGAGTTTCTCAAGGGATTTTGAGCCTTCGGCCCAGGAGGCTGGACACGTGTAATAATCCGGCATTAACCTCTGCTGTATTGTGGTGATTTGGAGGGTTTTGTGGATTGGATGTTGGCTTTGGTTGGAACACACTAGAGATATGTCCTTCAGAGTTGTACAGTATCGTGGTTGTTGTGTTTCTTGTTTGTAATTGTTAAAAGTTCTTGCTCATTGTCTCACATTACATGTCAACAATATTCCTAATGCAACTTTGTTTTGAATAAGAGTTCCTCGTGGGTCAGTTCACTCACACCTGAAGTGAAACCTCCCATGCTCCTTCTAGCCAGATTCAAGGTAAAGAGTTACAGGTCACTCGAGCTTCATGGAACACCTGGGAGTATCCAACCTGACTGAGAACAACTGGGGGCTCCGGGATTGAAACCTGTATTTCTTGATTGATTTGGGATTAGTGAACGTAGACAGTGAGCGGTGAGCAGATTTGTGTTTTCTTTTCAGGTGTTGTATTCCAGTTTAAATAGGGAGTGTGGTTTGGATTAATGTCTCGTTCAGAGGCTCAGAAGTTTCTGCGGGTGGAGGAAGTCACGCAAGTTACCTGACAGATAGTGACGAAAGCAAAGCTTTTGGAATTGGAAACACATTGCAGTTGACATTGCCTGACAGAGTACAGAAAGGAGAGATAATTGTGGCGATAACACAACATTTGGAATTGTTAGAAGCTCAGTCAGAATCGTTGGAAATTCAGTTACAAATGAAAGTGACTCAATATAAAAAATAATTAAAACTATTTCAATTACAGGGTAAAGAAAAGGAAAGGGAGGAACAGCAAGCAAAATAATAAAATCAATCTGAATTACAGGCAAAAGGGAAAAAGGAGGCAAGGGAAAAATAGAGAGACTTTGAACATTGGAAACTGGCCTTCAAATGTAAACATCGTGTCTGATTGGCGGAGGTAAAGGGTAAAGTACAGTCTGAGGGTAGGGGTGAGGATAGTGAGAGAATGAGGGGCAGAAAATACATCAGGAGATAGAAAAGGCAATGTTACAATAATCATGGGGGACTTCAATATGTAGGTTTCTAAGATTCTAAGGTGGACTGGGAAAATCAGGTAGGTCGTGGATCCCAAGAAAAGGAATTTGTGGAATGTCTAAGAGAGGGTTTTTGGAGCAGCTTGTGACAGAGCCTACTACGGAGCAGGCAATTCTGGATTTGGCGAAGTGTAATGAGGCAGACTTGATTAGGGAACTTAAGGTGAAGGAACCCTTAGGGAGGAGTGACCACAATATGATAGAATTTACCCTGCAGTTTGAGAGGAAGAACCTGGAATCAGATGTAAAGGTATTTGAATTAAATAAAGATAACTACGAGGACATGAAGGTGGAGCTGGCCAGAGTTGATTGGAAAGGGAGCCGAGCAGGGAAGACAGTGGAACGGCAATGACAGGAGTTCTTGAGAGTTATTTGGGAGGCACAACAGAAATTCATCCCAAGGAGGAGGAAACATGCCACAGGGAGGACGAGAAATCCATGGCTGACGGGGAAGCCAAGGACAGCAAAAACACAAAAGGGAAAGCATCCTTAGTGGCAAGGATTAGTGGGAAGGCAGAAGATTGGGATGCTTTTGAAAGCGAGCAGAGGACAACTTAAAAAAGCAATAAGAGGGGAGAAGATGAAATATGAGTGTAAGCAAGCTTGTATTATAAAAGAGGAGAGGAGGAGGTTTTCCAATATAAGTTAAGAGAGAGGCAAAAATACCCATTGGATCACTGAAAAATGAGGCTGGAGAAGGAATAATAGGAAACAAAGAAATGGCAGAGGAACTGAATAGTTTGCATCAGTCTTCACGGTGGAAGACACCAGTGGGATGCCAGAGCTCCAGGAGAGTCGGGGGACACAGGTGGGTGTAGTGGCCATCACTCAGGAGAAGGTTCTGGGGAAACTGAAAGGTCTGTGGGTGGATAAATCACCTGGACCGGATGGACTACACCCCAGGGTTCTTAAAGACATAGCTGAGGAAATTGTGGTGGCATTGGTGGTGATCTTTCTTTGATAAGGCGCAGCATAGGAGACTGTTATATAAGTTAAGTGCCAATGGTGTTGAGGGTAAGATCCTGGCATGGATAGAGGATTGGCTGACTGGCAGAAGGCAAAGAGTAGGGATGAAGGGATCTTCTTTCAGGATGGCAGCCGGAGACAAGTGGTGCGCCTCAGGGGTCGGTGCTGGGACCACAACTTTTCACAATACACATTAATAATTTGGAAAAACGAAATGAAGGCATTGTTGCTAAGTTTGGTGATGATGCAATGATATGCAGAGGGACAGGGAGTATTGCGGAAGTGGGAGGGGGGAGGGGGAGGAGGAGGGCTGCAGAAGGACTTCGACAGGTGAGGACAGTGGATAAAGAGGGGGCAGATGGAATACAATGAGGAAAAGTGTGAGGTTATGCTCTTTGGAAGGAGGAATGGAGGCAGAGACTATTTTCGAAATGGGGAAATGCTTAGAAAATCAAATGCACAAAGGAATTTGGGAGGCCTTGTTCAAGATTCTCTAAAGGTTAACCTGCAGGTTGAATCGGCAGTTAGGAAGGCAAGTGGAATACTGGCCATCATGTCGAGAGGCCCCGCACCAGGTTCAGACCCACCCAGGTTCAGACAGAGACGCTGTTCAGATTCACACAAGGTTCGGACTCGGATCATGTTCAGATTCACACCGTGTACAGACTCACCTCAGCTTCACAATCATAGAAACATTGAAATATAGGAACAGCAGGAGCAGGCCATTCGGCCCTTCGACCCAGCTCCGACATTCAGTTTGATCATGGATCATCATCAACTTCAATATCCTGATCATCCCTTGCTCCCATATCCCGTGATCACTTTAGCCCCAAGAGCGATATATAATTTCTTCCTGAAATCACGAAAGGTTTTGGCCTCAGCTACTTTCTGTGGCGGCGAAGTCCATAGATCATCAGAGTGGAGAAATTTCTCCTCACCTCTTTTCTAAAAGGTTGATGCTTATCCTCAAACCATGAACCCTAGTCCTCAACTCCCTGAGCATCAGGAACATTCTTTCTGAATCTACCCTGTCTAAACCTGTTCCAATATTATATGTTTCACTCGAATGAACTCCAATGAATAAAGCCCGAACCGACTTAGTCTCTCTTCATATCACAGACTTTCCATCCCAGGAATCAGCCTGGTAAACATTCGCTGTACTCCCTCTATAGCGAGGATATCCTTCCTCAGATAAGGACACCACAACTGCACACAATACTCGAAGTGTGGCCTCAGCAATGCCCTGTACAGCTGCAGTGACACATCTCTCTTCCTGTACTCCAATCTTATCCCTGTGAAGGGCAGCATTACAGTTGTCTTCTTTACTGCCTGTTGTACATGCGCGCTTACTTTCACTTACTGATGCATACAGACACCAAGGTCTCGCTGAGTATCCACCTCTCTCAATTTACACCCATTCAAATAATAATCTGTCTTCCTATTATTGATGCTAAAGTGGATAACCTCACATTTACCCACATTTTACTGCAACTGCTTTGCACGTGCCCACACATTGAGCCTGTTCAAATCACACTGAAGCATGTCTGCATGTTTCTCATAGCTCACCCTCACCCACCTTTTATCATCTGCAAATTTGGAGATGATACATTTCGTTCCATTTTCAGAATAATTAATATATAATGTGAACAGTTGGGGTCTGTGCACAGATTCCTGCAGAACCCCACTAGACACTGACTGCTAATCAGAGAAAGGCCCATTTAATGCCAACTCTTTGCTTTCTATCAGTGAACCAGCTTTCTATCCGTCTCAAAACATTGCCTGCAATCCCATGTGCTTTCACTTTACCTGGCAGTCTGCGATGTGAGACCTTGTCGAAAGCCTTCTGAAAGTCTCAATAAACACATCTGCTCACGTCACTTTCTGAACTGTAATGTCTGGTCGACACCTACCCGCCCTGGACCTGGTCGTAAGGGACCGGGCAGTAAGGGACACAAGACACAGCAATACCTCTCCACCCACTTCCCTAAACTCCCACACTTACCCCAACTCTCAGTGCTTCACTCTCTGCAGCTTGCACTCTGTGGAGCTCCCTGAGTGGGCACATTTCACAGGCCTCAGTTTGGTAGTTTATATTTGCCCGTGTCCAACTCATGATCCTGATTGAAGTCACTGCACCCCCTCCCCC
The DNA here is from genome assembly GCF_964213995.1 of Mustelus asterias. Classification (NCBI taxonomy): domain Eukaryota; kingdom Metazoa; phylum Chordata; class Chondrichthyes; order Carcharhiniformes; family Triakidae; genus Mustelus; species Mustelus asterias. The sequence goes on along the minus strand of NW_027590091.1, from coordinate 353,821 downwards.
TCTAGGTCTGAGTAACCGCCGAGGGCTGGCCACCTTGGAAGCCTTTTGTGGAGTTTCAATGCTGGGTCCGGTTCCTGCTGCTCAGCCTCGGAAGTGAGTGGGGTTCAGCAGACCGGAGCTCGCCTCTTCCACCATGAGCGTGTGGCCCGAGTTCCCTTTATCGGGTGACAATGTGATCGAGAGGCTAAACCCACTGTGTCCATTTCAGACTCCGAGGTTCCCATTGGCGGAGATGAGGAACAGGAGCCGGAGAGCCTGGTATTCTTTCCAAAGTTCCCGGTCTGCTGGGAATTGCTTTTTCCTGCACGGCTTGGGGCTTCATGGCTTGTAGATGATTGAAGCATTCCCATAGGATGGTATCTCCCAAGCGGACTTGATAGGAAACTGGCCCTGTTCCAGACTGGACCGTGCCTCATAACCACGTGGATCCATTGCCATGATTCTTTACCAATAACCTATCACCTGCCTTTAGGTGCCTCTCCCGGCTGGTGGGAACGGCACTGGGTGTCAGCTCCCACCCTCAGAAAGTCAGACTTAACACTGGGCGGAGTGAACTTCCCATGACCAACTCTGCTGGGGCTATTCCAGTTGTTGAAGAGGGGAGGTCGGGGGGAGGTTGGAGGGTGTCATTCTGTAATTGAAGATGAAATCTGGATGGTTTGGTGTCCAAAGAGACTGAGGGATGGTATTTTGAACCTGCTTTTACTGTTTGGGCCGCTCTTGCTGCCAGGCCGTTGGATGATGGGTAATATGACACTGCCCTAACGTGTCAAATTCTGTCCAACTTCATCGAATGCACAAATTCCTGACTGATGAAGGGTGGTCCATTTTCAGAAACTATCACCTGCGAGATCTCGGGTGTCATGAAAGCGGTGTGAAGTTTCTCCACTCTTGTCCTTGTGTTTGAGTAACTCACCCTGTGTACGGCCATCCATTTTGAATCAGCATCTACCATTTCAGGAACATAGACCCCATGAACGGAACGGCACTCTCCGTGTGCAGCCACGTCTACGGATGTCCTGGCCATTCCCAAGTGTGAAGAGTAGTGATTGGTGGCACTTCTGCCCTTGTTGATATTGTCAACACTGACCCACGGGCAAATATTCGTATCCATACCTCGCCACCAGACATGGCAACTTGGAGGATCTTCAGTTTGCCACTCCTGGGTGGCCATGGTAAAGTTCACCATGGGATGGTGACCCTGGCTCAGGGTCTTGAACCCCAAAGGCGTGTGCCATCTTCCACAGTCAGCTGCTGTCTGCCATTCCAATATGGGTGCAATTCAGGCTGTAATGGCCATTTGGATTCCCCCATCAGCACTCGCTGCTTCGATTCATTCAGGAATGGGGAATCGTACGTCCACAGCCGAATATTATTGGCTGCCACTGGGAGAGTTTTGAGAAAGTTCATGATGACCGTCTCTTCCATTGGGAATATGACAAGTGTCTGTTAATCGTAGCCAACTCAAGGCACCGACCTGAACGACTCGGCCTCCTGGAAGGTGTTCCAATCAATAATGGTAGGCGGACAGTAATAAAGCCCACAGCTGGATATGGGCCAATATTATGGGCCGCACCGTCATGCAGGTCCTTCTGGAATTTCTTTGCCCAAACGATCACCGTAGACGAGGTGTCACAGTGGTTAGCGCTGCTGCCTCATAACGCCAGAGACCTGGGTTCAATTCCTGGCTTGGGTCATTGTCTGTGCGGAGTCTGCACATTCTCTCTGTATCTGCGTGGGTTTACTCTGGTTTCTCTGGTTTCCTCCCACTGTCTGAAAGACGTGCTGGTTAGGTGCAGTGTCCATGCTAAATTCTCCCTCAGTGTTACTCGAACAGGCACTAGTGAGTGGCGACTAGGGGATTTTCGCATTAACTTCATTGCAGTGTTAATGTAAGCCTACATTTGACACTTTATAAATATTAAACTCCCTCTGAGTATGAATTGTTGAATATCGCTGGGAATCCTCACCTTGCTGTCAGTATTAGTGCACGTGAATAAGTTCATAATTGGAAACAAGAATCCTCCTGCCAGCTTTGAGTTTAGGTGCTCGATCAGAGGGATTGGGTATTTATCCAGCTGTGAGAAACAGTTTACCGTTTGTTTAAAATTTCCCAGTACAAAGTATTTGTATTCACTCTTGGGACTTGGGTGTCACTGGCCGGCCAGCATTTATTGCCCATCCCTCGTTGCCCATGTTCAGAGGGCAATTAAGTGTCAACCACTTGGAGTCACATTTAGTCCTGACCACGTAAGGACGACAGATTTCCTTCCCTGGGACATTGGTGAACCAGATGGGTTTTTCCGAAAATCGACAATGCTTTTATGGTCACCAGCTGATTCTGAATTCCAGATATATTTGTTCAAATTCCACCATCTGCTGTGACGGGATTCGAACCCGGATGCACAGAACTTTAGCTGAGTTTCTGTATTAATAGTCTAGTGATAAAACCACCAGTCCATCACATCCACACCCAGAGTGTACACATCCTGACTTCCGGTAACCGAGACACACCATATTATATACGTCTGCAGGGCTCCCGGATTGGACAGCATTAACTGTCTCAATCAGGGAGCTCATATTCCAATAACTCCACCTGATGGTTATCGTTAAAGTCATTCAGTATGTCTCTCTGTCTGTCTCTTTCTGTCTTTCTGTGCATGCCTCTCTCTGTATCTCACTCTCTGTCTCTCTCTCTCTCTCTCTGCCTGTTTCTCTGTGTCTCTTACTGTCTCTCTGCATCTCCCTCATTCACCTCTTTACACTCTTCCTCCGTGTCTCCTCCTCCCTCTCAGTCTCACTCTCCTCCTCCCTCTCCTTCTCTGTCCCCCTTTTCTTATTTCTCTGTCTTTCTCTCTCTCTCTACCTCGCTCTGTCTTTTGCGCTTGCTGTGTCCATTGTACTAATTCAGTCTCACTGTTTCAAATTCGCTGACGCTCTCTGTCTCTGTCTCTCTTTCTCTCTGCCTCTCTTTCTGTCTCCCTTTCCGTTTTAGTCTCCCTCTCTCGTTACATTCTTCCATCTGTATCCCTTTCTCATTCCCTGTCCATATCCCTCCCCATTTCCAAAAATCTCTATCCCTGTTTTTCTCGCTCTGGGAGAGTCCCTATCTGTCTCTGTTCTTTCTCTCTGTCTGTCTCTCTCTCTCTCTCTCACTCTCTCCCTGTATCTGTTAGAAACTCTTTCAAACTGTGTCACGCTCCATGTATTTGTACCCTTCCCTCTCTCTGTCAACCTTCGTCTCTCTGTCACTCCCAGTTTTGCTCTCACTGCCCTCTCTCTCTCTCTTTATCTGTCACTCTCTCTGTCTCTGTGAGGCTGTTTGTTATTTATATTTGAAAGTCCAATAGAAAGAGTCAGGGGTCTTGTAGTTGTAGTTTCCTCTCAGGGTCTAATGAGTTGAAGAATTGAAGTAAGGGGATATTTCAGCAAATTTATTAGCTGCTGCCTGAAGTGAGTCTGTGTCACAGCATAAATGGCAGTGTTTGGACAACAACTTGTGAGTTGCAACATGAAACCAAATTCCATAACATAGTAATCTAACCATACCGACTCATAGCCCAAATAATACATCCGACTCCATATAGAATAAACCATTAATGTCGACCATAAGAGGATGAAATTGGCTGAGATAACAAACAGTAAAATGATGGATTTCCTGCGACTCTCCATCTCTGGGTCTCTGGGATTCTCCCCACTGCTGTGAGTCCGGAGTCTCCTGCGGGCTCTGCTGCTCATTAAAATGTGTCTGACGGTGAAAACGTTGAGCAGCAGAATCAGGACGAACGGGACACACGGGGTTAGAATGTTGTGGAGGAACTCGATTGTTCCCCAGACCGGAGATAACAGAACATTCTGTGTGTAATCACAAAACCAGGGGTTGTTCCCCAGCTGATATTCATTTAATAACATAAAATACCAGGAAATGTTCTTTAAACAGCTCAGCACCGTCACTGTTCCCAGAACCACAGCCGCCGATTTCTCACTGCAATATTTACTCTTCAGCTTGGGGCAGCAAATGGCCACAAATCGATCAAAGGTGAAAGTGACGGTGAACCAGACAGAACAGTCAGTGGCTGCAAAAAGCAGGACGGCGTGGATGTTACACATGGGGGACCCTGCGCAGGAAATCAAACTGTTCCCAATAAAGAATGGGAATGTGTCTGAATATCAGGTCGAGGATAACGACCAGCAGATCCCCCGCTGACATGGCCACCAGGTAACGAGTCACACATTTGGACAGACCACAGTTTCTGCTCGTCAGGGTCACAATTGTGATTATGTTCACTGTCAGGAAGGGAAATAATGAATAAAATTAGACAGGATTCAGGGAAAAAAGTTACCATTTGGACTGAGGATGGGTTGAAATAAAAAAGAATGTACACACATAAATACACTTATTGTTTTTAAACCAGCACGTCTTTTGCAGTGTGAGAGGAAAGTGGAGCATCCGGAGGAAACCCACACAGACACGGGGAGAAGGTCCAAACTCCACACAGACAGTGACCCAAGCCTGGAATTGAACCCAGCTCCCTGACGCTGTGAATCAGCAGTGCTAACCACTGTGTCACCGTGCTGCTCCATGGTCGCAACACAGTGGTATACATTTGGGAGAGAGCTTTCCGGAGAGTCCACAACATTGACCCTCACTCAGCTCCAAGGATGAGGGAGTAAACCCTGACAGAAAATCCAGTCTGGAGTCCTGTAGATGGTAATCTGTCGTCTCTCAGACAGTTTACTGACAACCCCTGCAACAGAGCTGGTACCAAAGAGGGCTGGTTTGACCCTTGCCTCTGGACAATACTAACAATTGGCAGAGGGAGATCCTGATGCCTTGACAGCACGGAATCTCTATGATATTTACACAGAACTGTACCCTGGAGAGGAGATCACAGCATTGTGGCCACTGTTAGCACAACACAGGAAGCAATAGTAATCTCACACTCGATTGGCACAGAACACAACTTCCAGTGTTTGCTTTCAAGACTGGGAGAAAGCTTCAAGGTTCAGCGAATAGCTATCGTCCATAATGCTCAGTGCGATTACTGCTGTCCCACGTTGGTCTACTGGACCAGTGCAGCTGCATCAGTCCTCTCTCGGCAGGAAGGTTGCCAATCTATGCACCAGGTAAAACTCAAACAAAGGCCAGTACCAAAGGAAAAGCCAAGCAGGCTGCCTTAATGCCTATCGTCCGGTGACTCTGATGTCCAATATTATGAAATGCATCAAAAGGTTAGTCATGGCATGAATCAGTTCCGGCTTCCCAGATTGCCTGGATCCACGACAGTTCACCGACATCCACAACAGGTCCACAATGCCATCTCCCTGGCCCGACAGTGAACCCTGGAACACAGACTCGTGTTTATCAACTACAGCTCAGCCTGCAACACCATTAGTCCTACGAAACTCATGTCCAAATTCCGTGGCCCTGGGCTTGGCTCCTGCCTCTGCAATTGGATCCTGAACGTCCTAATCCATAGACAGAAAAATTAAGGACAATCAACAACATCTCCTTCACAATCATCCTGAACAGCGGTGCCCCGTAAGGCTGCGTCCTCAGCCCCTTACTATACTCCTTATACACTGGTGACTGTGTGGCCAAATTCCCCTCCAACTCGATTTCCAAGTTTGCTGATGACACCTGCAGTGGGTCGGAGGAAGAGACAGAGAATCTGGTGAACTGGAGCGACAACAATAATCTCTTCCTCAATGTCAACAAAGCAAATCGACTTCTGGAAGCCTAGTGGAGTACATGCCCCTATCTACATCAATGGGATGAAGTTGACATAGTCGAGAGCTTCACGTTTTAGGGTCCACATCACGAAAAACCTTTCCTGGTTCCTCCATGACGTCCCTATAATTAAAAAAGTCTCCGAACGCCTCTATTTTCTCAGAGGTTTAGGGACATTTGGCATGTCAGCTGCGACTCTCAACAACTTTTACATATGCACCATAAATAACATTCTAGCTTGGTATGGCTCCTGCTCTGTCCAAGAATGCGAGAAACTTCAAAGCTTGATGAATGCAGACCAGTCCATCACTCAAACCAACCTCCCACTCATTAACTCTGTCTAACCTTCCCGTTGCCTCACAAAAGCAACCAGCTTAATTCAGGAATAGCGCACCATGGACGTCAACTTTTCCCACTTGTTCCATCAGAGAAAAAGATAAAAATTGTGTGAAGACATGGACCAACCGACTCATAGAATCATAGAATCACTACAGTGCAGAAGGAGGCTATTTGACCTATCGGGTCTACACCCACAACAATCCCACCCAGGCCCTATCCCCGAAATCCCGCATATGTACCCTGCTAATCCCCCAAACATACATATCCCAGGACGCTAATGGGCAGTTAACATGGCCAATCAACCGAACCTGCACATTTTGGACTGCGGGGGAAAACTGGAGCATCCGGAGCAAACCCATGCGCATACGGGTGGAATGTGCAAATTACACACAGACAGTGATCCAAGCCGGGAATCGAACTCAGGTTCCTGTGAGACAGCAGCGCTAACCATTGTGCCACCATGCTGCCGACTCAGGAACAGCTTCTCTGCTGCCATCTGACGTTTGAATGGACCCACATTGCATTAAGATGATCTTTTACTACATCCTAGCTATGACTGCAACATTACATTCTGCCCTCTCTCCTTCTCTATGTACAGTATGCTTTGTCTGTATGGCACTCAAGCAACAACACTTTTCACTGTATATCCAATGTTATGAAATGCATCAAAAGGTTAGTCATGGCATGAATCAATTCCGGCCTCCCAGATTGCCTGGATACACTACAGTTCACCAACCTCCCCAACAGGTCCACAGACACCATCTCCCTGGCCCAACACTGAACTCTGTAACACTGTAACTCTGAACATAGAGAAGGACAGAGTGCAGAATGTAATGTTGGACTCAGAGCTCGGGTGTAGAATAAGATCATCTGAATGCGGTGTGGGTCCATTAAAACGTCAGATGGCAGCAGAGAAGAAGCTGTTCTTGAGTCGGCAGCATGGTGGCACAATGGTTCGCACTGCTGTCTCACAGGGACCTGAGTTCGATTCCCGGCTTGGATCACATATTTATTATATGTGAAAATAATAAACCAAATGAATTCAAATCAAATCAGTCTTTCGCATCTCAAGCTGAAACGTCAGCACGATGTGCCCTGGCCTTACCAATGAACTTATGCAGGTTGATGATGTACACGGGACGGCTGTGATCGAGACTGAATTTACAAGGCTGAATGTGGACATTGGGGAGCTGCGAGAAACTGGACTTGCTCACAGTGGATTATTTCCAGAGGAACACCACACGTTCTTGTAATAGGAGAAATCCCAACAGGCGATATATGAGAATGGAACAAAGTTTCAAAAAGAAGCTTCACTGGTGCTGATGGAATCCAAGGAATTGAAATGGGATCCCTGATGCTGTGAGGCAGCAGTGCTAACCACTGTGCCATACTGCCAACCTGCAAGGTGCCCTGGAGATATCCAAGATCACGGCCAGGACACCACCATCAGCATATCCGTAGCAGGGAAATGATTGGAAAACAATCTGAGGGACAGAATTAATCTCCACTTCGAAAGGTAAGGATTTATGAACAATAGTCAGCATTCCTTTGACAGGGGGAGATCATGTCTAACAATTCGCTGGAATATATTGAGGAGGTGACTGGATGAGGAGATGAGGGAAGTGCAGTCGATGCAGCCTCCGTGTTCTTCAGAAAAGCTTTTGACAAATATGGGAGACTGAACAAGGAAGTGATTCCGTGTGGAACCAGGTCAATTTGGTAAATTATATTCAAAATGGCTGAGTGGCAGAGGGTGATGGTGGAAGGTTGTTTTTGTGACTGCAAGCCTGTGTTCAGTGGGGTTCCACAGCGATCGATGCTGGGTCCCTTGCTGTTTGTAGTGTACATTGATGGTCGAGACATGAATGTGTGAGGTGTGATCAGTAAGTTTGCAGATGATACAAAAATTGGTGGTGTGGTAAATATTGAGGAGGAAAGCCTTAGATGACAGGAATCATAGAATCCTACAGTGCAGAAGGAGGCCATTCAGCCCATCGAGTCTGCATTGAGCACAATCCCACCCAGGCGATATCCCCTGAACCCCATGCATTTACCCAAGCATTTCTCCCTGACAGTAAGTCCAGTATATCCTGGCCAATCCACCTAACCCACAAGTCTTCTGACTGTGGGCGGAAACTGGGGCACCCGGAGGAAACCCATGCAGACACGGGGAGAATGTGCAAACTCCACACAGATGTGGTCCAAGCCAGAAATCGAACACACGTCCCTGGCGCTGTGGGGCAGCAGTGCTAACCACTGTGCCATCGTGCTGAGGAAACTGAAAGGCTGGTCAAATGGGCAAATGTAATTTACACCTGACGAATGTGAGGCCGTGCATTTGGGACGACTATCCGGGCAAGGAAATGTACCATGTCCGGTCGAGTCTGAGGAAGTGCCGAGGACCAGAATGAATTTGGGGTGCAGACATGTGGATCCTGAAAAGCAGCAAGACAGGTAGATGAGGTGGTTAAGACGACATGTAGGATACTTGCCTTTAGCAGCCGCAGCATAGAATATAAGAGCTGGGAGGTGATGATGGAAGTGTATAAAATGCTGGTTAGACCAGAGCAAGAGAACTGTGCACAGCTCTGGTCATCACACTACAGGAAGGATGTGATTACACTGGAGACGGTGGAGAGGAGATTCACCAGGATGCTGCCTGGGCTGGAGAGTTTCAGCTATGAGGAGAGGCTGGTTAGGCTGGGTTTTTTACCTTGGAGCAGAGACGGCTGGAGGTGGAGTGGGTGTAGTGGGTGGTGGTGAGGAATGCTTTCAGGTGGGGGCGGGGGGGTGGGGGACTGAGTGATATGAACAAAATTATGTGGCACACGGATAGGAAGAAACCTTTTCCCTTTCGTAGAGGTGTCAATAACCAGAGGGGCGTGGATTTAAGGTAAAGGGCAGATTTTTGTGTGGATTTGAGGGAAAATGTTTCCATCCACAGGATGCTGGGATCTGCAGCTCACGGCGTGAAAGGATGGTACAAGCGGGAACAACCACAAGAGGCATTTAGAACAGCAACTCAAACGCCAGAGCATATAATTATTAAACTAGAAAGAGTGCAGAAAATATTTACTAGGATGCTACTGGGACTTGATGGATTGAGTTATAACGAGAGGCTGAATAGACTGGGACTTTTTCCCCTGGAGCGTAGGAGGCTGAGGGGTTAACTTATAGAGGTCTATAAAATAATGAGGGGCACAGATCAGCTCGATATTCTATATATTTTCCCAAAGGTAGGGGAGTCTAAAACTAGACGGCATAGATTTAAGGTGAGAGGGGAAAAATACAAAAGTGTCCAGAGGGGCAATGTTTTCACACAGAGGGTGATGAGTGTCTGGAACGAGCTGCCAGAGGCAGTAGCAGAGGCAGGTACACTTTTTTTTTTAAAAAGCGTTTAGATAGTTAAATGGGCACGATGGGTATATAGGGATATGGGGCAAATGTGGGCAATTGGGATTAGTTTAGGGGTTTAAAAAGAAAGGGCAGCATGGATACGATGGGCTGAAGGGCCTGTTTCCATTCTGTAAACTCTTTGACAAGGCTGTGGATCGAGTGCTGGAAAATGGGATTGGATTGGATAGGTGTTTGATGACCAGTTCAGACATAATGGCCGAATGGCCTCATTTCGTGCTGTTAAAACTCGATGGCTGTTAGGCCACCCACAGCAGTGGCCCCATCACTTGCAGCTCTCACAGCGCTGGCTGGGATACCGACCACCTCCCAAACCTATCTGGTTGCAAATGCGCAATTGCAGCCAGCAGTGAGCTGCCTGGTCTGAGAGAGACAGCTGTCAGCTCTCTGCTGCTGCAGCTCGCTTCAACACAGCAACTGCCCCCAGGTAGTCCGGGGGTGCTCAGCTCTTTCTGAGCAGCCCCCGACCAGATATAGACCCAGCACCCTCCCCACCACCTGGACCAATCACCGCCCCTTCCCCCAGACCAATTGCATGCAGAGTGTCAGCAGGGTACGTCTCCTTAACCCACTGTGCATGCAGAGAGGCAGCGAGAACCCTTCCTACCCCACTGTGCATGCAGATAGGCAGCGAGAACCCTCCCTACCCCTCTGTGCATGCAGAGAGGCAGCGAGACCCCCTCCCTACCCCACTGTGCATGCAGAGAGGCAGCGAAATCCGCTCCCTAACCCACTGTGCATGCAGAGTGGCAGCGAGACCGCCTCCCTACCCCACTGTGCATGCAGAGAGGCAGTGATGCCCCCCTCCCTACCCCCACTGTCCATGCAGAGAGGCAGCGAGAACTCCTCCCTAACCCACTGTGCATGCGGAGAGGCAGCGAAACCCCCTCCCTACCCCACTGTGCATGCAGAGAGGCAGCGAGACCCCCTCCCTACCCCCACTGTCCATGCAGAGAGGCAGCGAAACCCCCTCCCTACCCCACTGTGCATGCAGAGAGGCAGCGAGACCCCCCCCTACCCCACTGTCCATGCAGAGAGGCAGCGAAACCCCCTCCCTACCCCACTGTGCATGCAGAGAGGCAGCGAAACCCGCTCCCTACCCCACTGTGCATGCAGAGTGGCAGCGAGGCCCCCTCCCTACCCCACTGTGCATGCAGAGAGGCAGTGATGCCCCCCTCCCTACCCCCACTGTCCATGCAGAGAGGCAGCGAGAACCCCTCCCGAACCCACTGTGCATGCAGAGTGGCAGCGAAACCCCCTCCCTACCCCACTGTGCATGCAGAGAGGCAGCGAGACCCCCTCCCTACCCCCACTGTCCATGCAGAGAGGCAGTGCTGTCACCCTCCCTCCCAACACCAATCACGTGCAGAGTGGCAGCGGGGACCACCCCACCCCACAGACAGCGGGCAGAGTGGTAACGGGACCCTCTCCGACCCAGCAACTACGTTCAGAGTCGGCCCCGCTGCCTTCAGGCTCCGCCCCTGTTGACCCCGCCACCTCATGCCCCAGTCCCTGGTACTGCCCGGTGGGCATTGCCCAAGGGGCACCTACCTTTGCCCTCGACCTTGCCCAGTGCCCTCAATGGCCTTCAGTTCTCCCGGCGAGGTCATCATGACTCGTCCTCATACATGTAGCCAGCTGTTTTCCTCACCGGACCCAACCTCTCCCGGTGAGGCCCCAAGGCAAGTGTGGCGCAAAATTCCATCCCAGGCTCGCTAATTTCATTTAAATTTGTTTTAAAATAAATTGAAATAATTTATTCAGCCTCTTGCCGGAAATGGGCAGGAGACTGAATCCGCTGTTTATCCATTGCCGGTGAAGGTTGCAAGAGGTGAGAAATGGGACGTGGACCTGAGTTCCAGGCTGTCACGCGGTTTTACTTGATCACCCCGCCATCAATGGACAGGGAGTAGCTGTTATCCTGCCCCCCTACCGTGTGTGTGTTGCGTGTGTCTATATTGTCTGTACCAGTATGCTTCTGTGTGTGCGTGTTTGTGTGTGAGCAACAGAGTACCTGACGAGTGTTCCTAAGTGTGCGTTATTCTGGAGTGTTGCAGCTATTTTGCTTCTTGAATTTGTGTGTGAGTGGGAGTAAGTGTCTAAATCTGATTGCTTCTATCAACAGATGTGTATATTAATGTATGTGCGTTTTGGGTGTGTCTGTGTGTTTGTGTTCCTGTTGCTCTCGGAGAGATTGTGGTAGCACAGGGGATAGCATTGCTGCCTCACAGCACCAGAGGTCCTGGTTCAATTGCAGGCTTGGCCACTGTCTTTGCAGATTCTGCATGTTCTCCCCATGTCTGCGTGGGTTTCCTCCGGGTGCTGCAGTTTCCTCCCACTATCTGAAAGTTGTGCTGGTTGAGTGCATTGGCCGTGCTAAATTCTCCCTCAGTGTACCTGAACAGGCGCTGGAGTGTGGTGACTCGGGGATTTTTATAGTAACTTCATTGCAATGTTAATGTTCGCATACTTGTGACACTGATGAATACATTTCAAATTTAATGAAATATGTTCTCTCTCTGTGAGATCCTGCTGTGCAGATATGACCAATAAAATTGATTCTGCGGCCTGGTGATTGGGTGGGTGAACTGGTGTTATATGCAGAGGGTGAAAAGGATTCCGTCTCAATCTTTTACGCACGAAGGAATAGTGTTTGAGATCACATGTCTATGGAAAGTCACAGCACTCAGAAGACACCCCAGCCCATAGACACTGAGACAATTGTCAGTGGCTGAAAGAATTAATAACCGGATACAGAGATTCAGCAAGAGCAGCAAACCCAGTACAGGAAATGACAAGAAAATCAATACAGTGAAGCAGCCTTTCTAGAATTAGGAACTGGACACAGGGGACACAGGGAGTTTACAGCCTCACTCTTCCCCAAGCTGCAAAATCCCACCCGTGTTCAACAGACCTTCCCATTCTCCGCCCCACGCCTGCACCGATTCCCGTGGCGGTCGGGCCGGTCCAATTCCAGCCAGAGACTTACCCGGAACACCAACAATCGCCAGGAGGGGATAGTAAAAACATTGAATCATGAACAGTAGATATTGAATCCGAACAGCTGATGTCATCCACCAATAATCAGCAGTAAACTGAGAAATCAAATAGAATAAACTCCTGTCCTTGGTTGGAACATTCCAATCCATTGTTCCCAGATTCTGATCCATTGTTGGAAGATTCCAATCCATTGTTGCCAGATTCTGATCCATTGTTGGAACATTCCGGTTCATTGTTCCCAGATTCTGATCCATTGTTGGAAGATTCCAATCCATTGTTCCCAGATTCTGATCCATTGTTGGAACATTCCGGTTCATTGTTCTCAGATTCTAGAGAGCACAGGTTTAAGGTGAGACGGGAGCGATACAAAAGTGTCCAGAGGGGCAATGTTTTCACACAGAGGGTGGTGAGTGTCTGGAACAAGCTGCCAGATGTAGGAATAGAGGCGGGTCCAATTTTCTCTTTTAAAAAGCATTTAGATAGTTACATGGGTACAGAAGGATATGGGCCAAATGCGGGCAATTGGGATTAGTTTATGAGTTTTAAAAAAAGGGTAGCACGGACATGTTGAGCCGAATGGCCTGTTTCCATGCTGTAAACCTCTAATACTCTGTTCTGATCCATTGTTGGAAGACTCCAATCCATTGTTCCCAGATTCTGATCCATTGTTGGAAGACTCCAATCCATTGCTCCCAGATTCTGATCTCTCCTCTCCCTCCCTCTCTCTCCACTGCCGCTGATCTCTGTTGCTGTCGGAGTTGCCGCTCCCGCTGACTCAATGGGACAACACATTGAACGGAATCCCTTATTAATAGAAGAGGGAAATCCCTCCAGGCACACTAATCGGATCCATGGAGACTCACATCAATTCCAGTCACTAAACAAGCAGCTTCACTTAACCCCCTTCAATCCAACACTTTTTATACCCAACGTAGAACAGTTACAGCCTCGATGGGGTGTTGAGGGTCAGGGAGGGATGGAAAGTTGGAAATAATGTAGGGTCAATATTAATTCGATATAGCAGAGATCACTCTGCTAGTGTTAATTTTGAGATGACGAGAATACAAAAGCAGGGGTGTACTGCTGAGGGTTTATAAGACACTGGTCTGACCGCATTCAGAATATTGTCAGCAATTTTGGTCCCCGTATCGAAGGAAGGATGTGCTGGCCTTGGAGAGGGTCCAGAGCAGGTTCACAAGAATGATCCGGGGAATGAAAGACATGACGCATGAGGAGCGTCTGAGGACTGGGGGTCCATACTCGATGCAGTTTGGAAGTATGAGGAAGGGGATAACATTGAAACTTACAGAATAATGAAAGGCCTGGATAGAGTGCACTTGGGGAAGTTGTATCCATGAATAGGGGAGACTTGGACCCGAGGGCCCAGACTCAGCGGGAAGGGATGGCCCTTTAGAAATGTGATGTGGAGATGGTGGTCTCACAACACCAGTTTCCCACTCACCTGATGAAGGAGCAGCGTTCCGAAAGCTCGTGATTCCAAATAAACCTGTGGGACTTTAACCTGCTACCGTGAGACTTCTTACTTCAGAACTGAGACGAGGAGGAATTTCTTCAGCCAGAGGGTGGTGAATCTGTGGAATTCATTGCCACACAAGGCTGTGGAGGCCAGATCATTGAATGTATTTAATAAAGAGATAAATAGGTTATTGACTGGTACACGATCAAGGGTTACGGGGAGAAAGCAGGAAAATGGGCTTGAGAAACTTATCAGCCAGAATTGAATGGTGGAGCCGGCTCGACGGGCCGAATGACCTCATTCTGCTCTTATATCTTATTGTCTGATGGGTATCATGGTCGTGGTTTTTAGATGAAGTTAACGTCAATCAGGGTTGATATAGTCTGCTTAATCCAGGGTGTAGCAGATCTTATGTCCAGCTCATGGACAGAACAATCTTAGTATAGGACTTCACACGGATCAATCTCTCAGCATTACGGACGGTACAGTCTTAGCTCGAGTCATCAGATAGAACTATCTCTCAGTGTTATGTACAATACAATCTGAGGCTTCAGATAGAACTATCTCTCAGTGTTATGTACAGTACAATCTGAGGCTTCATATAGAACTATCTCTCAGTGTTATGTACAATACAATCTGAGGCTTCAGGTAGAACTATCTCTCAGTGTTATGTACAGTACAATCTGAGGCTTCAGATAGAACTATCTCTCAGTGTTATGTACAATACAATCGGAGGCTTCAGATAGAACTATCTCTCAGTGTTATGTACAGTACAATCTGAGGCTTCAGATAGAACTATCTCTCAGTGTTATGTACAATACAATCTGAGGCTTCAGATAGAACTATCTCTTATGTTATGTACAGTACAACCTGAGGCTTCAGAAGAACTTTCTCTCACTGCTATGCACAGTACAATCTTTGGCTTCAGATAGGACTATCTCTCAGTGTTATGTACAGTACAACCTGAGGCTTCAGACAGAACTATCTCTGTGTTATGAACAGTACAATCTGAGGCTTCAGATAGAACTATCTCTCAGTGTTATGTACAGTACAATCTGAGGCTTCAGATAGAACTATCTCTCAGTGTTACGTACAGTGCAATCTGAGGCTTCAGATAGAACTATAAGAACATAAGAACATAAGAAATAGGAGCAGGAGTAGGCCATCTAGCCCCTCGAGCCTGCCCCGCCATTCAATAAGATCATGGCTGATCTGACGTGGATCAGTACCACTTACCCGCCTGATCCCCATAACCCTTAATTCCCTTACCGATCAGGAATCCATCCATCCGCGCTTTAAACATATTCAGCGAGGTAGCCTCCACCACCTCAGTGGGCAGAGAATTCCAGAGATTCACCACCCTCTGGGAGAAGAAGTTCCTCCTCAACTCTGTCTTAAACCGACCCCCCTTTATTTTGAGGCTGTGTCCTCTAGTTTTAACTTCCTTACTAAGTGGAAAGAATCTCTCCGCCTCAACCCTATCCAGCCCCCGCATTATCTTATAAGTCTCCATAAGATCCCCGCTGATCCTTCTTAACTCCAACGAGTACAAACCCAATCTCCTCAGCCTCTCCTCATAATCCAAACCCCTTATCTCCAGTATCAACCTGGTGAACCTTCTCTGCACTCCTTCCAATGCCAATATATCCTTCCTCATATAAGGGGACCAATAGTGCACACAGTATGCCAGCTGCGGCCTCACCAATGCCCTGTACAGGTGCATCAAGACATCCCTGCTTTTATATTCTATCCCCCTCGCAATATAGGCCAACATCCCATTTGCCTTCTTGATCACCTGTTGTACCTGCAGACTGGGCTTTTCCGTCTCATGCACAAGGACCCCCAGGTCCCTTTGCACGGTCGCATGTTTTAATTTGTTTCCATTGAGATAGTAATCCCATTTGTTCTTATTTCCTCCAAAGTGTATAACCTCGCATTTATCAACGTTATACTCCATTTGCCATATCCTCGCCCACTCACTCAGCCTGTCCAAATCTCTCTGCAGATCTTCTCCGTCCTCCACACGATTCACTTTTCCACTTATCTTTGTGTCGTCTGCAAACTTCGTTACCCTACACTCCGTCCCCTCCTCCAGATCATCTATATAAATGGTAAATAGTTGCGGCCCGAGTACCGATCCCTGCGGCACGCCACTAGTACCTTCCTCCAACCGGAAAAACACCCATTTATTCCGACTCTTTGCTTCCTGTCGGATAGCCAGTCCCCAATCCACTTTAACACACTACCCCCAACTCCGTGTGCCCTAATCTTCTTCAGCAGCCTTTTCTGGGGCACCTTATCAAACGCCTTTTGGAAATCCAAAAACACCGCATCCACCGGTTCTCCTCCATCAACCGCCCTAGTCACATCTTCATAAAAATCCAACATGTTCGTCAAGCACGACTTTCCCCTCATGAATCCATGCTGCGTCTGATTGATCGAACCATTTCTATCCAGATGCCCTGCTTTCTCCTCTTTAATAATGGATTCCAGCATTTTCCCTACTACAGACGTTAAGCTGACCGGCCTATAGTTACCCGCCTTTTGTCTCCTTCCTTTTTTAAACAGCGGCGTAACATTAGCCGTTTTCCAATCAACCGGCACTACCCCAGAATGTAACGAGTTTTGATAAATAATCACTAACGCATCCACTATTACCTCTGACATTTCTTTCAATACCCTGGGATGCACTCCATCCGGACCCGGGGACTTGTCCACCTTCAGTCCCATTAGTCTACCCAGCACTGCCTCTCTGGTAACATTAATTGTATTAAGTATTTCTCCTGCTGCCAACCCTCTATCGTTAATATTTGGCAAACTGTTTGTGTCTTCCACCCTGAAGACCGACACAAAAAACTTATTTAAAGACTCAGCCATATCCTCATTTCCCACTATTAACTCCCCCCTCTCGTCCTCCAAGGGTCCAACATTCACTCTAGCCACTCTATTCCTTTTTATATATTTATAAAAACTTTTACTATCATTTTTTATATTAGTTGCTAGCCTAGCTTCATTGTCTATCCTTCCTTTCTTTATCGCTTTCTTAGTCTCTCTTTGTTGTTCCTTAAATTTTTCCCAATCACTTGTTTCTCCACTATTTTTGGCCACTCTGTACGCAGCTGTTTTTATTTTAATACTCTCCTTTATTTCCTTCGTTATCCACGGCTGGTTCTCCCTTTTCTTACAATCCTTGTTTTTTGCTGGAATATATTGTTGCTGAGAACGGAAAAGGATCTCCTTAAAAATCCTCCACTGTTCCTCAGGTTTCCTACCTGCCAGCCTGCTCTCCCAGTCCACCTTAGCCAATTCATCCCTCATCCTATCATATTTCCCTCTGTTCAAACAGAGGACACTGGATTGGGACCAAACTTTCTCCTCTTCCATCTGAATCAGAAATTCGACCATATTGTGATCACTAGACCCAAGAGGGTCCTTCACAATAAGATCCTTAATTCTACCTACCTCGTTACACAATACCAGATCCAAAATAGCTCGTTCCCTCGTCGGTTCCGTAACATGCTGTTCAAGGAAACTATCCCGACAGCATTCTAAGAACTCTTCCTCCATTCCACCCTTACCGACTTGAGTCTGCCAGTCAATGTGCATGTTGAAGTCCCCCATGATTATTGCCGTTCGTTTTTACACGCATCCCTTACCTGCTTGTTTATAGCCCTCCCTACCTCAACATTATTATTTGGGGGCCTATATACCACACCTACTAGTATCTTTCTCCCTCTACTATTCCTCATCTCTACCCATAATGATTCCACGTTTTGTTCCTCAGAGCCTATGTCATCCCTCAGTACTACCTGATATTATCTCTTATTAATAGCGCGACCCCACCACCTTTTCCTTCCTGTCTATTCTTCCTAAACGCCTGATACCCCTGGATATTCATCTCCCAGTCCTGGTCACCTTTCAGCTACGTTTCTGTAATGGCCACTAGATCGTACCCACTTGTGCTGATTTGCACCATCAACTCATTTACCTTGTTCCGAATGCTTCGTGCATTCAGGCAAAGTGTCCTTATTCCAGCTTTTATCTGGACCCGCTTTGATGAGTCGCGAACACCGTCTCCCTCTACTCCCTTATCTAAATTACCGCCTTCATTCACTTGCACTCTCTCCTCTACCATTAATTTTGTAATTCCCCTTACCCCTGCATCCTCCCCCCCATCAATTAGTTCCTTGATCCTAGTCAACTCTTCTAGCTCCCCTCCCCCCAACCTCTCTAGTTTAAATTCTCCCCAGTAGCCTTAGCCAACCTACCGGCCAGGATATTGGTCCCCCTGTGATTCAAGTTCCACCCGTTTTTTGTATACAGATCACCCCTGCCCCTAAAGAGGTCCCAATGGTCCAGGAACCTGAATCCCTGCCCCCTGCACCAGTCCCTCAGCCACACATTCATCTTCCACCTCATTCCATTCCTGCTTTCACCTTCCCGTGGCACAGGCAGTAATCCTGAGATTACTACCTTCGCTTTCCTCTTTCTCAGCTGTCTCCCTAATTCCCTGTACTCCCTTTTCATGACCCCTTCTCCCTTCCTACCCACATCTGCGGTACCAATATGTACCGCTCCCTCAGGCCCCTCTCCCTCCCACCTCAGGATTTCCGGGACGCGACTAGCGACATCCTGGATCCCGGCCCCAGGGAGGCAGACCACCATCCGAGACTCCCGCCTACCTCCGCAGAAACGCCTGTCTATCCCCTTCACCATCGAGTCCCCGATTAATACCGCCTTCCTCCTCTTTTCCTTAGCCCTCTGAGTTACAGGGCTGGACTCCACTACGGAGACACGGCCACTGCTGCTTCCCCCAGGCGGGCTGTCCCCCCCAGCAGTACTCAAGCAGGAGTACTTGTTGTGCAGGGGCAAATCCACCGGGGTGCTCTCAACCACCCTAGCCTTACCCTTCCTGGCCGTCACCCACTTGGCCTCCTCCCGTGGCCCTAGTGTGACCACCTGATGATAGCTCTTGTCTATCACCTCCTCATTCTCCCTCATCAGCCTAGGATCCTCGAGCTGCAGTTCCAGCTCCCTAACACGGTCCCTCAGGAACCGCAGCTCGACACACCCCTCACAGATGTGGATGTCCGGGAGGCCAGATGCCTCCAGGACCTCCCACATCCTACACTGGGAACAACACACTGGTTTCACACTCATACTGGACACTTTATGTCAAGTAAGACAGTGAAAAGTTAATACGAATGTAAGGAAACAAAAACTCACCCCTGCTCGTCCAAGCCCTGTGAGCCAAAGCCCTGACAGCTCACTCAACTTCCCACTCACGATGCTGCCCGCTACGATGCTGCCCGCTGTATACTTTGGTGCGCTTTTAAACCCTCCAAAAACTTCCCCAGGGCTCTCCTGGCCCTACTTCCGGTTTTGAAAAAAACCTCCGATTTTAAACCCAAAATTAACTGAAAGAATAAATAATTAATTAAAGTCAGAAAACCAACTCTCTTACCCTCAGCCTGCTCCTGGGAACAATCTCTCAGTGTTACGTATTTTATTATTAAATTTATCATTTTATTGCCCAGACCTGAAGAGTCCCTTCTCCTGGATGAACATGGAATACCGAGGGGGGTGGGGTGTTTATTTGGGGTGTGGGTGAGGGTAGGGCGTGTGGGGCTGTCCCATACGGGGCACCGTCTGCGCCTTTCAAATAAAATCCAAAGTTACAAGAGTTTTTTCCCCCTCCTAATGTTTTCTTTGAAACTATGATCTGATGTCAGTGATTGAAATCAGTTTGTCAGATGGTAGCAGGCACAGCACAATTCTCCAGTAGAATAGGCCTTCTGGACAATCGCCGGGTAAACCCTTAACTATCAGGGGCGCAGCAAGTACGATAATACCCAGCCCCCCCCCCCCCTTCCCATTACCAGAGAGCGCCCCCCCCTACACCGCCCTCCAGCCCATGCTTCAACCTATTACTAATTAAAACTCTGTCTGTCTCCTCAAATTTTCCATGTCCCAGCATCCACCGCACTCCGAGGTAATGAATTCCACAGATTCACCACCCATTGAGAGAAGTAATTTCTCCCCATGTCTGTTTTAAATCTGATGCCCCTTTCCCGTAAGATGCCCTACATTGTTCTACACTGTGATTCCTGATAGGCTGCTTTATACCCCTCCCACTACAGTGGCACAGTGGTTAGCACTGCTGCCTCACAGCGACAGGGACCTGGGTTCGATTCCCGGCTTGCCTCACTGTCTGTGTGGAGTCTGCACGTCCTCCCCGTGTCTGCATGAGTTTTCTCCGGGCCCTCCGGTTTCCTTCCAAAGTCCCATAGAAGTGCTGGTTAGTTACATTGGCCATGCTAAATACTCCCTCAGTGTTAACCAAACAGGCGCCGGAGTGTAGCAACTGTGGGATTTTCACAGTAACTTCATTGCAGTGTTGATGTAAGCCTACTTGTGACACGAATAAATAACCTTTATACTTATTGACTGATGCGTGAGTGTTAAACCTCGCGATACAATCAGCACTTGTTTACACAGCAAAAACAATCCCATTCCAAGAGATACATGGGAGAGTGAACATCGAAGAGCCTGTTCCTCTGCAGCACTTTTCTTTGTTCTTAAGGCATAAATATCTTTAAGCATGTTGATTTTGAAATAATTTTATCCAAGATTTAACATAAATCTGTCTTCTTCACATCAGGTTATGGATCTGACTTTTATGGTAAGAAAAACATCCTTCAGTTCAGTTCCTGTTATTCAACTCCTCCAAAACAGTCATGGGGGCGATGGGTTATTCACATTTCCCGAAGATGCTTTTAATGTGATAATCCTTGGAAATTTAAACAGATAGTGAAAAAATCATGACAGTTCAATGAATCCGATCACATTGCAGAATGCCAAGACTAATATAACCTGCTGCCTGGCTAATTGGATTAGCTATGCTGCCTCACAGCACCAGGGACACAGGTTCGATTCCCGGCTTGGGTCACTGTCTGTGCGGAGTCTGCATCTTCTCCCCATGTCTGCATGGGTTTCCTCCGGCTGCTCCGGTTTCCTCCCACAGTCTGAAAAACGTGCTGTTAGGTGGATTGGCAATGCTAAAGTGTCCTTATTGTCCACAGATGTACTGGATTGGTGGATTGGCCATTCTACATTGCCCCTTAGTGTCCACAGATGTGCGGATTAGGTGGATTGGCCATTCTACATTGCCCCTCAGTGTCCACAGATGTGCGGTTTAGGTGGATTGGCCATTCTTCATTGCCCCTTAGTGTCCACAGATGTGCGGGTTAGGTGGATTGGCAATGCTAATTGCCCCTTACTGTCCAAAGATTTGCAGGTTAGGTGAATTGGTCATGCTAAATGTAGCATTCATGCCACGATGAATCATAGAATTCTAGTGCAGACGGAGGCCATTCAGCCCATCGAGTCTGCACCGGCCACAATCCCATCCAGGCCCTGTCCCTGTAACCCCATGCATTTACCCTCGCTAGTCTCCCTGACAGTAAGGGGCAATTTAGCATAGCCAATCCACCTAACCTGCATATCTTTGGACTCTGGGAGGAAACCGGAGCACCCGGAGGCAACCCACGCAGACACGGGGTGAACGTGCAAACTCCACACAGACAGTGACCCGAGGCCAGGAATCGAACCCGGGTCCCTGGCGCTGTGACACCCCACGAAGTATCAATCTATTTCCGAATATCAAGATTTATTCATGTTGGGGGTACAGAGTGTGAGCAGAATAAGAGGATTTTAGGGCACCTTCATGTTGACCTGGGCCAGAGAACGGGGCTTTAAACATTTGAATTCAGTTTGTAAAATCTGGAAATAAGTCAGTGAAAATAACGGTGAAGTTGATGGGTTGTTGTAAAAACCTGACCAGTTCACTGATGTGCTACGGAGAGGTCCTTACCAGGGTCAGCTCTACGTGACTCCAGCCCCACACCAATGTGGTTGACTCAACTGTCCTCTGAAGTGACTGAGTCAGCCCTGTGGTTGTAAGAAAGCTCCAACGATGAATTTCCAAGGATGGACACTAAAGTCAGCAATGCCCACACACTGAGAATGAACAATACTGATTTTGGCACGACACATCGGTTATGTTACACCACACTAAGGGCCTCATGGTCTGATTTGCCAGCGGGATAAAGCCTCAGAACAGCAGGTTGTGTCGTGTCCAATGATGTGCAGGTTGGGTGGATTGGCCATGCTGAATTGCCCCTTAATGTCCAAAGATGAGAAGGATAGGTGGATTAACCATGCTAACTTGCCCTTTAGTGTCCAAAGATATGGAGGATCGGTTGATTGGCCATGTTAAATTGCCTTAACGGGCGCGAAAACTTGGTAAAGTCAGGTGTGAGGCGATTAGTACAATCCGTGCAGATGTCCACTTTACCAAGGCCCGAAAATGGCCGCGATCCGAACCGCGCCCGAAATGGGTGATGCATTTAAATTGACTTAATGAGCTGGATGCCCAATCTTATCTGCATTTCCCCCCTTACCATCGCGTTCGCCCATCCAGATTCGGCGCGGAACAGATGTGCTCGGCAAAGGTCTGTTTCGGGCAGTCCAGCTCTGAGGAGGTAAGATCAGAGCTTCTGGCGGCTCTCTGACTCAGATCAGTGGTGGGGGGAGAGGGGGTGGGGGTGCGGGAGGCCGGAGGTGGATCAGATCATTCTCTGGTCATGGGGGGAGGGGAGGGAGGTGGATCAGATAATTCTCTGGTGAAGGGGGCAGGGGTGAGAGGGTTGCCGTTGCCATTCTGCGGGTGATCGGTGGGGGGGGGGGGGGTGTTGTAAGGGGTCGCGATCGGTCTGGGTAGTGGGGGAGGTGGGTGTAAAGGGGGATAGTTATGTTGTGGGGTGGGGCGATGTCTGTGGGAGCCATCACTCCCACTTTTCGCTCCCAGGTCACTTTATCCGCTTGTTGCTGCCCGGGAGCGATGTGACAGGGGTGCGCATTTCAGATGTATTTCTCACTGCGCACGTGCAGTTCAGAGCTCCGATCGGAGTTGCAGCGTTTCGAGAGCGAGAAGCCCCGCCCACAGAGCGATTCAGACTCACAATGTTTTTTCCAGGGAAAGTGCGTATGGGGCCCCCTGAGAACAGATTTCCAAGTCGGATCTGAATTGCGTCCAGATTCAGCGCTTGGAATCAAAATGGTAAAATCGGGCCCTGAGTGTACAAAGGTGTACAGGTTAGGGGGATTGGCCATGCTAAATTGCCCCTTAGTGTCCAAAGACATGCTGGTCAGGTGCATTGGCCATGCTAAATTCTCCTTAAGTGTCCAAAGACATGCTGGTCAGGTGCATTGGCCATGCTAAATTGCCCCTTAGTGTCCAAAGACATGCTGGTCAGATGCATTGGCCATGCTAAATTCTCCTAAAGTGTCCAAAGACATGTTGGTCAGGTGCATTGACCATGCTAACTTCTCCCTAAGTGTCCAAAGACATGCTGGTCAGGTGCATTGACCATGCTAAATTCTCCCTAAGTACATGCGAACAGGTGCCGGAGTGTGGCGACTTGGGGATTTTCACAGTCGATTCATAGAGATTTATAGCATGGAAACAGGTCCTTTGGCCCAACTTGTCCTCACATCCCAGTTTTCACCAATAAGCGAGTCCCAATTGCCCGCATTTGGCACATATCCCTTTATACCCATAGAAATCATAGAATCCCTAATGTGCAGAAGGAGGCCATTTGGCCCATCGTGTCTGCACCAATCACAATCCCACCCAGACTCTATCCCTGTAACCCCACCCATTTATCATGCTAGTCCACCTGACACGAAGGGGCAATTTACGATGGCCAATCAACCTCACCTGCTCACCTTTGGACTGTGGAAGGGAACTGGAGCACCCGGAGGAAACCCACGCAGACACGGGGAGAATGTGCAGACTCCACACAGACAGAGACCTGAGGCTGGAATTGAACCCGGGTCCCTGCCGCTGTGAGGCAGCAGTGCTAACCACTGTGCCACCGTGCAGCCCATCTTACCCATGTAACTGTCTAAATGCTTTTTTAAAGGCAAAATTGTACCCGCCTCCACTACTGCCTCTGGCAGCTCGTTTGCAATAAGTGACTTTTCAACAAAATTAACTTCATTGCAGAGTTAATATAAACCTACTTGTGACCAATAAATAAACTTTAATCTGTAAACGGTGCCATCTTTGATGTACAGTAAGATAAAAGCAAAATACCGTGGATGCTGGAATCTGAAATAAAAACAGGAAATGCTGGAAAAACTCAGCAGGTCCGACAGCATCTGTGGGGAGAGAATAGAGCAAAGGTTTCAACTCTGGATGACCCTTCGTCAGACTCAAAGCGTTGTCTCTATTCTCTCTTCTGTCTGTCTGTGTGGAGTTTGCACATTCCCTCCGTGTCTGTGTGGGTTTCCTCCGGGTGCTCCTGTTTCCTCCCGCAGTCCAAAGATCTGCAGGTTAAGTGGATCGACCATGATAAATCGCCACTTAGTGTCAGGGGGACTGGCAGGGTAAATATGTGGGGTTATGGGGATAGGGCCTGGGTGGGATTATTGTTGGTGTAGGCTCGATGGGCCAAATGGCCTCCTTCTGCACTATAGGAATTCTATGATTCACAGATGCTGTCAGACCTGCTGAGATTTTCCAGCATTTTCTGTTTTTGATAAAGTTATACCTCCCAAAGTAAACAGACAGTGGAAACAGAAGGTCCCTTATTTCATGACAAAATGGCGATTCTCGAAACACTGCCCAGAATCGACAGTCAGAAAAATACTGTGTTCAGTGACGCACGTTAAAATAATCTGGGTCAAATACCTTCAATTCACAATATTGATGACACAATATTGATCACACAATATTGATTACACAGAATTGATTACACAACATTGATTACACAATATTGATTACACAATACTGATTACACAGTATTGATTACACAATATTGATCACACAACATTGATTACACAATACTGATTACACAGAATTGATTACACAACATTGATTACACAATATTGATTACACAATATTACAAAGAACAAAGAACAGTACAGCACAGGAACAGGCCCTTCGGCCCTCCAAGTCCGCGCCGCTCCCTGCTCCAAACTAGACCATTCTTTTGAATCCCTCCATTCCCACTCCGTTCATGTGACTAACCAGATAAGTCTTAATCGTTCCCAGTATATCCGCCTCCACCACTTTGCCCGGCAGCGCATTCCAGGCTCCCACCACCCTCTGTGTAAAGTACGTCCTTCTGATATCCGTGTTAAACCTCCCCCCCCCCCCGCTCACCTTGAACCTATGACCCCTCGTGAACGTCACCACCGGCCTGGGAAAAAGCTTCCACCGTTCACCCTAACTATGCCTTTCATAATTTTATACACCTCGATTAGGTCACCCCTCATCCTCCGTCTTTCCAATGAGAACAACCCCAGTTTACCCAATCTCTCCTCATAACGAAGCCCTTCCATACCAGGCAACATCCTGGTAAACCTCCTCTGCACTCTCTCGAAAGCCTCCACGTCCTTCTGGGAGTGTGGTGAACAGAACTGGACGCAGTATTCCAAATGCGGCTGAACCAACGTTCCGTACAACTGCAACATCAGACCCCAACTTTTATACTCTATGCCCCGTCCTATAAAGGCAAGCATGCCATATGCCTTAGTCACTACCTTCTCCACCTGTGACGTCACCTTCAAGGATCTGTGGACTTGAACACCCAGGTCCCTCTGCGTATCTACACCCTTTATGGTTCTGCCATTTATCTAATAACTCCCCCCTACGTTAGTTCTACCAAAATGCATCACTTCGCATTTATCTGGATTAAACTCCATCTGCCATTTCTTTGCCCAAATTTCCAGCCTATCTATATCCTTCTGTAGCCTCTGACAATGTTCCTCACTATCTGCAAGTCCAGCCATTTTCGTGTCATCCGCAAACTTACTGATCACCCCAGTGACACCTTCTTCCAGATCGTTTATATATATATCACAGAGAGCAGAGGTCCCAATACAGAGCCCTACGGAACACCACTAGTCACAGGCATCCAGCTGGAAAAAGACCCTTCCACTACCACTCTCTGTCTTCTGTGACCAAGCCAGTTCTCCACCCATCTCGCCACCTCCCCCTTTATCCCATGAGATCCAACCTTTTGCACCAACCTACTATGAGGGACTTTGTCAAACGCTTTACTAAAGTTCATATAGACGACATCCACGGCCCTTCCCTCGTCAACCATTCTCGTCACTTCTTCAAAAAACTCCACCAGGTCAGTGAGGCATGGCCTCCCTCTCACAAAACCATGCTGACTATCGTTAAGGAGTTTATTCCTTTCTAAATGCGCATACATCCTATCTCTAAGAATCCTCTCCAACAACTTCCCGACCACGGACGTCAAGCTCACCGACCTATTATTTCCGGGTTATCCTTCCTACCCTTCTTAAATAATGGGACCACATTAGCTATCCTCCAATCCTCTGGGACCTCACCTGTGTACAGTGACGACACAAAGATTTGCGTCAGAGGCCCAGCGATTTCATCTCTCGTCTCCCTGAGCAGCCTTGGATCGATTCCATAAGGCCCTGGGGATTTGTCAGTCTTTATATTCCCGACAAAACGTAACACTTCCTCCCTTGTGATGGAGATTTTCTCGAACGGGTCAACAGTCCCTCCGAGACACTCCCAGTCAAAACATCCCTCTCCTTTGTGAATACCGACGCAAAGTATTCATTTAGGATCTCCCCTACTTCTTTGGGCTTCAAGCATAATTCCCCACTTTTGTCCCTGAGAGGTCCGATTTTTTTCCCTGACAACCCTTTTGCTCCTAACGTACGAATAAAATGCCTTGGGATTCTCCTTAATCCTGTCTGCCAAGGACATTTCGTGACCCCTTTTTTACTTCTAATTCCTCGTTTGAGTTCTTTCCTACTTTCTTTGTATTCCTCCAGAGCTCCCTCCGTTTTTAGCTGCCTGGACCTAACGTACGCCTCTCTTTTGTTTTTCACCAATCCCTCAATTTCCCTGGTTATCCATGGTTCTCGGATCCTACCCTTCCTATCCTTCTTTTTTACAGGCACATGCCTATCCTGCAGCCCTAACAACTGTTCCTTAAAAGACTCCCACATGCCAGATGTGGATTTACCCTCAAACAGCCTCTCCCAATCACCAGCTGCCAATTTCTGCCTAATCCCACTTAAATTAGCCTTCCCCCAATCCAACACCTTACCCTTGGGACACCACTCATCATTTTCCATCACTATCCTGAAGCTAACAGAATTGTGGTCACTATTTGCCACATGTTCCCCTACCAAAACTTTGAAAACCTGACCGGGCTCAATCCCCAGTACGAGGTCCAGTATAGCCCCCTCTCTAGTCGGGCGATCTACATATTGTTCCAAAGAACCTTCCTGTACACATTTTACAAATTACTCCCCATTCAGACTCCCAGTCCTACGCGATTTCCATTCTATACCAGGGAAATTGAAGTATCCCACTACAACAACCCTATTTTTCCTGCACCTATCCATTCTCTCCTGACATTTCCGTCCTTCCACTTCCCTTGGGCTGTTGGAGAGCCTGCAGTATACCCCCAACATAGTGACAGCTCCCTTCCTGTTTCTGAGCTCCACCCATAGTGACTCGTTACACGACCCCAATGAATTGTCCTCCCTCTGCACCGCTGCAATATGCTCGCCAACTAATACTGCTACTCCCCCCCTCTTTTGGCCCCTCGTCTGTCTCGCCCAAAACACTTGTCCCCTGGAATATTGAGAATATTGATTACACAACTTTGAATACACAGTATCGATTACAGTACTTTGATCACACAGTATTGATTACAGAACTTTGATTACACAACATTGATTACACAATATTGATTCCACAACATTGATAACACAACATTGATAACACAATACTGATTGTCCAATATTTATTGCACAATATTGATTTCACAACATTGCTTACACAATACTGATTACACAATATTGATTATACAACATTCAGACAGACCGTGAAGAAATATAAACGGCATCATCATCTCTGTTAACTACTCAGTTTCCTTTAATTGACTGGTACTGGAGTGTGAAAAGACTACAATGTGACCAGCACATATTCACTTCGCAAAAGCGAGTCACAATCGAAGAGATGTATCATAAAGAGTGCATTTACATGCTGAATTCCAAGATCACAGCATTCCCGTGAACCATCGAACCCACGGCAGTGCAGAAGGAGGCCCTACGGCCCATCGAGTCTGCACCGACTCTCTGACAGAGCATCTTATCTGCATTGGAATGATCCGGGTACATGTTTTCTTTTAAGACCAAAGTTAATATTGAAATGTGAAGACCTGAACGCCTCTCAATGCACAAATATTGTTCCTTTCAACATCATTTCCTGCAAACTTTAACATAAATCTGTTTGTTCTGTACCAGGATATGTCCCTAAATATTACAGTGAGGATAACAAACTTCATTGAACTTTTTGCCATTCATCTCCTCCAATAAGTTCGTGAGGTGATTGATTAAGCGCTAAAATAATTCACTCAGTTTATTTCAAGCTTGAGAATACTTGAAACATAGAGTGCAAATCACTGGAGACTTCATTGGGGCAGCACAGTGGTCAGCACTGCTACCTCACAGCGCCAGGGACCCAGGTTCGATTCCCGGCTTGGGTCACTGTGTGGAGTTTGCATGTTCTCCCCCATATCAGCGTGTGTTTTGTCCGGGTGCTCCGGTTTCCTCCCACAGTATGAAAGACGTGCCGATTGCAGTGCAGAAGGTGTCTATTCGGCCCTTCACGCCTGCACTGACTACAAACCCATCCAGCTCCCATGCCGGTTATCCGTATTTACCCTTGCTAGTGCCCCCTGGCACTGAGGGGGAATTTAGGCATAGCCAATCCACCTAACCCGCACATCTTTGGAGTGTGGGAGGAAGCTGGGGCACCCCGAGGAAACCCACGCAGACACGGGGAGAACGTGCAGACATCACACAGACAGTGACCCAAGTTGGGAATTGAACCCGGGTTCCTGCGCTGTGAGGCAGTAGTGCTAACCATTGTGTCACCGCGTGGCCCAGTCATTCACTGGCGCTTGAGACCTTGCAATGTAATCAGAACCTGTCTGATACAGTAAACAATAAATCACATTCTAAAAGATTTATGACAAACTGTGCATCAAATGCTGCTATCCCAGAGTGGTTAGCACTGCTGCATCACAGCGCCAGGGACCTGGGTTTGATTGCTGGCTTGTGTCAATGTCTGTGCTGATTCTGCATGTTGATAGAGAATAGTCATAGAATCCCTAAACAGCAGGAGGAGGCCATGCAACCTATCACTTCTGCAACAACCACAATCCCACACTGACCCTGTCCCCGCAACCCCACATATCTATTCTGCTAGTCCTCCTGACACTCAGGGGTAATTTAGCATGGCAAATCCACGTAACCCAGACATCTTTGGTGTGTGGGAGGAAAGCGGAACACCCGGAGGAAAGCGATACAGACAGGGGAAAACATGCAGACTCAGCACAGAGAGTGACCCAAGGGTGGAATTGAACACACGTCCCTGGCGCTGTGAGACGGCACTGCTCACCACTGTGCCACCGTGCCGCGTTGTCCCCATGTCTGTGTTCTCCATGGGTTTCCTCCAGGTGCTCTGGTTTCCTCCCATAGTCCGACCGACGTGCTGGTTAGATGCATTGGCCATGCAAAATTGTCCCTCAGTGGAAGAACAAATGTAGGGGGGACGTATACAATCAATGGCAGAGCCATCAAGAGTATAGAAACACAGAGGGACCTCGGTGTGCAAGTCCACAAATCCTTGAAGGTGGCAGTAGAGGTGGAGAAGGTGGTGAAGAAGGAATAAGGTATGCTTTCCTTGATAGGACGGGGTATAGAGTATAAAAGCTGGAGTCTGATGTTGCAGTTGTACAGAACGCTGGTTAGGCCACATTTGGAGTACTGCATCCAGTTCTGGTCGCCGCACTACCAGAAGGACGTGGAGGCTTTAGAGAGAGTGCAGAGAAGGTTTGCCAGGATGTTGCCTGGTATGGAGGGTCTTAGCTATGAGGGGAGATTTGGTAAACCATAGAACCTGAGAGAATTACAGCTCAGAAACAGGCCTTTTGGCCCTTCTTGTCTGTGCCGAACCATTTTTTGCCTCGTCCCACTGACCTGCACTTGGACCATATCCCTCCACACCCCTCTCATCCATGAACCCGTCCAAGGTTTTCTTAAATGTTAAAAGTTTACCACTTTATCCGGCAGCTCATTCCACACTCCCACCACTCTCTGCGTGAAGAAGCTCCCCCTAATATTCCCTTTAAACTTTTCTCCTTTCACCCTTAACCCATGCCCTTTGGTTTATTTCTCCCCTAGCCTCAACAGAAAAAGCCGGCTTGCATTCACTCTATCTATACCCATCAAAATCTGATATACCTCTACCAAATCTCCCCCCAATCTTCTCCGTTCCAGGGAATAAAGTCCCAACCTATTTGATCTCTCGGGCTTCTTCTCCCTGGAAAGACGGAGAATGAGGGGAGACCTATTAGAGGTGTACAAAATTATGAAGGGTATAGATCGGGCGAACAGTGGGAAGCTTTTACCCAGGTCGGAGGCGACGATCACGATAGGTCACTGGCTCAAGGTGAGAGCGGCGAGTTTTTCGTTGTCCAGAACACCAACAACCTGTCCTGATCCCCACATGCCGAAACTATAGTTAAGAAAGCCCACCAACGCCTCTTACTTTCACAGAAGACTGAGGAAATTTGGCATGTCAGCAACGAATCTCAGTAACTTTTACAGATGCATTATTTCTGGTTGGGTCACAGCTTGGTATGTCTCCTGCTCTGCCCAAGACTGTAAGGAACTACAAAAGGTTTTGAATGTAGCCCAATCCATCACTCAAACCAGCCTCGCATCCATTGACTCTGTCTATACTTCCCGCTGTCTCGGCAACGCATCCAGCATCATTAAGGACCCCACGTACCCCGGACATTCTCTCTTCTACCTTCTTTCTTCGGGAAAAAGATACAAAAATCTGAGGTCACGTACCAATCGACTGAAGAACAGCTTCTTCTCTGCTGCCGTCAGACTTTTGAATTGACTTATCTCGCATTTATTTGATCTTTCTCTGCACCCGAGCTATGACTGTGACACTACATTCTGCACTCTCTCCTTTCCTTCTCTATGTTTTGTCTGTATAGCGCGCAAGAAACAATACTTTTCATTATATGTTAATAAATGTGACAATAATAAGTCAAATCAAAATAAATTGAAAATTAAGCTCACATCAATTTTGTGAAGCCCTTTCAGTCCCAGCAAGTCATTTGCAGTTGTCTTATTTACCAAACGGTCGCTACTTATCCGTTTGAGACATTAATATTCAAAAGAAAACAAGAATAAATGACCTTCTTGTTGCCAGGATCTGAGATTTAGTATTGATCTAAAAGGTAACTAAGTAAAAAGAAAGGTAATTTGACAAGAAAACCAGATGAATGGGAAATCGAATAGCTTTTTCCATAATTCACACAGACCCATAATTTGCAAAATCGTGGTTATATGATGCAGTCATATAACAATGTGAATTTTAAATTGTATCTCTGCAAATCATCTTAATTTGGATTGCTCATCCACACAGACCACGATTCCAGCTGTGGAAACTCTTTTAATTCATATCATTCATTCTCTCTCTCCATATTTGTTTACCCAACAATAATAAGATCAGATAGTCTGAGACTAGGTGACACAGTGGTTAGTGCTGCTCCCTCACAGCGCCAGAGACCAGGGTTCGCTTCCCGGCTTGGGTTACTGTCTGTGCGGAGTCTGACTGTTGTCCTCCATGTCATAGAGTCAGAGAGGTTTACAGCATGGAAACAGGCCCTTCAGCCCAACTGGTCCATGCCACCTTTTTTTAACTACTCAGCTACTCCCAATTGCCTGTATTTGGCCCATATCCCTCTCTACCCATCTTACCCATGTAACTGTCTAAATGCTTCTGAAAAGACAAAATTGTATCCGCCTCTGCTACTGCCTCTGGCAGCTTCTTCCAGACATTCACCGCCCTCTGTGTGAAACAATTGTCCCTCTGGGCCTTTTTGCATCTCTCCCCTCTCACCTTAAAGCTATGTCCTCTACTTTTGGAGTCCCCTACCTTCGGGAAAAGATGTGGACTATCTGGGGCGGCACGGTGGCACAGTGGTTAGCACTGCTGCTTCACAGCACCAGGGACCAGGGTTCAATTCTGGTCTCGCGTCACTGACTGTGTGGAGTTGGCACATTCTCCCTGTGTCTGCGTGGGTTTCCTCCGGGTGCTCCGGTTTCCTCCCACAGTCCAAAGATGTGTGGGTTAGGTTGATTGGCCATGCTAAATTGACCCTCGTGTCAGGAGAATTAGCAGGGATATGTGGGGTTATGGGAATAGGGCCTGGGTGGGATTGTGGTCGGTGCAGACTTGATGGGCCGAATAGCCTCCTCCTGCACTCTAGGGATTCTGTGATTTGATGTTTAACACAGAAGTGAATTTGAAACATTATTTCTGTTTTCCTCCCCAGACAAACACGATCTTTCCTGGCTGGTCTTTCGGGGCGTGGTTGTTGTTTGCGCTTTGAATCTGCTTCAGCACTTGATGTAACATCAATCCAGTAGTTGCATCAGCAGTAACACCGAAGATATCATTGCAGAGGACATCAACTCACTTCCTGCGAGCTTCATTGCAGCTGAATATCACATGAAGCAACTAGAGCAGCATCACCTTCTGAGAAATGAAGACCAGAGTGCGATTGTAAACTATCAACATTTTTAAAATCTTAAGGAGACATTCGACCTCCGGCATTTGTTGAAACTTCTTTTTGTAAAAGTCTTTGAAGAACAATGAGCCAAACTGTCGTGGACACTGCATTTTATTTCAGGATTTGAATATTTCAAGCAGCCTCATTGTAAGGTATACTAGTTCCTCAACAGAAAACAGAAGATTCATTCCTGAAACATTACACTGTGCATCACATCATTGAGCTGACAGCAAATTAGCATCATGACATTGCTGTTTTAACGGGGGAATCTGGCCGAAAAATCTCTTATTTATAATGTCGTGCGGAATAAAAAAAGACATTCCTTCTCATTTTAAACATCGCCATTCTGTGAAACATGGGAGCTAAAAAAAACATAGCACGGGAGTTATTCATGACGATGCTTTGTCCGTCAGGTTCCCTTCTCATTTCTCATTCTGAAACCATCCAGTAAATCCCGGTGGCCACATGATGGTTTTGCCTTGTTAAATGTTGCATTATTTTGGGTTGAATGGAATCCAGTGGTTCAGTTCCGTTTTTGCATTGGCTTCAAGCGGATCGAGTTTATACAGCTTTACATTCCATGGCATGACTTGAGCTGAGCTCAAAGCAGGTTGGACGGTTGAGTTCAGTTGAACGCTAAGATGTCACAGTAATTTCATTGCAATGTTGTGACACTAATAAATAAACTTTTAAACTAACATTTTTATTAAAGACAACCTTTCTTGATTAGTTCCCTGCACCCTAACAGCCTCTCCACCTACAGGGAAACATCTACACTCGAGATACAGAATTTCAGTGACTCCCTATTCACAGGATAATATATCGACATATCGATTGTGGTCCTTCAGTACTTTTCCATTCACAGAGATATACATTCTTAATATGTCTCTTTGCGCATCTCTATCCACACCTCCCATCCATTGACTCTGTCTACACTTCCCGCTGCCTCGGAAAAGCAGCCGGCATAATCAAGGACCCCACACACGCCGGGCATTCTCCCTCCCACCTTCTTCCATGAGGTGACCTCCGTCTGAGGTCATGTACCAACCAACTCAAGAACAGCCTCTTCCTTGCTGCCATCAGACTTTTGAATGGACCTACCCCGCATTAAGTTGACCTTTCTCTCCACCCTAGATATGACTGTAACATTCAGCACCCTCTCCTTTCCCTGGAATCATAGAAACCCGACAGTGAAGAAAGAGGCCATTCGGCCCATCGAGTCTGCATTGACAACAATCCCACCCGGGTCCTATCCCCATCGTCCCAAATATTTACCCTGCTAATCCCTCTAACCTCCATATCCCAGGACACTAAGGGGCAATTTATCATTGCCAATGCACCTAACCCGCACACCTTTGGATTTTGGGAGGAAACCAGACCCGGAGGAAACCCACGCAGACAGGGAGAATGTGAAAACTCCACACAGACAGTGGCCCAAGCCGGGAATAAAACCCAGTTCTCTGGAGCTGTGATGCAGCAGTGCTAACCACCATGCCATTGTGCTGCTCACCACTGTGCAATATGCATTGTCTGTATAGCGTGCAAGAAACAATACCTTTCACTGTATACTAATACATGTGACAAGAATAAAATCAAATCAAAACAAATCATCACAAAATTAAATAATTTAATTTATTCCTCCATCTGCCAACTTGTTCCCCATTCTGTTCTTTTGTCTATATCTCTGTGCAGACCCTTTGAATCCTCCTCATAGCTTTAATTCACAATTAGTTTAGAATCATATTGGAAATCTGGTAGCTTACTCCCAGCATCTTCAGTTATTTTGTTGACATATATTGGCCGAGTGGTATTATCCAGACTATTAATCCAGAAACTCAGTTAATGTTCCAGGGACCGGGGTTCGAATCCCGCCACGACAGACGATGGAATTTGAATGCAATAAAAAATATCTGGAATTAAGAACCTACTGATGACCATGAAACCATTGTCGACTGTCGGAAAAGCCCATCTGGTTCACTAATGACCTTCAGGGAAGGAAATCTGCCGTGCGGACCCGGTCTGGCTCACATGTGACTCCAGAGCCGCAGCAATGTGGTGGACTCTCAACTGCCCTCGAGCAAGTAGGGATGGGCAATAAATGTTGCCCCAGCCAGCGACGTCCATGTACCACAAACAAATAATAAAAAAACATAAACAGCTCCATCCCCAATACAAATTTTTGCAATATTTCATAAGTTACAGCCAACCAGCCTGAATGTGCATCAGTATCCCGACTCACTGTTCCGTGCCTGCTGACGAATTATCTACCCAATCCAGGCTGTCAACATGAGCCACAATCGGACACCTCGACTCTTTGTGCTGCATGCTATGGGATTGTTGTAATCCAAATCTATGACATCAACTGGCCCCATCGTGTAGGGCGGTGAACTCACTTGCCTACATGGCAAGGGTGTGATTCAGTATACTACCAATGATGTGAGTTCAATCTCCCTACAGGCTGCAGTGATTTGTAAATATTGTCTCCACACCTTGTCCAAGAGTGGCATAGACAGAGTGGATAGTCAGAGGCTCTTTCCTAGGGTAGAAAAGTCAAGTACTCGGGGCCATAGGTTTAAGGTGCGTGGGGAAATGATCAGAGGAGATCTGTGAGGCAAGTTTTTTACACAGAGGGTGGTGAATGGCTGGAACGCGCTGCCCGAGGAGCAGGTACGATAGCGGCATTTAAGGGGCATCTCGATGAATACATGAATAGAATGGGAATGGAAGGATACGGATTCTGTAAGTGCATACGGTTTTAGTTTAGGCAGGCATTATGATCGGCGCAGGCTTGGAGGGCCGAAGGGCCTGTTCCTGTGCTGCACTGTTCTTTGTTCTTTGAGTGGTGAACTGAAATGGGCAGCACGGTGGTACAGTGGTTAGCACTGCTGCCTCACAGTGCCAGGGACCCGGGTTCGATTCCTGGCTTGGACTAGGGGATTTTCACAGTAACTACATTGCAGTGTTAATGTAAACCTACTTGTGACACTAATAAAAACAGCACATTTACTCTATCAGCAGTTATCTATTTCAGAGCACGAAAGTCGGCTTTAAGTTTTGGCGATGTTATATGGTTTAAATCCCTCGACTTATACTTATACTTCCACCTCCAGATACTGAGAGCTCCTTGCTCTTATGAGTAAGTCCATTGGTTATCCTCTATTCCTGCTATGGAAATGATGTGTTCCACTGTGAAAACAGAT
This sequence comes from Mustelus asterias, assembly GCF_964213995.1. Taxonomy (NCBI): domain Eukaryota; kingdom Metazoa; phylum Chordata; class Chondrichthyes; order Carcharhiniformes; family Triakidae; genus Mustelus; species Mustelus asterias. Next base: position 317,935 of record NW_027590091.1, on the reverse strand, counting down.
GCAGAATACAGAATCCTCAAAATAAAGATTCAGAAGGGTCTAGAGGGGGCATTCTTTCACATAGAGTGTGGTGAGTGTCTGGAACAAGCTGCCAGAGGCAGTAGGAGAGGGGGGGTACAATTTTGTATTTTAAAAAGCGTTTAGTCAGTTCCATGGGTACGATGGGTATAGAGAGACATGGGCCAAATGTGGGCAATTGGGACGAGCTTAAAGGTAAAAACTGGGCGGCACGGACAGGTTGGGCCGAAGGGCCTGTTTCCATGCTGTAAACCTCAATGACTCGATAAGATAGGAACAGGAATTAAGAGCAGAAGTCGGCAAATTCACCCCTTCGAGCCTGATCCGCCATTCAATCAGATCATGGCTGATCTCTCCCTGGTCTCAAATCCCCCTCCCCACCTGTTCCCCATATCCCCTTATCCCTTTTTTATTAGAAATATATCCATCTCCTTCCTGAAACCATTCAATGATTCAGTCTCCCCCGCGCTCTGGGGCAGCGAGTTCCACAAGCTCACCACCCTCTGCGAGAAGTAGTTCCTCCTCATCTCAGTTTTAAATCTATCGCCTCTCAACCTATACCCTGTGACCTCTTGTTCGAGATTGCCCCATAAGAGGAAACATTTGATCTTCATTTACTTCATCAATTCCTTTTAAAATTTTATATACCTCCATCAGATCCCCTCTCATCCCTCTGAACTCCAGTGAGTACAAGCCCAAAGTGATTAATCTCTCCTCATACGTCAATCCTCTCACCCCCAGAATAAATCTGGTGAACCTCCTCTGAACTGCCTCCCATGCAGCAACATCCTTCCTCAAATAAAGAGACCAAAACTGGACACAATACTCCAGATACTCTGCGGGATTTTCATAGAATCATAGATAAAAAGATTCTTATCACTTGGAAAGGTTTCATCAGTAATGAGGGGACCTTAGTACATTTTGTTTTACCCGAAGTGGGAGGCAGCCATTCCTGATCGAAACTGGACGATCTTAATATCTTGGATCAGCGGAGTTCAAAGAGGTGCGAGAGACATTGAAATGGGGGATGGGAGAGAAGGAGGATATGTAAGGAAAGTCACTGAGCTGAGTTATATGATTATATATAGAGGTGAGAGGGGAAAGATTTCAAACGGACCTGAGGGGCAACTTCTTCACGCAGAGGGTGGTGTGTGCATGGAATGAGCTGCCAGAGAAAGTGGTTGAGGCAAGTTCAATACCAACATTTAAAAAGCATTTGGATAGAGGGAAAGGATTAGAGGGATATGGACCGAACGCGGGCAATTGGGACCAACTGGGAGGGCACCATGGTCAGCATGGACTGTTTGGGCCGAAGGACCTGTTTCCATGCTGTATTGCTCTGTGACTCGATATAGGCTGTGTGACGAGATATTCTGTGGCTGGCACTATGCTGAGTGAAGTTGTAAAACTTGAAGTGTCCATCCAGAAACCAAGAAAGATTTATGTTTCAAAATACATCCCCGTTTCTGAATATTTTGGATTTCCACAGTGCAGTGGAAGAGTGTCAGAATTCATGTGGTTTGCCTTGAATATTGTGAGAGCAGTTTTGCCTTGAATATTATTTCTGGAATTTGATCGATCAATATCTGTAAGAGATAATTGACAAGAAATTAGCATGGGGGTAGCAGGGTAAATATGTGGGGTTATGGGGATAGGGCCTGGGCGGGAATGTGGTCAGTGCGGTCTCGATGGGCCAAATAACCTCCTTCTGCACTGCAGGGATTCTATGATTCTATGATCTTGGTTTCAGATAAAGCTCGGCACAACATTGTGGGCCGAAGGGCCTGTTCTGTGCTGTACTGTTCTATGTTCTATCTATGAAAGTGCTTATAAGACTATTCTCACCAACTGGAATTTTAATAAGACTGTCCATAATATACCACCTAAATCTCCCACACCTCATTTTTTAATTTTGCCTCCTCGTAACTGACCCTTCAGCTCAGGGGAACAGCTGCTCTCTCACCACCCTGTCCATGTCCTTCATAATCTTGTACACCTCGATCAGGTCACCCCTCAGTCTTTGCTCCAGAGAGAACAAACCAAACCTATCCAACCTCTCTTCATAGCTTAAATGTTCCGTCCCAGGCAGCATCTTGGCGAATCTCCTCTGCACCACCTCCAGTGCAATCACATCCTTCCTATAATGTGTCGACCAGAACCGCACACAGTACTCCAGCTGTGGCCAAACCAACGCTCTGTACAACTCCATCATGACCTCTACGTTTTTGTAATTCATACCACGATTGACAAAGTTGAACAATAATATTCCAGCAAAGACGAATCGCTGGCAACCCCTCATCACACCTCAGCAGCTATAGACGCTGGTCGGCTCTGTGGTCCCGTGAGCCGTACCTCTGGTCAGGAGGGAACCACTGCCGTTCCACCAGCCCAGGTATTCTGCTGCGGGGAAGCAACTTCACTCTCTCCAAAGTTAGGAGGTGGTGGGAGGAAGCTTCCTCATAGCAGACGTTATGTCCAATCTATTTAGGGTGTAGCGGTGACGGAGTGGTTAGCACTGCTGCCTCACAGAGCGAGGGACCCGAGTTCGGTTCCCGGCTTGTGTCACTGCCTGTGTGGATTCTGCATGTTCTCTCCATGTGTGCGTGGGATTCCTCTGGTTTCCTCCCACAGTCTGAAAGACGTGCTGGTTAGGTGCATTGGCCATGCTAAATTATCCCTCAGTGTACACGAACAGGAACCGGAGTGTGGTGACTCCGGGATTTTCACAGTAACTTCATTGTAGTGTTAATGTAAGCCCGCTTGTGACACGAATAAATATATTTTAATCGGTTGCAATCACCGACCAGGAACTCCAATGGCAGCGAGAATAGGATAGTAACTGGCTCCAGCTTGACCGATAGTGGATCAGTGTGTTTTCTGAGAGAAGCGATGGTGTCTGCCTATGGCATAAACCATGGCCATTTACTGAGGTCTCACACTGAATGTCTTCTCTTTAATAAACAGCAGAAACACTCCTGAGACTCGGCAGAGCAACCTATTAGAGTAATCAATTACAGGTGAGAAAACAAACAACACACTGCAATGCTGGTGCTGAGAAGGAGCAATGATTGGATTTGATTTGATTTATTATTGTCACGTGTTAGTATACAGTGAAAAATATTGTTTCTTGCGCGCTACACGGACAAAGCATACCATTCATAGAGAAGGAAAGGAGAGAGTGCAGAATGTAGTGTTACAGTCATGGCTACCGTATAGAGAAGGATCAACTTCACATAATAATAAAGTATTATATAATATATATATTATATGTTGTATGCGGCTACCTGAATATAAGGTAGTTCATTCAAACGTCTGACAGCAGCAGGGAAGAAGCTGTTCTTGAGTCGGTTGGTACGTGACCCCAGACTTTTGTATCTTTTTCCCGACAGAAGAGGGTGGAAGAGAGAATGTCCGGGGTGTGTGGGGTCCATGATTATGCCGGTTGCTTTTCCCGAGGCAGTGGGAAGTGTAGACAGAGTCAATGGGTGGGAGGCTGGTTTGAGTGATGGACTAGGCTTCGTTCACAAGCCTTTATAGTTTCTTGCAGCCTTGGACAGAGCAGAAGCCAGACCCAGCTGTGATACAACCAGAAAGAATGCTTTCTATGGTGCATCTATAAAAGTTGGTGAGAGTCGGAGCTGACATGCCAAATTTCCTTAGCCTCCTGAGAAAGTAGAGGCACCGGTGGGTTTTCTTAACTTTTGCATCGGTGTGGGGGGATCAGGGTAGGTTGTTGGTGATCTGGACACCTAGAAACCTGAAGCTCTCGATCATTTCCACTTCATCCCCAATTTTCAATGAAAATAGTGTTCCATTGTGATGAGAAATTCAGATCAGAAATAAGTTTCATGTTTTTCATTCCGGTCTGTTTCATTACATTAAAGATACAATATAATTGCAATTTATTCAGGCTGTCAGTGGGGTGAATTATAGGCTAAATTTCCCCTTCGTGTTCCGGAATGTGTCGGTTCGAGGTGTTGGTGGGGTAAATATGTGGGGTTATGGTGATTGGGCCTGGGCGGGATTGTTGTTGGTGCAGACTCGATGGGCCGAATGGCCTCTTTTGCACTGTTGGGTTTCTGTGATACAATTTATGATGAGTCTGTACTGACCACAACCCCACCCAGGCCCTATTTCCGTAACCCCACGTATCCACCCTGATAGTCCCCCTGACAATCACGGACAATTTTCAGCACGGCCAATGCACCTAACCTGCACATCTTTGGCCTGTGGGAGGAAAGTGGAGCACCTGGAGGAAACCCATGCAGACACGCGGAGAATGTGCGGACTCCACACATGGAGTGACCCAAGGTCGGATTCGAACCAGGATCCCTGGCGCTGTGAGGGAGCACTAACCCCATGGTGCAAAGCTCAATCCAGCTGCCTTTCTGACAAAGAATGCAGTTGTGTTCTATACTTTCGGCTTCCATGAATTATCGAGTCAGATGTTACTTGTTCCATGCCCTCTGATGAAAGCAATAACAGCAACATCAGCACGAGGGGTGCTGAGGGAAGCCCTGTTGCCAATCTGTGCAGCAGAGTATGATGCCCCAGCTTAGTCACTGGACTGTTTCGTTTTGTGTAAAAGATGTACAATTTTTAGTAAAGCTCATATTTCATTTCATTATAAATGTAGTCCTGGTACGAGATGGTGACTGTGCCAAGGCTGCATTTCCTGCCCACAAGTTACTGTTTAGCATGAGGTGCTTGGATTTCTTTTTGAATGTGTGGCCCCTTTGAGAATGTGACTGATACAATGGTGTCAGACAGGCATTCTCTGCTTTTCACACAGCGCTGATCAAGTTTCTAAAGTTTATTTAATCATGTAACAAGTCGGCTCACATTAACAGTGCAATGAAGTTACTGTGAAAATCCCCGAGTTGCCACACTCCGGCGCCTGTTCGGGTACACTGAGGGAGGATTTAGCATGATCAATGCAACTAAACAGCACGTCTTCTGATCTGTGGGAGGAAACCAGAGCACCCGGAGGAAACCCATGCAGACACGGGGAGAACGTGCAGACTGCGCACAGGCAGTGACCCAAACCGGGGATCAAACCCGGGTCTCTGGAGCTGTGAGGCAGCAGTGCTAACGATTGTGCCACCATGTCACCCATACATACAAAGAACAAAGGAAAGTACAGCACCGGAACAGGCCCTTCGGCCCTCCAAACCTCTGCCGATCATGAAGCCCGAACTGAGCTACAAAAAACAACTTCTGCCCTTACTCAAGACGGTCGGGGTTGAGGACCTTAAAACAATCACTATTACTAAAGAGGTAGTGCTGGGTAGGCTAATGGGACTAAAGGTAGACAAGTCCCCTGGTCCGGATGGAATGCATCCCAGGGCACTAAAAGAAACGGCAGAAGTAATAGCAAATTCATTAGTTGTAATTTTTCAAAATTCACTTGACTCTGGGGAGGTGCCAGCTGATTGGAAAACAGCTAATGTAACGCCACTGTTTAAAAAAGGAGGTAGACAAAAGGCAGGTAACTACAGGCCGGTTAGCTTAACATCCGTAGTTGGGAAAATGCTGGAATCTATCATTAAGGAAGAAATAACAGGTCACCTGGAAAAGAATGGTTCAATCAAGCAGACGCAGCATGGATTTTTGAAGGGAAAGCCATGTTTGACTAATTTACTGGAATTTTTTGAGGATACGACGAGTGCAGTTGACAGAGGGGAACCGGTGGATGTTGTGTAAATAGATTTCCTGAAGGCTTTCGATAAGGTGCCTCACAAAAGGTTGCTGCATAAGATAAAGGTACACGGAGTTGGGGGTAAAGTGTTAGCGTGGATTGAGGATTGGCTATCGAACAGAAAGCAGAGAGTCGGAATAAATGGGTGCTTTTCCGGTTGGCAATCAGTGACTAGTAGCGTGCCGCAGGGATCGGTGCTGGGGCCTCAACGATTTACCATATACATCGACGATCTGGAGGAGGGGAGCGAGTGTCGGGTAACAAAGTTTGCGGATGATACAAAGGTGAGTGGGAAAGCAAATTGCGTGGAGGACACAGAGAGTCTGCAGAGAGATTTGGATCGGCTAAGTCATTGGGCAAGGATCTGGCAGATGGAGGATAACGTTGGTAAGTGTGAGGTTATCCACTTTGGAAGGAATAATAGTAAAATGGACTCTTATTGAAACAGTGTAAAATTACAACATGCTACTGTGCAGAGGGACCTGGGTGTCCTTGTGCATGAATCACAAAAACTCAGTTTGCAGGTGCAGCAGGTGATCAAGAAGGCAAATGGAATGTTGGCCTTTATCGTGAGAGGGATGGAGTATAAAAGCAGGGAGGTCATGCTGCAACAGTACAGGGTACTGGAGAGGCCGCACTTAGAGTACTGTGTACAGTTTTGGTCCCCTTATTTAAGAAAGGATATATTAGCTTTGGAGGCGGGACAGAGAAGGTTCACCAGGTCGATTCCGGAGATGAGGGGGTCAGCTTCTGAGGAGAGTTTGAGTAGACTGGGCCTGTACTCATTGGAGTTGAGAAGGTTGAGGGGAGATCTTATAGATACATAAAATATAATGAAGGGGCTCGACAGGGTAGAAGAAGCGAGGTTATTTCCACTTACAATGTAAACAAGAACTAGGGGGCATAGCCTCAAAATATGGGGGAGTCAATTTAGAACAGAGTTGAGGAGGAACTTCTTCTCCCAGAGCGGAGTGAATCTTTGGAATTCTCTGCCCAATGAAGCAGTCGTGGCTACCTCCTTAAATGTGTTTAAGTCACAGATAGATAGATTTTTAACCATTAAGGGAATTAAGCGTTATGGGGAGCGGGCGGGTAAGTGGCACTGAACCCACTATCAGATCAGCCATGATCTTATTGAATGGCGGAGCAGGCTTGAGGGGCTGGATGGCCTACTCCTGCTCCCATTTCTTATGTTCTTATGTTCTAACATTACAGTCTATTGTTGTCAGATTCTGATCCAGTATTGTAACATCCCGTTCTATTCTTCCCAGATCCTGATCCAGTATTGGAACATTCCAGTCTATTGTTCTCTGATTCTGATCCTGTATTGGAACATAACAGTGTATTGTTGTCAGATTCTGCTGCAGTATTGGACCATCCCGGTCCATTGTTCCCTGACTCTGATCCAGCATTGTAACATTACAACCTTTAGTTTTCAGATTCTGATCCATTATTGGAACATTGCAGCCTACTGTTCTCAGAATCTGATCCATTATTGGAACATCCCGGTCTATTGTTCTCAGATTCTGATCCAGTACTGGAACATTGCAGTCTAATGTTCTCAGATTCTGATGCAGTTTTGGAATATTACATTCTATTGTTCTCAGATTCTGATCCATTATTGTAACATCCCAGTCATTTGTTCCCAGATTCTAATCCGTATTGGAACATTACAGCTTATAGTTCTCAGATTCTGATCAATTCATGGAACATTGCAGTCTATTGTTCTCAGGTTCTGAACCAGTATTGGAACATTGCAGTGTATGGATCTTAGAATCTTATCCATTATTGGAACATCCCGGTCCAATGTTTCCAACTTCTGATCCATTATTGGAACATTCCAGTCTATTTGTCTCAGATTCTGAACCAGTATTGGAAAATTAGAGTCTATTGTTCCCAGATTCTGATTCATAATGGAACATTACAGTGTATTGTTCTCAGATTCTGATCCATTAATGGAACATCCATTGATATTATTCCCAGACTCTGATCCAGTATTGGAACTTTACAGTCTATTGTTCTCAGATTCTGATCCAGTGTTGGAACATTGCAGTCTATTGCTCTCAGTTTCTGATCCAGTATTGGAACATTGCAGTCTTTTGATCTCAAATTCTAATCCAGAATTAGAACATTACAGTCGATTGTTCTCAGATTCTGATCCATTATAGGAAAATTGCAGTCTATTGTTCCCAGATTCTGAACCAGGATTGGAACATTACAACCTATTGTTCTCAGAGTCCGATCCATTATTCGAACATTGCAGTGTATTTTACTCAGATTATGATCCTTTAGTGCAACTTTACAGTCCATTGTTCTCAGATTCTGATCCAGTATTTGTAAGAGGGAGGTCGTGCCTTACAAAATTGGTGGAGCTTTTTGAGGAAGTGACAAAAACAGTTGACGGAGGAAGGGCTGTGGATGTCGTCTATACGGATTTCAGTAAGGCATTTGACAAAGTCCCTCATGGCAGGTTGGTTAAGAAGGTTAAGGCTCATGGGATACAAGGAGAGGTGGCTAGATGGGTAGAGAACTGGCTTGGCCACAGGAAGAAGTTTAATAACACCAGGTTAAAGTCCAACAGTTTATTTGGCAGGAAAAGCCACACAAGCTTTCGGAGCTCCAAGCCCCTTCCTCGGGTGAGGGCTCCGAAAGCGTTTGTGGCTTTTGCTACCAAATAAACCTGTTGGACTTTAACCTGGTGTTGTTAAACTTCTTACTGTCCAACGCCAGCATCTCCACATCTTGGCCACAGGAGACAGAGGGTAGCAGTCGAAGAGTCTTTTTCCGGCTGGAGGTCTGTGACTTTACAGTCTATTGCCCTCAGAATCTGATCCAGTATTGAAACATTGCAGTCGATTGTTCTCAGATTCTGATCCTTTATTAGAACATCCCGGTCCATTTTTCCGACATTGCCATCCATTATTGGAACATGATAGTCTATTGTTCTCGGATTCTGATCCATTATTGGAAAATTGCAGTCGATGTTTCCCTGATTCTGATCCATTATTCGAACATTGCAGTCTATTGTTCTCATAATCTGATCCATTATTAGAGCATCCCGGTCCATTGTTCCCACATTGTCATCCATTATTGGAACACTAGTGTATTGTTCTCAGTTTCTCATCCATTATTGGAAAATCCCTTTCCATTGTTCCCAGACACTGAACCAGTGTTGGAACATTACAGTCTAATATTCTCCGATTCTGGCCCAGTATTGGAACATTGCAGTCTATTGTTCTCAGATTCTGATCCAGTATTGGAACATTGCAGTCTATTGTTCTCAGATTCTGATCCAGTATTGGAACATTACAGTCTGATCCATCATTGCAATATCCAGGTGCACTGTTCTCAGATTCTGATCCAGTATTGGAACATTACAGTCTATTGTTCAGATTCTGATCAACGGTTGGAACATTGGAGTCTATTGTTCTCAAATTCTGCTCCAGTATTGGAACATGACTGTCTATTGATCTCAGATTCTGATCCATCATTGTAATATCCCGGTCCACTGTTCTCAGATTCTAATCCAGTATTGGAACATTGAAGTCTACTATTCCCAGATTCTGATCAATGATTGGAACATTACAACCTATTGTTCTCTGAGTCCGATCCAGTATTCGAACTTTGCAGTGTATTGTTCTCAGATTCTGATGGAGCATTGGAACATTACAATCTATTGTTCACAGATACTGATCCATTATTGGAAATTTGCAGTCTGTTTTTTTCTCAGATTCTGATCCATCATTGTAACATCCCGGTCCATTGTTCTCAGATTCTGATGCAGTATTGGAACATTACGGCCTATTGTTCAGATTCTGATCAACGATGGGAACATCACAGTCTGCTGTTCTCAAATTCTGATTCTTTTATTGGAACATTACCGTTTATTGTTCTTAGAATCTTATCCATTATTGGAACATCCCGGTCCATTGTTTCCAGCTTCTGATCCATTGTTGGAACATGACAGTCTATTTATCTCAGATTCTGAACCAGTATTGGAAAATTACAGTCTATTGTTCTCAGATGCCGATCCAGTATTGGACCATTGCAATCTATTGTTCCCAGATTCTGATCCATAATGGAACATTGCAGTGTATTGTTCTCAGATTCTGATCCAGTATTGGAACATTGCAGTCTATTTTTCTCAGATTCTGATCCATTATAGGAACAGCCCGGACCATTGTTCCCTCATTCTGGTCCATTATTGGAACAATGCAGTCTACTATTCTCAGATTCTTTTCAATTATTCTGACATTGCGGTCGATTGTTCTCAGATTCTGATCCAGTATTGGGACATTACAGTCTATTCATCTCAGATTCTGACCCATCATTGTAATATCCCGGTCCATTGTTCTCAGATTCTGATCCAGTACTGGAACAATAGAGTCTATTGTTCTCAGATTCTGATCCAGTGTTGGAATATTACATTCTATTGTTCTCAGATTCAGATCCATTATTGTAACATCCCGGTCAATTGTTCCCAGATTCTAATCCGTATTGGGACATTACAGACTATAGTTCTCAGTTTCTGATCCATTATTGGAACATTGCAGTCTATTGTTCTCAGACTCTGATCCAGTAATTCAACACTACAGTGTATTGTTCTCCAAATATGATACATTATTGGAAAATCCTGCTCCATTGTTCCCAGATTCTGATCTAGTATTGGAACATTACAGTCTATTGTTCTCAGATTCTGAACGATTATTGGAACATGAGAGTGTGTTTTTCTCAGATTCTGATTCATTGTTGGAACATTACAGTCTATTGTTTTCAGATTCTAATCCAGTGTTGGAACATTACAGCCTATAGTTCTCATATTCTGAACAATTATTGGAACATTGCAGTCTATTGTTCTCAGGTTCTGGCCCAGTATTAGAACATTACAGTCTATTGTTCTTAGAATCGTATCCATTATTGGAACATCCCGGGCCATTGTTTCCAGCTTCTGATCCATTATTGGAACATGACAGTCTTTTTATCTCAGATTCTGAACCAGTATTGGAAAATTACAGTCTATTGTTTTCAGATTCTGATCCAGTATTGTAACATTGCAATCTATTGTTCCCAGATTCTGATCCATAATGGAACATTACAGTGTATTGTTCTCAGATTCTGTTCCAGCATTGGAACATTACAGTCTATTCTTATCAGATTCTCATCAAGTATTGGAACATTGCAGTCTATTTTTCTCAGATGCTGATCCATTATAGGAACAGCCCTCATTCTGGTCCATTATTTGAACATTGCAGTCTATTGTTCTCAGTTTCTGATCAATGATTGGAACATTACAATCTGTTGTTCTCAAATTCTGATCCAGTATTGGAACATTGCATTCCATTGTTCTCAGATTATAATCCTTTATTGGAACATTACAGTCTATTGTTCTCAGATTCTGAACCAGTATTGGAACTTTACAGTCTATTGCTCTCAGAATCTGATCCAGTATTGAAACATTGCAGTCTATTGTTCTCAGATTCTGATCCAATATTGGAACATTGCAGTCTCTTTTTCTCAGATTCTGATCCATTATTGGAACATTGCAGTCTATTCTTCTCAGATTCTGATCCAGTATTGGAATATTACAGTCTATTGATCACAGATTCTATTTTTCCCAGATTCTAATCCATTTTAGGAACAACCCGGACCATGGTTCCCACATTCTGATCCAGTATTGGAGCTTTGCAGTCTATTTTTCTCAGATTCTGAACCAGTATTGGAACATTTCAGTCTATTGTTTAGATTCTGATCAATCATTGGAACATTACAGTGTTGTTCTCAAATTATTTTTCATTATTGGAACATTACGGTCTGTTGTTCTCAAATTCTGATCCAGTATTGGAACGTGACAGTCTTTTGTTCTCAGATTCTGATCCATTATTTGAAAATTGCAGTCTATTTTTCTCAAGTTCTGAAGCAGGATTGGAACATTACAGCCTCTTGTTCTCAGAGTGCAATCGATTATTTGAACATTGCAGTGTATTGTTCTCAGATTATGAACCAGTGTTGGAACATTACAGTCTATTGTTCATAGAGTCTGATCCATTATTGGAAAATTGCAGTCTATTTTTCTCAGATTCTGAACCAGTATTTGAACATTGCAGCCTATTGTTCTCAGAGTCCGATCCATTATTCGAACATTGCAGTGTATTGTTCTCAAATACTGATCTAGCATTGGAACATTACAGTCTATTTTTCTCAGATTCTGATCCAGTATTGTAAAATCCCAGTCTCTTGTTCCCAGATTCTAATCCAGTATTGGAATATTACAGCCTATATTTTTCAGATTCTGATCCATTATTGGAACATTGCAGCCTACTGTTCTCAGATTCTGATCCAGTATTGGAACATTGCAGTCTATTTTTCTCAGATTCTGATCCAGTATTGTAAAACCCTGGTCTATTGTTCCCAAATTCTAATCCAGTATTGGAAAATTACAGCCTATAGTTTTGAGATTCTGATCAATTATTGGAACATCCCGGTCTATTGTTCCCAGATTCTGATCCAGTATTGCAACTTTGCAGTCTATTGATCTCAGGTTCCGATAAAGTAAATATGAGAGTGTATTTTTCTCAGCTTCTGATTCATTATTGGAACATTGCAGTCTATTGATTTCAGATTCTGATCCAGTATTGAAACATTACAGTCTAATGTTCTCAGATTCTGATTCATTATTGGATCATTATAGTCTAGTGTTCCCAGATTCTAATCTGCATTGGAACATTAAAACCTCTCCTTCTCAGATTCTGATAAATTATTGGAACATTGCGGTCTATTGTTCTCAGTTTCATATTCAGTATTGGAACATTACAGTGTATTGTTCTTAGAATCCTATCCATTATTGGAACATCCCTGTCCATTGTTTCCAGATTCTGATCCATTATTGGAACATAACAGCCTATTGTTCCCAGATTGTGATCCATTATTGGAACATTACGGTCTGTTATTCTCAGATTCTGTTCCATTATTGGAAAATTGCAGTCCATTTGTCTCAGATTCTGAACCAGTATTGGAAAATTATAGTCTATTGTTTTCAGATTCTGATCCAGTATTGGAACATTGCAGTCTATTGTTTTCAGATTATGATCCTTTATTGGAACATTACAGTCGATTGTTCTCAGATTCTGATCCATTACTGGAAAATTGTAGTCTATTCTTCTCAGAATCTGCGAACAATAGAAATGGATGTTCCATTAATGGATCAGAATCTGAGAACAATAGACTGCAATGGTCCAATCCTGGATCAGAATCTGAGAACAAGACACTGCAAAGTTCCAATATTGGATCAGAATCTGGGAACAATGGACCGGGATGTTCCAATAATGGATCAGAATCTGAGATAAATAGGCTACAATGTTTCAATACTGGATCAGAATCTGAAAACAATAGACTGCAATGTTCCAATAATGGATCAGAATCGGAGAACCAAAAGTTGTAATCTTCAAATAATGGATTAGAAAGTGGGAACAATAGACAGGGCTCAATACTGGATCCGAACCTGTGAACAATAGAATGTAATATTCCAACACTGGATCAGAATCTGAGAGCAATAGACTGCAATATTCCAACACTGGATCAGAATCTGAGAGCAATAGATTGTCATGTTCCAATACTGGATCAGAATCTGAGAACAATAAACTGCAATGTCCGAATACTGGATCCGAACCTGTGAACAATAGAATGTAATATTCCAACACTGGATCAGAATCTGAGAGCAATAGACTGCAATATTCCAACACTGGATCAGAATCTGAGAGCAATAGACTGTAATATTCCAATACTGGATCAGAATCTGAGAACAATAAACTGCAATGTCCGAATACTGGATCAGAATCTGTGAACAATACACTGCAATGTTCCAATAATGGATCAGAATCTGAGATCAATAGACAGCAAAGTTTCAATACTGGATGAGAATCTGAGAATAATACATTGTAATGTTTCAATAAAGCATCATAATCTGAGAACAACACACTGTAATGTTCCAATAATTCATCTGAATCTGGGAACACGGGACCAGGATGTGGCAATGACGGATCCGAATCTGAAATCAGTCGACTATTCTGATCCAATACTGGATCAGAATCTGAGAACAATCGACTGCAATGTTCGAATACTGGATCGAACTCTGAGAACAATCGGCTGTAATACAAAGAACAAAGAACAGTACAGCACAGGAAACAGGCCCTTCGGCCCTCCAAGCCTGTGCCGCTCCTTGGTCCAACTAGACAAATCGTTTGTATCCCTCCATTCCCAGGCTGCTCATGTGACTATCCAGGTAAGTCTTAAACGATGTCAGCGTGCCTGCCTCCACCACCCTACTTGGCAGCGCATTCCAGGCCCCCACCACCCTCTGTGTAAAAAACGTCCCTCTGATATCCGAGTTATACTTCGCCCCTCTCAGCTTGAGCCCGTGACCCCTCGTGATCGTCACGTCCGACCTGGGAAAAAGCTTCCCACTGTTCACCCTATCGATCCCCTTCATAATCTTCTACACCTCGATTAGATTTCCCCTCATTCTCCGTCTTTCCAGGGAGAACAACCCCAGTTTACACAATCTCTCCTCATAGCTAAGACCCTCCATACCAGGCAACATCCTGGTAAACCTTCTGTGCACTCTCTCTAACGACTCCACGTCCTTCTGGTAGTGCGGCGACCAGAACTGGACGCAGTACTCCAAATGTGGCCTAACCAGCGTTCTATACAGCTGCATCATCACACTCCAGCTTTTATATTCTATACCCCGTCCTATAAAGGCAAGCATACCATATGCCTTCTTCACCACCTTCTCCACCTGTGTTGCCACCTTCAAGGATTTGTGGACTTGCACACCTAGGTCCCTCTGTGTTTCTATACTCCTGATGACTCTGTCATTTATTGTATAACTCCTCCCTACATTATTTCTTCCAAAATGCATCACTTCGCATTAATCCAGATTAAACTCCATCTGCCACCTCTCCGCCCAATTTTCCAGCCTATCTATATCCTGCTGTATTGCCCGACAATGCTCTTCGCTATCCGCAAGTCCAGCCACCTTCGTGTCATCCGCAAACTTGCAGATTACACCAGTTACACCTTCTTCCAAATCATTTATATATATCACAAATAGCAGAGGTCCCAGTACAGAGCCCTGCGGAACACCAGTGGTCACAGACCTCCAGCCGGAAAAGGACCCTTCGACCACTACCCTCTGTCTCCTATGGCCAATGTTCCAATCCTGGTTCACACTGTGAGAAAATAGTGTGCAATTTCCCAATAATGGATCAGAATCCGAGAACAATACATTGCGCTGTTCCAGTAATGGATCAGAATCTGAGAACAATAGACTGGGATGTTCCAATACTGGATCAGAATTTCAGAACAACAGACTGTAATATTCCAATAAGTGATCTGAATCCGAGAACAATAGACTGTAATGTTCCAATCATTGAGCAGAATCTGAGAACAATAGATTGTAATGTTCCCATACTGGTTCAGATTCTGAGAACAAGAGACTGCAATGTTCCAATACTGGATCAGAAACGGAGAATATTAGACTGTAATGTTCCAATTCTGGTTCAGAGTCTGGGAACAATGGAAAGGGATGTTCCAATAATGGATCCGAATCTGAGACCAATATACTGTAATGTTGCAATGCTGGATCAGAATCTGAGAACAATCGACTGTAATGTTCCAATAAAGGATCAGAATCTGAGAACAATAGACTGTAATGTTCCAATACTGGATTGGAATCTGAGAACAATAGACTTTAAATTTCCAATACTGGATCAGAGTCTGGGAACAATAGAAACGGATGTTCCATTAATGCAGCAGAATCTGAGAAAAAGAAACTGCAAGTTCCAATACTGGATCAGAATGTGGGAACAATGGTCCTGTTTGTTCCAATACTGGAGCAGAATCTGAGAACAATAGACCGCAATGTTAGAATAATTGAACAGAATCTGAGAATAGTAGACTGCAATGTTCCAATAATGGACCAGAATGTGGGAACAATGGTCCGGGCTGCTCCTATAATGGATCAGAATCTGAGAAAAATAGACTGCAATGTTCCAATACTGGATCAGAATCTGAGAATACACTGTAATGGTCCATTATGAATCAGAATCTGGGAACAATAGATTGCAATGGTCCAATACTGGATCAGAATCTGAAAACAATAGACTGTAATTTTCCAATACTGGATCAGAATCTGAGAACAATAGACTGTAATGTTCCAATAAAGGATCAGAATTTGAGAACAACACTGTAATCTTTCAATCATTGATCAGAATCTAAACAATAGACTGAAATGTTCCAATACTGGATCAGAATCTGAGAACAATGAACCGGGATATTACAATGATGGATCAGAATCTGAGATCATTAGACTGTAATGTTCCAATGCAAGATCAGAATCTGAGAACAATACACTGCAATGTTCGAATAATGGATCGGACTCTGAGAATAATAGACTGCAATTTTCCAATAATGGATCAGAATCTATGAACAATAAACCGTAATGTTCCAACCCTGGATCAGAACCTGAGAACAGTAGACGGCAATGTTCCAATAAAGGATCAGAATCTGAGAACAACAAAGACTGTAATGTTCCAGTCATTGATCAGATTCTGAACAATAGACTGTATTGTTCCAATACTGGATCAGAATCTGAGAAAAAGAGATTACAATGTTCCAATAAAGGATCAGAATTTGAGAACAACAGAATGTAATGTTCCAATCATTGATCAGAATCTGAACAATAGACTGGAATTTTCGAACACTGGATCAGACTCTTTGAACAAGTGACCAGGATTTTACAATGATGGATCAGAATCTGAGATCAATCGGCCGTAATGTTCCAATACTGGAGGAGAATCTGAGAACAACAGACCGCAATGTTAGAATAATTGAACAGAATCTGAAAACAATAGACTGCAATGTTCCAATAATGGATCAGAATCTGAGATCAACAGACTGTAATGTTCCAATCATTGATCAGAATCTGAACAATAGACTGTAATGTTCCAATAATGGATCAGAACCTGAGATCAATCGACTGCAGAGTTTCAATAATGGATCAGAATCTGAGAGCAATAGACTGTACTGTTCCAATAAAGGATCATAATCTGAGATCAGGAGAGTGCAATGTTAGAATAATTGAACAGAATCCGAAAACAATAGACTGCACTGTTCAACACTGGATCAGAATCTGAGAACAATCGAACATAGAATACAGAAGCATAGAAAACTACAGCACAAAACAGGCCCTACGGCCCCACAAGTTGTGCCGAACATATCCCTACCTTTTAGGCCTATCTATAACCCTCCATCCTATTAAGTTCCATGTACTCACCCAGGAGTCTCTTAAAAGACCCTATTGAGTTTGGCTCCACCACCACTGACGGCAGCCGATTCCATCTGCCCACCACCCTCTGTGTGAAAAACGTCCCCCTAACATTTCCCCTGTACCTACCCCCCAGCACCTTAAACCTGTGTCCTCTCGTAGCAGCCATTTCCACCCTGGGAAAAAGCCTCTGAGAGTCCACCCGATCTATGCCTCTCAACATCTTATATACCTCTATTAGATCTCCTCTCATCCTACGTCTCTCCAAGGAGAAAAGTCCGAGCTCCCTCAGCCTATCCTCATAAGGCATGCCACTCAATCCAGGCAACATCCTTGTAAATCGCCTCTGCACCCTTTCAGTCTTTTCCACATCCTTCCTGTAATGAGGCGACCAGAATTGAGCACAGTACTCCAAGTGGGGTCTGATGAGGGTCTTATATAGCTGCATCATTATCCCCGGACTCCTGAACTCAATCCCTCGATTAATAAAGGCCAGCACACCATACGCCTTCTTAACCACCTCCTCGACCTGCAGGACCGATTTTAGAGTCATATGGACCCGGACCCCAAGGTCCTTCTGATCCTCTACCGTACTAAGAGTCTTTCCCTTTATATTGTACTCCTTCATCCCATTCGACCTGCCAAAATGGACCACGACGCATTTATCTGGGTTGAAGTCCATCTGCCACTTCTCCGCCCAGTCTTGCATCCTATCTATGTCCCTCTGTAACTTCTGACATCCCTCCAGACTATTCACAACCCCAACAACCTTCATGTCATCGGCAAACATACCAACCCATCCCTCCACTTCCTTATCCAGGTCATTTCTGAAAATGACAAACAGCAAAGGTCCCAGAACAGATCCCTGGGGCACACCACTGGTGACCGACCTCCATTTAGAAAAAGACACAACCATATAGAGTCTGGGAACAATGGAAAGGGATGTTCCAATACTGGATTGGAATCTGAGAGCAATAGAAATGGATGTTCCATGAATGGATCAGAATCTGAGAACAATACACTGTAATGTTCCAATACTGGATTAGAATCTGAGAGAAATAGACTGCAATGTTCCAATAATGGATCAGAATCTGTGAACAATAGACTGGGATGTTCCAATAATAGATAGGATTCGAAGAACAATAGACTGTAATGTTCGAATACTGGATCAGAACCTGAGAACAGCAGACTGCAATGTTTCAATAATTGATCAGGACTTGAGTACTATAGGCTGTAATGTTCCAATACGGATTAGAATCTGAGAAAAATACACTGTCATGTTCTATTACTGGATCAGAATCTGAGAACAATAGTCTGCAATGTTCAAATAATGGATCAGAATCTTAGAACAATAGTCTCTAACATTCCAATCATGAATCGGAATCTCAGATCAATAAACGGCAATGTTTCAAAACTGGATCAGAATCTGAGAACAAGAGACTGCAATGTTTCAAAACTGGATCAGAATCTGAGAACAAGAGACTGCAATGTTCCAATACTGGATCAGAATGTGGGAACAATGGACCGGAATGTTCCAATACTGGATCAGAATCTGAGAACAATAGGCTGTAATGTTCTTATTATGGACCAGAATCTGAGAACAATAGACTGAAATGTTCCAATACTGGACCAGAATCTGAGAACAATAGACTGAAATCTTCCAACACTGGATCAGAATCTGAGAACAATGCTCTGTAATATTCCAATACTGGATCAGAATCTGAGAACAGTCGGCTGTAATGTTCTAATTATGGATCAGAATCTGAGAGCAATAGCCTGAAATGTTCCAACACTGGATCAGAATCTGAGAACAATAGACTGCAATGTTCCAAAATGGAACATAATCTGAGAACAATACTCTGTAATATTCCAATACTGGATCAGAATTTGAGAACAACAGACTGCAATGTTCCAATAACGGATCAGAATCTGAGAACAATGGACTGTAATGTTCCAATAAAGGATCATAATCCGAGAACAATACTCTGTCAAGTTCCAATACGGGATCAGAATCTGAGAACAATAGGTTGTAATGTTCCAATAATTGATCAGAATCTACGAACAATAGACTGCAATGTTCCAATACTGGATCAGAATCTGAGACAAATAGACTTTAATGTTCCAATACAGGATTAGAATTTGAAATCAACAGACTGCAATGTTCCAATACTGGACCAGAATCTGAGAACAATAGACTGTAATGTTCCAATAATCATAGAAACCCTACAGTACAGAAAGAGGCCATTCGGCCCATCGAGTCTGCATCGACCACAATCCCACCCAGGCCCTACCCCCATATCTACCCACTAATCCCTCCAACCTACGCATCTCAGGACACTAAGGGCAATTTTTAGCATGGCCAATCAACCTAACCCGAACATCTTTGGACTGGGGGAGGAAAGTGGAGCACCCGGAGGAAACCCACGCAGACACGAGGAGAATGTGCAAACTCCATACAGACAGTGAGCCAAGCCGGGATTCGAACTCAGGTCCCTGGAGCTGTGAAGCAGCAGTGCTAACCACTGTGCGATCATGCCGCCGGCAGAACATGGATCAGAAGTTGGAAACAATGGACCGGGATGTTCCAATAATGGATTGGAATCTAAGAACCATACACTGTAATGTTCCAATACTGGTTCAGAACCTAAGAACAGTAGACTGCAATGTTCCAATAATGGATCAGAGTCTGAGAACTATAGGCTGTAATGTTCCAATACGGATTAGAATCTGGGAACAAATGACCGGGATGTTACAATACTGGATCAGAATCTGAGAACAATAGAATATAATATTCCTAAACTGGATCAGAAGCTGAGAGCAAGAGACTGCAATGTTCCAGTACTGGATCAGTATCTGGGAACAATAGACCGGGATGTTCCAATAATGGATCACATTCTGAGAACAATACTCTGTAATGTTACAATATTGGATCAGAATCTGAGAACAATAGACTGCAATGTTCCAATAATGGATCAGAATCTGAGATCAATAGACTGCAAAGTTTCAATCCTGCATCAGAATCTGAGAAAAAGAGACTGCAATGTTCCAATACTGGATCAGAATCTGAGAACAGTAGACTATAATGTTCCAATACTGGATCAGAATCTGAGGACAATAGACTGCAATGTTTGAATACTGGATCGGACTCTGGGAACAATACGCTGTAATGTTCCAATACTGGTTCAGACTCTGAGAAAAAAACAGACTGCAAATTTCCAATAATGGATCAGTATCTGTGAAAAAGAGATTGTAATGTTCCAGTACTGGATCAGAATCTGAGAACAATACACTGCAAAGTTCGAATACTGGATCGGACTCTGAGAACAATGGGCTGTAATGTTCCAATCATTGATCAGAATCTGAGAACAATAGACTTCAATGTTCCAATACTGGCTCAAATTCTGAGAACAATAGACTGTAATGTTCCAATCCTGGTTCAGAGTCTGGGAACAATGGAAAGGGATGTTCCAATAATGGATCAGAATCTGAGAACAATACACTGTATTGTTCCAATACTGGATCAAAATCTGAGAACAATAGACTGCAATGGTCCAATAATGGATCTGAATCTGAGAACAATAGACAGTAATGTTCCAATACTGGTTCAGAACCTGAGAAGAATAGACTGCAATGTTCCAATACTGGATCGGAATCTGAGAACAATACGCTGTAATGATCCAATACTGGATTAGAATCTGAGAACAATAGACTGCAATGTTCCATTATGGATCAGAATCTGTGAACAATAGACTGGGATGTTCCAATAATGGATGAGAAGCTGGCAACAATGGACAGGGATGTTCCAATAATGGATAGGATTCGAAGAACAATACACTGTAATGTTCCAATACTGGATCAGAACCTGAGAACAGTAGACTGCAATGTTCCAATAATTGATCAGAATCTGAGAACTATAGGCTGTAATGTTACAATACAGAATAGAATCCGAGAAAAATACACTGTCATGTTCTAATACTGGATCAGCATCTGAGAACAATAGACTCTAACATTCCATAAGACCATAAGACCATAAGACATAGGAGCGGAAGTAAGGCCATTCGGCCCATCGAGTCCACTCCACCATTCAATCATGGTTGATTTCAACTCCATTTACCCGCTCTCTCCCCATAGCCCTTAATTCCTCGAGAAATCAAGAATTTATCAATTTCTGTCTTGAAGACGCTCAACGTCTCGGCCTCCACCGCCCTCTGTGGCAATGAATTCCACAGACCCACCACTCTCTGGCTGAAGAAATTTCTCCTCATCTCTGTTCTAAAGCGACTCCCTTTTATTCTAAGGCTGTGCCCCCGCGTCCTAGCCTCCCCTGTTAATGGAAACAACTTCCCTACGTCCATCCTATCTAAGCCGTTCATTATCTTGTAAGTTTCTATCAGATCTCCCCTCAACCTCCAAAAACTCCAATGAATATAATCCCACGATCCTCAGACGTTCATCGTATGTCAGGCCTACCATTCCTGGGATCATCCGTGTGAATCTCCGCTGGAACGGCTCCAGTGCCAGTATGTCCTTCCTGAGGTGTGGGGCCCAAAATTGCTCACAGTACTCCAAATGGGGCCTAACCAGTGCTTTATAAAGCCTCAGAAGTACATCCCTGCTTTTGTATTCCAAGCCTCTTGAGATAAATGACAACATTACTTTTGCTTTCTTAATTACGGACTCAACCTGCAAGTTTACCTTGAGAGAATCCTGGACTAGGACTCCCAAGTCTCTTTGCACTTTAGCATTATGAATTTTGTCACCGTTTAGAAAATAGTCCATGCCTCTATTCTTTTTTCCAAAGTGCAAGACCTCGCACTTGCCCACGTTGAATTTCATCAGCCACTTCTTGGACCACTCTCCTAAACTGTCTAAATCTTTCTGCAGCCTCCCCACCTCCTCAATACTACCTGCCCCTCCACCTATCTTTGTATCATCGGCAAACTTGGACAGAATGCCCCCAGTCCCGTCATCTAGATCGTTAATATATAAAGAGAACAGCTGTGGCCCCAACACTGAACCCTGCGGGACACCACTTGTCACCGGTTGCCATTCTGAGAAAGAACCTTTTATCCCAACTCTCTGCCTTCTGTCTGACAGCCAATCGTCAATCCATGTTAGTACCTTGCCTCGAATACCATGGGCCCTTATTTTACTCAGCAGTCTCCCGTGAGGCGCCTTGTCAAAGGCCTTTTGGAAGTCAAGATAGATAACATCCATTGGCTCTCCTTGGTCTAACCTATTTGTTATCTCTTCAAAGAACTCTAACAGGTTTGTCAGGCACGACCTCCCCTTACTAAATCCATGCTGACTTGTCTTAATCCGATCCTGCACTTCCAAGAATTTAGAAATCTCATCCTTAACGATGGATTCTAGAATTTTGCCAACAACTGAGGTTAGGCTAATTGGCCTATAATTTTCCATCTTTTTTCTTGTTCCCTTCTTGAACAGTGGGGTTACAACAGCGATTTTCCAATCCTCTGGGACTTTCCCTGACTCCAGTGACTTTTGAAAGATCATAACTAACGCCTCCACTATTTCTTCAGCTATCTCCTTTAGAACTCTAGGGTGTAGCCCATCTGGGCCCGGAGATTTATCAATTTTCAGATCTTTTAGTTTCTCTAGCACTTTCTCCTTCGTGATGGCAACCATATTCAACTCTGCCCCCTGACTTTCCTGAATTGCTGGGATATTACTCATGTCTTCTACTGTGAAGACTGACGCAAAATACTTATTAAGTTCCTCAGCTATTTCCTTGTCTCCCATCACTAGATTACCAGCGTCATTTTGGAGCGGCCCAATGTCTACTTTTGCCTCCCGTTTGTTTTTTACTGTATTTAAAGAAACTTTTACTATCATTCCTAATGTTACTGGCTAGCCTACCTTCATATTTGATCCTCTCCTTCCTTATTTCTCTCTTTGTTATCCTCTGTTTGTTTTTATAGCCTTCCCAATCTTCTGACTTCCCACTACTCTTTGCCACATTATAGGCTCTCTCTTTTGCCTTGATGCATTCCCTGACTTCCTTTGTCAGCCATGGCTGCCTAATCCCCCCTCTGATAACCTTTCTTTTGTTTGGGATGAACCTCTGCACTGTGTCCTCAATTACTCCCAGAAACTCCTGCCATTGCTGTTCTACTGTCTTTCCAATAATGAATCACAATCTCAGATCAATAGACGGCAATGTTTCAAAACTTGATCAAAATCTGAGAACAAGAGACTGCAATGTTTCAATACTGGATCAGAATCTGGGAACGATCGACATGGATTTAATAATACTGGACCAGAATCTGAGAACAATAGACTGAAATGTTCCAAGACTGGATCATAATCTGAGAACAATGCACTGCAATGTTCCAATACCGGATCAGAATATGCGAACAATAGATTGTAATGTCCCAATACTGGATCAGAATCTGAGAACAATGGACTGCAATGTTCCAATAAAGGATCCTAATCTGAGAGCAATGGACTGTAACGTTTCAATAAAGGATCATAATCTGAGAACAGTACTCTAAAGTTCCAATACGGGATCAGAATCTGAGATCAAAAGATGGTAATGTTTCAATAATAGATCAGAATCTGAGAACAATGGACTGTAATGTTCCAATAAAGGATCAGAATATGCGAACAATAGATTGTAATGTCCCAATACTGGATCAGAATCTGAGAACAATGGACTGCAATGTTCCAATAAAGGATCCTAATCTGAGAGCAATGGACTGTAACGTTTCAATAAAGGATCATAATCTGAGAACAGTACTCTAAAGTTCCAATACGGGATCAGAATCTGAGATCAAAAGATGGTAATGTTTCAATAATAGATCAGAATCTGAGAACAATGGACTGTAATGTTCCAATAAAGGATCATAATCCGAGAACAATGGACATTAATGTTCCAATATTGGATCAGAATCTGAGATCAATAGACTGTCATGTTGCACTAAAAGATCATAATTTGAGAACAATAGACTGCAATGTTCGAATAATGGATCGGACTGTGGGAACAATAGGCTGTAATGTTACAATCCTGGTTCAGAATCTGAGAAAGATAGACTGCAATTTTCCTGTAATGGATCAGAATCTGAGAACAATAGACTGGAATATCCCAATATTGGTTCAAAACCGGAGAAAAACAGACTGCAATTTTCCAATAATGGGTCAGAATCTGAGAACAATGGAATGAAAAGTTCCAATAATGGAGCAGAATCTGGAAACAGTGGTCCTGGATGTTCTACGACTGGCTCAGAACCAGAGCATGATAGGCTGCAATGTTCCAATACTGGATCAGAATCAGAGATCAATACACTGTCAATTTCCAATGCGGCATCAGAATCTGGGTACAATAGACCGGGATGTTCCAATACTGGATCAGGTTCTGAGAACAATAGATTGTAATGTCCCAATACTGGATCAGAATCTGAGAACAACAGACTGCAATGTTCGAATAATGGATCGGACTCTGAGAACAATAGACTGTAATGTTCCAATCCAGGTTCAGAATCTGAGAAAAATAGACTGCAGTTTTCCTGTAATGGTTCAGAATCTGAGAACAATAGACTGTAATGTTCTAATACTGGATCAGAATCTGAGAACAATGGACCGCGATGTTCCAATACTGCAGCAGAATCTGAGAACAATACACTGTAATGTTCCAATACAGGATCAGAATCTGAGAACAATAGACTGCAATGTTCCCATAATGTATCAGAACCTGAGAACGATAGACTGGAATGTTCCAATACCGCATCAGGATCTGGGAATAATAGAACGGGATGTTACAATACTGGATCAGAATCTGACAACAATAGACTGTAATATTAGAACATAAGAACATAAGAAATAAGAGCAGGAGTAGGCCATCCAGCCCCTCAAGCCTGCTCCGCCATTCAATAAGATCATGGCTGATCTGATAGTGGGTTCAGTTCCACTTACGCGCCCGCTCCCCATAACCCTTAATTCCCATAATGGTTAAACATCTATCTATCTGTGACTTAAACACATTTAAGGAGGTAGCCACGACTGCTTCATTGGGCAGAGAATTCCAAAGATTCACTCCGCTCTGGGAGAAGAAGTTCCTCCTCAACTCTGTTCTAAATTGACTCCCCCATATTTTGAGGCTATGCCCCCTAGTTCCTGTTTACATTGGAAGTGGAAATAACCTCGCTTCTTCTCCCCTGTCTAGCCCCTTCATTGTCATATATGTATCTAAAAGATCTCCCTTCAAGCTTCTAAACTCCAATGAGTACAGGCCCAGTGGATTTTAATGAAGATGTGACGAGGGCGGTTGATGGAGGAGAACCGGTGGATGCGGTGTTTTTGGATTTCCAAAAGGCGTTTGATAAGGTGCCCCATAAAAGGCTGCTGAATCAGATAAGGGGACACGGAGTTGGGGGTCGTGTGTTAAAGTGGATTGGGGACTGGCTATCCGACAGGAAGCAAAGAGTCGGAATAAATGGGTGTTTTTCCGGATGGAGGAAGGTAACTAGTGGCGTGCCGCAGGGATCGGTACTCGGGCCGCAACTGTTTACCATTTATATAGATGATCTGGAGGAGGGGACGGAGTGTAGGGTAACGAAGTTTGCAGACGACACAAAGATAAGTGGAAAAGTGAATCGTGTGGAGGACGGAGAAGATCTGCAGAGAGATTTGGACAGGCTGAGTGAGTGGGCGAGGATATGGCAAATGGAGTATAACGTTGATAAATGCGAGGTTATACACTTTGGAGGAAATAATAACAAATGGGATTACTATCTCAATGGAAACAAATTAAAACATGCTACCGTGCAAAGGGACCTGGGGGTCCTTGTGCATGAGACGCAAAAGCCCATGTCTGCAGGTACAACAGGTGATCAAGAAGGCAAATGGGATGTTGGCCTCTATTGCGAGGGGGATAGAATATAAAAGCAGGGATGTCTTGATGCACCTGTACAGGGCATTGGTGAGGCCGCAGCTGGAATACTGTGTGCTATTGGTCTATTGGTCCCCTTATATGAGGAAGGATATATTGGCATTGGAGGGAGTGCAGAGAAGGTTCACCAGGTTGATACAGGAGATGAGGGGTTTGGATTATGAGGAGAGGCTGAGGAGATTGGGTTTGTACTCGTTGGAGTTTAGAAGGATGAGGGGGGAACTTATGGAGACTTATAAGATAATGCGGGGGCTGGATAGGGTGGAGGCGGAGAGATTCTTTCCACTTAGTATGGAAGTTGAAACTAGAGTACACAGCCTCAAAATAAAGGGGGGTCGGTTTAAGACAGAGTTGAGGAGGAACTTCTTCTCTCAGAGGGTCGTGAATCTCTGGAATTCTCTGCCCACTGAGGTGGTGGAGGCTACCTCGCTGAATATGTTTAAAGCGCGGATGGATGGATTCCTGAGCGGTAAGGGAATTAAGGGTTATGGGGAGCAGGCGGGTAAGTGGTACTGATCCACGTCAGATCAGCCATGATCTTATTGAATGGCGGGGCAGGTTCGAGGGGCTAGATGGCCTACTCCTGCTCCTATTTCTTATGTTCTTATGTTCTTATGTACTCAATCTCTCCTCATAAGCTGACCCCCTCATCTCCGGAATCGACCTGGTGAACCTTCTCTGTCCCCCCTCCAAAGCTAATATATCCTTTCTTAAATAAGGGGACCAAATCTGGACACAGTACTCTAGGTGCGGCCTCTCCAGTACCCTGTACAGTTGCAGCATGACCTCCCTGCTTTTATACTCCATCCCTCTCACGATAAAGGCTACCGTTCCATTTGCCTTCTTGATCACCTGCTGCACCTGCAAACTGAGTTTTTGTGATTCATGCACAAGGACCCCCAGCTCCCTCTGCACAGCAGCATGTTGTAATTCTTCACCGTTTAAATAAGAGTCCATTTTACTATTATTCCTTCCAAAGTGGATAGCCTCACACTTACCAACGTTATACTCCATCTGTCAGATCCTTCCCCACTGACTTAGCTGATCCAAATCTCTCTGCAGACTCTTTCTGTCCTCCACGCGATTTGCTTTCCCACTCATCTTTGTGTCATCCGCAAACTTTGTTACCCTACACTCGCTCCCCTCCTCCAGATCGTCGATGTATATGGTAAATAGTTGAGGCCCCAGCACCGATCCCTGCGGCACGCCACTACTCATTGATTGCCAACCGGAAAAGCACCCATTTATTCCGACTCTCTGCTTTCTGTTAGATAGCCAATCCTCAATCCACGCTAACACTTTACCCCCAACTCCGTGTACCTTTATCTTATGCAGCAACCTTTTGTGAGGCACCTTATCAAATACCTTCTGGAAATCTATTTACACAACATCCACCGGTTCCCCTCTGTCAACTGCACTCGGCGTATCCTCAAAAAATTCCAGTAAGTTAGTCAAACATGGCTTTCCCTTCAAGAATCCATGCTGCGTCTGCTTGATTGAACCATTCTTTTCCAGTTGTCCTGTTATTTCTTCCTTAATGATAGATTCCAGCATTTTCCCAACTACGGATGTTAAGCTAACCCGCCTGTCGTTACTTGCCTTTTGTCTACCTCCTTTTTTAAACAGTGGCGTTACATTAGCTGTTTTCCAATCAGCTGGCACCTCCCCAGAGTCCAGTGAATTTTGAAAAATTACAACTAATGAATTTGCTATTACTTCTGTTGTTTCTTTTTGTACGCTGGGATGCATTCCATCCGGACCAGGAGACTTGCCTACCTTTAGTTCCATTAGCCTACCTCTTTAGTAATAGTGATCGTTTTAAGGTCCTCATCCCCGACAGTCCCGGGTAAGGGCAGAAGTTGTTTTTTGTAGTTTAGTTAGGGCATCATGATTGGCATAGGTTTGGAGGGCCGAGGGGCCTGTTCCTGTGCTGTACTTTCCCTTGTTCTTTGTTGATTATTGACTACCTTGGATGACACCCTCAGGATGTAGTCTCCTTTACTGACAACTTTGCTTACATTATCATCAAAATGGTCTCACGAATGGACCCTGAGGAAGGGTCACACAGACGTGAAACATTGGCTCTATTCTCTCTCCACAGATACTGTCAGACCTGCTGAGATCTCCCAGCATTTTCTGTTTTTGTATTCATTTACTGACTCCATTTGCTTTCATTCCCACGCAGCGTTCTCCTGTTCAGTTGACATGTAAATGTTGAAATGTTCAGCAAACTGCTGGTTAATTCCTTGAATATTCAGGCAAGTCCCCGAAAAATACATCATTCCTCAATCCATCTCGCGCCAGCTCCCCCATCCTTTACGTCTCTCCTATACATTGCAACAACCCTTTCTTCATCCTCGCCAAGAGTATCGTAACCTTGGCTCATTCCTCTGCCAGGTCACAAGCTCCGCATGAAGCCAAGAGCCAGAGAACCAGTTGGGAGCAGCACACTTGTTTATAAAGCGAGAATTCACAATACAGGAGACGCTGAGGTTGAGAATTGACCATAATGTGGACGTTCCAGAGCATCATCCTTCTGTTTGGATTGCTGGATACAGTCATGGGGGGTAGGGACTTCGAGGGCCGAAGGGCCTGTTCCGGTGCTGTACTTTCCTTTGTTCTGTGTATGTATGGGTGGCATGGTGGCACAATCGTTAGCACTGCTGCCTCACAGCGCCAGAGACCCGGGTTTGATCCCCGGTTTGGGTCACTGCCTGTGTGGAGTCTGCACGTTCTTCCCGTGTCTGCATGGGTTTCCTCCGGGTGCTCCGGTTTCCTCCCACAGATCAGAAGACATGCTGTTTAGTTGCATTGATTATGCTAAATCCTCCCTCAGTGTACCCGAACAGGCGCCGGAGTGTGGCAACTGGGAGATTTTCACAGCAACCTCATTGCACTGTTAATGTGAGCCTACTTGTAACATGAATAAATAAGCTTTAGAAACTTGATCAGCGCTGTGTGAAAAGCAGAGAATGCCTGTCGTACACCATTGTATCAGTCACATTCTCAAAGGGGGCACACATTCAAAAGGAAATCCAAGCACCTCATGCTAAACAGTAACTTGTGGGCAGGAAATGCAGCCTTGGCACAGTCACCATCTCGTACCAGGACTACATTTATAATGAAATGAAATATGAGCTTTACTAAAAATTGTACATCTTTTACACAAAACGAAACAGTCCAGTGACTAAGCTGGGGCATCATACTCTGCTGCACAGATTGGCAACAGGGCTTCCCTCAGCACCCCTCGTGCTGATGTTGCTGTTATTGCTTTCATCAGAGGGCATGGAACAAGTAACATCTGACTCGATAATTCATGGAAGCCGAAAGTACAGAACACAACTGCATTCTTTGTCAGAAAGGCGCCCGGATTGAGCTTTGCACCATGGGGTTAGTGCTCCCTCACAGCGCCAGGGATCCTGGTTCGAATCCGACCTTGGGTCACTCCAAGTGTGGAGTTGGCACATTCTCTCCGTGTCTTCATGGGTTTCCTCCAGGGGCTCCACTTTCCTCCCACAGTCCAAAGATGTGCAGGTTGGTGCATTGGCTGTGCTAAAAATTGCCCGTTATTGTCAGGGAGACTATCAGGGTGGATGCGTGGGGTTACGGAAATAGGGCCTGGGTGGGATTGTGGTCAGTACAGACTCATCATAAATTGTAACACAGAAACCCAACAGTTCGAAAGAGTCCATTCGGCCCATCGAGTCTGCACCAACAACAATCCCGCCCAGGCCCTATCCCCATAACCCCACATATTTACCCCATGAACTCCTCTAATGTACACATTCTGGACACGAAGGGAACATTTAGCCTATAATTCACCCCACTGATTTTCTCAATAGATTACAATTATATCGTCTCTTTAATGTAATTAAACAGAACGTAATGAAAAACATGAAACATATTTCTAATCTGAATTTATCATCACAATGAAACACAATTTTAATTGAAAATTGGGGATGAAGTGGAAATGATCGAGAGCTTCAGGTTTCTAGGTGTCCAGATCACCAACAACCTGTCCCGATCCCTCCACACATTCGCTACAGTTAAGAAAACCCACCAACGCTTGTACTTCCTCAGGAGGCTAAGGAAATTTGGCATGTCCACTACGACTCCCAACAACTTTTACAGATGCATCATAGAAAGCATTCTTTCTGTTTGTATCACCGTTCCTGCTCTGCCCAAGGCAGCAGGAAACTATAAACGGTTGTGAATGAAACCTAGTCCATCACTCAAACCAGCCTCCCACCCATTGACTCTGTCTACACTTCCTGCTGCGTCGGGAAAAGCAGCCGGCGTAATCAAGGACCCCACGCACCCCGGATATTCTCTCTTCCACCGACTTCCATCGGGGAAAAGATACAAAAGTTTAAGGCCATGTACCGACGGACGCGACTGCAGCTTCTTCCCTGCTGCCATCAGACTTTTGACTAGACCCATCTTATATTAATTAGGTTACCATATATAATATATATCTATATATTGATACTATATATATGTATATATATATATATATATATATATATATATATATATATATATAATGTAATACCTTATTATTATATTAAGTTGATATTTCTCTAGCTATGATGGTAACACGACATTCTGCATCCTCTCCTTTTTGAAGGGTATGCTTTGTCAGTATAGCTTGCAAGAAACAATGTTTTTCACTGTATACTGATACATGTGACAATAATAAAACAAATCAAATCCAATCATTGCTCCTTCACAGCGCCAGCATTGCAGTGTGTTGTTTGTTTTCTCACCTGTAATTGATTACTCTAATAGGTTGTTCTGCCGAGTCTCAGGAGTGTTTCTGCTGTGTATTAAAGAGAAGACCTTCAGTGTGAGACCTCAGTAAATGGCCATGGTTTACGCCACGGGCAGACAGAAGCCAGAGGGTGGTTGTAGAGAGCTGTTTTTCAAACTGGAGGCCTGTGACCAGTGGTGTGCCTCAGGGATCAGTGCTGGGCCCACTGTTATTGTCATTTACATAAACGATTTGGAAGAGAATATAGGGGGCACGGCTAGTAAGTTTGCAGATGACACCAAGATTGGTGGCATAGTGGACAGTGAAGAACGATATCTCCAATTGCAACGGGATCTTGATCAATTGGCCAGTGGGCGGACGAATGGCAGATGGAGTTTAATTTAGACAAATGCGATGACATGCATTTTGGTAGATTGAACCAGGGCACGACTTACTCAGTTAATGGTAGGGCGTTGGGGAGAGTTACAGAACAAAGAGAT
This sequence comes from Mustelus asterias, assembly GCF_964213995.1. NCBI lineage: Eukaryota > Metazoa > Chordata > Chondrichthyes > Carcharhiniformes > Triakidae > Mustelus > Mustelus asterias. Next base: position 286,738 of record NW_027590091.1, on the reverse strand, counting down.
CTAGGGGTAAATGTACATAGCTCCTTGAAAGTGGAGTCATAGGTGGACACAGTGGTGAAGAAGGCATTCAACATGCTTGGCTTTATCGGTCAGAACATTGATATAGTAGTTGGGACGTCTTGTTGAAGTTGTATGAGACATTGGTAAGGCCACACGTGGAATACTGTGTGCAATTCTGGTCATCTTATTACAGAAAGGATATTATTAAACTAGAAAGAGTGCAGAAAAAATTTACTAGGATGCTGCAGGGACTTGATGGATTGAGTTACAAGGAGAGGCTGGATAGACTGGGACTTTTTTCTCTGGAGCGGAGGAGGCTGAGGGGTGATCTTGTAGAGGTCTATGAAATAATGAGGGGCACAGATCAGCGAGATAGTCAATATCATTTCCCAAAGGTAGGGGAGTCTAAAACTAGACGGCATAGTTTTAAGGTGAGAGGGGAGAGATACAAAAGTGTCCAGAGGGGCAATTTTTTCTCACAGAGGGTGGTGAGTGTTTGGAACAAGGTGCAAGAGGTAGTAATAGAGGCGGGTACAATTTTATCTTTTGAAAAGCATTTAGATAGTTACATCTTCATAATGGGTATAGAGGGATACAGGGCAAATCCGGGCAATTGGGATTGGCTTAGGGGTTTTTAAAAAAAGAGCGGCAAGGACAAGTTGGGCCGAAGGGCCTGTTTCCATGCTGTAAACCTCTATGACTCTATGACACCATCGCTTCTCTCAGAAAACACACCGATCCACTATCGGTCAAGCTGGAGCCATTTACTATCCTATTCTCGCTGCCATTGGAGTTCCTGGTAGGTGATTGCAACAGATTAAAGTGGATTTATTCATGACACAAGTGGGCTTACATTAACACTACAATGAAGTTACTGTGAAAATCCCCTAGTCGCCACACTCTGGCTCCTGTTCGGGTACACTGAGGGAGAATTTCGCATGGCCAATGCAACTAACCAGCACGTCTTTCAGACTGTGGAAGGAAACCGGAGGAAACCCACGCAGACATGGGGAGAACCTGCAGACTCTGCACAGGCAGTGGCCCAAGCCGGGAAGTGAACCCGGGTCCCTTGTTCTTGAGGCAGCAGCGCTGTCCACTGTGACACCGCTCCACCCAAAAAAGAGGATACATGACGTCTGCTATGAGGAGGCTCCCTCCCATCACCTCCTAACTTTGGAGAGAGTGAAGTCGCTCCCCGGAGCAGAACACCTGGGCTGATGGAACGGCAGTGGTTCCCTCCTGACCAGAGGGACAGCTCATGGGACCACAGACCCGACCAGCTTCTATAGCTACTGAGGTGTGATGAGGGGCTGCCAGTGATTAGTCTTTGCTGGAATATTACTGTTCAACATTGTCAGTCGGGGTATAGATTACAAAAGCAGAGAGGTCATGCTGGAGTTGTATTAGAGGTATGAGCGTTGGTGAGGCCACGGCTGGAGTACTGTGTACACATTTGGTTGAATCTTTTGAAGGGGTAACCAGGAAGGTAGATGAGGGCAGTGCAGTTGATGTTGTCTATAGACTTTAGCAAAGGCCGTTGACAATGTACCACATGGTAGGTTGTTGCATAAGGTTAAAACTCACGGGATCCAGGGTGAGGTAACTAAATGGATAGAAAATTGGCTTCATGACAGAAGCCAGAGGGCTGTAGAGGGTTGTTTTTCAAACTGGAGGCCTGATACCAGCGGAATGCCTCAGGGATCAGTGCTGGGTCCACTGTTATTTGTCATTTGTATTAATGAGTTGGATGAGAATTTAGGAGGGATGGTTAGCAACTTTGCAGATGATACCAAGATTGGTGGACAGTGAAGAAGGTTATCTCAGATTGCAACGAGATCTTGATCAATTGGGCCAGTGGGCTGACGAATGGCAGATGGAGATTAATTTAGATAAATGCGAGGTGATTCATTTTGGTAGATTGAACCACGGTAGGACTGACTCAGTTAATAGTAGGGCGTTTGGGAAAGTGAAAGAACAAAGACATCTAGGGGTACACGTTCATAGCTCCTTGAAATTGGAGTCACAGATGGATAAGGTAGTGAAGAAGGTTTTTCCCAGATCAGAAGTGACGATCACGAGGGGTCACGGGCTCAAGGTGAGAGGGGCGAAGTATAACTCAGGTATTAGAGGGATGTTTTTTACACAGAGGGTGGTGGGGGCCTGGAATGCGTTGCCAAGTAGGGTGGTGGATGCAGACACGCTGACATCGTTTAAGACTTACCTGGATAGTCACATGCGCAGCCTGGGAATGGAGGGATAAAAACGATTGATCTAGTTGGACCAAGGAGCGGCATAGGCTTGGAGGGCCGAAGGGCCTGTTTCCTGTGCTGTACTGTTCTTTGAAGGCATTCCGCATGCTTGGTTTCATTGGCCACAACGTTGAATACTGTATTTGGGACGTATTGTTGAAGTTGTACAAGACATTAAACATAGAAAAATAGAAACTCTACAGTACAGAAAGTGGCCATTCGGCCCATCGAGTCTGCACCGACCACAATCCCACTCAGGCCCTACCCCCATATTGCTACATATTTACCCACTAATCCCTCTAATCTACGCATCCCAGGACACTATGGGGCAATTTTAGCATGATCAATCCACCTAACCCGCACATCTTTGGACTGTGGGAGGAAACCGGGGTACCCGGAGGAAACCCATGCAGACACAAGGAGAATGTGCAAACTCCACACAGACAGTGACCCAAGCCGGGAATCGAACCCAGGTCCCTGGAGCTGTGAAGCAGCAGTGGTAACCACTGTGCTACCGTGCCACACTTGGAATACCGTGTACAGTTCTGGTCACCCTATTAGAGAAAGGATATGATTAAACTAGAAACAGTGCAGAAAATATTTATTAGAATGCTACTGAGCCTTAATGGTTTGAGTTAGAAGGAGAGTCTGGATAGACTGGGACCTTTTTCCCTGGAACGCAGTAGGTTCAGGGGTGATCTTACAGATTTTTATAAAATAATGAGAGGCATAGATGAGCTAGAGAGTCAACATCATTTCCCAAAGGTGAGAGAGTCTAAAACTAGAGGGCATAGGTTTAAGGTGAGACAGGAGAGATACAAAAGTTTCCAGAGGGGCAACCTTTTCACTCAGAGGTTGGTGAGTGTCAGGAGCAAGGTGCCAGTGGCCGTAGTAGAGGCGGGTGCAATTTTGTATTAAAAAAAGACATTTAGAAAGTTGCATGGGTAAGATGGGTATAGAGGGATATGGGCCAAATGCGGGCAATTGGGGCTAGTTTAGTGGTAAAAATTGGGCGGCATGGACAAGTTGGGCCGAAGGGCCTATTTCCATGCTGTAAACCTCGATGACTCATCCACCCTTTATTCTCCATTCTCATCCAAATCAGCTGAAAGAACCTCAAAGCTGAGTGGGATTGTGGTCGGTGCAGACTAGATGGGCCGAACGGCCTCTTTCTGTACTATAGGGTTTCTATGTTTCTATGTTTAATGTCTTGTACAACTTCAACAAGACGTCCCAAATCCAGTATTCAATGTTCTGGCCAATGAAACCAATCATGCGGAATGCCTTCAAAGAACAAAAATCACAGAACAGTACAGCACAGGAAACAGGAGGTTAAAGTCCGACAGGTTTATTTGGTAGCACTGTTGTGCACTTGCAGTCGCTGACACTTCTGCACTCCTGTCCTCTGGGTTCCCTTACCTACCTCAGCAGCCGTCACATCCTCCTGTCCCTGACCACTTTCCAAACTGGAAAGTTTTTTCTGAAGCCGTGTGACCGCCTCCTGAAACAAAGCTTCCAGGTAAAACTTTCCCTCCCTGATATGTTGCAGAGTCAAACTCCAGCTGAATGTCTCTGAGCCGAAGCTCCTCAAGCCGCAGATACTTATTGCAGACATACTTGCTCTGAATAACACCAGTATCCATGAGCACCCACATACTGCAGTCATCACACATCAACTGTCCTGATATACTTCTGATCTTAAACTAACGACTTAATTATTTCATTCAGTTATTTATTTTAGATATTAATAAATCTTATCGCAAAGTGCAGGACAAATTTCAACCTTGGGAAAATGGACCTTGACCACTTACTAGATATTCACCAACAACTCGCCACCTCCCTGTAGAAAAGCAGAAACCAATTCCCACTGGAAAAAACGTTAGAACATACTCCCCACAAGGACCGACAAACAGACAACAGGAAACTACTGGATGCTGAATGAATAGTTTTACAACGTATCAGTTTATCAGCACTACCTTACATCCTCATCTCGAAACTAAATGCTCAGTCAGTCTCACTGTTGTCCCTTCAAAACCATGTCTCACTCTCACCCTGCGCAAACACTGTCTTTGTTTTCACTCCACTCAATGCATTTCCCACTCTCATAATTCACTATTTTCAACCCTTTCAATAAAGAGTGAGCAGAACTGCAGGGAAGGAAGAGAACAGGATGTGATCCTCCAGTGACAGGCACCTTAACAAGCATTGGCAATGCATGTCCTCCTGCTCCACTGTGGGGGAGGCCTTGTTACCAGGGGCTGCAGACATCAGCAAGACCTGCCATGAAAGTCTGAGCCTCCTGATTCAGCTTGATTGTGTCGACCTGGTGCTCACACATGTCATCATCAGAGGTTCAAGGTGCTTCCGTGGTGTGGTGAGACAGTCGGGAAGTGCATATCAAGGTGAGTGATGCCCTGGACATCTGTCTCAGTAAAATATCTTCAGGCCTGATACACTTGTCAGACAATTATTTTGATACTAAAACTCTGTAGATCACATCGATTTGGTTTCCACAACCCGTGTGCCTCTATTGATCGGTCATTTTTAGCAGCCGAGCATTCAGCTTGTTGACACCGAAATATAACTCAGGATGAAGTACAGAAATCAAGCAAATAATCCCCCAATCACCGGGGCTGAGGCAGGTAAGAGGAAAATGCTGCATTAGCAGCAGAATGAACCGGGTTTTACAATGTACAGGTACTGGATCCCGTATCGGAGGCGCTGGGCACTGGACTTGTTCCAGAATTGTGAATTTGGAGTTCTGGATCGCGTGCTTGTAAAACACAGAGAATCAGTGAGAAATAAAGACCCTGAGGCTTTTCTAATTTAATTATTATACTTTTATTATTTCATAATTTTACATATTGCATTGCAACCGAGGGAGAGGCAGCTGTCACACTGACAGATGCTGTGAAAATTGAAGGTTCGGGCTGATTTGGCAGATTTTGTGCCCTATCTGCTGGGTTGATAAAACATGGAGAAGGAATGAGAAATAAAGACGACAAGGCTTTTAGCTCATTATTGTACATTTATTATCTCATCATTTTACAACTCAAATTACAGATCCACTGAGGTAGAGACAGCTGCCATTCAGACACAGGCTGTGAATGTTGACAGTTCAGGGTTTAATGTGTGTCTTGTAAACATGTCCTGCAGCTTAAATTGTTTCAAGTACATGGGGTTTTCTTACCGAAACACCTCTTGTACCTTTTAGACCCACATAATATGCTGCTCTGTAATGAAGCTCTTCTGATCGATGCCATGAATCAATTCCTCCGTGATCCTTATTCACCTGTCAATGGACAGATTCATCTTCATCATCACCGCTCTCATTCTCTTTATTCTTGGTCAAGACCATGGTGTCTATTCCATTGTGTGGAACTTGGCAGTGAATTTCAGCATTGTTGCCGATATTACAGAATCCTCAACATCTTCTTCATCCAACAGCTGGGCTTCAGCACAGGAAAGTCTTTCAAAAATACCAGCAATATTTACAAAATATCTTTCTTCTCGGACACACGGACACCGTTAAATTCAGGTTTAATTTCATCATCACCAATCAAGGAAATTTCTCGAAGATGGCAGGAAAATGCTGCATTTCTCACAGATGGGAGAGGATTTTACAATGTACAGGTACCAGACCCATACCTGGGATGTCTTGGATCCAACATGTTCTGATCTTGTGGATTTGGCAGATTTTGGGCTCTTTATGGCGTACTTATAAAACACGGAGAAGGAATGAGAAATAGAGACGACAAGGCGTTTAGTTCATTATTTTACATTTATTGTTTCATAATTTTACAACTCAAATTACACAACCACCGAGGATGAGATATCGACCGGACTGAGACAGGCTGTGAATATTGAAGGTTCAGGCACTGACTACACCGTTTAAACATGTCCTGTAGTTTATGGATTCTGGTTTCTGGATGGCATGCTGATAAAACACGGAGAAGGAATGAGAAATAAATACTTTTATTTCATTATTGTACTTTTATTATTTCATAATTTTACAACTCAAATTGCATATCATCTGAGGAAGAGAAAGCAGGTCTTTCACATCTGCAAATAGATCTTTAGCAACGTTTTTTCCTCAGAGAGATGAAAAACTCTAAATTCAGGTTTAATTTCACCATCACCATTTAGGAACATGGGGAATGGCTTGAGGTTGTGCCTTCCATTTATCAAACTACCTTGGGGTACCATTGGCCCAGCCTTGGCAGCACTGCAGAGTGCATGGTTAACATTGAATACTACTTGGAATTCCCTCCCACCCAAGCCTCTGTTCAATGCAATGAGCATTTTGTGCATTTTGTGCATTTGTGCATTTTGTGCATTTTGTGCCTTGTATCTGGTCGCGATTGCCCGCAAAATGCATTGATCCTTGGGCTGAATGGAGGACACACATTTGGCAGAAAATAAGTTCTGAAAACAATGTTCCTGATGAGGACAAAATAACCATGCAGCTCTCAGGAACCCCCAGAGACCGACACTGAGCCCTGGCTTCAGGGACAAAATGGCTCTCGGACCAATCAAGGGAAATTGGTTGAGGCATCCATGTGCACTGATTGATTGGCCTTGTAAACAACAGGGAAGACTCTGATCCCTTTGAACAATGTAATCTTCTGACTGTCACCAATAACACATGTTCACATGCCCTGCTCTTTGACCTTCTTCCAATATTATCATGGAAAATTCATCCAAGTATGTCTCTGCAGCTTCATGGCCAGCGAAGGTTTCTTCACCATATACTTTCAGCACACACACACCATGGCAGTTTGTAAACTTGTTCTGCCACCCTGACGCTCAATAACATGGTGTTGTTAGGCCTAGCTCTTTATGGAACACTTTCGCTTTGGCCATGGTAATGGATATGTTGCACTCTGACTGTGTATGATTCACTCTAATAACACTTTGTCTACATGGACAGTCTTTAACTGATGGAGGGTTTTCCTATTATCCATTAATTTGGGCACATCACTGTCAGAATAACATTTAATTTCTCCATTTGCTTCTTCACATCATAAATGGGTGATGTCCCAACACCATTCTATTTGCTTAACCTTTTCCCTGAGGTGCCTTTCTCCAGACGCATCAGTAACTCTACTTTCTGCTTAATAGTCAGTGACCTTTTGTCTTGGTGCTCCTGCCAGCCACGGGACTTTTGACATGAAAACACTCGTAATAAAGTCTGGAATTATACAGAGAGAGACATGTTCGAGCAATGGTTAAACTGCGTGTGCTGGTTATGGATATGGGAATCTGGGACTTGACAAAATACTCTGTGCGTCAATTCCAAATTGTATCATGTGGCGTCAGCGTCAAGTGTAATAGGTTTTTGAGACCCTCCTGTTTCTGGGACGCTGGATAAGTGGTCCAGTACCTTTACCAGTTTACAAGGGGGATGATTCTCATTCAAATATACTGCACAGAATTCTAGGAAGTAGCCAAGTAGTGCTGAGGTCAACGATGGTGGAGACACTTGTGTGGGAATGGTGACTTAAATCAGCTGATGAAATATTAGCCAATGGTTCCAGCGTGAATAGTGAAATCAGCTTGAGCTATAAGTGTGACACATGCTGTCGGTGTATTTGCAGCAGATGGAGTGTCTGTAGTTTTCCTGTTCTTACACTGCTGGTGAACAATAAGCTGATGAGAATTCTACCTCAACATCCAGCCCAGTGTTTGGGAAAATTATGATTCACTAAATTAAAGGAGGGTTGTCCATCAACAACACTCCAGTGATATACTTGGCCTCGCAGTATCAAGCTTCATTACCCAGAGTAACAATTGGATCGTGTTTGGAAAAATTATGATTCCCTAAATTAAAGGAGGGTTGTCCTTATTCTTAAAATGAATTGGGATTCTCGATGATGTCTCTGAGGTCAGAATGGCAGCATTTAACACATTTAATTCAACCAAGGCATTAGCACCCTGATTCTGAGTCTGGCATTGATTCACTGAATCTTTGAAAGGAAACATTTCTCAAGAGGATTTGGATTTCATAGCAGGTCATTGCTGAGATCTGCATCAGCTGGATAACGTTTGACCAGCCAGAGGTTCTGATGGCTGAATTGTTCAATCCTCTCCTGAGGCTTCAGCAATCACAGGAATGGAGAGGAGAATTGGAAAAGCCGTGTCCACATTTCCCCTCACATCCCGCATGGCTCAGACACTCAGATGGAGCTCTTGCTGTGGGATCTGGTGATTGAAATGAGGTCACATTTGCCAAGGATGGAAGGAAACGGCCAGCCTCGTAAAACCAGCAGGCATGAATGGAAGTGGCTGAGAAAGTGAGCAGGAACATTGTGGGACATGGGAAAAGTGTTTCAAGAAGTTCATGGACATCAGGAGGTCAGGAAAGTGCGTGACGTAACTCGCTCAGGAGCCGAGACTCACACTCTTATTTTCCCAGCATTTCCCAGCACAACTGGATAGCAGGGCGGCACGGTAGCACAGTGGTTAGCACTGCTGCTTCACAGATCCAAGGACCTGGGTTCGATTCCCGGCTTGGGTCACTGTCTGTGTGTGAGTTTGCACATTCTCCTCGTGTCTGCATGGGTTTCCTCCGGGTGCTCCGGTTTCCTCCCACAGTCCAAAGATGTGTGGGTTAGTTTGATTGACCACGCTAAAATTGCCCTTAGTGTCCTGAGAAGCGTAGGTTAGAGGGATTAGTGGGTAAATATGTAGGGATATGGGGGTAGGGCCTGGGTGGGATTGTGGACGGTGCAGATTCGATGGGCCGAATGGCCTCTTTCTGTGCTGTAGGGTTTCTATGATTCTATGAACTCCACAAAACAACACCCCTTACACCTGCATTCATTCCTGTCTCTCCAGACACTTCCTCACATCCTAATCTGAAAAGCCAAGTGCTCACTCAGCCATATCATTGTGTCATCACAGCCATGTCTCACTCTCACCCTGCACTAACACTGACTTTGTCTTCACTCCACTCAATGCATTTCTCACTCTCACAATTCTCTATTCCCATCCCTTTCAGTTTGACTAACAAGTTCTACTACTTCACATATTTATCTAACTTTCCTGTAAAATTTGCAATGTTCTCATTGAGGGGGGGATTCAGCAGCGGGTTTTGAGTCTGTTGGTGGGCGGGAAAAGGCGTTGGGTGAACAGCTGGAGAGGGGTAGCAGGGGGGGCAAACTCGGGTGGGGGCAAACTCGGGGGGGGCAACCTCGGGGGGGGGGCTACCTCGGGGGGGGGGGGCAAAGTCAGGGGGAGGTGGGCAATTCGGGGGGAATGTCGGGGGGTGCAAGTCAGGGGGAGGGTTAGGGTTCGGACAAAGTCGGGGGGGGGAGTCAGAGGGGGTAAAGTCGGGGGGGGGAATGTCGGTGGGGGCAATGTCGGGGGGGCAATGTCGGGGGGGGGCAATGTCGGGGGGGGGGGCAGTGTCGGGGGGGGGCAATGTCGGGAAGGGCAATGTCGGGGGGGCAATGTTGGGGGGGGGAATGTCGGGGGGGCAATGTCGGGGGGGGCAATGTCGGGGGGGCAATGTTGGGGGGGGAATGTCGGGGGGGGCAATGTCGGGGGACGCAATGTCGGAGGGGGGGGGGCAATGTCGGGGGGGGGCAATGTCGGGGGGGCAATGTCGGGGGGGGGCAATCTCGGGGGGGGGCATTGTCGGGGGGGCAATGTCGGGGGGGGCAATGTCGGGGGGGGAAATGTCGGGGGGGGGAATGTCGGGGGGGGGCAATGTCGGGGGGGGCAATGTCGGGGGGGGCAATGTCGGGGGGGGAATGTCGGGGGGGGGAATGTCGAGGGGGGGCAATGTCGGGGGGGGGCAATGTCGGGGGGGCAATGTCGGGGGGGCAATGTCGGGGGTGCAATGTCGGGGGGGGCAATGTCGGGGGGGGAATGTCGGGGAGAGAGATTGAGAGGGAGAGAGATTGAGAGGGAGAGAGATTGAGAGAGAGAGAGATTGAGAGGGAGAGAGATTGAGAGGGGAGAGATTGAGAGGGAGAGAGATTGAGAGGGAGAGAGATTGAGAGGGAGAGATTGAGAGGGAGAGAGATTGAGAGGGAGAGAGATTGAGAGGGAGAGAGATTGAGAGGGAGAGGGATTGAGAGGGAGAGAGATTGAGAGGGAGAGAGATTGAGAGGGAGAGAGATTGAGAGGGAGAGAGATTGAGAGAGAGAGATTGAGAGGGAGAGATTGAGAGGGAGAGAGATTGAGAGGGAGAGAGATTGAGAGGGAGAGAGATTGAGAGGGAGAGAGATTGAGAGGGAGAGAGATTGAGAGGGAGAGAGATTGAGAGGGAGAGATTGAGAGGGAGAGAGATTGAGAGAGAGAGAGAGATTGAGAGGGAGAGAGATTGAGAGGAAGAGAGATTGAGAGAGAGAGATTGAGAGGGAGAGAGATTGAGAGGGAGAGAGATTGAGAGGGAGAGAGATTGAGAGGAAGAGAGATTGAGAGGGAGAGAGATTGAGAGGGAGAGAGATTGAGAGAGAGAAAGGTTGAGAGAGAGAAAGATGGAGAGGGAGATTGAGAGGAGGGTGCAAACAGAGAGAAAAGCAGGGCTGAGGCGGGAAAGGTGCAGACAGAAAATGAAGAGGTTCATACTCACCATCGCACATGTTTTCCCTCGGTGATCTCTCCAACTCCTTCCATCCCCTCTCCCATGGTGGGGAGAGAGATCCAGGAACAGGGGCTTTGTGCTGGGAAAGGGGGGTTACAATATCAGAGCTGGAACTCCATGCAAGCACACACTGACTCACTCACTCACAAAGACACAGCTTACCTGATACTTACCAACCCACGTGGAGAGAGAGACTGGACAAAGGAGCCTCAGCCTTTTTATAACCTCACTGAGTCACTCAAACTGTCCACACCTCCCCAATCACCCCCCCCCCCATCCAACCACAGCTCCTACACCTCACCTGAACCCACCTACTCCAGGTATGGGCCGGTCCAACACCAACCTGTCTCTAAGTGTGTGTGGGGGTTAGTGAGCACCAGGCAAATGGTTCATCCCAAGGCTCTCCCTCCCCCCCACTCCCACCTTCACATCACCAGCACTGGGAGCTGAGAGAAGATGGATTTAAATGAACGAGCAGCCCTGCACTGCCAGAGAGAGAGAGAGGCCAGGTCTGAATGTGGATTGTACAACTTGTTCATCCAGGACTCCATCCGCTACAGGTTTGCACCCTTTGCTGATTCTTGCAAAGTTCGCTTTTCCTTAAGTTGCCTGAACTGAAACAATATCTTGCAAAGTTCTTTGTTGCTGCGTTTACAAATCCCACTTCTGATTTACAATGCTGTGTGTCCGGGTGTGTGAATGTGTGTGTGTGCCCTGTGCTTCATGGTTAATGACTCACCACTGATCAGAGCTGCAAAATAAAGCGTTTAGCCTTTTTTTAACAGAAGCACTGGCTGGGGGAGGGGAGGGAGAGAATGAGAGTGAAGTTTCTGTCTGATAAATGCTGTAAATGTGTCTTTAACCAGCAGCTCTGCAGAGAGACAGATGCAGGATTTTAAACTCTCTGGGAGCTGCAGGCAGGGACTCACACACACACACAGATAGACATCAGCTCCTGTTTCACACCAACAACCAGGCTGGAGTCTGTGCAGCTAATTTCCATCCAGAAATGTACTTGATCCATGAAGTCAGTGAGGGTTACATTTCCATGACTTCCCATTCAGTCCAATCCAGTTCAGTTTGTTGGAATGCAGTGTGGGAGCCTCTGAGGGAGTTTGGCTCTGGGGGGGGGGTTCACTTTTCTCTCATTCAACCTCTCCTGTCTTCCACCCTCTCACAGACCTTCCTTTCGTCCCTGTCCCACCCGCCCCTTTCTCCAAACCTGTAACATTTCTAACTTTCCCCAGTTCACAGGAAAGGTCACAGACCTGAAATGTTAACTCTGTTTCTCTCTCTCTCTGCACAGATGCTGCCGAACCTGCTGAGTTTAATTCCAGCATTTCCCTGTTTTCTAAGATTTCACAGAATAGTGTTGGTGCAGGAGGAGGCCATTTGGCCCATCGTGTCTGCACCAGCTCTCCAATGTGCTGTTAAATCAGAGATTGGTGTAAAACTGGGATCTGTTCCTGACTGAGAGCGAAACGGCAGCTTTACATTTCCAGACTGAAAATAACTGGCCAATATTTTGTGCAGATTGTTCCCAGTTCCTTGCTTGTGGTCTATCCCTAACTGCCCTTGAACTGAGCAGCTTGCTTGCTGGGACATTCCAGAGTCAACCACATCGTGTGGACCTGGATTCACATGAAAGACTTACAGGGACTCCCAGACCTGCTGAGATTTTCCAGCATCCTCTGGTCTTATTCTGGAGTCGGATAAATTCCTTCTCTCAAGGGCATCGGTGAACCAAATGGGTTTTAACGGCAATGGTTTCATGGCCATCACCAGGCCTTTAATGACAGATTTTTATTGAATTGAGATTTCACTATTTGCTGTGGTGTGATTGGAAGATGGCTGCCCAGTGCATTACCCTCGGACTCTGGGCTCCCAGTCCAGTGACAATACCACCACACCATCAGATTGAGAGCATTTGTGTGATAGTCCCCAGTCTACCACTTTCAGGCCGGTCTCAATATGTTTAAAATAAACCGTTTTAAAATAAATCAATTCAAGTCTACATTAAATACCAGTTGGAGGAATTCACAGGAGCCTGCGGCAGTTTTCTAACACATTACCATCTTTCTATAGATAAGGAATCAAGTATTGTACACAATACTCCAGATGTGGTCTCTCCAATGCCTTGCACACTGGAAACATACTGGAATTTAGAAGAATGAGAGATCAAATTGACAAGATGATAATAGGTGTGGATAAAGTAGACGTGGAGCGGATGCTTCCTCTTGTGGGACATTCTAGGACGAGAGGTCATAGTCTTAGGATAAGGGGCAGCAAATTTAAAACAGAGTTGAGGAGAAACTACTTCTCCCAAAGGGTTGTGAATCTGTGGAATTCGCTGCCCCAAAGAGCGGAGGATGCTGGGACAGTGAGTAAATTTCAGGAGGTGTTAGACAGATTTTTAATTGGTGATGGGTTGAAGGGTTATGGGGAGAAGGCAGGAAAATGGGGATGAGGAGCATATCGGCCATGATCGAATGACGGAACGGACTCGATGGGCCGAATGGCCTAATTCTGCTCCTATATCTGAGGAATTTCTGACCCTTCCTATTTAATAATTCATTCCCTCGTAATAAATGGTAACATTTTATGACATTTCTAATGAATTGCTGTCCCTGTATATTAGCCCCTTTTGATTCATGCCCATGGACAGCCCAATCCCTCTGTCCCTCAGAATGTTGTGATCTCGCACCATTTAGTTATTAATTGTAGGGAGGTTGTTGGAGAAGATTCTTAGAGATAGGATGTATGCGCATTTAGAAAGGAATAAACTCATTAACGATAGTCAACATGGTTTTGTGAGAGGGAGGTCATGCCTCACTGACCTGGTGGAGTTTTTTGAAGAAGTGACTAGAATGGTTGACGAGGGAAGGGTCGTGGATATCGTCTATATGGACTTTAGTAAAGCGTTTGAAAAAGTCTCTCATGGCAGGTTGGTGCAAAAGATTGGATTTCATGGGATAAAGGGGAAGGTGGCTAGATGGGTGGAGAACTGGCTGGGTCACAGAAGACAGAGGGTGGTCGTGGAAGGGTCTTTTTCCGGCTGGAGGCCTGTGACTAGTGGTGTTCCGCAGGGCTCTGTATTGGGACCTCTGCTGTTTGTGATTTATATAAACGATCTGGAAGAAGGTGTAACTGGGGTGATCAGTAAGTTTGCGGACAACACGAAAATGGCTGGACATGCAGATAGTGAGGAACATTGTCAAAGGCTACAGAAGGATATAGATAGGCTGGAAATTTGGGCAAAGAAATGGCAGATGGAGTTCAATCCTATTAAATGCGAAGTGATGCATTTTGGTGGAACTAACGTAAGGGGAGCTATACGATAAATGGCAGAATCATAAAGGGTGTAGATACGCAGTGGGACCTGGGTGTGCATGTCCACAGATCCTTGAAGGTGATGTCACAGGTGGAGAAGGTAGTGAATAAGGCATATGGCATGCTTGCATTTATAGGACGGGGCATAGAGTATAAAAGTTGGGGTCTGATGTTGCGGTTGTATAGAACGTTGGTTCAGCCGCATTTGGAATACTGCGTCCAGTTCTGGTTGCCACACTACCAGAAGGACGTGGAGGCTTTGGAGAGAGTGCAGAGGAGGTTTACCAGAATGTTGCCTGGTATGGAGGGGCTTAGTTATGAGGAGAGATTGGGTGAACTGGGGTTGTTCTCACTGGAAAGATGGAGGATGAGGGGTGAACTGATAGAGGTGTATAAAATTATGAAAGGCATAGATAGGGTGAACGGTGGGAAGCTTTTCCCCAGGTCGGCGGTGACGTTCACGAGGGGTCATAGGTTCAAGGTGAGGGGGCGGGGGGAGGTTTAACAGGGATATCAGAAGGACGTATTTTACACAGAGGGTGGTGGGGGCCTGGACTGCGCTGCCAGGCAAGGTGGTGGAGGCGGACACACTGGGAACGTTTGAGACTTATCTAGATAGCCATATGAACGGAGTGGGAATGGAGGGATACAAAAGAATGGTCTAGTTTGGACCAGGGAGTGTTGCGGGCTTGGAGGGCCGAAGGGCCTGTTCCTGTGCTGTATCATTCTTTGTTCTTTGTTTTGTTCTTGATCATGGATAAAGATAGATTTGCTCCTCGGGTTGAGGTTCTAAACCGGAAAAGGGCCAAATTTGAAGAAATGAGAAAGGATCTAAAAAGTGAGGGTGTGATTGGTAAGTGGGAGGCCTTCAAAGGAGAAATTTTGAGAGCGCAGAGTTTGTCTGTTCCTGTCAGGATTAAAGGCAAAGTGAATAAGAATAAGGAACCTTGGTTCTCGAGGGATATTAGAACTCTGATGAAGAAGAAGAGAGAGATGTGTGACATGTATAGGCAACAGGGAGCAAATAAGAAGCTTGAGGAGTATAAAAAGTGCAAGAAACTACTTAAGAAAGAAATCAGGAGGGCGAAAAGAAGATATGAGGTTGCTTTGGCAGACAAGGTGAAGGATAATCCGAAGAGCTTCTACAGGTGTATTATGAGCAAAAGGATAGTAAGGGATAAAATTGGTCCTCTTGAAGATCAGAGTGGTCGGCCATGTACGGAACCAAAAGATATTTACTAAGGAAACGGGCATGGAGTCTATGGAAATAAGGCAAATAAGTATGGAGGTCATGGAACCTATACAGATTAAAGGGGAGGAGGTGCTTGCTGTCTTGAGGCAAATCAGAGTAGATAAATCCCCAGGACCGGACAGGGTATTCCCTCGGACCTTGAAGGAGTCTCGTGTTGAAATTGCATGGGCCCTGGAAGATATATTTAAAATGTCGGTATCCACGGGTGAGTGGCTGGATGATTGGAGGATAACTCATGTTGTTCCGTTGTTTAAAAAAGGCTCAAAACGTAATGCGGGAAATTATAGGCCGGTAAGTTTGACGTCAGCAGGAGGTAAATTAATGGAAGGAGTACTAAGAGATAGGATCTACAAATAATTGGATAGACAGGGACTCATTAGGGAGAGTCAACATGGCTTTGTGCGTGGTAGGTCATGTTTGACCAATCTATTAGAGTTTTTCGAGGAGGTTACCGGGAAAGTGGATGAAGGGAACATAGAACATAGAACATTACAGCGCAGAACAGGCCCTTCGGCCCACGATGTTGCACCGACCAGTTAAAAAAAAACAAAACTGTGACCCTCCAACCTAAACCAATTTCTTTTCGTCCATGAACCTATCTACGGATCTCTTAAACGCCCCCAAACTAGGCGCATTTACTACTGATGCTGGCAGGGCATTCCAATCCCTCACCACCCTCTGGGTAAAGAACCTACCCCTGACATCGGTTCTATAACTACCCCCCCTCAATTTAAAGCCATGCCCCCTCGTGCTGGATTTCTCCATCAGAGGAAAAAGGCTATCACTATCCACCCTATCTAAACCTCTAATCATCTTATATGTTTCAATAAGATCCCCTCTTAGCCGCCGCCTTTCCAGCGAAAACAATCCCAAATCCCTCAGCCTCTCCTCATAGGATCTCCCCTCCATACCAGGCAACATCCTGGTAAACCTCCTCTGCACCCTCTCCAAAGCCTCCACATCCTTCCTGTAATGTGGGGACCAGAACTGCACACAGTACTCCAAGTGCGGCCGCACCAGAGTTGTGTACAGTTGCAACATAACGCTACGACTCCTAAATTCAATCCCCCTACCAATAAACGCCAAGACACCATATGCCTTCTTAACAACCTTATCTACTTGATTCCCAACTTTCAGGGATCTATGCACACATACACCTAGATCCCTCTGCTCCTCCACACTATTCAAAGTCCTCCCGTTAGCCCTATACTCAACACATCTGTTATTCCTACCAAAGTGAATTACCTCACACTTCTCCGCATTAAACTCCATCCGCCACCTCTCGGCCCAACTTTGCAACCTGTCTAAGTCTTCCTGCAAACTACGACACCCTTCCTCACTGTCTACCACACCACCGACTTTGGTGTCATCAGCAAATTTGCTAATCCACCCAACTATACCCTCATCCAGATCATTAATAAATATTACAAACAGCAGTGGCCCCAAAACAGATCCCTGAGGTACACCACTTGTAACCGCACTCCATGATGAATATTTACTATCAACCACCACCCTCTGTTTCCTATCCGCTAGCCAATTCCTGATCCAATTTCCTAGATCACCCCCAATCCCATACATCTGCATTTTCTGCAGAAGCCTACCATGGTGAACCTTATCAAACGCCTTACTAAAATCCATATATACCACGTCCACTGCCTTGCCCCCATCCACCTCCTTGGTCACTTTCTCAAAAAACTCAATAAGGTTAGTAAGGCACGACCTACCTGCCACAAAACCATGCTGACTATCACCTATCAATTCATTACTCTCCAAATAACTATAAATCCTATCCCTTATAATTTTTTCCAACATCTTGCCGACAACAGAAGTGAGACTCACCGGTCTATAATTCCCGGGGAAGTCTCTGTTCCCCTTCTTAAACAATGGGACAACATTCGCTAACCTCCAATCTTCTGGTACTATACCAGAGGCCAACGACGACCTGAAGATCAGAGCCAGAGGCTCTGCAATCACTTCTCTTGCCTCCCAGAGAATCCTTGGATAAATCCCATCCGGACCAGGGGATTTATCTATTTTCAGACCCTCCAGAATATCCTGCACATCCTCCTTATCAACTGTAATACTGTCTATTCTACTCCCTTGCAACCCAGTGTCCTCCTCAGCTATATTCATGTCCCCTTGCGTGAACACCGAAGAGAAATATTGGTTCAATGCTTCACCAATCTCCTCCGGTTCCACACATAACTTCCCTCTGCCATCTATAACTGGCCCTAAACTTGCCCTAACCAACCTTCTGTTCTTGACATACCTATAGAACGCCTTAGGATTCTCTTTAACCCTATCCGCCAAAGTCTTCTCATGTCCCCTTTTAGCCCTTCTAAGCTCGCTCTTCAACTCCCTCTTAGCCAATCTAAAGCTTTCTAGTGCACTACCCGAGTGCTCACGTCTCATCCGAACATAAGCCTCCTTTTTCTTTTTAACCAACAAAGAAACTTTTTTGGTGCACCACGGTTCCCTAGCCCTACCAAGGCGGTGGATGTTGTCTACATGGAATTCAGTAAGGCCTTTGACAAAGTCCCACATGGGAGGTTACTTAGGAAGTTTCAGTCGCTAGAGAAACATGGAGAGGTCGTAAACTTGCTTAGACATTGGCTCAATAGAAGAAGCCAGAGAGTGGTAGTGGAGGATTGCTTCTCTGAGTGGAGGCCTGTGACTAGTGGTGTGCCACAGGGATCAGTGCTGGGTCCATTGTTGTTTGTCATCTATATCAATGATCTGGATGATAATGTGGTAAATTGGATCAGCAAATTTGTTGACGATACAAAGATTGGAGGTGTCGTGGACAGTGAGGAAGGTTTTCACAGCTTGCAGAGGGATTTGCTCGCAAAATGGGCTGCAAAATGGCAGATGGAGTTCAATGCAGACAAGTGTGAGGTATTGCACTTTGGAAGGACAAACCAAGGTAGAACATACAAGGTAAATGGTAGGACACTGAAGAGTGCAGTAGAACAGAGGGATCTGGGAATACAGATACATAATACATAAAAGTGGGGTCACAGGTAGTTAAGGCTGTAAAGAGTGCTTTTGGTACATTGGCCTTTACAAATCAAAGTATTGAGTATAAGAGTTGGAATGTTATGGTGAGGTTGTATGAGACATTGGTGAGGCTGAATTTAGAGTATTGTGAGCAGTTTTGGTCACCTAATTACAGGAAGGATATTAATAAGGTTGAAAGAGTGCAGAGAAGGTTTACAAGGATGTTGCCGGGACTTGAGAAACTGAGTTACAGAGAAAGGTTGAACAGGTTAGGACTTTCTTCCCTGGAGCATAGACGAATGAGGGGAGATTAGCCTCACGTGCCGGTGAGGCTAAGAATAGGAAGTTAGTACAATTGAATGCTTGGCTAAAGAACTGGTCCAAATCATAGACATCATAGAAACCCTACAGTACAGAAAGAGGCCATTCGGCCCATCGAGTCTGCACCGACCACAATCCCACCCAGGCCCTACCCCCATATCCCTACATATTTTACCCATGAATCCCTCTAACCTACTCATCCGAGGACACTAAGGGGCAATTTTAGCATGGCCAATCAACCTAACCCGCACATCTTTGGACTGTGGGAGGAAACCGGAGCACCCGGAGGAAACCCACGCAGACACGAGGAGAATGTGCAAACTCCACACAGACAGTGACCCAAGCCGGGAATCAAACCCAGGTCCCTGGAGCTGTGAAGCAGCAGTGCTAACCACTATGCTACCGTGCCGGTTCAGGAGGGAGGGCTTCATTTTCCTAGATCAATGGGAAGTTTTCAGGAGAGGATGGCACCTGTACAAGAAGGACGGGTAACAACTATGTTGGAAGGGCACGAATATCCTGGCTGGGAGTTTTGCTAGTGCAGTTCGGGGGGATTTAAACTAGTATGGCAGGGGGGTGGGGATCAAAATATTAGGTCTACAAGTGTAGAGGCTGGGGACGAGCTTGGGGCTGGGTCAAGGCTGGCAAAGAAGAAGAGCACTCTGGGGGAGGATGACCTCACTGGGCCTGGAGGTCTGGAGTGCTTATACTTCAATGCAAGGAGCGTAGCAGGTAAGACAGACGAACTTGGGGCCTTAATGCTCACGAGGAATTTGGAGGTGGTTGCCGTGACAGAGACTTGATTGAAAGAGGGACAGGACTGGCAGCTGAATATTCCGGGGTACAAGTGTTTTAGGCGAGACAGAGGAGGGGCCAAAAGAGGTGGGGGAGTAGCAGTATTAGTTGGAGAGCATATTACAGCGGTGCAGAGGGAGGACAATTCAGAGGGGTCGTGTAACGAGTCACTGTGGGTGGAGCTTAGAAACAGGAAGGGCGCAGTCACTATGTTGGGGGTATATTGCAGGCCCCCCAACAGGCCAAGGGAAGTGGAAGAACGGATATGTCAGGAGATACTGGATAGGTGCAGGAAAAATAGGGTTGTTGTAGTGGGAGACTTCAATTTCCCTGGTATAGACTGGAAATCACTGAGAGCTGGGACTCTGAATGGGGAGGAATTTGTAAAATGCGTACAGGAGGGTTCTTGAAACAATATGTAGACAGCCCGACTAGAGAGGGGGCTATACTGGACCTAGTACTGGGGAATGAACCCGGTCAGGTCTTCAAAGTTTCGGTAGGGGAACATGTGGCAAATAGTGACCACAATTCTGTTAGCTTTAGGATAGTGATGGAAAAGGATGAGTGGTGTCCCAAGGGTAAGGTGTTGGATTGGGGGAAGGCTAACTTTTGTGGGATTAGGCAGAAATTGGCAGCTGTTGATTGGGAGAGGCTGTTTGAGGGTAAATCCACATCTGGTATGTGGGAGTCTTTTAAGGAACAGTTGTTAGGGCTACAGGACAGGCATGTGCCTGTAAAAAAGAAGGATAGGAAGAGTAGGATTTGAGAACCGTGGATAACCAGGGAAATTGAGGGACTGGTCAAAAAGAAAAGAGAGGCGTATGTTAGGTCCAGGCAGCTAAAAACGGAGGGAGCTCTGGAGGAGTACAAAGAAAGTAGGAATGAACTCAAACGGGAATTAGAAGGGCAAAAAGGGGTCACGAAATGTCTTTGGCAGACAGGATTAAGGAGAATCCCGAGGCATTTTATTCAAAGAACAGAGAACAGTACAGCACAGGAAACAGGCCCTTCGGCCTTCCAAGCCTGTGCCGCTCCTTGGTCCAACTAGACCAATCATTTGTATCCCTCCATTCCCAGGCTGCTCATGTGACTATCCAGGTAACTCTTAAACGATGTCAGCGTGCCTGCCTCCACCACCCTACTTGGCAGCGCATTCCAGGCCCCCACTACCCTCTGTGTAAAAAACGTCCCTCTGATATCTGAGTTATACTTCGCCCCTCTCACCTAGTGCCCGTGACCCCTCGTGATCGTCACCTCCGACCTGGGAAAAAGCTTCCCACTGTTCACCCTATCTATACCCTACATAATCTTGTTCACCTCTATTAGATCTCCCCTCATTCTCCGTCTTTCCAGGGAGAACAACCCCAGTTTACCCAATCTCTCCTCATAGCTCAGACCCTCCATACCAGGCAACATCCTGGTAAACCTTCCCTGCACTCTAACGCCTCCACGTCCTTCTGGTAGTGCGGCGACCAGAACTGGACGCTGTACTCCAAATGTGGCCTAACCAGCGTTCTATACAGCTGCATCATCAGACTCCAGCTTTTATACTCTATACCCCATCCTATAAAGGCAAGCATACCATATGCCTTCTTCACCACCTTCTCCACCTGTGTTGCCACCTTCAAGGATTTGTGGACTTGCACACCTAGGTCCCTCTGTGTTTCTATACTCCTGATGACTCTGCCATTTATTGTATAACTCCTCCCTACATTATTTCTTCCAAAATGCATCACTTCGCATTTATCCGGATTAAACTCCATCTGCCACCTCTCCGCTCAATTTTCCAGCCTATCTATATCCTGCTGTATTGCCCGACAATGCTCTTCGCTATCCGCAAGTCCAGCCATCTTCGTGTCATCCGCAAACTTGCTGATTACACCAGTTACACCTTCTTCCAAATCATTTATATATATCACAAATAGCAGAGGTCCCAGTACAGAGCCCTGCGGAACACGACTGGTCACAGACCTCCAGCCGGAAAAAGACCCTTCGACCACTACCCTCTGTCTCCTATGGCCAAGCCAGTTCTCCACCCATCTAGCCACATCTCCTTGTATCCCATGAGCCTTAACCTTCTTAACCAACCTGCCATGTGGGACTTTGTGAAATGCCTTACTGAAATCCATATAGACGACATCCACGGCCCTTCCTTCATCAACGGTTTTTGTCACTTCCTCAAAAAACTCCACCAAATTTGTAAGGCACGACCTCCCTCTTACAAAACCATGCTGTCTGTCACTAATTCATACGTTAGGAACAAAAGAGTTGTCGGGGAAAAAATCGGACCTCTCAGGGACAAAAGTGGGGAATTATGCTTGGAGCCCAAAGAATTGGGAGTTGGGAAATAGGTTAAAAAGTAGGGTCACTAGGGTGGCCATCTCTGGGCTGCTCCCAATGCCTCGTGCCAGTGAGGCTAAGAATAGGGAGTTGGTTCAAATGAATGCCTGGCTAAAGGACTGGTCCAGGAGGGAGGGCTTTATTTTCATAGACCAATGGGAGGTTTTCAGGAGAGGATGGCAAGTGTACAAGAGGGAGGGGTCACAACTAAGTTGGAAGGGCACAAATATCCTGGCTGGGAGCTTTGCTAGTGCAGTTCGGGGGGGTTTAAACTAGTATGGCAGGAGGGTGGGGATCAAACTATTAGGTCTATAAGTGTGGAGGCTGGGGACGAGCTTGAGGCTGGGACAAGGCTGGCAAAGAAGAAGAGCACTCTGGGGGAGGACGACCTCACTGAGCCGGGAGGTCTGGAGTGCTTATACTTCAATGCAAGGAGCGTAGCAGGTAAAAGAGACGAACTTGGGGCCTTAATGCGCACGAGGAATTTGGATGTGGTTGCGGTGACAGAGACTTGGTTGAAAGAGGGACAGGACTGGCAGCTGAATATTCCAGGGTACAACTGTTTTAGGCGAGACAGAGGAGGGGCTAAAAGAGGTGGGGGAGTAGCGGTATTGGTTGGAGAGCATATTACAGCGGTGCAGAGGGAGGACAATTCGGAGGAGTCGTGTAGCGAGTCACTCTCGGTGGAGCTGAGAAACAGGAAAGGCGCAGTCACTATGTTGGGGGTGTCCTACAGGCCCCCCAACAGCCCAAGGGAAGTGGAAGAATGGATATGTCAGGAGATACTGGATAGGTGCAGGAAAAATAGGGTTGTTGTAGTTGGAGACTTCAATTTCCCTGGGATAGACTGGAAATCGCTGAGGGCAGGGACTCTGGATGGGGAGGAATTTGTAAAATGTGTACAGGAGGGTTCGTTGGAACAATATGTGGACAGCCCGACTAGAGAGGGGGCTATACTGGACCTAGTACTGGGGAATGAGCCCGGTCAGGTATTCAAAGTTTTGGTTGGGGAACATGTGGCAAATAGTGACCACAATTCTGTTAGCTTTAGGATAGTGATGGAAAAGGATGAGTAGTGTCCCAAGGGTGAGGTGTTGGAATGGGGGAAGGCTAACTTTATTGGGATCAGGCAGTAATTGGCAGCTCTTGATTGGGAGAGGCTGTTTGAGGGTAAATCCACATCTGGTATGTGGCAGTCTTTTAAGGAACGGTTGTTAGGGCTACAGGACAAGCATGTGCCTGTAAAAAAGAAGGATAGGAAGGGTAGGATTAGAGAACCGTGGATAACCAGGGAAATTGAGGGACTGGTCAAAAAGAAAAGAGAGGCGTATGTTAGGTCCAAGCAGCTAAAAACGGAGGGAGCTCTGGAGGAGTACAATGAAAGTAGGAAAGTACTCAAACGGGTAATTAGAAGAGCAAAAAGGGGTCAGGAAATGTTCTTGGCAGACAGGATTAAGGAGAATCCCAAGGCATTTTATTCATATGTTAGGAACAAAAGGGTTGTTAGGGAAAAAATCGGACCTCTCAGGGACAAAAGTGGGGACTTATGCTTGGAGCCCAAAGAAGTAGGAGAGATCCTAAATGAATACTTTGCGTCGGTATTCACAAAGGAGAGGGATGTGTTGACTGGGAGTGTCTCTGAGGGGAGTGTTGAACCGTTGGAGAAAATCTCCATTACAAAGGAGGAAGTGTTAGGTTTGTTAGAGAATATAAAGACTGACAAATCCCCAGGGCCTGATGGAATCTATCCAAGGCTGCTCAGGGAGACGAGAGGTGAAATCGTTGGGCCTCTGACGCAAATCTTTGTCTCGTCACTGGACGCAGGTGAGGTCCCAGAGGATTGGAGGATAGCCAATGTGGTCCCGTTATTTAAGAAGGGTAGGAAGGATAACCCGGGTAATTATAGGCCGGTGAGCTTGACGTCCGTGGTGGGGAAGTTGTTGGAGAAGATTCTTAGAGATAGGATGTATGCGCATTTAGAAAGGAATATACTCATTAACGATAGTCAACATGGTTTTGTGAGAGGGAGGTCATGCCTCACTAACCTGGTGGTGTTTTTTGAAGAAGTGACCAAAATGGTTGACGAAGGAAGGGCCGTGGATGTTGTCCATATGGACTTTAGTAAAGCGTTTGACAAAGTCCCTCATGGTAGGCTAGTGAAAAAGGTTGGATCGCATGGGATAAAGGGGGAGGTGGCTAGATGGGTGGAGAACTGGCTTGGTCATAGAAGACAGAGGGTGGTAGTGGAAGGGTCTTTTTCCGGCTGGAGGCCTGTGACTAGTGGTGTACCGCAGGGCTCTGTATTGGGACCTCTGCTGTTTGTGATTTATATAAATGATCTGGAAGAAGCAGTAACTGGGGTGATCAGTAAGTTTGCGGACGACACAAAACTGGCAGGACTTGCAGATAGTGAGGAACATTGTCAGAGGCTACAGAAGGATATAGACAGGCTGGAAATTTGGGCAAGGAAATGGCAGATGGAGTTCAATCCTGATAAATGCGAAGTGATGCATTTTGGTGGGAATAATGTAGGGAGGAGCTACACGATAAATGGAAGAACCATAAAGGGTGTAGAGTCGCAGAGGGACCTGGGTGTGCAAGTCCACAGATCTTTGAAGGTGACGTCACAGGTGGAGAAGGTGGTGAAGAAGGCATATGGCATGCTTGCCTTTATAGGACGGGGCATAGAGTATCAGAGTTGGGGTCTGATGTTGCAGATGTATAGAACGTTGGTTCGGCCGCATTTGGAATACTGCGTCCAGTTCTGGTCGCCACACTACCAGAAGGACGTGGAAGCTTTGGAGAGAGTACAGAGGAGGTTTACCAGGATGTTGCCTGGTATGGAGGGGCTTGGTTATGAGGAGAGATTGGGGAAACTGGGGTTGTTCTCCTTGGAAAGACGGAGGATGAGGGGAGACTTAATAGAGGTGTATAAAATTATGAAAGGCATAGATAGGGTGAACGGTGGGAAGCTTTTCCCCGGGTCAGTGGTGACGTTCACGAGGGGTCATAGGTTCAAGGTGAAGGGGGGGAGGTTTAACACAGATATCAGAAGGACATATTTCACACAGAGGGTCGTGGGGGCCTGGAATGTGTTGCCGGGCAAGGTGGTGGAGGCGGACACACTGGGAACGTTTAAGACTTATCTAGACAGCTATATGAACGGAGTGGGAATGGAGGGATACGAAAGAGTGGTCTCGTTTGGACCAGGGAGCGGCGCGGGCTAATTGTTCCTTGTTTCTCGTTTCAAGGCTTCATTCTATGATCATCTTGCTGGTGCCAGTACAGAGCGAGACTGCGGATAGTTGGGAACCTGTCTCGGGCGCAGGGAATTCATATGGTGTTCGTGGAAGTGGAAATGACTAGGGTTGGGAAGCATTTTCCGATCAGGGCCATTGTGATCTCCTGGACTCGTTTCGATCGCCTCAGGGGGTCGGAGAGGAATTTCCCAGATTTTTTTTCCCCATATTGGCCCTGGGGTTTTCACTCTGGGTTTTCGCCTCTCCCTGGAGATCACATGGTCTGGAATGGGGGGGTGGGGGTGAGTTAATAGGTTGTGAAGAACAAAGCATCGTAGCTGTGAGGGACAGCTCGGTTGATAGGATATTGGTATGTAGATAGGCTGGAAAATTGGGCGGGGATCCTGGATTCAGGATTCAATCCTGGACCGGGGAGCGGCGCGGGCTTGGAGGGCCGAAGGGCCTGTTCCTGTGCTGTATTGTTCTTTGTTCTAATTAGGGGAGATCCTAAATGAATACTTTGCGTCGGTATTCACAAAGGAGGGGGATGTGCTGACTGGGAGTGTCTCGGAGGGGAGTGTTGACCTGTTGGAGAAAATCTCCATTACAAGGGAGGAAGTGTTAGGTTTGTTAGAGAATATAAAAACTGCCAAATCCCCAGGGCCTGATGGAATCTATCCAAGGCTCCTCAGGGAGACGAGAGATGAAATCGCTGGGCCTCTGACGCAAATCTTTGTCTCGTCACTGGACACAGGTGAGGTCCCAGAGGATTGGAGGATAGATAATGTGTTCCCGTTATTTAAGAAGGGTAAGAAGGACAACCCGGGAAATTATAGGCCGGTGAGCTTGACGTCCGTAGTGGGGAAGTTGTTGGAGAAGATTCTTAGAGATAGGATGTATGCGCATTTAGAAATGAATAAACTCATTAACGATAGTCAGCATGGTTTTGTGAGAGGGAGGTCATGCCTCACTAACCTGGTGGAGTTTTTTGAAGAAGTGACCAGAATGGTTGACGAGGGAAGGGCCGTGGATGTCGTCTATATGGACTTTAGTAAAGCGTTTGACAAAGTCCCTCATGTTAGGCTGGTGAAAAAGGATGGATCTCATGGGATAAAGGGGGAGGTGGCTAGATGGGTGGAGAACTGGCTTGGTCACAGAAGACCAAGGTGGTAGTGGAAGGGTCTTTTTCCGGCTGGAGGACTGTGACTAGTGGTGTTCCGCAGGGCTCTGTATTGGGACCTCTGCTGTTTGTGATTTATATCAACGATCTGGAAGAACGTGTAACTGGGGTGATCAGTAAGTTTGCAGACGACACAAAATTGGCAGGACTTGCAGATGTGAGGAGCATTGTCAGAAGTGACAGAAGGATATAGATAGGCTGGAAATGTGGGCAAAGAAATGGCAGATGGAGTTCAATACTGATAAATGCGAAGTGATGCATTTTGGTAGAAATAATGTAGGGAGGAGCTATACGATAAATGGCAGAACCATAAAGGGTGTAGATACGCAGAGGGACCTGGGTCTGCATGTCCACAGATCCTTGAAGGTGACGTCACAGGTGGAGAAGGTGGTGAAGAAGCCATATGGCATGCTTGCCTTTATAGGACGGGGCATAGAGTATAAAAGTTGGGGTCTGATGTTGCAGATGTATAGAACGTTGGTTCGGCCGCATTTGGAATACTGCGTCCAGTTCTGGTCGCCACACTACCAGAAGGACGTGGGGGCTTTGGAGAGAGTACAGAGGAGGTTTACCAGGATGTTGCCGGGTGTGGAGGGGCTTAGTTATGAGGAGAGATTGGGTAAACTGGGGTTGTTCTCACTGGAAAGACGGAGGATGAGGGGTGACCTAATCGAGGTGTATAAAATTATGAAAGGCATAGATAGGGTGAACGGTGGGAAGCTTTTCCCCAGGTCGGTGATGACGTTCACGAGGGGTCATAGGTTCAAGGTGAAGGGGGGGAGGTTTAACACAGATATCAGAAGGACATATTTTACACAGAGGGTGGTGGGGGCCTGGAATGCGCTGCCAGGCAAGGTGGTGGAGGCGGACACACTGGGAACGTTTAAGACTTATCTCGATAGCCACATGAACGGAGTGGGAATGGAGGGATACAAAAGAATGGTCGAGTTTGGACCAGGGAGCGGCATGGGCTTGGAGGGCCGAAGGGTCTGTTCCTGTGCTGTATTGTTCTTTGTTCAATTGATAGAGGTGTATAAAATTATGATGGATATAGGTAGAGTGAATGGAAGCAGGCTTTTTCCACTGAGGCTAGGGGAGAAAAAAAACTAGAGGGCGTGGGTTAAGGGTGAAGGGGGAAAAGTTTGAGGGGAATATTAGGGGGGGCTTCTTCACACAGAGAGTGGTGGGAGTGTGGAATGAGCTGCCAGATGAAGTGGTGAATGCGGGCTCACTTTTACCATTTAAGAAGCACTGAGACAGGTACATGGATGAGAGGGGTGTGGAGGGATATGGTCCAGGTGCAGGTCAGTGGGACTCGGCAGAAAAATGGATCAGCACAGACAAGAAGGACCAAAAGGTCTGTTTCTGTGCTGTAATGTTCTCTGGTTCTCGGTTCTAACAGACTGGGAATAGATCGGGGCAAGCTTGAAGGGCCGAAGGGCCTGTTCCTGTGCTTTATTGTTCTTTGTTCTGAGCCCACACAGGACACCCCCCCCCCCCCCAGATCCAGTGTCTCATCCCACCATCTCACTTCAACCCTCTGTTTTGCTGTCAATGTCTGTATTTCCCTTACCCCCGCTCTAGATTTCTTTGTTCTGTAACTCTCCCCAACGCCCGACAATTAACTCAGTAAATCCTGCCCTGATTCAATCAACCAAAATGCATCATCTCGCATTTATCTAAATTAAACTTCATCTGCCATTTGTCAGCCCACAGGCCCAATTGATCAAGATCCCATTGCAATCGGAGATAACCTTCACTGTCCACTGTGCCACCAATCTTGGTGTCATCTACAAACTTACTAACCATGCCTCCTAAATTCTCACCCAAATCAATGTAACCCGGGACATGGAGAAATCAGACATTGGTATAGTTAATGCTGGTATTTAGCATCATGCTTCAACGCCGCTACCTTTCCCTGACCTGAAATAGATGCTCTATTCAGAAATTATTTAACACTCGGGTATTCCTGGAGGAACAGACGGACGGTGCACAGTGAAACTTTATGCTGTTGATGGCAGCCTAGAATCAGAAAGATTGAAGGAACTCACAAGGTCAATCCTATTTTTGATGTGAGTGGGGTGAGAGAGAGAGTGTTGAGGTGAAGGGGAATTTTGAGGTGAGAGGGTCAGTGTTGAGGTGAGGGGTGTTGCTGTGGACGGTGGGAGTTGAGGTGAGAGGCGGTTACTGAGGTGAGAGGGAGTGTGTTGATGTGAGGAGGGAGCTTTCAGATGAGAGGGGAACAACATGGTGTTATATCAATACACACTGATCCAACAAACACTCCCAGGATATTTACTGCAGGGATTAGGTGCGAAGTCAGTCTGTCCCCTCACTTTGCCGGCCAGAGTGCGGAGGGAACGGTGACAGCCCTTAAACACGGAGCAAACATCATCTGCAACATCCCATCAAACACTCCAATGTCAGCGACAGAGGTCCAGTGTCACCCCCCACCCCATCTTAACTGTGTGACCAGGCTCTCTCATGGCTGCTAAAGTGAAGGTTCAACTTAGTCAGGCAACCTTCAGGCTCGATATCCGTAAGCTTGCGCCCATCAGACATTTACAAGGATAAGCTGCCTCTACACTTCCCCATCAAATACCCTCATTGTAGATGCAGCACAGGCCCAGATACACAAACTATCTCCCTCTACACTGTCCAAACACGAATCTCCAGTGCAGGAATAGCAGAGGATGAGATACACAGTGTGTACAGGTGAGAGGGGGAGAGCGTTGAGGCGAGAGGGGGAGAGCGTTGAGGCGAGAGGGGGAGAGCGTTGAGGCGAGAGGGGGAGAGTGTTGAGGCGAGAGGGAGAGAGTGTTGAGGCGAGAGGGGGAGAGTGTTGAGGCGAGAGGGGGAGAGTGTTGAGGCGAGAGGGGGAGAGTGTTGAGGCGAGAGGGGGAGAGAGTTGAGGCGAGAGGGGGAGAGTGTTGAGGCGAGAGGGGGAGAGCGTTGAGGCGAGAGGGGGAGAGCGTTGAGGCGAGAGGGGGAGAGCGTTGAGGCGAGAGGGGGAGAGCGTTGAGGCGAGAGGGGGAGAGCGTTGAGGCGAGAGGGGGAGAGCGTTGAGGCGAGAGGGGGAGAGCGTTGAGGCGAGAGGGGGAGTGTTGAGGCGAGGGGGGAGAGTGTTGAGGTGACAGTGGGAGTGTTGAGGCGAGGGGGGGAGAGGGTTGAGGCGAGAGGGGGAGAGGGTTGAGGCGAGAGGGGAGAGTGTGGAGGTGACAGTGGGAGTGTGGAGGTGACAGTGGGAGTGTGGAGGTGACAGTGGGAGTGTGGAGGTGACAGTGGGAGTGTGGAGGTGACAGTGGGAGTGTGGAGGTGACAGTGGGAGTGTGGAGGTGAGAGGGGAATTTTGTGGTGAGGGGTGAGGTTCTGTAACACATTGGTTGGCGCTGCTGCCTCATGGCGCCAAAGACCCGGGTTTGATTCCAGCCTCGGGTCACTCTCTGTGTGGAGTGTGCACGTTCTCCCCTGTCTGCGTGGGAATCCTCTGTGTGCTCTCATTTCCTCCCACACTCCAAAGATGTGGGAGTTAGTTGGATTAGCCATGCTAACCTGGGAGACGGGCAACGTACAGGACAGGTACTGGACGGGGTTAGATACAGAGTAAATTTCCCCCATCAATGTCCCCATCAAACACTCCCAGGATACCCAGGGTAGGGACAGTACGTGGTTAAATGTAGAGTAAATCTCCCTCTATAATGTCCCCATCAAACTCTCCCAGGACGTGTACAGCATGGGGATAGACACAGAGTAAATTTAAGACTGTGCCCATCAAACATTCACACGGTAAAATTCCCTCTGCACCACCCAGAACAGCTACAGCATTGGCCGGGGTGGTAGATACATAATAAACCTCTCTCGACAGTGTCCTCATCAAACACTCCTAGGATACCCAGGGTAGGGACAGTACGTGGTTAAATGTAGAGTAAATCTCCCTCTATAATGTCCCCATCAAACTCTCCCAAGACAGATGCAACTAGTGAGAGTTCAGATGCAGCTCAGGCTGAGATTTCCAGAAACCTCCCATCACACTGTTTCACCAAGAACTCCAGTGAAGGTGTAGCAAGGGTGAGATGCACACAAAATGTCCACATACACGGTCCAAACACTAAAGACTTGAGCAGGAGCAGCACAGGGTAAGGTCCACAGAAACTCTCTCTACACTGTCCCATCAGGAACTCGAGCGCAGGTGTAAGAGAGATACAGATAGTTGTACGCTCCCGATATATTAAATAGACTGGAGGTGCAGGCTCGAGCTGCAAACCGCCTAATACTTCTCCTATTTCTATATGGATGCTGGAAAGAAACTTTATTCCCCATCTCTTCATGTACTGCAGCTTTCCTGGAAGTTTTTGACAGGGGCAGAGGGAGCTTTACTCCGTATCTAACCCCGTGCTGTACATGTCTTGGGAGTGTTTGATGGGAAAAAAATCCCAGATATGGGTGAAGCAAAGTTCAATACAGATACATCTCCTCTTGATACTGCCCTCTGAAACCCTCCCAGAACAGTTACACACGGGATTGCAGACAGAGCAAAGCTCACTCTGCAGTGTCCCATTGAATAGTTCACTGCAAAGGGTGTTTACTCTGTGTCGAACCCCATTCTGAACCATGTTTCTGTATTTGCCATTGGGTTACTGTAAATTGTGCTTCCATTGAACATTTCCAAGGATAGGGACAGCACTGGGTAAAGTATATGGTCTTGCTGCACTGCCAATTCAAACAGGCTGATAAAAGGGACGTGTATCTTCTGTATCAAACACGTTTCCATCACTGTCCATGAAGTTATCCCAGGGCAGCCTCACTGATATTGATATTTTCCATTTGTGCTTTTATAATAACGGTCTTCTGTTAATTTGTTGTTATAGTTTGTGAAATACTCCTTCAGATCTTTCCTAAATACAGTTCAGACACTTGGGAATTAGAATGAATTAATTGCAAACATTTTCTGTTGTATAGAACATAGAGAAGCTACAGCACAAACAGGCCCTTCGGCCCACAAGTTGCGCCGTTCATATCCCTACCGACCGAGGCTTATATATAGGCTTACCTAGAACCCTCAATCCTATTAAGTCCCATGTACTCATCCAGGAGTCTCTTAAAAGACCCCATCGAGTTTGCCTCCACCACCACTGACGGCAGCCGATTCCACTCACCCACCACCCTCTGAGTGAAAAACTTACCCCTCACATCTCCTCTGTACCTATTCCCCAGCACCTTTAACCTGTGTCCTCTCGTAGCAGCCATTTCAGCCCTGGGAAAAAGCCTCTGTGAGTCCACCTGATCTATACCACTCAACATCTTGTATACCTCTATCAGGTCACCTCTCATCCTTCATCTCTCCAAGGAGAAAAGACCGAGCTCTCTCAACATATCCTCATGAGGCATGCCAACCAATCCAGGCAACATCCTTGTAAATCTTCTCTGCACCCTTTCAATAATTTCCACGTCCCTCCTGTAATGAGGCGACCAGAACTGAGCACAGTACTCCAAGTGGGGTCTGACGAGGGTCATATAAAGCTGCATCATTATCCCCGGACTCCTAAACTCAATCCCTCGATTGATGAAGGCCAGGTGAAAACTGCCCCAGTTAAGTAAATCAGATTGACCAACTGATTGCAATCAATGCCAAATGGGGAATAATTGTCCTGTGTAGAAGTGAGAACCCGTTCCATATTGTGATTGTTTGCAGTATTGGGACAGTGAGATGACCCGATCCAACACAAGAACACTTTGCAATATCTCCCAGTAACAGTGAGTCTGTGTGTCAGTGTTAACCAAGCGGGGTGACATTCCCGGGGGTGCTGACATCTCACGCAGAGTGAAAACCAGAATTCAATTGGTGGGGATTGCCTTGTTAAATTCAGCTGGGGATTTATTGAGGGAATTTGTGAAAATGCATGTGGAGATCTTATACAATCTAATTGAAAAACATTTCGAAATCCGTTTCTCCAACTGACTGTACAGAACAGAAGAGGTACATTTATAGAGATCTCAAGGTGAATAACATTAGTTGCAGTCACTGAGCACCAGCAGTAACTTTTTAATGCATATCATTTTATACATGTTTCACATGCAGTGAATATATTTATTTTAATTCCGGTCTCTGAGCAGTCAGATATTGATACAGATAATTGTGATATTTAGCACCATGCTCCCACACTGCCACCTCTGCTTGACCTGAAATAGATGCTCTGTTCCGCAATTATTTAAACCAAGTGTATTCGTGGAGGAACAAACTTACATTCTGCATTCAAACTTTATGTTGTTGAGATCAGCCCAGGATCAGAATGATTGAAGGAGCTGAAGGTTTTTGAGACAGTTTGTGTGACGCTGCTGCTGTGTTGCCTTTATTCGTTTTGTAACGTGGGGGTCGCAGGGAATCAGTAGTGACAATAAGAGTGAGGTCAGTGATGTATCTGTTTGTCAGTTGGTAATAAGAATGAAGTCGGTGATACACCTGGAAGGTAAAGGCAGTAGGGATGAGGTTAGCCATGCACCTGGATGTGTATTGACAATCAGAGCAATTCAGTAATGTATCTGTGCAGGTTGTGAAAGGAGAGTGCGGTCACTGCTGTTCCTAAATACCTGGTTCCAATAAGAATCAGGTTCTTTCTGCATCTGCAGGGACAGGTGTAGCATCGGGGAAACACAAGATAAAACTCCATCTGCAATTTCCCCAGCAAACACACCCAGGGCAGGGACAACTGGCGGATGTTTGAGTTGTGTGGAGTGGGGGGCTGTGTGTGGAGTGAAAGTTTATTATGGAAGTGAGGGGGAGAGTGATGAGTTGAGAGGCGGTGTATTGAGATGAGGGGGAGTTTGTTGAGGTGAGGGGGAAAGTTAAAAGGAGATGGCGGGAGCTGAGGCGAGACAGAGTGCTGAGATGGGAAGAGAGAGCTGATATGAGAGAGGGAGAATGTTGATGTGAGACAGAGTGTCGGATTTGGCCCCGCGCTCTCCCCAAATTCGGATAATCCCACCAGAGGTAATTAGATCTTGACACGGTCTGTGCCCATCTGCTCCGACTCCCATGCGGTGTGGGACGGGAAATTCATATCTTGGGGATCTTGAGGTGAGGAGCGTCGAGATGAGATGGGTAGTGTTGTGGTGCGTGGGGGAATGTAGAAGTGAGTGGGAGGATTGATGTGAGGGGGGGAACATGTTAAGGTGAGAGGGGGAGAGTTGTGTTGATTGGGGGAGTGTTGAATTGAGAGCGCGTGTTCTGGTGAGAGGAATTGATGTTAACCCTCTATGGGACAATGTAAATGTGAGAGGGGGAACTTAGAAGCGAGACGGCTAGTGTTGAGGAGAAAGGGTGTAATGTCTGTGTGATAGAGATTGTGCAGAGAGGGGAAGGGGAGTATTGAGGTGAGCGGGGGTGTGTTGAGGTGAGGGGGTGTGTTGACGTGACAGGATAGTGTTGGTGAGAGAGAGAGAGTGTTGGGGTAATGGGGAGTGCTGAGTTGAGAGTGAGAGTGTTAATGTTGTCATGTGAGTGGACCTTTAAGCAATTTTGTTTAAATCGTGCAGCTTCCATGGAGGTGTAGATAAGCTGTGGGCAGTCAGGTGGTGGTTTTCTTTTGGTCTTTTAGTTTAGTTTTGGGAAGCAGTTTAGCAGCAAGCTCAGAAGCAATCTCTCTCCCTCTCCCTGTCCTTCTCTTTTGAAAAGGCTGTGTTTTGTGGAACAGACTCGACTGCAACTTCTGCTGAGTTTCTCAAGGGATTTTGAGCATTCAGCCCAGGAGGCTGGACACGTGTAATAATTCGGCATTAACCTCTGCTGTATTGTGGTGATTTGGAGGGTTTTGTGGATTGGATGTTGGCTTTGGTTGGAACACACTAGAGATATTTCCTTCAGAGTTGTACATTATCGTGGTTGTTGTGTTTCTTGTTTGTAATTGTTAAATGTTCTTGCTAATTGTCTTACTACACATGTCAACAATATTCTCAATTAAACTTTGTATTGAATAAGAGTTCTTCCTGGGTCAGGTCACTCCCACCTGAAGTGAAACCTCTCGTGCTCCTTCGAGCCAGATTCAAGGTAAAGAGTTACAGGTCACTCGAGCTTCATGGAACAACTGGGAGTATCCAACCTGACTGAGAACAACTGGGGGCTCCGGGATTGAAACCTGTATTTCTTGATTGATTTGGGATTTTTGAACTCAAAGACAGTGAGCGGTGAGCAGATTTGTGTTTCCTTTTCAGGTGTTGTATTCCAGTTTAAATAGGGAGTGTGGTTTGGATTAATGTCTCTTTCAGAGGCTCAGAAGTTTCTGCGGGTGGAGGAAGTCACGCAAGTTACCTGACAGATAGTGACTAAAGCAAAGCTTTTGGAATTGGAAACACATTCCAGTTGACATTGCCTGACAGAGTACAGAAAGGAGAGATAATTGTGGCAATAGCACAACATTTGGAATTGTCAGAAGCTCAGTCAGAACCGTTGGAAATTCAGTTACAAATGAAACTGACTCAATATAAAAAATAATTAAAACTATTTGAATTACAGGGAAAAGAAAAGGAAAGGGAGGAACAGCAAGCAAAATAATTGAATCAATCTGAATTACAGGCAAAAGGGAAAAAGGAGGCAAGGGAAAAATAGAGAGACTTTGAACATTGGAAACTGGCCTTCAAATGTAAACATCGTGTCTGATTGGCGGAGGTAAAGGGTAAAGTACAGTCTGAGGGTAGGGATGAGGATAGTGAGAGAATGAGGGGCAGAAAATACATCAGGAGATAGAAAAGGCAATGTTACAATAATTATGGGGGACTTCAATATGTCGGTTTCTAAGATTCTAAGGTGGACTGGGAAAATCAGGTAGGTCGTGGATCCCAAGAAAAGGAATTTGTGGAATGTCTAAGAGATGGTTTTTGGAGCAGCTTGTGACAGAGCCTACTACGAAACAGGCAATTCTGGATTTGGCGATGTGTAATGAGACAGACTTGATTAGGGAACTTAAGGTGAAGGAACCCTTAGGGAGGAGTGACCACAATATGATAGAATTTACCCTGCAGTTTGAGAGGAAGAACCTGGAATCAGATGAAAAGATATTTGAATTAAATAAAGATAACTACAAGGACATGAAGGTGGAGCTGGCCAGAGTTGATTGGAAAGGGAGCCGAGCAGGGAAGACAGTGGAACAGCAATGGCAGGAGTTCTTGTGAGTTATTTGGGAGGCACAACAGGAATTCATCCCAAGGAGGAGGAAACATGCCACAGGGAGGACGAGGAATCCATGGCGGACGGGGAAGCCAAGGACAGCAAAAACACAAAAGGGAAAGCATCCTTA
Source organism: Mustelus asterias (assembly GCF_964213995.1). Classification (NCBI taxonomy): domain Eukaryota; kingdom Metazoa; phylum Chordata; class Chondrichthyes; order Carcharhiniformes; family Triakidae; genus Mustelus; species Mustelus asterias. Next base: position 251,152 of record NW_027590091.1, on the reverse strand, counting down.
GTGGCAAGGATTAGTGGGAAGGCAGAAGATTGGGAAGCTTTTGAAAGCAAGGAGAGGACAACTTAAAAAAGCAATAAGAGGGGAGAAGATGAAATATGAGTGTAAGCGAGCTTGTATTATAAAAGAGGAGAGGAGGAGGTTTTCCAATATAAGTTAAGAGAGAGGCAAAAATACCCATTGGATCACTGAAAAATGAGGCTGGAGAAGGAATAATAGGAAACAAAGAAATGACAGAGGAACTGAATAGTTTGCATCAGTCTTCACGGTTGAAGACACCAGTGGGATGCCAGAGCTCCAGGAGAGTCGGGGGACACAGGTGAGTGTAGTGGCCATTACTCAGGAGAAGGTTCTGGGGAAACTGAAAGGTCTGTGGGTGGATAAATCACCTGGACCGGATGGAGTACACCCCAGGTTTCATAAAGACATAGCTGAGGAAATTGTGGTGGCATTGGTGGTGATCTTTCTTTGATAAGGCGCAGCATAGGAGACTGTTATATAAGTTAAGTGCCAATGGTGTTGAGGGTAAGATCCTGGCATGGATAGAGGATTGGCTGACTGGCAGAAGGCAGAGAGTGGGGATGAAGGGATCTTCTTTCAGGATAGCAGCCGGTGACAAGTGGCGCGCCTCAGGGGTCGGTGCTGGGACCACAACTTTTCACAATACACATTAATAATTTGGAAAAACGAAATGAAGGCACTGTTGCTAAGTTTGGTGATGATACAATGATATGCAGAGGGACAGGGAGTATTGCGGAAGTGGGAGGGGGAGGAGGAGGGCTGCAGAAGGACTTGGACAGGTTAGGACAGTGGATAAAGAGGGGGCAGATGGAATACAATGAGGAAAAGTGTGAGGTTATGCTCTTTGGAAGGAGGAATGGAGGCATAGACTATTTTCTAAATGGGGATATGCTGAGAAAATCAGATGCACAAAGGAATTTGGGAGGCCTTGTTCAAGATTCTCTAAAGGTTAACCTGCAGGTTGAATCGGCAGTTAGGAAGGCAAGTCGAATGCTGGCAATCATGTCGAGAGGCCCCGCACCAGGTTCAGACCCACCCAGGTTCAGACAGAGACGCTGTTCAGATTCACACAAGGTTCGGACTCGGATCATGTTCAGATTCACACCGTGTACAGACTCACCTCAGCTTCACAATCATAGAAACATTGAAATATAGGAACAGCAGGAGCAGGCCATTCGGCCCTTCGACCCAGCTCCGACATTCAGTTTGATCATGGATCATCATCAACTTCAATATCCTGACCATCCCTTGTTCCCATATCCCGTGATCACTTTAGCCCCAAGAGCGATACATAATTTCTTCCTGAAATCACGAAAGGTTTTGGCCTCAGCTACTTTCTGTGGTAGCGAAGTCCATAGGTCATCAGAGTGGAGAAATTTCTCCTCACCTCTGTTCTAAAAGGTTGATGCTTATCCTCAAACCATGAACCCTAGTCCTCAACTCCCTAATCATCAGGAACATTCTTTCTGAATCTACCCTGTCTAAACATGGTCCAATAATATATGTTTCACTCGAATGAACTGCAATGAATAAAGCCCTAACCGACTGAGTCTCTCTTCATATCACAGACTTGCCATCCCAGGAATCAGCCTGGTAAACATTCGCTGTACTCCCTCTATAGCGAGGATATCCTTCCTCAGATAAGGACACCAAAACTGCACACAGTACTCGAAGTGTGGCCTCAGCAATGCCCTGTACAACTGCAGTGACACATCTCTCTTCCTGTACTCCAATCTTATCCCTATAAAGGGCAGCATTACAGTTGTCTTCTTTACTGCCTGTTGTACATGCGCGCTTACTTTCACTTCCTGATGCATACGGACACCAAGGCCTCTCTCAATTTACACCCATTCAAATAATAATCTGTCTTCCTATTATTGATGCTAAAGTGGATAACCTCACATTTACCCACATTTTACTGCAACTGCTTTGCACATGCCCACACATTGAGCCTGTTCAAATCACACTGAAGCATGTCTGCATGTTTCTCACAGCTCACCCTCACACACCTTTTATCATCTGCAAATTTGGAGATGATACATTTATTTCCATTTTCAGAATAATTAATATATAATGTGAGCAGTTGGGGTCCGTGCACAGATTCCTGCAGAACCCCACTAGACACTGACTGCTAATCAGAAAAAGGCCCATTTATTGCCAACTCTTTGCTTTCTATCTGCGAACCAGCTTTCTATCCGTCTCAAAACATTGCCTGTAATCCCATGTGCTTTCACTTTACATGGCAGTCTGCGATGTGAGACCTTGTCGAAAGCCTTCTGAAAGTCTCAATAAACACATCTGCTCACGTCACTTTCTGAACAGTAATGTCTGGGGGACACCTCCCCGCCCTGGACCTGGCCGTAAGGGACCGGGCAGTAAGGGACACAAGACACAGCAATACCTCTCCACCCACTTCCCTAAACTCCCACACTTACCCCAGCTCTCAGTGCTTCACTCTCTGCAGCTTGCACTCTGTGGAGCTCCCTGAGTGGGCACATTTCACAGGCCTCAGTTTGGTAGTTTATATTTGCCCGTGTCCAACACATGAACCTGATTGAAGTCACTGCCCCCCCCTCCCCCTCTAGGTCTGAGTAACCGCCGAGGGCTGACCACCTTGGAAGCCTTTTTTGGAGTTTCAATGCTGGGTCCGGTTCCTGCTGCTCAGCCTCGGAAGTGAGTGGGGTTCAGCAGACCGGAGCTCGCCTCTTCCACCATGAGCGTGTGGCCCGAGTTCCCTTTATCGGGTGACAATGTGATCGAGAGGCTAAACCCACTGTGTCCATTTCAGACTCCGAGGTTCCCACTGGCGGAGATGGGGAACAGGAGCCGGAGAGCCTGGAATTCTTTCCAAAGTTCCCGGTCTGCTGGGAATTGATTTTTCCTGCACGGCTTGGGGCTTCATGGCTTGCAGATGATTGAAGCATTCCCATAGGATGGTATCTCCCAAGCGGACTTGATAGGAAACTGGCCCTGTTCCAGACTCGACCGTGCCTCATAACCACGTGGATCCATTGCCATGATTCTTTAGCAATAACCTATCACCTGCCTTTCGGTGCCTCTCCCGGCTGGTGGGAACGGCACTGGGTGTCAGCTCCCGCCCTCAGAAGGTCAGACTTAACACTGGGTGGAGTGAACTTCCTATGACCAACTCTGCTGGGGCTATTCCAGTTATTGAAGAGGGGAGGTCGGGGGGAGGTTGGAGGGTGTCATTCTGTAATTGAAGATGAAATCTGGATGGTTTGGTGTCCAAAGAGACTGAGGGATGGAATTTTGAACCTGCTTTTACTGTTTGGGCCGCTCTTTCTGCCAGGCCGTTGGATGATGGGTAATATGACACTGCCCTAACGTGTCAAATTCTGTCCAACTTCATCGAATGCACAAATTCCTGACTGATGAAGGTTGGTCCATTTTCAGAAACAAACACCTGCGGGATCCCGGGTGTCATGAAAGAGGTGTGAAGTTTCTCCACTCTTGTCCTTGTGTTTGAGTAACTCACCCTGTGTACGGCCATTCATTTTGAATCAGCATCTACCATTATCAGGAACATAGACCCCATGAACGGACCGGCACTCTCCGTGTGCAGCCACGTCTGTGGATGTCCTGGCCATTCCCAAGTGTGAAGAGTAGTAATTGGTGGTACTTCTGCCCTTGTTGATATTGTCAACACTGACCCACGGGCAAATATTCGTAGCCATACCTGGCCACCAGACATGACAACTTGGAGGATCTTCAGTTTGCCACTCCTGGGTGGCCATGGTAAAGTTCACCATGGGATGGTGACCCTGGCTCAGGATGACACTCTTGAACCCCAAAGGCGTGTGCCATCTTCCACAGTCAGCTGCTCTCTGCCATTCCAATATGGGTGCAATTCAGGCTGTAATGGCCATTTGGATTCCCCCATCAGCACTCGCTGCTTCAATTCATTCAGGAATGGGGAATCTTACGTCCACAGCCGAATCTTATTGGCTGCCACTGGGAGCGTTTTGAGAAAGTTCATGATTACCGTCTCTTCCATTGGGAATATGACGAGTGTCTGTTAATCGTAGCCAACTCAAGGCACCTACCTGAACGACTCGGCCTCCTGGAAGGTGTTCCAATCAATAATGGTGGGCGGACAGTAATAAAGCCCACAGCTGGATGTGGGCCAATATTATGGGCCGCACCGTCATGCAGGTCCTTCTGGAATTTCTTTGCCCAAACTATCACCGTAGACGAGGTGTCACAGTGGTTAGCGCTGCTGCCTCATAACGCCAGAGACGTGGGTTCAATTCCTGGCTTGGGTCATTGTCTGTGCGGAGTCTGCATATTCTCTCTGTATCTGCGTGGGTTTACTCTGGTTTCTCTGGTTGCCTCCCACTGTCTGAAAGACGTGCTGTTTAGGTGCAGTGTCCATGCTAAATTCTCCCTCAGTGTTACCCGGACAGGCACCAGTGTGTGGCGACTCGGCGATTTTCGCATTAACTTCATTGCAGTGTTAATGTAAGCCTACATTTGACACTTTATAAATGTTAAACTTCCTCTGAGTATGAATTGTTGAATATCGCTGGGAAACTTCATCGAGCTGTCAGTATAAGTGCACGTGAATAAGTTCATAATTGGAAACAACAATCCTCCTGCCAGCTTTGAAGCTAAGTCCTCGATCAGAGGGATTGGGTATTTATCCAGCTGTGAGAAACAGTTTACCGTTTGTTTACAATTTCCCAGTACAAAGTATTTGTATTCACTCTTGGGACTTGGGTGTCACTGGCCGGCCAGCACTTATTGCCCATCCCTAGTTGCCCATGTTCAGAGGACCATTAAGTGTCAACCACCTGGAGTCACATTTAGTCCTGACCACATAAGGACGACAGATTTCCTTCCCTGGGACATTGGTGAACCAGAGGTGTTTTTCCGAAAATCGACAATGCTTTTATGGTCACCAGCTGATTCTGAATTCCAGATATATTTATTCAAATTCCACCATCTGCTGTGACGGGATTCGAACCCGGATGCACAGAACTTTAGCTGAGTTTCTGTATTAATAGTGTCGTGATAAAACCACCAGTCCATCACATGCACACCCAGAGTGTACACACCCTGACTTCCGGTAACCGAGACACACCATATTATATACGTCTGCAGGGCTCCCGGATTGGACAGCATTAACTGTCTCATACAGGGACCTCATATTGCAATAACTCCACCTGATGGTTATCGTTAAAGTCATTAAGTATGTCTCTCTCTCTCTGTCTCTTTCTGTCTTTCTGTGCATGCCTCTCTCTGTATCTCTCACTCACTCTCTCTCTCTCTCTCTGCCTGTTTCTCTGTGTCTCTTACTGTCTCTCTGCATCTCCCTCATTCACCTCTTTACACTCTTCCTCCGTGTCTCCTCCTCCCTCTCAGTCTCACTCTCCTCCTCCCTCTCCTTTTCTGTCACCCTTTTCTTATTTCTCTGTCTTTCTCTCTCTCTACCTCGCTCTGTCTTTTGCTCTTGCTGTGTCCATTGTATTCATTCAGTCTCACTGTTTCAAATTCGCTGACGCTCTCTGTCTCTGTTTCTCTCTGCCTCTCTTTCTATCTCCCTTTCCGTTTTAGTCTCCCTCTCTCGTTACATCCTTCCATCTGTCTCCCTTTCTCATTCCCTGTCCATCTCCCTCCCCATTTCCCCCAATCTCTATCCCTGTTTTTCTCGCTCTGGGAGAGTCCCTATCTGTCTCTGTTCTTTCTCTCTCTCTCTCTCTCTCTCGCTCTCTCTGTTTCTCTCCCTGTATCTGTTAGAAACTCTTTCAAACTGTGTCACGCTCCATGTATTTGTACCCTTCCCTCTCTCTGTCAACCTCCGTCTCTCTATCACTCCCAGTTTTGCTCTCACTGCCCTCTCTCTCTCTTTATCTGTCACTCTCTCTGTCTCTGTGAGGCTGTTTGTTATTTATATTTGAAAGTCCAATAGGAAGATTCAGGGGTCTTGTAGCTGTAGTTTCCTCTCAGGGTCTAATGAGTTGAAGAATTGCAGTAAGGGGAGCTTTCAGCAGATTGATTAGCTGCTGCCTGAAGTGAGTCTGTGTCACAGCATAAATGGCAGTGTTTGTACAACAACTTGTGAGTTGCAACATGAAACCAAGTTCCATAACATAGTAATCTAACCATACCGACTCATAGCCCAAATCATACATCCGACGCCATATTGAAAAAACCATTAATGTCGACCATAAGAGGATGAAATTGGCTGAGATAACAAACAGTAAAATGATGGATTTCCTTCGACTCTCCATCTCAGGGTCTCTGGGATTCTCCCCACTGCTGTGAGTCCGGAGTCTCCTGCGGGCTCTGCTGCTCATTAAAATGTGTCTGACGGTGAAAACGTTGAGCAGCAGAATCAGGACGAACGGGACAGTCGGGGTTAGAATGTTGTGGAGGAACTCGATTGTTGTCCAGACCGGAGATTCCAGAACATCCATTGTGACATCACAAAACCAGGGGACGTTCCCCAGCTGATATCTATTTAATAACATAAAATACCAGAAGATGTTCTTTAAACAGCTCAGCACCGTCACTGTTCCCAGAACCACAACCGCCGATTTCTCACTGCAATATTTACTCTTCAGCTTGGGGCAGCAAATGGCCACAAATCGATCAAAGGTGAAAGTGACGGTGAACCAGACAGAACAGTCAGTGGCTGCATAAAGCAGGACGGCGTGGATGTTACACACGGGGACCCAGTACAGGAAAACAAACTGTTCCCAATAAATAATGGGAAAGTGTCTGAATATCAGGTCGAGGATAACGACCAGCAGATCCCCCGCTGACATGGCCACCAGGGAACGAGTCACACATTTGGACAGACCACAGTTTTTGCTCGTCAGAGTCACAATTGTGATTATGTTCACTGTCAGGAAGGGAAATAAAGAATAAAATTAGACAGGATTCAGGGAAAGAAGTTACCATTTGGACTGAGGATGGGTTAAAATAAAAAAGAATGGACACACATAAAATCACTGAAATATGTTTTTAAAAATCCAGCACGTCTTTTGCAGTGTGAGAGGAAAGTGGAGCATCCGGAGGAAACCCACACAGACACGGGGAGAAGGTCCAAACTCCACACAGACAGTGACCCAAGCCTGGAATTGAACCCAGGTCCCTGACGCTGTGAATCAGCAGTGCTAACCACTGTGTCACCGTGCAGTCCATGGTAGCAACACAGTGGTGTATATTTGGGAGAGAGCTTTCCGGAGAGTCCACAACATTGACCCTCACTCAGCTCCAAGGATGAGGGAGTAAACCCTCTCAGAAAATCCAGACTGGAGTCCTGTAGATGGTAATCTGTCGTCTCTCAGACAGTTTACTGACAATCCCTGCAACAGAGCTGGGACCAAAGAGGGCTGGTTTGACCCTTGCCTCTGGACAATACTAACAATTGGCAGAGGGAGATCCTGATGCCTTGACAGCACAGAATCTCTATTATATTTACACAGAACTGTACCCTGGAGAGGAGATCAAAGCATTGTGGCCACTGTAAGCACAACACAGGAAATAATAGTAATCTCACACTCAATTGGCACAGAACACAACTTCCAGTGTTTGCTCTGAAGAGTGGGAGAAAGCTTCAGGGTTCAGCGAATCGCTATCGTCCATAATACTCAGTGCGATTACTGCTGTCCCACGTTGGTCTACTGGACCAGTGCAGCTGCATCAGTCCTCTCTCGGCAGGAAGGATGCCAATCTATGCACCAGGTAAAACTCAAACAAAGGCCAGTACCAAAGGAAAAGCCAAGCAGGCTGCCTTAATGCCTATCGTCCGGTGACTCTGATGTCCAATATTATGAAATGCATCAAAAGGTTAGTCATGGCATGAATCAGTTCCGGCTTCCCAGATTGCCTGGATCCACGACAGTTCACCGACATCCACAACAGGTCCACAATGCCATCTCCCTGGCCGGACAGTGAACCCTGGAACACAGACTCGTGTTTATCAACTACAGCTCAGCCTGCAACACCATTAGTGCTAGGAAACCCATGTCCAAAGTCCGTGGCCCTGGGCTTGGCTCCTGCCTCTGCAATAGGATCCTCAACTTCCTAATCCATAGAGAGCAAAATTAAGGACAATCAACAACATCTCCTTCACAATCATCCTGAACAGCCGTGCCGCGTAAGGCTGCGTCCTCAGCCCCTTACTATACTCCTTATACACTGGTGACTGTGTGGCCAAATTCCCCTCCAACTCGATTTCCAAGTTTGCTGATGACACCTGCAGTGGGTCGGAGGAAGAGACAGAGAATCTGGTGAACTGGGGCATCAACAATAATCTCTTCCTCAATGTCAACAAAGCAAATTGACTTCTGGAAGCCTAGTGGAGTACATGCCCCGGTCTACATCAATGGGATGAAGTTGACATAGTCGAGAGCTTCACGTTTTAGGGTCCACATCACGAAAAACCTTTCCTGGTTCCTCCATGATGTCCCTATAATTAAAAAGGTCTCCGAACGCCTCTATTTTCTCAGAGGTTTACGGACATTTGGCATGTCAGCTGCGACTCTCACCAACTTTTACAGATGCACCATAAATAACATTCTAGCTTGGTATGGCTCCTGCTCTGTCCAAGACTGCGAGAAACTTCAAAGCTTGGAGAATGCAGACCAGTCCATCACTCAAACCAACCTCCCACTCATAAACTCTGTCTAAACCTCCCATTACCTTGCAAAAGTAACCAGCCTAATTCAGGAATAGCGCACCACGGACATCAACTTTTCCCACTTGTTCCATCAGAGAAAAAGATAAAAAATGTGTGAGGACATAGACCAACCGACTCATAGAATCACTACAGTGCAGAAGGGGGCCATTTGACCCATCGAGTCTACACCGACAACAATCCCACCCAGGCCCTATCCCCAAAGTCCCACATATGTAGCCTGCTAATCCCCCAAACATACATATCCCAGGACGCTAATGGGCAGTTAACATGGCCAATCAACCCAACCTGCACATTTTGGACTGTGGGTGAAAACCGCAGCATCCGGAGCAAACCCATGCCGACACGGGTAGAATGTGCAAATTCCACACAGACAGGGATCCAAGCCAGGAATCGAACTCAGGTTCCTATGAGACAGCAGCGCTGACCATTGTGCCACCATGCTGCCAACTCAGGAACAGCTTCTCTGCTGCCATCAGACGTTTGAATGGACCCACATTGCATTAAGATGATCTTTTACTACATCCTAGCTATGACTGCAACATTACATTCTGCCCTCTCTCCCTCTCTATGTCCAGTATGCTTTGAATGTATTGCACTCAAGCAACAACACTTTTCACTGTATATCCAATGTTATGAAATGCATCAAAAGGTTAGTCATGGCATGAATCAATTCCGGCCTCCCAGATTGCCTGGATACACTACAGTTCATCTACCTCCCCAACAGGTCCACAGACACCATCTCCCTGGCCCAACACTGAACTCTGTAACACTGAACATAGAGAAGGAGAGAGTGCAGAATGTAATGTTGGACTCAGAGCGAGGGTGTAGAATAAGATCATCTGAATGCGATGTGGGCCCATTAAAACGTCAGATGGCAGCAGAGAAGAAGCTGTTCCTGAGTTGGCAGCATGGTGGCACAATGGTTCGCACTGCTGTCTCACAGGGACCTGAGTTCGATTCCCGGCTTGGATCACATATTTATTATATGTGAAAATAATAAACCAAATCAATTCAAATCAAATCAGTCTTTCGCATCTCAAGCTGAAACATCAGCACGATGTGCCCTGGCCTTACCAATGAACTTATGCAGGTTGATGATGTACACGGGACGGCTGTGATCGAGACTGAATTTACAAGGCTGAATGTGGACATTGGGGAGCTGCGAGAAACTGGACTTGCTCACAGTGGATTCTTTCCAGAGGAACACCCCACGTTCTTGTAATAGGAGAAATCCCAACAGGCGAGATGTGAGAATGGAACAACGTTTTAAAAAGAAGCTTCACTGGTGCTGATGGAATCCCAGGAATTGAAATGGGATCCCTGATGCTGTGAGGCAGCAGTGCTAACCACTGTGCTATACTGCCATCCTGCAAGGTGCCCTGGAGATATCCAAGATCACGGCCAGGACACCATCATCACCATATCCGTGTTCGGGAAATGATTGGAAAACAATCTGAGGGACAGAATTAATCTCCACTTCGAGAGGTAAGGATTTATGAACAATAATCAGCATTCCCTTGACAGGGGGAGATCATGTCTAAAAATTCGCTGGAATAGATTGAGGAGGTGACTGGATGAGGAGATGAGGGAAGTGCAGTCGATGTAGTCTACGTGTTCTTCAGAAAAGCTTTTGACAAATATGGAAGACTGAACAAGGAAGTGATTCCGACTGGAACCAGGTCAATTTGGTAAATTATATTCAAAATGGCTGAGTGGCAGAGGGTGATGGTGGAAGGTTGTTTTTGTGACTGCAAGCCTGTGTTCAGTGGGGTTCCACAGGGATCAATGCTGGGTCCCTTGCTCTTTGTAGTGTACATTGATGGTCGAGACATGAATGTGTGAGGTGTGATCAGTAAGTTTGCAGATGATACAAAAATTGGTGGGGTGGTAAATATTGAGGAGGAAAGCCTTAGATTACAGGAATCACAGAATCCTACAGTGCAGAAGGAGGCCATTCAGCCCATCGAGTCTGCACTGAGCACAATCCCAACCAGGCGATATCCCCTGAACCCCATGCATTTACCCAAGCAATTATCCCTGACAGTAAGTCCAGTATATCCTGGCCAATCCACCTAACCCACAAGTCTTCCGACTGTGGGCGGAAACTGGAGCACCCAGAGGAAACCCATGCAGACACGTGGAGAATGTGCAAACTCCACACAGATGTGGTCCAAGCCAGAAATCGAACACACGTCCCTGGCGCTGTGGGGCAGCAGTGCTAACCACTGTGCCACCGTGCTGAGGAAACTGAAAGGCTGGTCAAATGGGCAAATGTAATTTACACCTGACGAATGTGAGGCCATGCATTTGGGACGACTATCCGGGCAAGGAAATGCACCATGTCCGGTCGAGTCTGAGGAAGTGCAGAGGACCAGAATGAATTTGGGGTGCATATATGTGGATCCCTAAAAGCAGCAAGACAGGTCGATGAGGTGGTGAAGACGACATGTAGGATACTTGCCTTTAAAGCCGCAGCACAGAATATAAGAGCTGGGAGGTGATGATGGAAGTTTATAAAACGCTGATTAGACCAGAGCAAGAGAACTGTGTACAGCTCCGGTCATCACACTACAGGAAGGATGTGATTACACTGGAGACGGTGGAGAGGAGATTCACCAGGATGCTGCCTGGGCTGGAGAGTTTCAGCTATGAGGAGAGGCTGGTTAGGCTGGGTTTTTTACCTTAGAGCAGAGACGGCTGGAGGTGGAGTGGGTGTAGTGGGTGGTGATGGGGAACGCTTTCAGGTGGGGGCCGGGTGGGGGTGGGGGACTGAGTGATATGAACAAAATTATGTGGCACACGGATAGGAAGAAACCTTTTCCCTTTAGTAGAGGTGTCAATAACCAGAGGGGCGTGGAGTTAAGGTAAAGGGCAGATTTTTGTGTGGATTTGAGGGAAAATGTTTCCATCCACAGGGTGCTGGGATCTGCAGCTCACGGCCTGAAAGGATGGTAGAAGCGGGAACAACCACAAGAAGCATTTAGATCAGCAACTCAAACGCCAGAGCATATAATTATTAAACTAGAAAGAGTGCAGAAAATATTCACTCGGATGCGACTGGGACTTGATGGATTGAGTTATAAGGAGAGGCTGGATAGACTGGGACTTTATTCTCTGGAGTGTAGGAGGCTGAGGGGTGATCTTATAGAGGTCTATAAAATAATGAGGGGCACAGATCAGCTCAATAGTCAATATCTTTTCCCAAAGGTAGGGGAGTCTAAAACTAGACGGCAGAGTTTTAAGGTGAGAGGGGAAAGATACAAAAGGGTCCAGAGCGGCAATGTTTTCACACAGAGGGCGGTGAGTGTCTGGATCGAGCTGCCAGAGGCAGTAGGAGAGGCGGGTACAATTTTATTTTTTAAAAAGCGTTTAGATAGTTAAATGGGCACGATGGGTATAGAGGGATATGGGGCAAATGTGGGCAATTGGGATTAGTTTAGGGGTTTAAAAAGAAAGGGCGGCATGCACAAGATGGGCCGAAGGGCCTGTTTCCATTCTGTAAACTCTATGACAAGGCTGTGGATCGAGTGCTGGAAAATGGGATTGGATTGGATAGGTGTTTGATGACCAGTTCAGACATAATGGTCGAATGGCCTCATTTTGTGCTGTTAAACCTCGATGGCTGTTAGGCCACCCACAGCAGTGGCCCCATCACTTGCAGCTCTCACAGCGCTGGCTGGGATACCGACCACCTCCCAAACCTATCTGGTTGCAAATGCACAATTGCAGCCAGCAGTGAGCTGCCTGGTCTGAGAGAGACATCTGTCAGCTCTCTGCTGCTGCAGCTCGCTTCAACACAGCAGCTGCCCCCAGGTAGTCCAGGGGTCCTCAGCACTTTCTGAGCAGCCCCCGACCAGATATAGACCCAGCCCCCGCCCCACCACCTGGTCCAATCACCCGACATTCCCCCACAGCAATTGCATGCAGAGTGTCAGCAGGGCACCTCTCCCTAACCCACTGTGCATGCAGAGAGACAGCGAGACCCCCTCCCTACCCCACTGTGCATGCAGAGAGGCAGCGAGACCCCCTCCCTACCCCACTGTGCATGCAGAGAGGCAGCGAGACCCCCTCCCTGCCCCACTGTGCATGCAGAGAGGCAGCAACACCCCTCCCTACCCCACTGTGCATGCAGAGAAGCAGCGAGACCACCCCACCCTACCCCACTGTCCATGCACTGAGGCAGCGAGACCCCCTATCTACCCCACTGTGCATGCAGAGAGGCAGCAAGACCCCCTCCCTACCCCACTGTGCATGCAGAGATGCAGCGAGACCCCCTCCCTACCCCACTGTGCATGCAGAGAGGCAGCGAGACCCCCCACCCTGCCCCACTGTCCATGCACTGAGTCAGCGAGACCCCCTCCCTACCCCACTGTGCATGCACAGAAGCAGCAAGACCCCCCTCCCTACCCCACTGTGCATGCAGAGAGGCAGCGAGACCCCCTCCCTACCCCACTGTGCATGCAGAGAGGCAGCGAGGCCCCCTCCCTGCCCCACTGTGCATGCAGAGAGGCAGCGAGACCCCCTCCCTACCCCAATGGGCATGCAGAGAGGCAGTGATGCCCCCCTCCCTACCAACACCAATCACGTGCAGACTGGCAGCGGGGACCACTCCACCCCACAGACAGCGGGCAGAGTGGTAACGGGACCCTCTCCGACGCAGCAACTACGTTCAGAGTCGGCCCCGCTGCCTTCAGGCTCCGCCCCTGTAGACCCCACCACCTCATGCCCCACTCCCTGGTACTGCCCGGTGGGCATTGCCCAAGGGGCACCTACCTTTGCCCTCGACCGCCCCGTGTCCTCAATGGCCTTCAGTTCTCCCGGCGAGGTCATCATGACTCGTCCTCATACATGTGGCCAGCTGTTTTCCTCACCGGACCCAACCTCTCCCGGTGAGGCTGAAAAGGCAAGTGTGGCGCACAATTCCATCCCAGGCTCACTAATTTCATTTAAATTTGTTTAAAAATAAATTGAAATTATTTATTCAGCCTCTTGCCGGAAATGGGCAGGAGACTGAATCCACTGTTTATCCATTGCCGGTGAAGGTTGCAAGAGGTGAGAAATGGGACATGGACCTGAGTTCTTGGCTATCACGCGGTTTTACTTGATCACCCCACCATCAATGGACAGGGAGTAGCTGTTATCCTGCCCCCCTATCGTGTGTGTGTTGCGTGTGTCTATATTGTCTGTACCAGTATGCATGTGTGTGTGTGCGTGTTTGTGTGTGAGCAACAGAGTACCTGACGAGTGTTCCTAAGTGTGCATTATTCTGGAGTGTTGCAGCAATTTTGGTTCTTGAATTTGTGTGTGAGTGGGAGTAAGTGTCTAAATCTGATTGCTTCTATCAACAAATGTGTGTATTAATGTATGTGTGTTTGGGTGTGTCTGTGTGTTTGTGTTCCTGTTGCTCTCGGAGAGCTTGTGGTAGCACAGGCGATAGCATTGCTGCCTCACAGCACCAGAGGTCCTGGTTCAATTGCAGGCTTGGCCACTGTCTGTGTAGATTCTGCATGTTCTCCCCATGTCTGCGTGGGTTTCCTCCGGGTGCTCTAGTTTCCTCCCACAATCTGAAAGTTGTGCTGGTTGGGTGCATTGGCCGTGCTAAATTCTCCCTCAGTGTACCTGAACAGGCGCTGGAGTGTGGTGACTCGGGGATTTTTATAGTAACTTCATTGCAATGTTAATGTTTGCATACTTGTGACACTGATGAATAAATTTCAAATTTAATGAAATATGTTTTCTCTCTGTGAGATACTGCTGTGCAGATATGACCAATAAAATTGCTTCTGTGGCCTGGTGATTGGGTGGGTGAACTGGTGTTATATGCAGAGGGTGAAAATGATTCTGTCTCAATCTTTTACGCACGGTGGAATAGTGTTTGAGGTCACATGTCTATGGAAAATCACAGCACTCAGAAGACATCCCAGCCCATAGAGCCTGAGACAATTGTCAGTGGCTGAAAGAATTAATAACCGGATACAGAGATTCAACAAGAGCAGCAAACCCAGTACAGGAAATGACAAGAAAATCAATACAGTTAAACAGCCTTTCTAGAATTAGGAACTGGACACAGGGGACGGGACTTTCCAGCCTCACTCTTCCCCAAGCTGCAAAATCCCACCCGTGTTCAACAGACCTTCCCATTCTCCGCCCCTCGCCTGCTCCGATTCCCGTGGCGGTCGGGCCGGTCCAATTCCAGCCAGAGACTTACCCGGAACACCAACAATCGCCAGGAGGGGATAGTAAAAACATTGAATCACCCTCAGTAGAGATTCAAAGCGATCAGCTGATGTCATCCAATAATAATCAGCAGTAAACTGAGAAATCCAATCGAATAAACTCCTGTCCCTGGTTGGAACATTCCGGTTCATTGTTCCCAGATTCTGATCCAATGTCGAAACATTCCAATCCATTGTTCCCAGATTCTGATCCATTGTTGGAAGATTACAATCCATTGTTCCCAGATTCTGATCCATTGTTGGAAGATCCCGGTTCATTGTTCTCAGATTCTAGAGAGCACAGGTTTGAGGTGAGGCGGGAGAGATACAAAAGTGTCCAGAGGGGCAATGTTTTCACACAGAGGGTGGTGAGTGTCTGGAACAAGCTGCCAGATGTAGGAGTAGAGGCGGGTCCAATTTTGTCTTTTAAAAAGCATTTAGATAGTTACATGGGTACAGAAGGATATGGGCCAAATGCGGGCAATTGGGGTTAGTTTATGAGTTTTTAAAAAAGGGTGGCATGGACAAGTTGGGCCGAATGGCCTGTTTCCCTGCTGTGAACCTCTATGACTCTCTGACTCTGTTCTGATCCATTGTTGGAAGACTCAAATCCATTGTTCCCAGATTCTGATCTCTCCTCTCCCTCCCTCTCTCTCCACAGCCGCTGATCTCTGTTACTGTCGGAGTTGCCGCTCCCGCTGACTCAATGGGACAACACATTGAACGGAATCCCTTATTAATAGAAGAGGGAAATCCCTCCAGGCACACTAATCGAATCCATGGAGACTCACATCAATTCCAGTCACTGAACAAACAGCTTCACTTAACCCCCTTCAATCCAACACTTTTTATACCCAACGTAGAACAGTTACAGCCTCGATGGGGTGTTGAGGGTCAGGGAGGTATGGAAAGTTGGAAATAATGTAGGGTCAATATGAATTCGATACAGCAGAGATCACTCTGCTAGCGTTAATTTTGAGACGACGAGAATACAAAAGCAGGGGTGTACTGCTGAGGGGTTATAAGACACTGGCCTGACCGCATTCACAATATTGTCAGCAATTTTGGTCCCCGTATCTAAGGAAGGATGTGCTGGCCTTGGAGAGGGTCCAGAGCAGGTTCACAAGAATGATCCGGGGAATGAAAGACTTGACGCATGAGGAGCGTCTGAGGACTGGGGGTCCACACTCGATGCAGTTTGAAGTATGAGGAAGGGGATAACATTGAAACTTACAGAATAATGAAAGGCCTGGATAGAGTGCACTTGGGGAAGATGTTTCCATTAGTTGGGGAGACTTGGACCCGAGGGCACAGACTCAGAGGGAAGGGATGGCCCTTTAGAAATGTGATGTGGAGATGGCGGTGTTGGACTGGGGTGTGCGCAGTAAGAAGTCTCACAACACCAGTTTCCCACTCACCTGATGAAGGAGCAGTGCTCCGAACGCTCGTGATTCCAAATAAAGCTGTGGGACTTTAACCTGCTGTTGTGAGACGTCTTACTTCAGAACTGAGACGAGGAGGAATTTCTTCAGCCAGAGGGTGGTGAATCTGTGGAATTCATTGCCACACAAGGCTGTGGAGGCCAGATCATTGAATGTATTTAATAAAGAGATAAAATGGTTCTTGACTGGTACAGCGATCAAGTGTTACGGGGAGAAAGCAGGAGAATGGGTTTGAGAAACTTATCAGCCAGAATTGAATGGTGGAGCCAGCTTGACGGGCCGAATGGCCTCATTCTGCTCTTATATCTTATTGTCTGATGGGTATCATGGTCGTGGTTCTTCGATGAAGTTAACGTCAATCAGGGTTGATATAGTCTGCTTAATCCAGGTTGTAGCAGATCTTATGTACAGCTCATGGACAGAACAATCTTAGTATAGGACTTTACACGGATCAATCTCTCAGCATTACGTACAGTACAGTCTTAGCTCGAGTCATCAGATAGAACTATCTCTCAGTGTTATGTACAGTACAATCTGAGGCTTCAGGTAGAACTATCTCTCAGTGTTATGTACAGTACAATCTGAGGCTTCAGATAGAACTATCTCTCAGTGTTATGTACAGTACAATCTGAGGCTTCAGGTAGAACTATCTCTCTGTGTTATGTACAGTACAATCTGAGGCTTCAGATAGAACTATCTCTCAGTGTTATGTACAGTACAATCTGAGGCTTCAGGTAGAACTATCTCTCTGTGTTATGTACAGTACAATCTGAGGCTTCAGATAGAACTATCTCTGTGTTACGTACAGTACAAAATGAGGCTTCAGATAGAACTATCTCTCAGTGTTATGTACAGTACAATCTGAGGCTTCAGATAGAACTATCTCTCAGTGTTACGTACAGTACAATCTGAGGCTTCAGATAGAACTATCTCTCAGCGTTATGTACAGTACAACCTGAGGCTTCAGATAGAACTATCTCTCAGTGTTATGTACAGTACAATCTGAGGCTTCAGATGGAACTATCTCTCAGTGTTACGTACAGTACAATCTGAGGCTTCAGATAGAACTATCTCTCAGTGTTATGTACAGTACAATCTGAGGCTTCAGATAGAACTATCTCTCAGTGTTATGAACGGTACAATCTGAGGCTTCAGATAGAACTATCTCTCAGCGTTATGTACAGTACAATCTGAGGCTTCAGATAGAACTATCTCTGTGTTACGTACAGTACAAAATGAGGCTTCAGATAGAACTATCTCTTAGTGTTATGTACAGTACAATCTGAGGCTTCAGATAGAACTATCTCTCAGTGTTACGTACAGTACAATCTGAGGCTTCAGATAGAACTATCTCTCAGCGTTATGTACAGTACAACCTGAGGCTTCAGATAGAACTATCTCTCAGTGTTACGTACAGTACAATCTGAGGCTTCAGATAGAAATATCTCTGTGTGTTACGTACAGTACAATCTGAGGCTTCAGATAGAACTATCTCTCAGTGTTATGTACAGTACAATCTGAGGCTTCAGATAGAACTATCTCTCAGTGTTATGTACAGTACAATCTTTGGCTTCAGATAGAACTACCTCTGTGTGTTATGGACAGTACAATCTGAGGCTTCAGATAGAACTATCTCTCAGTGTTATGTACAGTACAACCTGAGGCCTCAGATAGAACTATCTCTCAGTGTTATGTACAGTACAATCTGAGGCTTCAGATAGAACTATCTCTCAGTGTTATGTACAGTACAATCTTAGGCTTCAGATAGAACTATCTCTCAGTGTTATGTACAGTACAATCTGAGGCTTCAGATAGAACTATCTCTCAGTGTTATGTACAGTACAATCTGAGGCTTCAGATAGAACTATCTCTCAGTGTTATGTACAGTACAATCTGAGGCTTCAGATAGAACTATCTCTCTGTGTTATGTACTGTACAATCTGAGGCTTCAGATAGAACTATCTCTGTGTTACGTACAGTACAATCAGAGGCTTCAGATAGAACTATCTCTCAGTGTTATCTACAGTACAATCTGAGGCTTCAGATAGAACTATCACTCAGTGTTATGTACGGTACAATCTGAGGCTTCAGAAAGAACTATCTCTCAGTATTATGTACAGTACAATCTGAGGCTTCAGATAAAACTATCTCTCAGTGTTATGTACAGTACAATCTGAGGCTTCAGATAGAACTATCTCTCAGTATTATGTACAGTACAATCTGAGGCTTCAGATAGAACTATCTCTCAGTGTTATGTACAGTACAATCTGAGGCTTCAGATAGAACTATCTCTCAGTGGTGTGTAAGGTACAATCTGAGGCTTCAGATAGAACTATCTCTCAGTGTTATGTACAGAGGAACCTGATCAAGAAGCTTCACATCAAACTTTCTCAGCGTTTTCTCTTGTGAGGTTGTAAGAAGGCAAGGGTGAGTTGAGGAGTGTGTGGGAGAAGGACACGGGGCCACCTGAACAGAGTCAGAAGCACATTGAGGTGAGTTTGAGGGGGGGACACGGGACATCGGGACAGACAGTCAGCACCTTGAGGAGAGTGTGAGAGGGGGAAACTGGGATACTGGGACAGACAGTCAGCACCTTGAGGAGAGTGTGAGAGGGGGGCACTGGGACACCGGGACAGTCAGCAGCTTGAGGACAGTGTGAGAGGGACACTGGGACACCGGGACAGACAGTCAGCACCTTGAGTAGAGTGTGAGAGGGACACCAGCACAGACAGTCAGCACCTTGAGGAGAGTGTGAGAGGGACACTGGGACACCGGGACAGTCAGCACCTTGAGGAGAGTGTGAGTGGGGGACACTGGGACAGACAGTCAGCACCTTGAGGAGAGTGTGAGAGGGACTCTGGGACACCGGGACAGACAGTCAGCACCTTGAGTAGAGTGTGAGAGGGACACTGGGACACCGGGACAGTCAGCACCTTGAGGAGAGTGTGCGCGGGACACTGGGACACTGGGACAGACAGTCCGCACCTTGAGGAGAGTGTGAGAGGGACACCGGGACAGACAGTCAGCACCTTGAGGAGAGTGTGAGAGGGACACTGGGACACCGGGACAGAAAGTCAGCACCTTGAGGAGAGTGTGCGTGGGACACTGGGACACTGGAACAGACAGACAGCACCTTGAGGAGAGTGTGAGAGGGACACTAGGACACCGGGACAGACAGTCAGCACCTTGACGAGAGTGTGAGAGCGACACTGGGAGACTGGGACAGACAGTCAGCACCTTGAGGAGAGTGTGAGAGGGACACTGGGACACGGGGACAGACAGTCAGCACCTTGAGGAGAGTGTGAGAGGGACACTGGGACAGACAGTCAGCACCTTGAGGAGAGTGTGCGCGGGACACTGGGACAGACAGTCAGCACCTTGAGGAGAGTGTGAGAGGGACACTGGGACACGGGGAAAGACAGTTGGCACCATGAGGAGAGTGTGAGAGGGACACTGGGACACCGGGACAGACAGTCAGCACCTTGAGGAGAGTGTGAGAGGGACACTGGGACACCGGAACAGACACTCAGCACCTTGAGGAGAGTGTGAGTGGGACACCGGGACAGACAGTCAGCCTCTTGAGTAGAGTGTGAGAGGAACACTGGGACACCGGGACAGTCAGCACTTTGAGGAGAGTGTGAGAGGGGGACACTGGGACAGACAGTCAGCACCTTGAGGAGAGTGTGAGAGGGACACTGGGACACCGGGACAGACAGTCAGCATCTTGAGGAGAGTGTGAGAGGGACAATGGGACACCGGTACAGTCAGCACCTTGAGGAGAGTGTGCGCGGGACACTAGGACACTGGGACAGACAGTCAGCACCTTGAGGAGAGTGTGAGATGGGGACACTGGGACAGACAGTCAGCACCTTGAGGAGAGTGTGCGAGGGGGACACTGGGACACTGGGACAGACAGTCAGCACCATGAGGAGAGTGTGAGAGGGGGGACACTGGGACAGACAGTCAGCACCTTGAGGAGGGTGTGAGAGGGGGACACTGGGACACCGGGACAGTCAGAACCTTGAGGAGAGTGTGAGAGGGGCACTGGGACACCGGGACAGACAGTCAGCACCTTGAGGAGAGTGTGAGAGGGACACTGGGACACTGGGACAGACAGTCAGCACCTTGAGGAGAGTGTGAGATGGGGACACTGGGACAGACAGTCAGCACCTTGAGGAGAGTGTGCGAGGGGGACACTGGGACACCGGGACAGACAGTCAGCACCTTGAGGAGAGTGTGAGAGGGACACTGGGACACTGGGACAGACAGTCAGCACCTTGAGGAGAGGGTGCGAGGGGGACACTGGGACACCGGGACAGACAGTCAGCACCTTGAGGAGAGTGTGAGAGGGGGACACCGGGACAGACAGTCAGCACCTTGAGGAGAGTGTGACAGGGGGACGCTGGGACACCGGGACAGACAGCACCTTGAGGAGAGTGTGAGAGGGACACTGGGACAGACAGTCAGCACCTTGAGGAGAGTGTGAGAGGGACACTGGGACACTGGGACAGACAGTCAGCACCTTGAGGAGAGTGTGAGAGGGACACTGGGACAGGCAGTCAGCACCTTGAGGAGAGTGTGAGAGGGACACTGGGACAGACAGTCAGCACCTTGAGGAGAGTGTGAGAGGAGGACACTGGGACAGACAGTCAGCACCTTGAGGAGAGTGTGAGATGGGGACACTGGGACAGTGGGACAGACAGTCAGCACCTTGAGGAGAGTGTGAGATGGGGACATAGAGGATTGAAGCTACTGGTAGAGTTGTACAGCACTGGGGTCGAGACTGTTTGTTTCTGTCCCGTGGGACAGTCAGCACCTTGAGGAGAGTGGGAGAGGGAGACACTGGGACACCGGGACAGACAGTCAGCACCTTGAGGAGAGTGTGAGAGGGACACCGGGACAGACAGTCAGCACCTTGAGGAGTGTGGGAGAGGGGGACACTGGGACAGTGGGACAGACAGTCAGCACCTTGAGGAGTGTGTCGGATGGGGACACTGGGACACCGCGACAGACAGTCAGCACCTTGAGGAGAGTGTGAGATGGGGACACTGGGACAGTGGGACAGACAGTCAGCACCTTGAGGAGAGTGTGAGATGCGGACATAGAGGATTGAACCTACTGGTAGAGTTGTACAGCACTGGGATCGAGACTGTTTGTTTATGTCCTGTGGTTCTGAGGATTCTCTTCAATATCGACTCCACAGTCAGGTGTCAGGGACACAACTCTTTATTCCGTCTGCTCACACAACACTCCAAATATTGACTGCCCAATCTGGGAGGATCCCAACAGCTCACCCCACACCTGAGATCACATGGCCCGTTCACTTAAAGAAAGCCCCAACATATGTAACACTCTCCCATGTAAGTAACACCTCCCCACCCCACCACCCCACCCCGACACCCGCCGGTACAGCAACAGCATTTGAAACCATTTGCGAACATTTTTCTCTATTCACTTCAGGCTTGGTGCAGAATCCACAGCTTATTTACAATATAATACATCCCATAGTTCATTCCTGATCCTTATGTCCATCTCACATAGACCTGATCAGGGGGAGTGACAACCCCTTAGGAGTTGATGCCTGGGGATTGGAGCCAGTTTTAAGATCCTCTCTGGTGAGTGAAGCCTTGATGAACCCACCAACGTTTGATCGTCTTCCTGCCGGTCGTCAGTAATCAATGTCGAGTTCCCTGTCCCCTCCATCAGCGGAGGAGTTGTTGATACTAGGCCTCCCTGGCCTCCCACATAATAGAACAGAGAATTTAGAAGGTGGCAGGAATCTAACCTCAGGCAGAGCAAAAAAAAGGTGACAGGAATGAGAAGGGAGGTGGTCAGTGCGGGACTGAGAGTGTTGTACCTCAATGCGGGACTGAGGGTGTTGGACCTCAATGCGGGACTGAGGGTGTTGGACCTCAATGCGTGCAGTATATCAATCAAGGTAAATGAGGTTGTTGCGCACATTGAAATTGGCCGGTCCGATGTTGTGGGCATCACAGAGACGTGGCTGCAAGGGGATCAGGGCTGGGATCTAAATATCCAAGGATAGGTGTCTTATTGGAAGGACAGGCAGATGGGCAAAGGAGGCGGGGTTGCATTGTTCGTAAGGAATGGCGTTAAATCAATAGCAAGAAGCGGTACAGGATCAGAAGGCAGAGAAACTCTGTGGGTAGAGTTGAGGAGAAACAATGGTAAAAAGACCCTGATGGGAGTTATGTACAGGTCTCCAAGCAGTAGTCAGGATGAGGGGCAGAAAATAAATCTGGATGTAGAAAAGGCACATAAAAAGGCAATATTACAATAATTATGGGGGACTTCAATATGCAGGTGGCCTGGGAAAATCCGGTAGGTCGTGGGTCCCAAGAAAAGGAATTTGTGGAATGTCTAAGAGATGCTTTTTTGGAGCAGCTTGTGACAGAGCCGACTGGGGAAACGGGAATTCTGGAGTTGGTGATGTGTAATGAGGCAGATTTGATGAGGGAACTTAAGGTGAAGTGACCCTGAGAGAGCAGTGACCACAATATGATAGAATTTACCCTGCAGTTTGAGAGGGAGAAACTGGAATCAGATGCAAGAATATGACAATTAAATAAAGGTAACTGCAAAGACATGAGGGAGGAGCTGGCCAGAGTTGATTGGAAAGGGAGCCGAGCAGGGGAGACAGTGGAACGACAATTACAGGAGTTTTCCAGGGTGGGTGGGTTATTCGGGAGGCACAACAGAAATTCATCACAAGGAGGAGGAAACCTGCTAAAGAGAGGACGAAGCTTCCATGGCTGACTAGGAAAGGAAAGGACAGCATCAAAGCAAAAGAATCACTGGAGGCAGGGAGGGTACCAGAGGACTGGACATTAGCTGATGTAACAGCGCTGTTTAAGAAGGGAGGGAGGCAGCAGATGGGAAATTATAGGCCGGTTAGACTGACTTCCTTCATTGGCAAGATTTTAGAGTCCATTATTAAAGATGAGATCGCAGAGTACTTGGAAGTGCATGATAAAGTAGGACTGAGTCAGCACGGCTTTGTCAAGGGGAGCTCATGTCTGACAAATCTGTTAGAGTTCTTTGAGGAGGTAACAAGGAAGTTAGATAAAGGAGAACCAGTGGCCCTGATTTATTTGGATTTCCAAAAGGCCTTTGACGAGGTGCCACATCGGAGACTTTTAAATAAGTTAGGTGCCCGTGGTTTTAAGGGTAAGAATCTGACATGGATAGAGGATTGGTTGACTGGCAGAAGGCAGAGAGTGGGGATAAACGGGTCTTTTTCAGGATGGCAGCCGGTGACTAGTGGTGTGCCTCAAGGGTCCGTGCTGGGACCACAACTTTTCACAATAAACATTAACGATTTGGAAGAACGAAATGAAGCCACTGTTGCCAAGTTTGCAGATGATGGAAAGATATGCAGAGGGAGAGATAGTATTGAGGAAGCAGGGGGACTGCACAAGGACTTGGATAGGCTGGGAGAGTGGGCAAAGAAGTGGCAGATGGAATATAACGTGGAAAAGTGTGAGATTATAAACATTGGAAGGAGGAATGGAGGCATAGACTATTTTCTAATTGGGGAAATGCTCAGGCAATCAGAAGCACTAAGGGACCAGGGAGTCCTTGTTCAAGATTCTCTTAAGGTTAACGTGTAGGTTCATAGAACCATAGAAAATTACAGCTCAGAAACAGGCCTTTTGGCCCTTCTTGTCTGTGCCGAACCATTTTTTGCCTAGTCCCACTGACCTGCACTTGGACCATATCCCTCCACACCCTCTCATCCATGAACCCGTCCAAGTTTTTCTTAAATGTTCAGTTAGCAGTCAGGAAGGCAAATGCAATGTTAGCATTCATGTCGAGAGCGCTGGAATACAAGAGCAGGGATGGACTTCTAAGGCTGTATAAGGCTCTATTTGGAGTATTGTGAGTGGTTTTGGGCCCAGTATCTGAGGAAGGATCTGCTGGCCTTGGAAAGGATCCAGAGGAAGTTCACAAGAATGATCCCTGGAATGAAGAGCTTGTTGTATGAGGAATGGTTGAAGACTCTGGATCTGTACTCATTGGAGTTTAGAAGGATGAGGGGGATCTTATTGAAACTTACAGGATACTGCGAGGCCTGGATATAGTGGACGTGGAGAGGATGTTTCCACTCATAGGAAAAACTAGAACCAGACGGCATAACCTCAGGCTAAAGGGACGATCCTTTAAAACGGAGATAAGGAGGAATTTCTTCAGCCAGAGAGTGGTGAATCTGTGGAATTCATTGCCACAGAGGGCTGTGGAGGCCAGGTCATTGAGTGTCTTTAAGATAGAGAAAGATAGGTTTTTGATCAATAAAGGAATCAAGGGTGATGGGGAGAAGGCAGGAGAATGGGGATGAGAATCATATCAGCCATGATTGAATGGCGGAGCAGACTCGATGGGCCGAATGGCCAAAGCCTGTTCCTCTATCTCAAGGTTTTATGAAGAGAGGTTGGATAGGCTTGGGCAGTTTTCGTTGGAGCAGAGAAGACTGAGGGGCAACCTGATAGAGGTGTTCAAGATTATGAGGAACATGGACAGAGTGGATAAGGAGCAGGGATAAACTGGGGTTGTTCTCACTGGAAAGACAGAGGATGAGGGGTGACCTAATAGAGGTGTATACAATTATGAAAGGCATAGATAGGGTGAACAGTGGGAAGCTTTTCCCCAGGTCGGTGGTGACGTTCACGAGGGGTCATAGGTTCAAGGTGAGGGGGGGGGGGGGGCGGCGAGGTGGTATAACACGGATATCAGAAGGACGTATTTTACACAGAGGGTGCTGGGGCCTGGAATGCGCTGCCGACCAAGGTGGTGGAGGCGGACACACTGGGAATGTTTAAGACTTATCGAGATAGCCACATGAACGGAGAGGGAATGGTAGTTTGGACAAGGGAGTGGCGCGGGCTTGGAGGGCCGAAGGGCCTGTTCCTGTGCTGTATTGTTCTTTGTTCTTTGAGCAGCTGTTTCCCTTAGTTGAAGGATCAGTTACGAGGGACATAGGTTCAAGGTGAGGGGCAGGAGGTTTAAGGGGGAATGTGAGGAAAAACCCTTTTACCCAGAGGGTGGTGCCGGTCTGGAATGTGCTGCCTGGGAAGGTAGTGAAGGTGGGTTGCCTCACATCCTCTAAAAAGTGCCTGGATGAGCACTTGGCACAGCCATACCATTCAGGGTTATGGACCCGATGCTGGTAAACGGGATTACGTGGGCAAGTCAAGGCATTTCATGCATCGGTGCAGACTCGATGGGCCGAAGGGCCTCTTCTGCGCCGTGTGATTCTATGATTCTCTGAGTGTTGCTGAGGTCATGGAGTGGCCGGGAAGTGATGGGTTCAGGCTGGTTGTGTTGGTGGGGATCAGGTGGTGGGAGAGGCGGGTGTGAGTGGAATGTTAGAATGGAACCAATGTAACAACCAATAGAACCACATTGGATCTGTTGCAGTGACCAATGGGAACAAGCTGTGAGGGTCAGCTGACCCAGTAAACTATGTAACCAATGAGAAAATGATGTGGTGGTCAGCTGACCAGCTGACTCAGTATAAGTCAGAAGCTGCTGTGGTTTGTGGGAGCTTGGAATGGTCGAGGGTGAGGCCTCGAGTGTTGGAGTAATGAAGTTTCATTATTGAAACGTTTTGTCTGATTTACAAGTTGGAGTAAGTTTTGTTTCATTTTATTGCCCAGAACTGAAGAGTCCCTTCTGCTGGACGAACATGGAATACCGAGGGGAGTGGGGTGTTTATTTGGGGTGGGGGTGAGGGTAGGGCGTGTGGGGCTGTCCCACACGGGGCACCGTCTGCGCCTTTAAAATAAAATCCAGTTACAAGAGTTTTTTCCCCCTCCTAATGTTTTCATTGTAACTATGATCTGATGTCAGTGATTGAAATCAGTTCGTCAGATGGTAGCAGGCACAGCACAATTCTCCAGGAGGATAGGCCTTCTGGACAATCGCCGGGTAAACCCTTAACTATCAGGGGCGCAGCAAGTACGATAATACCCAGCACCCCCCCTTCCCATTACCAGACAGCACCCCCCCTACACCGCCCTCCAGCCCATGCTCCAATCCATTACTAATTAAAACTCTGTCTGTCTCCTCAAATTTACCATGTCCCAGCATCCACCGCACTCCGAGGTAATGAATTCCACAGATTCACCACCCATTGAGAGAAGTAATTTTTTTAAATCTGCTGCCCCTTTCCCGTAAGATGCCCGACATTGTTCTGCACTGTGATTCCTGATAGGCTGCTTGGGGGCGATGGGTTATTCACTCAGACATTTCCCGAAGATGCTTTTAATGTGATAATCCTTGGAAATTTAAACAGATAGTGAAAAAATCATGAAAGTTCAATGAATCCGATCACGTTGCAGAATGACAAGACTAATATAACCTGCTGCCTGGCTAATTGGATTAGCTATGCTGCCTCACAGCACCAGGGACAGAGGTTCGATTCCCGGCTTGGGTCACTGTCTGTGTGGAGTCTGCATGTTCTCCCCGTGTCTGCATGAGTTTTCTCCGGGCGCTCCGGTTTCCTTCCAAAGTCCCATAGAAGTGCTGGTTAGGTACATTGGCCATGCTAAATACTCCCTCAGTGTTAACCAAACAGGCGCCGGAGTGTAGCAACTGTGGGATTTTCACAGTAACTTCATTGCAGTGTTGATGTAAGCCTACTTGTGACACGAATAAATAACCTTTATACTTATTCACTGACGCTTGAGTGTTAAACCTCCCGATACAATCAGCACTTGTTTCCACAGCAAAAACAATCCCATTCCAAGAGATACATGGGAGAGTGAACATCGAACGGCCTGTTCCTCTGCAGCACTTTTCTTTGTTCTTAAGGCATAAATATCTTTAAGCATGTTGATTTTGAAATAATTTTATCCAAGATTTAACATAAATCTGTCTTCTTCACATCAGGTTATGGATCTGACTTTTATGGTAAGAAAAACATCCTTCAGTTCAGTTCCTGTTATTCAACTCCTCCAAAACAGTCTTGGGGGCGATGGGTTATTCACTCAGACATTTCCCTAAGATGCTTTTAATGTGATAATCCTTGGAAATTTAAACACACATTAAAAAAATCATGACAGTTCAATTAATCCGATCAAATTGCAGAATGCCAAGACTAATATAATCTGCTGCCTGGCGAATTGGATTAGCTATGCTGCCTCACAGCACCAGGGACATAGGTTCGATTCCGGCTTGGGTCACTGTCTGTGCAGAGTCTGCATGTTCTCCCCATGTCTGCATGGGTTTTCTCCGGCTGCTCCGGTTTCCTCCCACAGTCTGAAAAACGTGCTGTTAGGTGGATTGGCCATGCTAAAGTGTCCTTAGTGTCCACAGATGTACTGGATAGGTGGATTAGCCTTTCTACATTGCCTCTTAGTGTCCACAGATGTGCTGGTTAGGTGGATTGGCCATTCTACATTGCCCCTCAGTGTCCACAGATGTGCGGGTTAGGTGGATTGGTCATGCTAATTGCCCCTTACTGTCCAAAGATTTGCAGCTCAGGTGAATTGGTCATGCTAAATTTAGCACTCATGCCACGATGAATCATAGAATTCTAGTGCAGAAGGAAGCCATTCAGCCCATCGAGTCTGCACCGGCCACAATCCCATCCAGGCCCTGTCCCTGTAACCCCATGCATTTACCCCAGCTCGTCTCCCTGACACTAAGGGGCAATTTAGCATGGCCAATCCACCTAACCTGCATATCTTTGGAATGTGGGAGGAAACCGGAGCACCCGGAGGAAACTTACGCAGACACGGGGAGAACGTGCAAACTCCACACAGACAGTGACCCGAGGCCAGGAATCGAACCCGGGTCCCTGGCGCTGTGACACCCCACGAAGTATCAATCTATTTCTGAATATGAAGATTTATTAATGTTGGGGGTACAGAGTGTGAGCAGAATAAGAGGATTTTCGGGCGCCTTCGTGTTGAGCTGGGCCAGAGAACGGGGGTTTAAAGATTTCAATTCAGTTTGTAAAATCTGGAAATAAGTCAGTAAAATAGCGGTGAAGTTGATGGGTTGTTGTAAAAACCTGGCCAGTTCACTGATGTACTTCGGGAGAGGTCCTTACCCAGGCTCAACTCTACGTGACTCCAGCCCCACACCAATGTGGTTGACTCAACTGTCCTCTGAAGTGACTGAGTAAGCCCTGTGCTTGTAAGAAAGCTACAACGATGAATATCCAAGGATGGACACTAAAGTCAGCAATGCCCACACACTGAGAATGAACAATACTGATTTTGGCACGACACGTCGGTTATATTACACCACACTAAGGGCCTCATGGTCTGATTTGCCAGCGGGATAAAGCCTCAGAACAGCAGGTTGTGTAGTGTCCAAAGATGTGCACGTTGGGTGGATTGGCCATGCTGAATTGCCCCTTCGTGTCCAAAGATGAGAAGGACAGGTGGATTAACCATGCTAACTTGCCCCTTCGTGTCCAAAGATATGGAGGATCGGTTGATTGGCCATGTTAAATTGCCTTAACGGGCGCGAAAACTTGGTAAAGTCAGGTGTGAGGCGATTAGTACAATCCGTGCAGATGTCCACTTTACCAAGGCCCGAAAATGGCCACGATCCGAACCGCGCCCGAAATGGGTGATGCATTTAAATAGACTTAATGAGCTGGATGCCCAATCTTACCTGCATTTCCGCCCTTACCATCGCGTTCGCCCGTCCAGATTCGGCGCGGAACAGATGTGCTCGGCAAAGGTCTGTTTCGGGCAGTCCAGCTCTGAGGAGGTAAGATCAGAGCTTCTGGCGGCTCTCTGACTCAGATCAGTGGTGGGGGGAGAGGGGGGTGGGGGTGCGGGAGGCCGGAGGTGGATCAGATCATTCTCTGGTCATGGGGGGAGGGGAGGGAGGTGGATCAGATAATTCTCTGGTGAAGGGGGCAGGGGTGGGAGGGTTGCCGTTGCCATTCTGCGGGTGATCGGTGTGGGGTGGGGGGGTAAGGGGTCGCGATCGGTCTGGGTAGTGGGGGAGGTGGGTGTAAAGGGGGACAGTTATGTTGTGGGGTGGGACGATGTCTGTGGGGGCCATCACTCCCACTTTTCTCTCCCAGGTCACTTTATCCGCTTGTTGCTGCCCGGGAGCGATGTGACACGGGCGCCCATTTCAGATGTATTTCTCACTGCGCACGTGCAGTTCAGAGCTCCGATCGGAGTTGCAGCGTTTCGAGAGGGAGGAGCCCCGCCCACAGAGCGATTCAGACTCACAGCGTTTTTTCCAGGGTAAGTGCGTATGGGGCCCCCGGCGAACAGATTTCCAAGTCAGATCTGAATTGCGTCCAGATTCAGCGCTTGGAATCAAAATGGTAAAATCGGACCCTTAGTGTGCAAAGGTGTACAGGTTAGGGGGATTGGCCATGCTAAATTGCCCCTTCGAGTCCAAAGACATGCTGGTCAGGTGCATTGGCCATGCTAAATTGCCCCTTAGTGTCCAAAGACATGCTGGTCAGGTGCATTGACCATGCTAAATTCTCCCTAAGTACATGCGAACAGGTTCCGGAGGGTGGCGACTTGGGGATTTTCACAGTCGATTCAGAGATTTACAGCATGGAAACAGGCCCTTTGGCCCAACTTGCCCACACATCCCAGTTTTCACCAATAAGCTTGTCCCAATTGCCCGCATTTGGCCCATATCCCTTTATACCCATAGAAATCATAGAATCCCTAATGTGCAGAAGGAGGCCATTTGGCCCATCATGTCTGCACCAATCACAATCCCACCCAGACCCGATCCCTGTAACCCCACTCTTTTATCCTGCTAGTCCACCTGACACTAAGGGGCAATTTGCTATGGCCAATCAACCTAACCTGCTCACCTTTGGACTGTGGAAGGGAACTGGAGCACCCGGGGGAAACCCACGCAGACACGGGGAGAACGTGCAGACTCCACACAGACAGAGACCTGAGGCTGGAATTGAACCCGGGTCCCTGCCGCTGTGAGGCAGCAGTGCTAACCACTGTGCCACCGTGCAGCCCATCTTACCCATGTAACAGTCTAAATGCTTTTTGAAAGGGAAAATTGTACCCGCCTCCACTACTGCCTCTGGCAGCTCGTTTGCAATAAGTGACTTTTCAACAAAATTAACTTAATTGCAAAGTTAATATAAGCCTACTTGTGACCAATAAATAAACTTTAATCTGTAAACGGTGCCATCTTTGATGAACAGTAAGATAAAAGCAAAATACCGCGGATGCTGGAAGCTGAAATAAAAACAGGAAATGCTGGAAAAACTCAGCAGGTCCGACAGCATCTGTGGGGAGAGAATAGAGCAAATGTTTGAACTCTGGGTGACCCTTCGTCAGACTCAAAGCATTGTCTCTATTCTCTCTTCTGTCTGTGTGGAGTTTGCACATTCCCTCCGTGTCTGTGTGGGTTTCCTCCGGGTGCTCCGGTTTCCTCCCGCAGTCCAAAGATCTGCAGGTTAGGTGGATCGACCATGATAAATCGCCACTTAGTGTCGGGGGACTAGCAGGGTAAATATGTGGGGTTACGGGGATAGGGCCTGGGTGGGATTCTTGTCGGTGTAGGCTCAATGGGCCAAATGGCCTCTTTCTGCACGATAGGGATTCTATGATTCACAGATGCTGTCAGACCTGCTGAGATTTTCTACTATTTTCTGTTTTTGATGAAGCCATACCTCCCAAAGTAAACAGACAGTGGAAACAGAAGGTCCCTTATTTCATAACAAAATGGCGATTCTCGAACCACTGCCCAGAATCGACAGTCAGAAAAGGAACTTTGCTGTTAAATTAAAGTACTGTGTTCAGTGACGCACGTTAAAATAATCTGGGTCAAATACCTTCAATTCACAATATTGATTACACAATAATGATTACACAATACTGATTACACAATACTGATTACACAACATTGATTACACAATATTGATTACACAGTATTGATTACACAACATTGATTACACAATATTGATTACACAACATTGATTACACAGTATTGATTACACATTGATTACACAGTATTGATTACACAACATTGATTACACAGTAACGATTACACAACAATGATTACACAATATTACAAAGAACAAAACAGCACAGGAACAGGTCCTTCGGCCCTCCAAGTCCCCGCCACTCCCTGGTCCAAACTAGACCATTCTTTTGTATCCCTCCATTCCCACTCCGTTCATGTGGCTAACCAGATAACTCTTAATGGTTCCCAGTGTATCCGCCTCCATCACCTTGTCCGGCAGCGCATTCCAGGCTCCCACCACCCTCTGTGTAAAATACGTCCTTCTGATATCCGTGTTAAACCTTTCCCCCCCCCTCACTTTGAACCTATGACCCCTCGTGACCGTCACCACTGGACTGGGAAAAAGCTTCCCACCGTTCACCCTAACTATGCCTTTCATAATTTTATACACCTCGATTAGGTTACCCCTCATCCTCCGTCTTTCCAGTGAGAACAACCCCAGTTTACCCAATTTCTCCTCATAACTAAGCCCTTCCATACCAGGCAACATCCTGGTCAACCTCGACTGTACTCTCTCCAAAGCCTCCACGTCCTTCTGCTAGTGTGGCGACCAGAACTGGGCGCTGTATTTCAATTGCAGCCAAACCAACGTTCGATACAACTGCAACATCAGACCCCAACTTTTATACTCTATGCCCCGTCCTATGAAGGCAAGCATGCCATGTGCCTTATTCACTACCTTCTCCACCTGTGACGTCACCTTCAAGGATCTGTCGACTTGCACACCCAGGTCCCTCTGCGTATCTACACCCTTTATGGTTCTGCCATTTATCGTATTGCTCCCCGCTACGTTAGTTCTACCAAAATGCATCACTTCGCATTTATCTGGATTGAACTCCATCTGCCATTAGTTTGCCCAAATTTCCAGCCTATCTGTATCCTTCTGGAGCCTCTGACAATGTTCCTCACTATCTGCAAGTCCAGCCATTTTCGTGTCATCCGCAAACTTACTGATCACCCCAGTTACACCTTCTTCCAGATCGTTTATATAAATCACAAATAGCAGAGGTCCCAATACAGAGCCCTCCGGAACACCACTAGTCACAGGCATCCAGCCGGAAAAAGACCCTTCCACTACCACCCTCTGTCTTCTGTGACCAAGCCAGTTCTCCACCCATCTAGCCACCTCCCCCATTATCCCATGAGATCCAACCTTTTGCACCAACCTACCATGAGGGACTTTGTCAAACCCTTTACTAAAGTCCATATAGACGACATCCATGGCCCTTCCCTCGTCAACCATTCTCGTCACTTCTTCAAAAAACTCCACCAGGTTAGTGAGGCATGACCTCCCTCTCACAAAACCATGCTGACTATCGTTAATGAGTTTATTCCTTTCTAAATGCGCATACATCTTATCTCTAAGAATCCTCTCCAACAACTTCCCTACCACGGAGGTCAAGCTCACCGACTTATAATTTCCCGGGTTATCCTTCCTACCCTTCTTAAATAACGGGACCACATTAGCTATCCTCCAATCCTCTGGAACCTCACCTGTGTCCAGTGACGAGACAAAGATTTGCATCAGAGGCCCAGCGATTTCATCTCTCGTCTCCCTGAGCAGCCTTGGATAGATTCCATCAGGCCCTGGGGATTTGTCAGTCTTTATATTCCTCCCTTGTAATGGAGATTTTCTCTAACGGGTCAACACTCCCCTCCGAGACACTCCCAGTCAACGCATTCCTCTCCTTTGCGAACACCGACGCAAAGTATTCATTTAGGATCTCCCCTACTTCTTTGGGCTCTAAGCATAATTCCCCACTTTTGTCCCTGAGAGGTCCGATTTTTTCCCTGACAACTCTTTTGTTCCTAACGTATGAATAAAATGCCTTGGGATTCTCCTTAATCCTGTCTGCCAAGGACATTTCGTGACCCCTTTTTGCCATTCTAATTCCTCGTTTGAGTTCTTTCCTACTTTCTTTGTATTCCTCCAGAGCTCCCTCCGTTTTTAGGTGCCTGGACCTAACGTACGCCTCTCTTTTCTTTTTCACCAATCCCTCAATTTCCCTGGTTATCCATGGTTCTCGAATCCTACCCTTCCTATCCTTTTTTACAGGCACATGCCTATCCTGCAGCCCTAACAAATCTTCCTTAAAAGACTCCCACATGCCAGATGTGGATTTATCCTCAGACAGCCTCTCCCAATCAACAGCTGCCAATTTCTGCCTAATCCCACTTAGGTTCGCCTTCCCCCAATCCAACACCTTACCCTTGGGACACCACTCATCATTTTCCATCACTATCCTAAAGCTAACAGAATTGTGGTCACTATTTGCCACATGTTCCCCTACCGAAACTTTGAAGACCTGACCGGGCTCATTCCCCAGTACTAGGTCCTGTATAGCCCCTCTCTAGTCGGGCTATCTACACATTGTTCCAAAGAACCTTCCTGTACATATTTTACAAATTCCTCCCCATTCAGACTCCCAGCCCTAAGTGATTTCCAGTCTATACCAGGGAAATTGAAGTCTCCCACTACAACAACCCTATTTTTCCTGCACCTATCCAGTATCTCCTGACATATCCGTTCTTCCACTTCCCTTGGGCTGTTGGGGGGCCTGTAGTATACCCCCAACATCCTGACTGTGCCCTTCCTGTTTCTAAGCTCCACCCACAGTGACTCGTTACACGAACCCTCTGAATTGTCCTCCCTCTGCACCGCTGTAATATGCTCTCTGACTAATACTGCTACTCCCCCACCTCTTTTGGTCCCTCCTCTGTCTCGCCGAAAACACTTGTACCCCGGAATATTCAGAATATTGATGACACAATACTGATTACACAATACTGATTACACAATATTGATTAAACAATATTGATTACACAACTTTGATTACACAACATTAATTACACAATACTGATTGTACAATATTTCTTGCACAATATTGATTACACAACATTGCTTACACAATACTCATTACACAATATTGATTATACAACATTCAGACAGACAGTGAAGAATTATAAACGACATCATAATCTCTGTAAACTACTCAGTTTCCTTTAATTGACTGGTACTGGAGTGTGAAAAGACTACAATGTGACCAGCACATATTCACTTAGCAAAAGCGAGTCACAATCTAAGAGATGAATCATAAAGAGTGCATTATACATGCTGAATTCCAAGATCACAGCATTCCCGTGAACCATCGAACCCACGGCAGTGCAGAAGGAGGCCCTACGGCCCATCGAGTCTGCACCGACTCTCTGACAGAGCATCTTATCTGCATTGGAATGATCCGGGTACATGTTTTCTTTTAAGACCAAAGTTAATATTTCAATGTGAAGACCTGAACGCCTCTCAATGCACAAATATTGTTCGTTTCAACATCATTTCCTGCAAACCTTAACATAAATCTGTTTGTTCTGTATCAGGATATGTCCCTAAATATTACAGTGAGGATAACAAACTTCATTGAACTTTTTGCCATTCATCTCCTCCAATAAATTCGTGAGGTGATTGATTAAGCGCTAAAATAATTCACTAAGTTTGTTTCAAGCTTGAGAATACTTGAAACATAGAGTGCAAAATCACTGGAGACTTCATTGGGGCAGCACAGTGGTCAGCACTGCTACCTCACAGCGCCAGGGACCCAGGTTCGATTCCCGGCTTGGGTCACTGTGTGGAGTTTGCATGTTCTCCCCCATATCAGCGTGTGTTTTGTCCGGGTGCTCCGGTTTCCTCCCACAGTATGAAAGACGTGCCGATTGCAGTGCAGAAGGTGTCTATTCGGCCCTTCACGCCTGCACTGACCACAAACCCACCCAGCCCCCATGCCGGTAATCCCTATTTACCCTTGCTAGTGCCCCCTGGCACTGAGGGGGAATTTAGGCATGGCCAATCCACCTAACCCGCACATCTTTGGAGTGTGGGAGGAAGCTGGGGCACCCGGAGGAAACCCACGCAGACACGGGGAGAACGTGCAGACATCACACAGACAGTGATCCAAGTTGGGAATTGAACCCGGGTTCCTGTGCTGTGAGGCAGTAGTGCTAACCATTGTGTCACGGTATGGTCCAGTCATTCACTGGCGCTTGAGACCTTGCAATGTAATCAGAACCTGTCTGATACAGTAAACAATAAATCACATTCTAAAAGATTTATCACAAACTGTGCATCAAATGCTGCTATCCCAGAGTGGTTAGCACTGCTGCATCACAGCGCCAGGGACCTGGGTTTGATTCTTGGCTTGGGTCAGTGTCTGTGCTGAATCTGCATGTTGATATAGAATAGTCATAGAATCCCTACACAGCAGAAGGAGGCCATGCAGCCCATCACATCTGCACCGACCACAATCCCACACAGACCCTGTCCCCGCAACCCCACATATCTATTCTGCTAGTCCTCCTGACACTCAGGGGTAATGTAGCGTGACCAATCCACGTAACCCAGACATCTTTGGCGTGTGGGAGGAAAGCGGAACACCCGGAGGAAACCCATACAGACAGGGGGAGAACATGCAGACTCCGCACAGAGAGCGACCCAAGGCTGGAATTGAACACGGGTCCCTGGCGCTGTGAGACGGCACTGCTAACCACTGTGCCACCGTGCCGCGTTGTCCCCATGTCTGTGTCTCCATGGGTTTCCTCCGGGTGCTCTGGTTTCCTCTCACAGTCCGACCGACGTGCTGGTTAGATGTATTGGCCATGCAAAATTGTCCCTCAGTGGAAGAACAAATGTAGGGGGGACGTATACAATAAATGGCAGAGCCATCAAGAGTATAGAAACACAGAGGGACCTCGGTGTGCAAGTCCACAAATCCTTGAAGGCGGCAGTAGAGGTGGAGAAGGTGGTGAAGAAGGAATATGGCATGCTTTCCTTGATAGGACGGGGTATAGAGTATAAAAGCTGGAGTCTGATGTGGCAGTTGTACAGAACGCTGGTTAGTCCACATTTGGAATATTGCATCCATTTCTGGTCGCCACACTACTGGGGCGGCACGGTAGCACAGTGGTTAGCACTGCTGCTTCACAGCTCCAGGGTCCTGGGTTCGATTCCCGGCTCGGGTCACTGTCTGTGTGGAGTTTGCACATTCTCCTCGTGTCTGCGTGGGTTTCCTCCGGGTGCTCTGGTTTCCTCCCACAGTCCAAAGATGTGCGGGTTAGGTTGATTGGCCAGGTTAAAGAAATTGCCCCTTAGAGTCCTGGGATGCGTAGGTTAGAGGGATTAGCAGGTAAAATATGTGAGGGTAGGGCCTGGGTGGGATTGTGGTCGGTGCAGACTCGATGGGCCGAATGGCCTCCTTCTGCACTGTAGGGTTTCTATGATTTCTATGATTTCTACCAGGAGGATGTGGAGGCTTTAAAGAGAGTGCAGAGAAGGTTTGCCAGGATGTTGCCTGGTAGGGAGGGTCTTAGATATGAGGGGAGATTTGGTGAGCTGGGCTTGTTCTCCCTGGAAAGACGGAGAATGAGGGGAGACCTAATAGAGGTGTACAAAATTATGAAGGGTATAGATAGAGTGAACAGTGGGAAGCTTTTTCCCAGGTCGGAGGTGACGATCACGAGGGGTCACGGGCTCAAGGTGAGAGCGGCGAGGTATAACTCAGACATCAGAGGGACGTTTTTTACACAGAGGGTGGTGGGGCCTGGAATGCGCTGCCAAGTAGGGTGGTGGAGGCAGACACGCTGGCATCATTTAAGACTTACCTGGATAGTCACATGAGCAGTCTGGGAATGGAGGGATACAAACGAATGGTCTAGTTGGACCAAGGAGCGGCACAGGCTTGGAGGGCCGAAGGGCCTGTTTCCTGTGCTGTACTGATCTTTGTTCTTTGTACTCGAACAGGTGCCGGAGTGTGGCGACTATGGGATTTTCACAACGTCATTGCTGTGCTAATGTAAGCCGACATGTGACACGAATAAATAAACTTATCTCAAACAATGACGAGACAGAGTACAGGAATGAGATAGGGAATCTGGTGAACTGGTGCAGCCACAGTAATCCCTCCCTCAATGTCAGCAAAATGAAGGAGATTGTCATCGACTTCAGGAAGCGTAAAGGAGAACATGCCCCTGTCTACATCAATGGGGACGAAGAAGAAAGGGTCAAGAAATTCAAGTTTTTAGTGTCCAGAACACCAACAACCTGTCCTGATCCCCACATGCCGACACTATAGTTCAGAAAGCCCACCAACGCCTCTTACTTTCTCAGAAGACTGAGGAAATTTGGCATGTCAGCTCCGAATCTCAGTAACTTCTACAGATGCATTCTTTCTGGTTGGGTCACAGCTTGGTGTGTCTCCTGCTCTGCCCAAGACTGTAAGGAAGTACAAAAGGTTTTGAATGTAGCCCAATCCATCACGCAAACCAGCCTCGCATCCATTGACTCTGTCTATACTTCCCGCTGTCTCGGCTACGCATCCAGCATTATTAAGGACGCCACGTACCCGGGACATTCTCTCTTCCACCTTCTTTCTTCGGGAAAAAGATACAAAAATCTGAGGTCACGTATCAATCGACTGAAGAACAGCTTCTTCTCTGCTGCTGTCAGACTTTTGAATTGACTTACCTCGCATTTAGTTGATCTTTCTCTGCACCCTCGCTATGACTGTGACACTACATTCTGCACTCTCTCCTTTCCTTCTCTATGTTTTGTCTGTATCGCGCGCAAGAAACAATACTTTTCATTATATATTAATAAATGTGACAATAATAAATCAAATCAAATCCAGATAAGCTGAAAATTAAGCTCACATCAATTTTGTGAAGCCCTTTCAGTCCCAGCAAGTCATTTGCAGTTGTCTTATTTACCAAACGGTCGCTACTTATCCGTTTGAGACATTAATATTCAAAAGAAAACAAGAATAAATGACCTTCTTGTTGCCAGGATCTGAGATTTAGTGTTGATCTAAAAGGTAACTCAGTAAAAAGAAAGGTAATTCGACAAGAAAACCAGATGAATGGGAAATCGAATAGCTTTTTCCATAATTCACACAGACCCATAATTTGCAAAATCGTGGTTACATGATGCAGTCATATAACAAAGTGAATTTTAAATTGTATCTCTGCAAATCATCTTAATTTGGATTGCTCATCCACACAGACCACGGTTCCAGCTGTGGAAACTCTTTTAATTCATATCATTCATTCTCTCTCTCTATATTTGTTTACCCAACAATAATAAGATCAGATAGTCTGAGACTAGGTGACACAGTGGTTAGTGCTGCTCCCTCACAGCGTCAGAGACCAGGGTTCGCTTCCCGGCTTGGGTTACTGTCTGTGCGGAGTCTGACTGTTGTCCCCCATGTCATAGAGTCAGAGAGGTTTACAGCATGGAAACAGGCCCTTCAGCCCAACTGGTCCATGCCACCTTTTTTTAACTACTCAGCTACTCCCAATTGCCTGTATTTGGCCCATATCCCTCTATACCCATCTTACCCATGTAACTGTCTAAATGCTTCTTAAAAGACAAAATTGTATCCGCCTCTGCTACTGCCTCTGGCAGCTTCTTCCAGACATTCACCGCCCTCTGTGTGAAACAATTGTCCCTCTGGGCCTTTTTGCATCTCTCCCCTCTCACCTTAAAGCTATGTCCTCTACGTTTGGAGTCCCCTACCTTCGGGAAAAGATGTGGACTATCTGGGGCGGCACAGTGGCACAGTGGTTAGCACTGCTGCTTCACAGCACCAGGGACCCGGGTTCAATTCTGGTCTCACGTCACTGACTGTGTAGAGTTGGCACATTCTCCCTGTGTCTGCGTGGGTTTCCTCCGGGTGCTCCGATTTCCTCCCACATTCCAAAGATGTGTGGGTTAGGTTGATTGGCCATGCTAAATTGACCCTAGTGTCAGGAGAATTAGCAGGGATATGTGGGGTTATGGGAATAGGGCCTGGGTGGGATTGTGGTCGGTGCAGACTTGATGGGCCGAATAGCCTCCTTCTGCACACCAGGGATTCTGTGATTTGATGTTTAACACAGAAGTGAATTTGAAACATTATTTCTGTTTTCCTCCCCAGACAAACACGTTCTTTCCTGGCTGGTCTTTCGGGGCGTGGTTGTTGTTTGCGCTTAGAATCTGCTTCAGCACTTGATGTAACATCAACCCAGTCGTTGCATAAGCAGGAACACCGAATATATCATTGTAGAGGACATCAACTCACTTCCTGCGAGCTTCATTGCAGCTGAATATCACATGAAGCAACTAGAGCAGCATCACCTTCTGAGAAATGAAGACCAGAGTGCGATTGTAAACTGTCAACATTTTTAAAATCTTAAGGAGACATTCGACCTTCGGCATTTGTTGAAACTTCTTTTTGTAAAAGTCTTTGAAGAACAATGAGCCAAACTGTCGTGGAAACTGCATTTTCTTTCAGGATTTGAATATTTCAAGCAGCCTCATTGTAAGGTTTACTAGTTCCTCAACAGAAAACAGAAGATTCATTCCTGAAACATTACACTGTGCATCACATCATTGAGCTGACAGCAAATCAGCATCATGACATTGCTGTTTTAACGGGGGAATTTGGCCGAAAAATCTCTTATTTATAATGTCGTGCGGAATAAAAAAAGACGTTCCTTCTCATTTTAAACATCGCCATCTGTGAAACATGGGAGCTAAAAAAAACATTGCACGGGAGTTATTCATGACGATGCTTTGTCCGTCAGGCTCCCTTCTCATTTCTCATTCTGAAACCATCCAGTAAATCCCGGTGGCCACATGATGGTTTTGCCTTGTTAAATGTTGCATTATTTTGGGTTGAATGGAATCCAGTGGTTCAGTTCTGTTTTTGCATTGGCTTCAAGCGGATCGAGTTTATACAGCTTTACATTCCATGGCATGACTTGAGCTGAGCTCAAAGCAGGTTGGACGGTTGAGTTCAGTTGAACGGTAAGATGTCACAGCAATTTCATTGCAATGTTAATGTAAGCCGACTTGTGACACTAATAAATAAACTTTTAAACTAACATTTTTATTAAAGACAACCTTTCTTGATTAGTGCCCTGCACCCTAACAGCCTCTCCACCTACAGGGAAACATCTACACTCGAGATACAGAATTTCAGTGACTCCCTATTCACAGGATAATATATCGACATATCGATTGTGGTCCTTCAGTACTTTTCCATTCACAGAGATATACGTTCTAAATATGTCTCTTTGCGCATCTCTATCCACACCTCCCATCCATTGACTCTGTCTACACTTCCCGCTGCCTCGGAAAAGCAGCCGGCATAATCAAGGACCCCACACACGCCGGGCATTCTCCCTCCCACCTTCTTCCATCAGGTGACCTCCGTCTGAGGTCACGTACCAACCAACTCAAGAACAGCCTCTTCCTTGCTGCCATCAGACTTTTGAATGGACCTACCCCGCATTAAGTTGACCTTTCTCTCCACCCTAGATATGACTGTAACATTCAGCACCCTCTCCTTTCCCTGGAATCATAGAAACCCGACAGTGAAGAAAGAGGCCATTCGGCCCATCGAGTCTGCATTGACAACAATCCCACCCGGGTCCTATCCCCATCGTCCCAAATATTTACCCTGCTAATCCCTCTAACCTACATATCCCAGGACACTAAGGGGCAATTTATCATTGCCAATGCACCTAACCCGCACACCTTTGGACTTTGGGAGGAAACCAGATCCGGAGGAAACCCACGCAGACAGGGAGAATGTGAAAACTCCACTCAGACAGTGGCCCAAGCCGGGAATCAACCCCAGTTCTCTGGAGCTGTGATGCAGCAGTGCTAACCACCATGCCATTGTGCTGCTCACCACTGTGCAATATGCATTGTCTGTATAGCGTGCAAGAAACAATACCTTTCACTGTATACTAATACATGTGACAAGAATCAAATCAAATCAAAACAAATCATCACAAAATTAAATAATTTAATTTATTCCTCCATCTGCCAACTTGTTCCCCATTCTGTTCTATTGTCTATATCTCTGTGCAGCCCCTTTGAATCCTCCTCATAGCTTTAATTCACAATCAGTTCAGAATCATATTGGAAATCTGGTAGCTTACTCCCAGCAACTTCAGTTATTTTGTTGACATATATTGGCCGAGTGGTATTATCGCCAGACTATTAATCCAGAAACTCAGCTAATGTTCCAGGGACCCGGGTTCGAATCCCGCCACGACAGACGATGGAATTTGAATGCAATAAAAAATATCTGGAATTAAGAATCTACTGATGACCATGAAACCATTGTCGACTGTCGGAAAAGCCCGTCTGGTTCACGAATGTCCTTCAGGGAAGGAAATCTGCCGTGCGGACCCGGTCTGGCTCACATGTGACTCCAGAGCCGCAGCAATGTGGTGGACTCTCAACTGCCCTCGAGCAAGTAGGGATGGGCAATAAATGTTGGCCCAGCCAGCGACGCCCATGTACCACGAACAAATAATAAAAAAAACATAAACAGCTACATCCCCAATACAAATTTTTGCAATATTTCATAAGTTACAGCCAACCAGCCTGAATGTGCATCAGTATCCCGACTCACTGTTCCGTGCCTGCTGACGAATTATCTATCCAATCCAGGCTGACAACCTGAGCCACAATCGGACACCTCGACTCTTTGTGCTGCATGCTATGGGATTGTTGTAATCCAAATCTATGACATCAACTGGCCCCATCGTGTAGGGCGGTGAACTCACTTGCCTACATGACAAGGGTGTGATTCAGTATACTACCAATGATGTGAGTTCAATCTCCCTACAGGCTGCAGTGATTTGTAAATATTGTCTCCACAACTTGTCCAAGAGTGGCATAGACAGAGTGGATAGTCAGAGGGTCTTTCCTCGGGTAGAAACGTCAAGTACTAGGGGACATAGGTTAAAGGTGCGTGGGGAAAAGATCAGAGGAGATCTGTGAGGCAAGTTTTTTACACAGAGGGTGGTGAATGGCTGGAACACACTGCCCGAGGAGGTGGTGGGAGCAGGTACGATAGCGGCATTTAAGGGGCATCTCGATGAATACATGAATGGAATGGAAATGGAAGGATACGGATTCTGTAAGTGCATACGGTTTTAGTTTAGGCAGGCATTATGATCGGCGCAGGCTTGGAGGGCCGAAGGGCCTGTTCCTTTGCTGCACTGTTCTTTGTTCTTTGAGTGGTAAACTGAAATGGGCAGCACGGTGGTACAGTGGTTAGCACTGCTGCCTCACAGTGCCAGGGACCCGGGTTCGATTCCTGGCTTGGATCACTGTCTGTGCGGATCTGCATGTTCTCTCCATTTATTGCCCATCCCTACTTGCTCGAGGGCAGTTGAGAGTCCACCACATACCCAAACAGGCGCTGGAGTGTGGGGACTAGGGGATTTTCACAGTAACTACATTGCAGTGTTAATGTAAGCCTACTTGTGACATTAATAAAAACAGCACATTTACTATATCAGCAGTTATCTATTTCAGAGCACTAAAGTCAGCTTTAAGTTTTGGCGATGTTATATGGTTTAATTCCCTCGACTTATACTTATACTTCCACTCCAGATATTGAGAGCTCCTTGCTCTTATGAGTAAGTCCATTGGTTATCCTCTATTCCTGCTATGGAAATGACGTGTTCCACTGTGAAAACAGATGCAGAACACAGAATCCTCAAAATAAAGATTCAGAAGGGTCCAGAGGGGGAATTCTTTCACATAGAGTGTGGTGAGTTTCTGGAACAAGCTGCCAGAGGCAGTAGGAGAGGGGGGTACAATTTTGTACGTTAAAAAGCCTTTAGTCAGTTACATGGGTACGATGGGTATAGAGAGACACGGACCAATTGCGGGCAATTGGGACGAGCTTAAAGGTAAAAACTTGGCGGCACGGACACGTTGGGCCGAAGGGCCTGTTTCCATGCTGTAAACCTCAATGACTCGATAACATAGGAACATAGGAATTAAGAGCAGAAGTCGGCAAATTCAGCCCTTCGAGCCTGATCCGTCATTCAATCAGATCATGGCTGATCTCTCCCTGGTCTCAAATCCACCTCCCCACCTGTTCCCCATATCCCCTAATCCCTTTTTTATTAGAAATATATCCATCTCCTTCTTGAAACCATTCAATGATTCAGACTCCCCCGCACTCTGGGGCAGCGAGTTCCACAAATTCACCACCCTCTCTGCGAGAAGTAGTTCCTCCTCATCTCAGTTTTAAATCTATCGCCTCTCAACCTATACTCTGTGACCTCTTGTTCGAGATTGCCCCATAAGAGGAAACATTTGGTCTACAGTTACTTTATCAATCCCTTTTAAAATTTTATATACCTCCATCAGATCCCCTCTCATCCCTCTGAACTCCAGTGAGTACAAGCCCAAAGTGATTAATCTCTCCTCATACGTCAATCCTCTCACCCCCAGAATCAATCTGGTGAACCTCCTCTGAACTGCCTCCAATGCAGCAACATCCTTCCTCAAATAAAGAGACCAAAACTGGACACAATACTCCAGATACTCTGTGGGATTTTCATAGAATCATAGATAAAGATTCTTATCACTTGGAAAGGTTTCATCAGTAATGAGGGGACCTTAGTACATTTTGTTTGACCCGAAGTGGGAGGCAGCCATTCCTGATCGAAACTGGACGATCTTAATATCTTGGAACAGTGGAGTTCAAAGAGGTGCGAGAGACAATGAAATGGGGGATGGGAGGGAAGGAGGAAATGTAAGGAAAGTCACTGAGCTGAGTTATATGATTATATATAGAGGTGAGAGGGGAAAGATTTCAAAGGGAACTGAGGGGCAACTTCTTCAAACGGAGGGTGGTGTGTGTATGGAATGAGCTGCCAGAGAAAGTGGTTGAGGCAAGTTCAATAGCAACATTTAAAAAGTATTTGGATAGA
Source organism: Mustelus asterias (assembly GCF_964213995.1). Taxonomy (NCBI): domain Eukaryota; kingdom Metazoa; phylum Chordata; class Chondrichthyes; order Carcharhiniformes; family Triakidae; genus Mustelus; species Mustelus asterias. The sequence continues at coordinate 207,032 of NW_027590091.1, read as the reverse complement.
GGGAAAGGATTAGAGGGATATGGACCGAACGCGGGCAACTGGGACCAACTGGGAGGGCACCATGGTTAGCATGGACTGTTTGGGCCGAAGGGCCTGTTTCCATGCTGTATTGCTCTGTGACTCGATATAGGCTGTGTGACGAGATATTCTGTGACTAGCACTCTGCTGAGTGAAGTTGTAAAACTTGAAGAGTCCATCCAGAAACCAAGAAAGATTTATGTTTCAAAATACACCCCTGTTTCTGAATATTTTGGATTTCCACAGTGCAGTGGAAGAGTGTCAGAATTCATGTGGTTTGCCTTGAATATTGTGATAGCAGTTTTGCCTTGAGTCTTATTTCTGGAATTTGATCGATCAACATCTGGAAGAGATAATTGACAAGAAATTAACAGGGGGGTAGCAGGGTAAATATGTGGGGTTATGGGGATAGGGCCTGGGTAGGAATGTGGTCAGTGCAGACTCGATGGGCCAAATAACCTCCTTCTGCACTGCAGGGATTCTATGATTCTATGATCTTGGTTTCAGATAAAGCTCGGCACAACATTGTGGGCCGAAGGGCCTGTTCTGTGCTGCACTGTTCTATGTTCTATCTATGAAAGTGCTTATAAGACTATTCTCACCAACTGGAATTTTAATAAGACTGTCCATAATATACCACCTAAATCCCCCACACCTCATTTTTAAATGTTGCCTCCTCGTAACTGACCCTTCAGCTCAGGGGAACAGCTGCTCTCTCACCACCCTGTCCATGTCCTTCATAATCTTGTACACCTCGATCAGGTCACCCCTCAGTCTTTGCTCCAGAGAGAACAAACCAAACCGATCCTACCTCTCTTCATAGCTTAAATGTTCCATCCCAGGCAGTATCCTGGTGAATCTCCTCTGGACCACCTCCAGTGCAATCACATCCTTCCTATAATGTGTCGACCAGAACTGCACACAGTGCTCCAGCTGTGGCCAAACCAACGCTCTATACAACTCCATCATGACCTCTACGTTTTTGTAATCTATACCCCGATTGACAAAGTTGAACAATAATATTCCAGCAAAGACGAATCGCTGGCAACCCCTCATCACACCTCAGCAGCTATAGACGCTGGTCGGGTCTGTGGTCCCGTGAGCCGTCCCTCTGGTCAGGAGGGAACCATTGCCGTTCCACCAGCCCAGGTATTCTGCTGCGGGGAAGCAACTTCACTCTCTCCAAAGTTAGGAGGTGGTGGGAGGAAGCTTCCTCATAGCAGACGTTATGTCCAATCTATTTAGGGTGTAGCGGTGATGGAGTGGTTAGCACTGCTGCCTCACAGAGCGAGGGACCCGGGTTCGGTTCCCGGCTTGTGTCACTGCCTGTGTGGATTCTGCATGTTCTCTCCATGTGTGCGTGGGTTTCCTCTGGTTTCCTCCCACAGTCTGAAAGACGTGCTGGTTAGGTGCATTGGCCATGCTAAATTTTCCCTCAGTGTACACGAACAGGAACCGGAGTGTGGTGACTGGGGGATTTTCACAGTAACTTCATTGTAGTGTTAATGTAAGCCCGCTTGTGACACGAATAAACATATTTTAATCTGTTGCAATCACCGACCAGGAACTCCAATGGCAGCGAGAATAGGATAGTAACTGGCTCCAGCTTGACCGATAGTGGATGTGTGTTTTCTGAGAGAAGCGATGGTGTCTGTCTATGGCATAAACCATGGCCATTGACTGAGGTCTCACACTGAATGTCTTCTCTTTAATAAACAGCAGAAACACTCCTGAGACTCGGCAGAGCAACCTATTAGAGTAATCAATTACAGGTGAGAAAACAAACAACACACTGCAATGCTGGCGCTGAGAAGGAGCAATGATTGGATTTGATTTGATTTATTATTGTCACATGTGTTAGTATACAGTGAAAAACACTGTTTCTTGCGCGCTACACGGACAAAGCATACCATTCATAGAGAAGGAAAGGAGAGAGTGCAGAATGTAGTGTTACAGTCATGGCTACCGTATAGAGAAGGATCAACTTCACATAATAATTCAGTATTATATAATATATATATTATATGTTGTATGCGGCTACCTGAATATAAGGTAGGTTCATTCAAAAGTCTGACGGCAGCAGGGAAGAAGCTGTTCTTGAGTCGGTTGGTACGTGACCCCAGACTTTTGTATCTTTTTCCCGACAGAAGAAGGTGGAAGAGAGAATGTCCGGGGTGTGTGGGGTCCTTGATTATGCCGGCTGCTTTTCCCGAGGCAGCGGGAAGTGTAGACAGAGTCAATGGGTGGGAGGCTGGTTTGAGTGATGGACTAGGCTTCGTTCACAACCCTTTATAGTTTCTTGCAGCCTTGGACAGAGCAGAAGCCAGACCAAGCTGTGATACAACCAGAAATAATGCTTTCTATGGTGCATCTGTAAAAGTTGGTGAGAGTCGGAGCTGACATGCCAAATTTCCTTAGCCTCCTGAGAAAGTAGAGGCACCGGTGGGTTTTCTTAACTTTTGCATCGGTGTGGGGGGATCAGGGCAGGTTGTTGGTGATCTGGACACCTAGAAACCTGAAGCTCTCGATCATTTCCACTTCATCCCCAATTTTCAATGAAAATAGTGTTTCATTGTGATGAGAAATTCAGTTCAGAAATAAGTTTCATGTTTTTCATTCCGGTCTGTTTCATTACATTAAAGATACAATATAATTGCAATTTATTCAGGCTGTCAGTGGGGTGAATTATAGGCTAAATTTCCCCTTCGTGTCCCGGAATGTGTCGGTTCGAGGTGTTGGTGGGGTAATTACGTGGGGTTGTGGGGATAGGGCCTGGGCGGGATTGTTGTTGGTGCAGACTCGATGGGCCGAATGGCCTCTTTTGCACTGTTGGGTTTCTGTGATACAATTTATGATGAGTCTGTACTGACCACAACCCCACCCAGGCTCTATTTCCGTAACCCCACGCATCCACCCTGACAATAACAGGCAATTTTTAGCACGGCCAATGCACCCAACCTGCACATCTTTGGACTGTGGGAGGAAAGTGGAGCACCCAGAGGAAACACATGCAGACACGGGGAGAATGTGCGGACTCCACACAGAGGCCGGATTTGAACCAGGATCCCTGGCGCTGTGTGGCCCCTTTGAGAATGTTACTGATACAATGGTGTAAGACAGGCATTCTCTGCTTTGCACACAGGGCTGATCACGTTTCTAAAGCTTATTTATTCATGAAACAAGTAGGCTCACATTCACAGTGCAATTAAGTTACGGTGAAAATCCCCTAGTTGCCACACTCCGGCGCCTGTTCGGGTACACTGAGGAAGGATTTAGCATGATCAATGCAACTAAACAGCACGTCTTCTGGTCTGTGGGAGGAAACCGGAGCACCCGGAGGAAACCCATGCAGACACGGGGAGAACGTGCAGACTGCGCACAGGCAGTGACCCAAACCGGGGATCAAACCCGGGTCTCTGGCACTGTGAGGCAGCAGTGCTAACCACTGTGCCACCATGTCACCCATACATACACAGAACAAAGGAAAGGACAGCACCGGAACAGGCCCTTCGGCCCTCGAATTCCCTACTCCCCCATGACTGTATCCAGCAGTCCAAACAGAAGGATGATGCTCTGGAACGTCCACATTATGGTAAATTCTCAACCTCAGCGTCTCCTGTATTGTGAATTCTCGCTTTATAAACAAGTGTGCTGCTCCCAACTGAGTCTCTGGCTCTTGGCTTCATGCGGAGCTTGTGACCTGGCAGAGGAATGAGCCAAGGTGACGATACTCTTGGCAAGGATGAAGAAAGGGTTGTTGCAATGTATAGGAGAGACGTAAAGGATGGGGGAGCTGGCGCGAGATGGATTGAGGAATGATGTATTTTTCGGGGACTTGCCTTAATATTTCCAGGAATTATCCAGCAGTTTGCTGAACATTTCAACATTTACATATCAACTGAACAGGAGAAAGCTGCGTGGGAATGAAAGCAAATGGAGTCAATAAATGAATACAAAAACAGAAAATGCTGGGAGATCTCAGCAGGTCTGACAGTATCTGTGGAGAGAGAATAGAGCCAATGTTTCACGTCTGTGTGACTCTTCCTCAGGGTCCATTCGTGAGACCATTTTGATGATAATGTAAGCAAAGTTGTCAGTAAAGGAGACTACATCCTGAGGGTGTCATCCAAGGTAGTCAATAATCAACAAAGAACAAGGGAAAGTACAGCACAGGAACAGGCCCTTCGGCCCTCCAAACCTATGCCAATCATGATGCCCTAACTCAACTACAAAAAACAACTTCTGCCCTTACCCGGGACTGTCGGGGATGAGGACCTTAAAACGATCACTATTACTAAAGAGGTAGGCTAATGGAACTAAAGGTAGGCAAGTCTCCTGGTCCGGATGGAATGCATCCCAGCGTACAAAAAGAAACAACAGAAGTAATAGCAAATTCATTAGTTGTAATTTTTCAAAATTCACTGGACTCTGGGGAGGTGCCAGCTGATTGGAAAACAGCTAATGTAACGCCACTGTTTAAAAAAGGAGGTAGACAAAAGGCAGGTAACTACAGGCCGGTTAGCTTAACATCCGTAGTTGGGAAAATGCTGGAATCTATCATTAAGGAAGAAATGACAGGACACCTGGAAAAGAATGGTTCAATCAAGCAGACGCAGCATGGATTCTTGAAGGGAAAGCCATGTTTGACTAATTTACTGGAATTTTTTGAGGATGCGACGAGTGCAGTTGACAGAGGGGAACCGGTGGATGTTGTGTAAATAGATTTCCAGAAGGCATTCGATCAGGTGCCTCACAAAAGGTTGCTGCATAAGATAAAGGTACACGGAGTTGGGGATAAAGTGTTAGCGTGGATTGAGGATTGGCTATCTAACAGAAAGCAGAGAGTCGGAATAAATGGGTGCTTTTCCGGTTGGCAATCAATGAGTAGTGGCATGCCGCAGGGATTAGTGCTGGGGCCTCAACTATTTACCATATACATCGACGATCTGGAGGAGGGGAGCGAGTGTAGGGTAACAAAGTTTGCGGATGACACAAAGATGAGTGGGAAAGCAAATCGCGTGGAGGACAGAAAGAGTCTGCAGAGAGATTTGGATCAGCTAAGTTAGTGGGGAAGGATCTGGCAGATGGAGTATAACGTTGGTAAGTGTGAGGCTATCCACTTTGGAAGGAATAATAGTAAAATGGACTCTTATTTAAACGGTGAAGAATTACAACATGCTACTGTGCAGAGGGACCTGGGGGTCCTTGTGCATGAATCACAAAAACTCAGTTTGCAGGTGCAGCAGGTGATCAAGAAAGCAAATGGAATGTTGGCCTTTATCGTGCGAGGGATGGAGTATAAATGCAGGGAGGTCATGCTGCAACTGTACAGGGTACTGGAGAGGCCGCACCTAGAGTACTGTGTCCAGTTTTGGTCCCCTTATTTAAGAAAGGATATATTAGCTTTGGAGGGGGGACAGAGAAGGTTCACCAGGTCGATTCCGGAGATGAGGGGGTCAGCTTATGAGGAGAGATTGAGTAGACTGGGCCTGTACTCATTGGAGTTTAGAAGCTTGAAGGGAGATCTTTTAGATACATATATGACAATGAAGGGGCTAGACAGGGTAGAAGAAGCGAGGTTATTTCCACTTCCAATGTAAACAAGAACTAGGGGGCATCGGCTCAAAATATGGGGGAGTCAATTTAGAACAGAGTTGAGGAGGAACTTCTTCTCCCAGAGCGGAGTGAATCTTTGGAATTCTCTGCCCAATGAAGCAGTCGTGGCTACCTCGTTAAATGTGTTTAAGTCACAGATAGATAGATTTTTAACCATTATGGGAATTAAGGGTTATGGGGAGCGGGCGGGTAAGTGGACCTGAACCCACTATCAGATCAGCCATGATCTTATTGAATGGCGGAGCAGGCTTGAGGGGCTCGATGGCCTACTCCTGCTCTTATTTCTGATGTTCTTATGTTCTAACATTCCAGTCTATTGTTGTCAGATTCTGATCCAGTATTGTAACATCCCGTTCTATTATTCCCAGATCCTGATGCGGTATTGGAACATTCCAGTCTATCGTTCTCAGATTCTGATACATTATGGGAACATTGCAGTCTATTGTTCTCAGATTGTGGTCCATTATTCGAACATTGCAGTCTATTGTTCTCAAATTATGATCTTTTAGTGCAACATGACAGTCTATTGATCTCAGATTCTGATCCAATATTGGAACATTAATGTCCATTGTTCTCGGATTATGATCCTTTATTGGAACATTACAGTCCATTGTTCTCAGATTCTGATCAATTATTGAAACATTACCATCTTTTGATGTCAGATTCTGATCCCGTATTTGAACTTTAGAGTACTGTTCTCAGATTATGATCCTTTATTGAAACGTTACAGTCCATTGTTCTCAGATTCTGATCTATTATTGAAACATTACCGTCCTTTGTTCTCAGATTAGGATCCTTTATTGGAACATTGCAGTCCATTGTTCTCAGATTCTGATCCAGTATTGGGACATTACAATCTATTGTTCGCATATTCTGATCCGGTATTGGAACATTGCAGTGCATTGTTCTCAGATTATGATCCAGTCTTGGAACATTTCAGTCTATTGTTCTCAGATTCTGGTCCAGTATTATTAAATCCATGTCTATCGTTCCCAGATTCTGATCCAGTATTGAAACATTGCAGTCTCTTGTTCTCAGATTTTGATCAAGTTTTGAAACATTGCCGTCTATTGATCTGAGATTGTGATTCATTATTGGAAAAACAGTAGAACAGCAATGGCAGGAGTTTCTGGGAGTAATTGAGGACACAGTGCAGAGGTTCATCCGAAACAAAAGAAAGGTTATCAGTGGGGGGATTAGGCAGCCATGGCTGACAAAGGAAGTCAGGGAATGCATCAAGGCAAAAGAGAGAGCCTATAATGTGGCAAAGAGTAGTGGGATGTCAGAAGATTGGGAAGGCTATAAAAACAAACATAGAACATAGAACATAGAAAGCCACAGCACAAACAGGCCCTTCGGCCCACAAGTTGCGCCGATCACATCCCCACCTCTAGGCCTATCTATAGCCCTCAATCGATCACATCCCCACCTCAAAGCCTATCTATCGCCCCCAATCGTGGGGGATCTGCACACTGAGGTAATATGGGCTGAAGTTAGAAATAGGAAAGGAGCGGTCACGTTGCTCGGAGTTTACTATAGGCCCCCAAATAGTAATAGAGATGTGGAGGAAGAAATTGCTAAGCAGATTATGGATATGTGTGGGGGTCACAGGGCAGTTGTCATGGGGGACTTTAACTTTCCAAATATTGATTGGAACCTTTGTAGGTCAAATAGTTTGGATGGGGCAGTTTTTGTGCAGTGTGTGCGGGAGGGTTTCCTGACACAATATGTGGATGGGCCGACTAGAGGTGAGGCCACATTGGATTTGGTACTGGGAAATGAACCGGGCCAAGTGTTAGATTTGGTTGTGGGAGAGCAATTTGGAGATAGTGACCACAATTCGGTGTATTTTGTTATTGCAATGGAGAGGGATAGGGCCGTGCGGCAGGGCAAGGTTTACAATTGGGGGAGAGGTAATTATGATGCGATTAGGCAAGAATTAGGGGGCATAAGTTGGGAACAGAAACTGTCAGAGAAAGGAACTAATGAAAAGTGGAACTTTTTCAAGGAACAAATACTGGATGTCCTTGATAGGTATGTTCCTGTCAGGCAGGGAGGAAATGGCCGAGTGAGGGAACCATGGTTCACAAAAGAGGTGGAATGTCTTGTGAAAAGGAAGAGGGAAGCTTATGTAGGGATGAGGAAACAAGGTTCAGATGGCTCGATTGAGGGTTACAAGTTAGCAAGGAATGAGCTGAAAAAGGGGCTTAGGAGAGCTAGGAGGGGACACGAGAAGTCCTTGGCGGGTCGGATCAAGGAAAACCCCAAGGCTTTTTACTCTTATGTGAGGAATAAAAGAATGACCAGGGTGAGGTTAGGGCTGGTCAAGGACAGTAGTGGGAACATGTGTATGGAGTCAGTAGAGATAGGCGAGGTGATGAATGAATACTTTTCTTCAGTGTTCACCAAGGAGAGGGGCCATGTTTTTGAGGAAGAGAAGGTGTTACAGGCTAATAGGCTGGGGGAAATAGATGTTCGGAGGGAGGATGTCTTGGCAGTTTTGAATAAACTGAAGGTCGATAAGTCCCCTGGGCCTGATGAAATGTATCCTAGGATTCTGTGGGAGGCAAGGGATGAGATTGCAGAGCATTTGGCGTTGATCTTTGGGTCCTCGCTGTCCACGGGGATGGTGCCAGAGGACTGGAGAATGGCGAATGTTGTTCCTCTGTTTACGAAAGGGAATAGAAATGACCCTGGTAATTATAGACCGGTTAGTCTTACTTCGGTGGTTGGTAAATTGATGGAAAGGGTCCTTAGGGATGGGATTTACGACCATTTAGAAAGATGCGGATTAATCCGAGATAGTCAGCACGGATTCGTGAAGGGCAAGTCGTGCCTCACAAATTTGATAGAATTTTTTGAGGAGGTAACTAAGTGTGTTGATGAAGGTAGGGCAGTTGATGTCATATACATGGATTTTAGTAGGGCGTTTGATAAGGTCCCCCATGGTCGGCTTATGATGAAAGTGAGGGGGTGTGGGATAGAGGGAAAGTTGGCCGATTGGATAGGTAACTGGCTGTCTGACCGAAGACAGAAGGTGGTGGTCGATGGAAAATTTTCGGATTGGAGGCAGGTTGCGAGCGGTGTGCCGCAGGGATCAGTGCTTGGTCCTCTGCTCTTTGTGATTTTTATTAATGACTTAGAGGAGGGGGCTGAAGGGTGGATCAGTATATTTGCTGATGACACCAAGATTGGTGGAGTAGTGGATGAGGTGGAGGGCTGTTGTAGGCTGCAAAGAGACATAGATAGGATGCAAAGCTGGGCTGAAAAATGGCAAATGGAGTTTAACCCTGATAAATGTGAGGTGATTCATTTTGGTAGGACAAATTGAAATGTGGATTACAGGGTCAAAGGTAGGGTTCTGAAGACTGTGGAGGAACAGAGAGATCTTGGGGTCCATATCCACAGATCTCTAAAGGTTGCCAGTCAAGTGGATAGAGCTGTGAAGAAGGCCTATAGTGTGTTAGCTTTTATTAACAGGGGGTTGGAGTTTAAGAGCCGTGGGGTTATGCTGCAACTGTACAGGACCTTGGTGAGACCACATTTGGAATATTGTGTGCAGTTCTGGTCACCTCACTATAAGAAGGATGTGGAAGCGCTGGAAAGAGTGCAGAGGAGATTTACCAGGATGCTGCCTGGTTTGGAGGGTAGGTCATATGAGGAAAGGTTGAGGGAGCTCGGGCTGTTCTCTCTGGAGCGGAGGAGGCTGAGGGGAGACTTAATAGAGGTGTATAAAATGATGAAGGGGATAGATAGAGTGAACGTTCAAAGACTATTTCCTCGGGTGGATGGAGCTATTACAAGGGGGCATAACTATAGGGTTCGTGGTGGGAGATACAGGACGGATATCAGAGGTAGGTTCTTTACGCAGGGAGTGGTTGGGGTGTGGAATGGACTGCCTGCAGTGATAGTGGAGTCAGACACTTGAGAAACATTTAAGCGGTTATTGGATAGGCACATGGAGCACACCAGGATGATAGGGAGTGGGATAGCTTGATCTTGGTTTCAGATAAAGCTCGGCACAACATCGTGGGCCGAAGGGCCTGTTCTGTGCTGTACTGTTCTATGTTCTATGTTCTATCCCATTAAATCCCATGTACTCATCCAGAAGTCTCTTAAAAAACCCCAACGAGTTTGCCTCCACCACCACCGACGTCAGCCGATTCCATTCACCCACCACCCTCTGAGTGAAAAACTTACCCCTGACATCTCCTCTGTACCTACCCCCCAGCACCTTAAACCTGTGTCCTCTCGTAGCAACCATTTCAGCCCTTGGAAATAGCCTCTGAGAGTCTACCCTACCCAGACCTCTCAACATCTTGTAAACCTCTATCAGGTCACCTCTCATCCTTCGTCTCTCCAGGGAGAAGAGACCAAGCTCCCGCAACCTATCCTCATAAGGCATGCCACCCAATCCAGGCAACATCCTTGTAAATCTCCTCTGCACCCTTTCAATGGCTTCAACATCTTTCCTGTAATGAGGTGACCAGAACTGCGCGCAATACTCCAAGTGGGGTCTCACCAGGGTCCTATAAAGCTGCAGCATTATCTCCCGACTCCTAAACTCAATTCCTCGATTAATGAAGGCCGGTACGCCGTACGCCTTCTTGACCGCATCCTCCACCTGCGAGGCCGATTTAAGAGTCCTATGGACCCGGACCCCAAGGTCCTTCTGATCCTCTACACTGCTAAGAATGGTACCCTTCATATTATACTGCTGCTTCATCCCATTGCATCTGCCAAAATGGATCACCACACACTTATCCGGGTTGAAGTCCATCTGCCACTTCTCCGCCCAGTCTTGCATTCTATCTATGTCTCGCTGCAACTTCTGACATCCCTCCAAACTATCCACAACACCACCTACCTTGGTGTCGTCAGCAAACCTACCAACCCATCCCTCCACTTCCTCATCCAGGTCATTTATGAAAATGACAAACAGCATGGGTCCCAGAACAGATCCCTGGGGCACTCCACTGGTCACTGACCTCCATGCAGAGAAAGACCCCTCCACAGCCACTCTCTGCCTTCTGCAGGCAAGCCAGTTCTGGATCCACAAGGCAACAGCCCCTTGGATCCCATGCCCTCTCACTTTCTCAAGAAGTCTTGCATGGGGGACCTTATCGAACGCCTTGCTGAAGTCCAAATAGACCACATCCACCGCTCTTCCTTCGTCAATGTGTTTGGTCACATTTTCAAAGAACTCAACCAGGCTCGTAAGGCACGACCTGCCCTTGCCAAAGCCGTGCTGACTACTTTTGATCATACTAAACTTCTCTAGATGATCATAAATCCTGTCTCTCAGGATCCTCTCCATCAACTTACCAACCACTGAGGTTAGACTCACCGGTCGGTAATTTCCCGGGCTGTCCCTGTTCCCTTTCTTGAATATAGGGACCACATCTGCAATCCTCCAATCCTCCGGAACCTCTCCCGTCTCCATCGACGATGCAAAGATCATCGCCAAAGCCTCCGCAATCTCCTCCCTCGCCTCCCACAGTAACCTGGGGTACATCCCATCCGGTCCCGGCGACTTACCAACCTTGATGCCATTCAATAGTTCCAACATATCCTATTTCTTTATGTCCACATGCTCGATCCTTTCTGTCCACCGCAAACCAGCAGTACAACCACCCAGATCCCTTTCCACCGTGAATACCGAGGTAAAGTATTCATTAAGCAGCTCCGCCATTCTAACGGTTCCGCACAAACTTTTCCCCCTTCACCTTTTAAGGGTCCTATGCCTTCACATCTCATCCTTTTACTCTTGACATATTTGTAGAAAGCCTTGGGATTCTCCTTACTCTTACCCGCCAAGGCCTTCTCATGACCCCTTCTCGCTCTCCTAATTTCCTTCTTAAGCTCCTTCCTACATCCCGTATACTCCTCTAAATCCTTAACACCTCCTAGCTCTCTGAACCTTCTGTACGCCTCTCTTTTCTTATTCACCAGGTTCATCACAACCTTCGTGCACCACGGTTCCCATACCCTACCAACACCCCCCTGTCTCATCGGAACGTTGTCATGCAGAGCTCCAGACAAACATTCCTTGAAAATCCTCCACTTTCCTTCGGTACTTTTCCCCAAGAATGCCTCCTTCCAATTTACCCATCTAATTTCCTCCCTGATGACACTATATTTCCCTTTACTCCAGAGAAACACTTTCCTAGCCTGCCTGATCCTATCTCTTTCCAATGCTATCGTGAAGGAGATAGAATTATGATCGCTATCCCCAAGATACTCACCCACCGAGAGATCCTCCACCTGTCCAGGTTCATTAGCCAGCACCAGATCAAGTACAGCCTCTCCTCTAGTAGGCTTATCCACATACTGTGTCAGGAAACTCTCCTGGACACACCTAACAAACTCCTCTCCATCCAAACCCCTAGCCCTAGGGATATTCCAATCTATGTTTGGGAAATTAAAATCTCCCATCACGACAACTCTGTTATTCCTACATCTCTCCAGGATCTGTTTCCCCATCTGCTCCTCAACATCTCTGTTACTATTGGGCGGCCTATAGAAAACACCCAGCAACGTTACCGACCCCTTCCTGTTCCTAACCTCCACCCACAGAGACTCCGTAGTCAATCCCTCCACGGCGTCCACCTTCTCTACAGCCGTGACACTATCCCTGATCAACAGTGCCACTCCCCCCCCTCTCTTGCCTCCCTCCCTGTCCTTCCTGAAACATCTAAAACCCGGCACCTGAAGCACCCAGTCCTGTCCCTGAGACATCCAAGTCTCCGTAATGGCCACCACATCACAATTCGAAGCAGCAATCCACGCTCTAAGCTCATCCACTTTATTCACTACACTCCTGGCATTAAAATAGACACATCTTAGACCTTCAGCCTGAGCACTTCCCTTCTCCATCACTCGTCTAACCTCCCTCTTACCCTGTTTACATTCCTTATCTATTTGCGAGCTAACCTCCTCGCTTTCAGTCCCCTCATTTCGATTCCCTCCCCCCAACCTTTCTAGTTTAAAGTCTCTCCAGTCGCCTTAGCCAACCTTCCCGCCAGGATATTGGTCCCCCTGGGATTCAAGTGCCACCCGTCTTTTTTAAACAGGTCACACCTGCCCCTAAAGAGGTCCCAATGATCCAAGTACCCAAATCCTTGTCCCTTGCTCCAGTCCCTCAGCCACGCATTCATTCTCCACCGATTCCTGTTCTCACTCTCCCGCGGCACAGGCAGCAATCCCGAGATTACTACCTTTGCATTCCTCTTTCTCAGCTGTCTACCTAACTCCCTATATTCTCTTTTCATGACCCCTTCCCTCTTCCTACCTATGTCAGCAGTACCTATATGCATCACGACCTTCGGCTCCTCTCCCTCCCCTTTCAGGATTTCTGGGACTCGACCAGAGACATCCCGGACCCCTGCACCAGGGAGGCAAACCACCATCCGAGAGTCCCGTCTGTGTCCGCAATAACGCCTATCTGACCCCCTCACCGTAGAGTCCCCAATTAGCACTACCCTCCTTTCCTTTCCCTTTTGCACTACTGGGCCAGGCTCAGCTCCAGAGACACTGCCACCGCTGCTTCCCCCAGGTGGGCTGTCCACCCCAGTAGTACTCAGACAGGAGTACATATTATTAAGGGGCACATCCACCGGGGTGCTCACCATCAACCGAGCTTTCTCCTTCCTCACTGTTACCCAGTTACCCTCCTCCCGCGGTCCCGGTGTGACCACCTGCCGATAGCTCCTGTCAATGACCTCCTCACTATCCCTAACCCGGCGAAGGTCCTCGAGCTGCAATTCCAGTTCCCTAACATGGTCCCTTAGGAACCGCAGCTCAACACACCCAGCACAGATATGGTCGTCCGGAAGGCTAGGCGCCTCCAGGACCTCCCACATCCTACATTGGGAACAACATACTGGCCTCACACTCATAATTGCCCCTTTAAACACACAGGGAAAAAAAAAGTGAATGAAAATTTTAAACTTACCTTTCCTCCTCCTGTTTTCTCCAAAGCCCTGCTCTCACTGGGTCTTTTTTCTTAGGTTAGAGGAGGAGGGAGGGTGGGATACTCTACAAGTGTAGAGTATCGGGATTCCTCTCTGTTCCAATTTATTGGGGAAAAAAAAATCTCTCTCTCCCAGACCTCCCTGCGCGACCACTTCCGGGTTTAGCTATTTTTAAAGAAAAAACCCGCGAAAAAGTAAGTTAAAAAATAACAGCGCTTACCCGCAGCACTCCTCTCGCGAATCTCTCCCTCTCTGCTGCACTTCCAAGACGCAATGAGGATAAAAGAGGATAACAAAGAGAGAAATAAGGAAGGAGAGGATCAAATATGAAGGTAGGCTCGCCAGTAACATTAGGAATGATAGTAAAAGTTTCTTTAAATACATTAAAAACAAACGGGAGGCAAAAGTAGACATTGGGCCGCTCCAAAATGACGCTGGTAATCTAGTGATGGGAGACAAGGAAATAGCTGAGGAACTTAATAAGTACTTTGCGTCAGTCTTCACAGTAGAAGACATGAGTAATATCCCAACAATTCAGGAAAGTCAGGGGGCAGAGTTGAATATGGTTGCCATCACGAAGGAGAAAGTGCTAGAGAAACTCAAAGGTCTGGAAATTGATAAATCTCCGGGCCCAGATGGGCTACATCCTAGAGTTCTAAAGGAGATAGCTGAAGAAATAGTGGAGGCGTTAGTCATGATCTTTCAAAAGTCACTGGAGTCAGGGAAAGTCCCAGAGGATTGGAAAATCGCTGTTGTAACCCCGCTGTTCAAGAAGGGAACAAGAAAAAAGATGGAAAATTATAGGCCAATTAGCCTAACCTCAGTTGTTGGCAAAATTCTAGAATCCATCGTTAAGGATGAGATTTCTAAATTCTTGGAAGTGCAGGGTCGGATTAAGACAAGTCAGCTTGGATTTAGTAAGGGGAGGTCGTGCCTGACAAACCTGTTAGAGTTCTTTGAAGACATAACAAATAGGTGAGACCAAGGAGAGCCAATGGATGTTATCTATCTTGACTTCCAAAAGGCCTTTGACAAGGTGCCTCACGGGAGACTGCTGAGTAAAATAAGGGCCCATGGTATTCGAGGCAAGGTACTAACATGGATTGACGATTGGCTGTCAGACAGAAGGCAGAGAGTTGGGATAAAAGGTTCTTTCTCAGAATGGCAACCGGTGACAAGTGGTGTCCCGCAGGGTTCAGTGTTGGGGCCACAGCTGTTCTCTTTATATATTAACGATCTAGATGACGGGACTGGGAGCATTCTGGCCAGGTTTGCCGATGATACAAAGATAGGTGGAGGGGCAGGTAGTATTGAGGAGGTGGGGAGGCTGCAGAACGATTTAGACAGTTTAGGAGAGTGGTCCAAGAAGTGGCTGATGAAATTCAACGTGGGCAAGTGCGAGGTCGTACACTTTGGAAAAAAGAATAGAGGCATGGACTATTTTCTAAACGGTGACAAAATTCATCATGCTCAAGTGCAAAGGGACTTCGGAGAACTAGTCCAGGATTCTCGAAAGGTAAACTTGCAGGTTGAGTCCGTAATTAAGAAAGCAAATGTAATGTTGTCATTTATCTCAAGAGGCTTGGAATACAAAAGCAGGGATGTACTTCTGAGGCTTTATAAAGCACTGGTTAGGCCCCATGTGGAGTACTGTGAGCAATCTTGGGCCCCACACCTCAGGAAGGACATACTGGCACTGGAGCGGGTCCAGCGGAGATTCACACGGATGATCCCAGGAATGGTAGGCCTGACATACGATGAACGTCTGAGGATCGTGGGATTATATTCATTGGAGTTGAGGAGGTTGAGGGGAGATCTGATAGAAACTTACAAGATAATGAACGGCTTAGATAGGGACGTAGGGAAGTTGTTTCCATTAACAGGGGAGACGAGGACCCGGGGGCACAGCCTTAGAATAAAAGGGAGTCACTTTAGAACAGAGATGAGGAGAAATTTCTTCAGCCAGAGAGTGGTGGGTCTGTGGAATTCATTACCACAGAGGGCGGTGGAGGCCGAGACCTTGAGCGTCTTCAAGACAGAAATTGATAAATTCTTGATTTCTCGAGGAATTAAGGGCTATGGGGAGGGAGCGGGTAAATGGAGTTGAAATCAACCATGATTGAATGGTGGAGTGGACTCGATGGGCCGAATGGCCTTACTTCCGCTCCTATGCCTTATGGTCTTATGGTCTTATGGAATGTTAGAGACTATTGTTCTAAGATTCTGATCCATTATTTGTACATTGCAGTCTATTGTTCTCAGATGCTGATCCAGTATTAGAACATGACAGTGTATTTTTCTCGGATTCTATTCTGTATTGTAACATTACAGCCTATAGTTCTCAGATTCTGATCAATTATTGGAACATTACAGTCTACTGTTCTCAGGTTCTGATCCAGTATTGTAACATTACAGTGTATTGTTCTTCGAATGCTATCCATTATTGGAACATCCCGGTCCATTGTTTCCAGCTTCTCATCCATTATTGGAACATCCCAGTCTACTGTTCACAGATTCTGATCCATAATGGAACATTGCAGTCTATTGTTCTCAGATTCTAATCCAGTATTGGATCATTACAGCGTATTGTTCTCAGATTCCGATCCAGTATTGGAACATTGCAGTCTATTCTTCTCAGGTTCTGAACCAGTATTGGAACATTACTGTCTATTGTTCTCAGATTCATATCCATTATTGGACCATTGCAGTCTATTGTTCTCAGATTTTGATCCAGTATTGGAACAATACAGTGTATTGTTCTCAGATTCTGATCCATTATTGTAACATCCCTTTCCATTGTTCCCAGACTCTGAACCAGGATTGGAACATTGCAGTCTATTGTTCTCAGAATTTGAGCCAGTATTCGAACATTGAAGTCTATTGTTCTCAGATTCTGATCAATGATTGGAACATTACAGCCCATTGTTCTCAGAGTCCGATCCAGTATTCGAACTTTGCAGTGTATTGTTCTCAGATTCTGATCCAGTACTGGAACATTACAATCTCTTTTTCACAGAAACTGATCCATTATTGGAAATTTGCAGTCTGTTTTTTTCTCAGAGTCTGAACCAGTATTGGAACATTACAACCGCTTGTTCCCAGAGTCCGATCCAGTATTCAAACATTGCAGTCTATTGTCCTCAGATTCTGATCCAGTATTGGAACATTGCAGTCTCTTTTCCTCAGATTCTGATGCAGGATTGAAACTTTGCAGTCTATTGATCTCAGATTCTGATCCATTATTGGAACATTGCAGTCTATTGTTCTCAGAATGTGATCCATTATTGGAACATCCCGGTCTATTGTTCCCAGATACTGATCCAGTACTGGAACATTGCAGTCTCTTGCTCTCAGCTTCTGATCCAGTTTAGGAATATTATATTCTATTGTTCTCAGATTCTGATCCAGTATTGTAACATCCCGGTCATTTGTTCCCAGATTCTAATCCGTATTGGAACATTACAGCCTATAGTTCTCAGACTCTGATCCATTATTGGAACATTGCAGTCTACTGTTCTTAGGTTCTGAACCAGTATTGGAACATTACAGTGTATGGTTCTTAGATTCCAATCCATTATTGGAACATCCCGGTCCATTGTTTCCAACTTCTGATCCATGTTCTGCCGGCGGCATGGTAGCACAGTGGTTAGCACTGCTGCTTCACAGCTCCAGGGACCTGAGTTCGAATCCCGGCTTGGCTCACTGTCTGTATGGAGTTTGCACATTCTCCTCGTGTCTGCGTGGGTTTCCTCCGGGTGCTCCGCTTTCCTCCCCCAGTCCAAAGATGCTCGGGTTAGGTTGATTGGCCATGCTAAAAATTGCCCTTAGTGTCCTGAGATGCGTAGGTTGGAGGGATTAGTGGGTAGATATGGGGGTAGGGCCTGGGTGGGATTGTGGTCGGTGCAGACTCGATGGGCCGAATGGCCTCTTTCTGTACTGTAGGGTTTCTATGATTATTGGAACATTCCAGTCTATTGTTCTCAGATTCTGATCCATTTTTAGAAAATTGCAGTCTATTTGTTTCAGATTCTGATCCAGTATTGGAACATTGCAGTCTGTTGATTTCAAATTCTAATCCTGTATTGGAACATTAAAGTCTATTTGTCTCAGATTCTGATCCAGTATTGGAACATTGCAGTCTATTGTTCGTAGATTCTGATCAATTATTGGAACATTACAACCTATTGTTCTCAGATTCTGATCCCGTATTGGAACTTTACAGAGTATTGTTCTCGGATTATGATCCTTTATTGGAACATTACAGTCCATTGTTCTCAGATTCTGATCCGTTATTGGAACATTGCAGTCTGTTGTTCTCAAATTCTGATCCAGTATTGGAATATTACAGAGTATTGTTCTCAGATTATGATCCATTTTGGAACATTGCAGTCCATTGTTCTCAGATTCTGATCCAGTGTTGGAACATTTCAGTCTATTGCTCTCAGATTCTGATCCATAATTAGAACATTACAGCCTACTGTTCTCAGATTCTGATCCAGTATTGGAATATTACAGAGCATTGTTCTCAGATTCTGATCCAGTGTTGGAACATTTCAGTCTATTGTTCTCAGATTCTGGTCCAGTATTGGAACATTTCAGTCTGTTGTTCTCAGATTCTGGTCCATAATAAGAACATTACAGCCTATTGTTCTCAGATTCTGATCCAGTATTGGAACATTCCGGTCCATTGTTCCCACATTCTGATCCAGTATTGGAACATTGCAGTCTCTTGTTCTCAGATTCTGATCCAGTTTTGAAACATTGCCGTTTATTGATCTGAGATTCCGATTCATGATTGGAATGTTAGAGACTATTGTTCTAAGATTCTGATCCATTATTTGAACATTGCAGTCTATTGTTCTCAGATTCTGATCCAGTAATAGAACATGACAGTGTATTTTTCTCAGATTCTAATCCGTATTGGAACATTACAGCCTATAGTACTCAAGTCCTGATCAATTATTGAAACATTGCAGTCTGCTGTTCTCAGGTTCTGATCCAGTATTCGAACATTACAGTCTATTGTTCTTCGAATCCTATCTATTATTGGAACATCCCAGTGTATTGTTCTCAGATTCTGATCCAGTGTTGAACAGTGCAGTCTATTGTTTTCGGATTCTGTTCAATTATTCTAACATTGCACTCTCCTGTTCTCAGATTATGATCCTTTATTGGAACAGTACAGTCTATTGCTCTCAGATTCTGATCCATTATTGAAACTTTGCAGTCGATTGATCTCAGTTTCTGATCCATTATTGGAACATTACAGTCTATTGTTCAGATTCTGATCAATGATTGGAACATTGCAGTCGATTGTTTTCAGATTCTGTTCAATTATTCTAACATTGCCGTCTATTGTTCTCAGGTTCTCCTCCAGTATTGGAACGTTACGGCCGATTGATCTCAGATTCTGATCCATCATTGTAAAATCCTGGTCAATTGTTCTAAGATTCTGATCCAGTGTTCGAAAATTCCAGTCTATTGTTCAGATTCTGATCAATGATTGGAACATTACATTCTGTTGTTCTCAAATTCTGATCCTTTATTGGAACATTGTAATCTCTTTTTCTCAGGTTCCGATCCAGTATTGGAACAATACAGTCTATTGTTCAGAATCTGATCAATGAGTGGAACATTACAGTCTTTGTTGTTCTCAGATTCTGATCCTTTATTGGAACATTACAGTCTACTGTTCTCAGGTTCTGATCCAGGATTGGAACATTACGGTTTATTGTTCATAGATTCTGATCCATTATTGGAAAATTGCAGTCTATTATTCTCAGAGTCCGATCCATTATTCGAACATTGCAGTGTATTGTTCTCAGATTCTGATCTTGCATTGGAACATTACAGTCTAATGATCTCAGATTCTGATCCATCATTGTAATATCCCGGTTCATTGTTCTCAGATTCTGATCCAGTATTGGAACATTTCAGTCTATTGTTTAGATTCTGATCAATGATTGAAATATTACAGTGTTGTTCTCAAATTCTGATCCTTTATTGGAACATTACAGTCTATTGTTCTCAGATTCTGATCCAGTATTGGAAAATTACAGTCTATTGTTTTCAGATTCTGATCCAGTATTGGACCATTGCAATCTATTGTTCCCAGATTCTGATTCATAATGGACGATTACAGTGTATTGTTCTCAGATTCTGATCCAGTATTGGAACATTGCAGTCTATTTTTCTCAGATTCTGATCCATTATAGGAGCAGCCCGGACCATTGTTCCCACATTCTGGTCCATTATTGGAACATTGCAGTCTACTATTCTCAGATTCTGTTCAATATTCTAACATTGCAGTCTATTGTTCTCAGATTCTGCTCCAGTATTGGAACAAACCGGACCATTGTTCCCACATTCTGATCCAGTATTGGAACACGCAGTTTCTTTTTCTCAGATTCTGCTGCATTAATGGAACATCCGTTTCTATTGTTCCCAGACTCTGATTCGGTATTGGAAATTTAAAGTCTATTGTTCTCAGATTCCAATCCAGTATTGGAACATTACAGTCTATTGTTCTCAGATTCTGATCCATTATTGGAACATTGCAGTCTATTGTTCTCAGATGGTGATCCTTTATTGGAACATTACAGTCGATTGTTCTCAGATTCTGATCCAGCATTGCAACATTACAGTATATTGGTCTCAGATTCGGATCCATTATTGGAACATCCCTTTCCATTGTTCCCAAACTCTGAACCAGAATTGGAACATTACAGTCTAATATTCACCGTTTCTGATCCAGTATTGGAACATTGCAGTCTCTTGTTCTCAGAATCTGAACCAGTATGGGAACATTACAATCTATTGTTCTCAGATTCTGCTCAGTGATTGGAACATTACAGTCTATTGTTCTCAGATTCAGATCACTTATTGGAATATTACAGTCTGTTGTTCTGAAATTCTGATCCAGTATTGGAACATCCCAGTCTATTGTTCTCAGATTCTGATCCATTATTGGAACATTGCAGCCTATTGTTCTCAGACTCTGATCCAGTATTGGAACAGCGCAATGTATTGTTCTCGGATTCTGATCCATTATTGGGAAATTGCACACTATTTTCTCACAGTGTGAACCAGGATTGGAACATTGGCCATAGGAGACAGAGGGTAGTGTTCGAAGGGTCCTTTTCCGGCTGGAGGTCTGTGACCAGTGGTGTTCCGCAGGGCTCTGTACTGGGACCTCTGCTATTTGTGATATATATAAATGATTTGGAAGAAGGTGTAACTGGTGTAATCTGCAAGTTTGCGGATGACACGAAGGTGGCTGGACTTGCGGATAGCGAAGAGCATTGTCGGGCAATACAGCAGGATATAGATAGGCTGGAAAATTGGGCGGAGAGGTGGCAGATGGAGTTTAATCCGGATAAATGCGAAGTGATGCATTTTGGAAGAAATAATGTAGGGAGGAGTTATACAATAAATGACAGTCAACAGGAGTATAGAAACACAGAGGGACCTAGGTGTGCAAGTCCACAATTCCTTGAAGGTGGCAACACAGTTGGAGAAGGTGGTGAAGAAGGTATATGGTATGCTTGCCTTTATAGGACGGTGTATAGAATATAAAAGCTGGAGTGTGATGATGCAGCTGTATAGAACGCTGGTTAGGCCACATTTGGAGTACAGCGTCCAGTTCTGGTCGCCGCACTACCAGAACGACGTGGAGGCGTTAGAGAGAGTGCAGAGAAGGTTTACCAGGATGTTGCCTGGTATGGAGGGTCTGAGCTATGAGGAGAGATTGTGTAAACTGGGGTTGTTCTCCCTGGAAAGACGGAGAATGAGGGGAAATCTAATAGAGGTGTAGAAGATTATGAAGGGGATAGATAGGGTGAACGGTGGGAAGCTTTTTCCCAGATCAGAAGTGGCGTTCACGAGGGGTCACGGGCTCAAGGTGAGAGGGGCGAAGTACAACTCAGATATTAGAGAGATGTTTTTTACACAGAGTGTGGTGGGGGCCTGGAATGCGCTGCCAAGTAGGGTGGTGGAGGCAGGCATGCTGACATCATTTAAGACGTACCTGGATAGTCACATGAGCAGCCTGGGAATGGAGGGATACAAACGATTGGTCTAGTTGGACCAAGGAGCGGCACAGGCTTGGAGGGCCGAAGGGCCTGTTTCCTGTGCTGTACTGTTCTTTGTTCTTTGTATTACAGCCGATTGTTCTCAGAGTTCGATCCAGTATTCGAACATTGCAGTCGATTGTTCTCAGATTCTCATCCAGTATTGGATCAGAATAGTCGACTGATTTCAGATTCGGATCCGTCATTGCCACATCCTGGTCCCGTGTTCCCAGATTCAGATGAATTATTGGAACATTACAGTGTGTTGTTCTCAGATTATGATGCTTTATTGAAACATTACAATCTATTATTCTCAGATTCTCATCCAGTATTGAAACTTTGCTGTCTATTGATCTCAGATTCTGATCCATTATTGGAACATTGCAGTTTATTGTTCTCAGATTCTGATCCAGTATTGGAACATGACAATCTATTGCTCTCAGATTCTGATCCAGTGTTGGAATATTACATTCTATTGTTCACAGGTTCGGATCCAGTATTGAGCCCTGTCTATTGTTCCCACTTTCTAATCCATTATTTGAAGATTACAACTTTTGGTTCTCCGATTCTGATCCATTATTGGAACATTGCAGTCTATTGTTTTCAGATTCTGATCCAGTATTGAAACATTGTAGCCTATTTATCTCAGATTCTGATCCATTATTGGAACATCCCGGTCTATTGTTCCCAGATTCTGATCCAATATTGGAACTTTGCAGTGTCTTGTTCTCAGATTCTGATCCAGGATTGGACCATTGCAGTCTATTGTTCTCAGATTCTGATCCAGGATTGGACCATTGCAGTGTATTGTTCTCAGATTCTGATCCATTAATGGAACATCCATTTCTATTGTTCGCAGATTCTGATACATTATTGGAACATTACAGTCTGTTGTTCTCAGATTCTGATCCAGTATTGGAATCCAGTATTCAATCCAGTATTGGAACATTGCAGTCTATTTCTCTCAGATTCTGACCCATTATAGGAACAACCCCGGACCGTTGTTCACACATTGTGATTCAGAATTGAAACTTTGCAGAATTTGAGAACAACAGACTGTAATGTTCCAATAATTGATCTGAATCTGAGAACAAATGAGTGCAATGTTCTAATACAGGCTCAGATTCTGAGAACAGTAAACTGTAATGTTCCAATACTGGATCAGAATCTGAGAGTATTCGATTTCAATGTTCAAATACTGGAACAGAATCGGAGAATATTAGACTGTAATGTTCCAATTCTGGTTCAGAGTCTGGGAACAATGGAAAGGGATGTTCCAATAATCGATCAGAATCTGAGAACAATAGACTACAATTTTCCAGTAATGGATCAGAATCTGAGAACAATCGACTGTAATGTTCCAATAAAGGATCATAATCTGAGAACAATAGACTGCAATGTTCCTATACTGGATCAGAATCTGAAAACAATAGACTATAATTTTCCAATACTGGTTCAGAATCTGAGACAAATGGACTGCAATTTTCCAATAATGGAACAGAATCTGAGAATAACAGACCGTAATGTTCCAATAATGGATCACAATCTGGGAACAATAGGCTGTTATGTTCCAATAATGGATCAGAATCTGGAAACAATGGACAGGGATGTTCCAATAATGGATAGGATTCTAAGAACAATACACTGTAATGTTCCAATACTGAATATGAAACTGAGAACAATAGACCGCAATGTTCCAATAATTTATCAGAATCTGAGAACGAGAGGTTTTAATGTTCCAATACAGATTAGAATCTGGGAACACTAGACTATAATGTTCCAATAATGAATCAGAATCTGAGAACATTAGACTGTAATGTTTCAATACTGCGTCAGAATCTGAAATCAATAGACTGCAATGTTCCAATAATGAATCAGAAGCTGTGAAAAATACACTCTCATATTTACTTTATCGGAACCTGAGATCAATAGACTGCAAAGTTGCAATACTGGATCAGAATCTGGGAACAATAGACCGGGATGTTCCAATAATTGATCAGAATCTCAAAACTATAGGCTGTAATTTTCCAATACTGGATTAGAATTTGGGAACAATGGACCAGGGTTTTACAATACTGGATCAGAATCTGAGAAAAATAGACTGCAATGTTCCAATACTGGATCAGAATCTGAGAACAGTCGGCTGCAATGTTCCAATAATGGATCAGAATCTGAAAAATATAGGCTGTAATATTCCAATACTGGATTAGAATCTGGGAACAAGAGACCGGGATTTTACAATACTGGATCAGAATCTGAGAAAAATAGACTGTCATGTTCCAATAGTGGATCAGAATCTGAGAACAATACACTGCAATGTTCGAATAATGAATCAGAAGCTGTGAAAAATACACTCTCATATTTACTTTATCGGAACCTGAGATCAATAGACTGCAAAGTTGCAATACTGGATCAGAATCTGGGAACAATAGACCGGGATGTTCCAATAATTGATCAGAATCTCAAAACTATAGGCTGTAATTTTCCAATACTGGATTAGAATTTGGGAACAATGGACCAGGGTTTTACAATACTGGATCAGAATCTGAGAAAAATAGACTGCAATGTTCCAATACTGGATCAGAATCTGAGAACAGTCGGCTGCAATGTTCCAATAATGGATCAGAATCTGAAAAATATAGGCTGTAATATTCCAATACTGGATTAGAATCTGGGAACAAGAGACCGGGATTTTACAATACTGGATCAGAATCTGAGAAAAATAGACTGTCATGTTCCAATAGTGGATCAGAATCTGAGAACAATACACTGCAATGTTCGAATAATGGATCGGACTCTGAGAACAATAGGCTGCAATGTTCAAATACTGGTTCAGAATCTGAGAAAAATAGACTGCAATTTTCCAATAATGGACCAGACTTTATGAACAATAGACTGTAATGTTCCAACACTGGTTCATAATCTGAGAACAATACACTGCAACGTTCAAATAATCGATTGGACTCTGAGAACAAGAGGCTGTAATGTTCCAATCCTGCTTCAGAACTTGAGAGAAATAGACTGCAATTTTCAAATAATGGATCAGAATCTGAGAACAAAAGACTGTCACGTTCCAATACTGGATCAGAATTTGAGAACAACAGACCGTAATGTTCCAATAATGGAAAATAATTTGAGAACAACACTGTAATGTTCCAATGATTGATCAGAATCTAAACAATAGACTGAAATGTTCCAATACTGGTTCAGAATCTGAGTAAAATAGACTGCAAAGCTCCAATACTGGATCAGAATGTGGGAACCATGGTCCGGGTTGTTCCTATAATGGATTAGAATCTGAGAAAAATAGAATCTGTGATCAATGGACTGTAATATTCCAATACTGGATCAGAATCTGAGAAGAATAGACTGCAATGTTCCAATAATGGATCAGAATCTGAGAAAAAGAGACTGTAATGTTCCAATAAAGGATTATAATCTGAGAACAATGGAATGCAATGTTCCAATACTGGATCAGAATTTGAGAACAACAGATTGTAATGTTCCAATCATTGATCAGAAACTGAGAACAATAGACTGCAATGTTCAAATAATGGACCAGAATGAGGGCTGTTCCTATAATGGATCAGCATCTGAGAAAAATAGACTGCAATGTTCCAATACTTGATGAGAATCTGATAAGAATAGACTGTAATGTTCCAATGCTGGAACAGAATCTGAGAACAATACACTGTAATGTTCCATTATGGATCAGAATCTGGGAACAATAGATTGCAATGTTACAACACTGGACCAGAATCTGAAAACAATAGACTGTAATTTTCCAATACTGGTTCAGAATCTGAGATAAAAAGACTGTCATGTTCCAATAATGGATCAGAAGCTGGAAACAATGGCCCGGGATGTTCCAATAATGGATAAGATTCTAAGAACAATAGACTGTAATGTTCTAATACTGGACCAGAACCTGAGAACAATAGACTGCAATGTTCCAATAATTGTTCAGAATATGAGAACTATAGGCTGTAATGTTCCAACACTGGATTAGAATCTGAGAAAAACACACTCTCATGTTCCAATAATCGTTCAGAATCTGAGAACAATAGACTGTAATGTTCCAATACTAGATCAGAATCTGGGAACAATGGACCAGGATTTTCCAATAATGTATCATATTTGGAGAACAATACACTGTAGTGTTGAATTACTGGATCAGAGTCTGAGAACAATAGACTGCAATGTTCCAATAATGGATCAGAAACTGAGAACTATAGTCTGTAATGTCCCAATACGGATTAGAATCTGGGAACAATTGACCGGGATGTTACAATAATGGATCTGAATCTGAGAACAATAGAATGTAATATTCCAACACTGGATCAGAATCTGAGAACAATAGACTCTATTGTTCCAGTACTGGATCAGAATCTGAGAACAATGGACCGGGATATTACAATGATGGGTCAGAATCTGAGAACAATAGACTCTATTGTTCCAATACTGGATCAGAATCTGAGAACAATGGACCGGGATATTACAATGATGGGTCAGAATCTGAGAACAATAGACTCTATTGTTCCAATACTGGATCAGAATCTGAGAACAATAGACCGGAATGTCAGAATAATTGAAAAGAATCTGAGAATAGTAGACTGCATTGTTCCAATAATGGACCAGAATGAGGGAACAATGGTCCGGGCTGTTCCTATAATGGATCCGAATCTGAGAAAAATAGACTGCAATGTTCCAATACTGGATCAGAATCTGAGAACAATACAGTGCAATGTTCCATTATGGATCAGAATCTGGGAACAATAGATTACAATGGTCCAATACTGGATCGGCATCTGAGAACAATAGACTGTAATTTTCCAATACTGGTTCAGAATCTGAGATAAATAGACTGTCATGTTCCAATAATGGATCAGAAGCTGGAAACAATGGCCCGGGTTGTTCCAATAATGGATAAGATTCTAAGAACAATAAACGGTAATGTTCCAATAAAGGTTCAGAATTTGAGAACAGCAGACTCTGATGTTCCCATCGTTGATCAGAATCTGAACAATAGGCCGTAATGTTCCAATACTGCATCAGAATCGGAGAACAATAGACTCTATTGTTCCAGTACTGGATCAGAATCTGAGAACAATGGACCGGGATATTACAATGATGGATCAGAATCTGAGATCAACAGGCTGGAATGTTCCAATACTGGATCAGAGTCTGAGAACAATATTTTGCAATGTTCGAATACTGGATCGGACTCTGGGAACAATACGCTGTAATGTTCCAATACTGGTTCAGACTCTGAGAAAAAAACAGACTGCAAATTAAAATTTCCAATAATGGATCAGTATCTGTGAACAATAGTTTGTAATGTTCCAATGCTCCATCAGAATCTGAGAACAATACACTGCAAAGTTCGAATACTGGATCGGACTCAGAGAACAATAGGCTGTAATGTTCCAATCATTGATCAGAATCTGGGAATAGTAGACTTCAATGTTCCAATACTGGATCAGAATCTGAGAACAGTGGACCGGGATATTACAATGATGGATCAGAATCTGAGCTCAATAGACAGTCATGTTCCAATACTGGAGCAGAATTTGAGAACAATAGAGTCCAATGTTCCAACCGTTGATCAGAATCTGAACAATAGACTGTAATGTTCCAATACTGGATCAGAATCTGAGAACAGTGCACCTGGATATTGCAATGATGGATCAGACTGTAATGTTCCAATACTGGATCAGAATCTGAGAACAATAGACTGCAATGTTCCAATACTGGGCCAGAATCGGAGAATATTAGACTGTAATGTTCCAATACTGGTTCAGTGTCTGGGAACAATGGAAAGGGATTTTCCAATAATGAATGAGAAACTGAGAACAATACACTAGTGTTCCAATAATGGATGACAATGTGGGAACAATGGACCGGGATGCTCTAATAATGGATCAGATTATGAGAACAATAGACTGCAATGTTCGAATAATGGATCAGAATCAGGGAAACATCGACTGCAATTTTCCAATAATGGATCAGAATCCGAGAACAATAGACTATCATGTTCCAATAATGGATGGCAATGTCGGAAAAATGGACCGAGATGTTCTAATAAAGGATCAGAATCTGAGAACAATCGACTGCAATGTTTCAATACTGGATCAGATTCTGAGGGCAATAGACTGTAAAGTCACAGACCTCCAGCCGGAAAAAGACTCTTCGACTGCTACCCTCTGTCTCCTGTGGCCAAGATGTGGAGATGCTGGCGTTGGACTGGGGTAAAAACAGTAAGAAGTTTAACAACACCAGGTTAAAGTCCAACAGGTTTATTTGGTAGCAAAAGCCACAAACGCTTTCGGAGCCCTCACCCGAGGAAGGGGCTTGGAGCTCCGAAAGCTTGTGTGGCTTTTCCTGCCAAATAAACTGTTGGACTTTAACCTGGTGTTATTAAACTTCTTCCTGTGGCCAAGCCAGTTCTCTACCCATCTAGCCTCCTCTCCTTGTATCCCATGAGCCTTAACCTTCTTAACCAACCTGCCATGAGGGACTTTGTCAAATGCCTTACTGAAATCCGTATAGACGACATCCACAGCCCTTCCTTCGTCAACTGTTTTTGTCACTTCCTCAAAAAACTCCACCAATTTTGTAAGGCACGACCTCCCTCTTACAAATACTGGATCAGAATCGGAGAACAATGGACTGTAAAGTTGCACTAAAGGACATAATCTGAGTAAGATAGACTGCAATGTTCGAATAATGGATCGGACTCTGAGAACAATAGGTTGTAATGTTCCAATCCTGGTTCGAAATCTGGGAACAATAGACTGCAATTTTCCTATAATGGATCAGAATCTGAGAACAGTCGACTGTAATGTTCTAATTCTGGATTAGAATTTGAGATCAAAAGACTGCAATGTTCCAATACTGGATCAGAAACTGAGAGCAATAGACTGCAATGTTCCAATACTGGATCAGAATCTGAGAACAATAGACTGTAAAGTTCCAAATACTGGATCAGAGTCTGGGAATAATATCAATGGATGTTCCATTAATGAATCAGAATCTGAGAACAATACACTGTACTGTTCCATTATGAATCAGAATCTGGGAACAATAGACTGAAATTTTCCAACACTGGTTCAGAATCTGAGACAAATAGACTGGAATGTTCCAATAATGGATCAGAAGTTGGAAACATTGGACCGGGATGTTCCAATAATGGATAAGATTCCAAGATCCATACACTGCAATGTTCCAATACTGGTTCAGAACCTGAGAACAATAGACTGCAATGTTCCATTAATTGATCAGAATCTGAGAACTATAAGCTGTAATGTTCCAATACGGATTAGAATCTGGGAACAAATGACTGGGATGTTACAATCATGGATCAGAATCTGAGAACAATAGAATGTAATGTTCCAAAACTGCATCAGAATCTGAGAACATTAGACTTCAATGTTCCAGTACTGGATCAGAATCTGAGAACAATAGACCGGGATGTTCCAATAATGGATCAGATTCTGAGAACTAAAGGTTGTAATGTTACAATGCTGGATCAGAGTCAGGGAACAATGGACCGGGATGGTCCAATACTGAAGCAGAATCTGACAACAATACACTGTTATGTTCCAATACAGGATCAGAATCAGAGAACAATAGACTGGAATGTTCCAATACTGGATCAGGATCTGGGAAGAATAGAACGGGATGTTACAATACTGGATCAGAATCTGACAACAATAGACTGGAATGTTAGAACATAAGAACATAAGAAATAGGAGCAGGAGTAGGCCATCCAGCCCCTCAAGCCTGCTCCGCCATTCAATAAGATCATGGCTGATCTGATAGTGGGTTCAGTGCCACTTACCCGCCCGCTCCCCATAACGCTTAATTCCCTTAATGGTTAAAAATCTATCTATCTGTGACTTAAACACATTTAAGGAGGTAGCCACGACTGCTTCATTGGGCAGAGAATTCCAAAGATTCACTCCGCTCTGGGAGAAGAAGTTCCTCCTCAACTCTGTTCTAAATTGACTCCCCCATATTTTGAGGCTATGCCCCCTAGTTCTTGTTTACATTGTAAGTGGAAATAACCTCGCTTCTACTACCCTGTCTAGCCCCTTCATTATCTTTTATGTATCTATAAGATCTCCCCTCAACCTTCTCAACTCCAATGAGTACAGGCCCAGTCTACTCAAACTCTCCTCATAAGCTGACCCCCTCATCTCCGGAATCGACCTGGTGAACCTTCTCTGTCCCGCCTCCAAAGCTAATATATCCTTTCTTAAATAAGGGGACCAAAACTGTACACAGTACTGTACGTGCGGCCTCTCCAGTACCCTGTACTGCTGCAGCATGACCTCCCTGCTTTTATACTCCATCCCTCTCACGATAAAGGCCAACATTCCATTTGCCTTCTTGATCACCTGCTGCACCTGCAAACTGAGTTTTTGTGATTCATGCACAAGGACCCCCAGGTCCCTCTGCACAGTAGCATGTTGTAATTTTACACTGTTTAAATAAGAGTCCATTTTACTATTATTCCTTCCAAAGTGGATAACCTCACACTTACCAACGTTATCCTCCATCTGCCAGATCCTTGCCCAATGACTTAGCCGATCCAAATCTCTCTGCAGACTCTCTGTGTCCTCCACGCAATTTGCTTTCCCACTCACCTTTGTATCATCCGCAAACTTTGTTACCCGACACTCGCTCCCCTCCTCCAGATCGTCTCTGTATATGGTAAATCGTTGAGGCCCCAGCACCGATCCCTGCGGCACGCTACTCGTCACTGATTGCCAACCGGAAAAGCACCCATTTATTCCGACTCTCTGCTTTCTGTTAGATAGCCAATCCTCAATCCACGCTAACACTTTACCCCCAACTCCGTGTACCTTTATCTTATGCAGCAACCTTTTGTGAGGCACCTTATCGAAAGCCTTCAGGAAATCTATTTACACAACATCCACCGGTTCCCCTCTGTCAACTGCACTCGTCGTATCCTCAAAAAATTCCAGTAAATTAGTCAAACATGGCTTTCCCTTCAAGAATCCATGCTGCGTCTGCTTGATTGAACCATTCTTTTCCAGGTGTCCTGTTATTTCTTCCTTAATGATAGATTCCAGCATTTTCCCAACTACGGATGTTAAGCTAACCGGCCTGTAGTTACCTGCCTTTTGTCTACCTCCTTTTTTAAACAGTGGCGTTACATTAGCTGTTTTCCAATCAGCTGGCACCTCCCCAGAGTCCAGTGAATTTTGAAAAATTACAACTAATGAATTTGCTATTACTTCTGCCGTTTCTTTTAGTGCCCTGGGATGCATTCCATCCGGACCAGGGGACTTGTCTACCTTTAGTCCCATTAGCCTACCCAGCACTACCTCTTTAGTAATAGTGATTGTTTTAAGGTCCTCAACCCCGACCGTCTTGAGTAAGGGCAGAAGTTGTTTTTTGTAGTTTAGTTAGGGCTTCATGATCGGCAGAGGTTTGGAGGGCCGAAGGGCCTGTTCCTGTGCTGTACTTTCCTTTGTTCTTTGTATGTATGGGTGACATGGTGGCACAATGGTTCGCACTGCTGCCTCACAGCTCCAGAGAGCCGGGTTTGATCCCTGGTTTGGGTCACTGCCTGTGTGGAGTCTGCACGTTCTCCCCGTGTCTGCATGGGTTTCCTCCGGGTGCTCTGGTTTCCTCCCACAGATCAGAAGACGTGCTGTTTAGTTGCATTGATCATGCTAAATCCTCCCTCAGTGTACCCGAACAGGCGCCGGAGTGTGGCAACTAGGGGATTTTCACAGTAACTTCATTGCACTGTTAATGTGAGCCGACTTGTTACATGATTAAATAAACTTTAGAAACTTGACCAGCGCTGTGTGAAAAGCAGAGAATGCCTGTCTTACACCATTGTATCAGTCACATTCTCAAAGGGGCCACACATTCAAAAGGAAATCCAAGCACCTCATGCTAAACAGTAACTTGTGGGCAGGAAATGCAGCCTTGGCACAGTCACCATCTCGTACCAGGACTACATTTATAATGAAATGAAATATGAGCTTTACTAAAAATTGTACATCTTTTACACAAAACGAAACAGTCCAGTGACTAAGCTGGGGCATCATACTCTGCTGCACAGATTGGCAACAGGGCTTCCCTCAGCACCCCTCGTGCTGATGTTGCTGTTATTGCTTTCATCAGAGGGCATGGAACAAGTAACATCTGACTCGATAATTCATGGAAGCCGAAAGGACAGAACACAACTGCATTCTTTGTCAGAAAGGCACCTGGATTGAGCTTTGCACCATGGGGTTAGTGCTCCCTCACAGCGCCAGGGATCCTGGTTCGAATCCGATCTTGGGTCACTCCATGTGTGGAGTCCGCACGTTCTCCCAGTGTCTGCATGGGTTTCCTCCAGGTGCTCCACTTTCCTCCCACAGTCCAAAGATGTGCAGGTTAGGTGAATTGGCCGTGCTAAAAATTGCCCGTTATTGTCAGGGAGACTATCAGGGTGGATGCGTGGGGTTACGGAAATAGGGCCTGGGTGGGGTTGTGGTCAGTACAGACTCATCATAAATTGTATCATAGAAACCCAACAGTGCAAAAGAGTCCATTCGGCCCATCGAGTCTGCACCAACAACAATCCCACCCAGGCCCTATCCCCATAACCCCACATAATTACCCCACCAACACCTCGAACCGACACATTCCGGAACACGAAGGGGAAATTTAGCCTATAATTCACCCCACTGACAGCCTGAATAAATTGCAATTATATTGTATCTTTAATGTAATGAAACAGACCGGAATGAAAAACATGAAACTTATTTCTTAAAATGAATTTCTCATCACAATGAAACACTATTTTCATTGAAAATTGGGGATGAAGTGGAAATGATCGAGAGCTTCAGGTTTCTAGGTGTCCAGATCACCAACAACCTACCCTGATCCCCCCACACCGATGCAAAAGTTAAGAAAACCCACCGGTGCCTCTACTTTCTCAGGAGGCTAAGGAAATTTGGCATGTCAGCTCCGACTCTCACCAACTTTTACAGATGCACCATAGAAAGCATTCTTTCTGGTTGTATCACAGCTTGGTCTGGCTTCTGCTCTGTCCAAGGCTGCAAGAAACTATAAAGGGTTGTGAACGAAGCCTAGTCCATCACTCAAACCAGCCTCCCATCCATTGACTCTGTCTACACTTCCCGCTGCCTCGGGAAAAGCAGCCGGCATAATCATGGACCCCACACACCCCGGACATTCTCTCTTCCACCTTCTTCTGTCGGGAAAAAGATACAAAAGTCTGGGGTCACGTACCGACCGACTCAAGAACAGCTTCTTCCCGGCTGCCGTCAGACTTTTGAATGAACCTATCTTATATTCAGGTAGCCGCATACAACACATAATAAATATATTATATAATACTTTATTATTATGTTAAGTTGATCCTTCTCTACACGCTAGCCATGACTGTAACACTACATTCTGCACTCTCTCCTTTCCTTCTCTATGAATGGTATGCTTTGTCCGTGTAGCGCGCAAGAAACAATGTTTTTCACTGTATACTAACACACGTGACAATAATAATTCAAATCAAATCCAATCATTGCTCCTTCTCAGCGCCAGCATTGCAGTGTGTTGTTTGTTTTCTCACCTGTAATTGATTACTCTAATAGGTTGCTCTGCCGAGTCTCAGGAGTGTTTCTGCTGTTTATTAAAGAGAAGACCTTCAGTGTGAGACCTCAGTAAATGGCCATGGTTTATGCCATAGGCAGACACCATCGCTTCTCTCAGAAAACACACTGATCCACTATCGGTCAAGCTGGAGCCAGTTACTATCCTATTCTCGCTGCCATTGGAGTTCCTGGTAGGTGATTGTAACCGATTAAAATATATTTATTCGTGTCACAAGCGGGCTTACATGAACACTACAATGAAGTTACTGTGAAAATCCCGTAGTCACCACACTCCGGTTCCTGTTCGTGTACACTGAGGGAAAATTTAGCATGGCCAATGCACCTCACCAGCACGTCTTTCAGCCTGTGGGAGGAAACCAGAGGAAACCCACGCAGACATGGGGAGAACATGCAGAATCCACACAGGCAGTGACACAAGCCGGGAACCGAACCCGGGTCCCTCGCTCTGTGAGGCAGCAGTGCTAACCACTCCGTCACCGCTACACCCGAAATAGATTGGACATAACGTCTGCTATGAGGAAGCTTCCTCCCACCACCTCCTAACTTTGGAGAGAGTGAAGTTGCTTCCCCGCAGCAGAATACCTGGGCTGGTGGAACGGCAGTGGTTCCCTCCTGACCAGAGGGACGGCTCACGGGACCACAGACCCGACCAGCGTCTATAGCTGCTGAGGTGTGATGAGGGGTTGCCAGCGATTCCTCGTTGCTGGAATATTATTGTTCAACTTTGTCAATCGTGGTATAAATTACAAAAACGTAGAGGTCATGATGGAGTTGTATAGAGCGTTGGTTTGGCCACAGCTGGAGCACTGTGTGCAGTTCTGGTCGACACATTATAGGAAGGATGTGATTGCACTGGAGGTGGTGCAGAGGAGATTCACCAAGATGCTGCCTGGGACGGAACATTTAAGCTATGCAGAGAGGTTGCATAGGTTTGGTTTGTTTTCTCTGGAGCAGAGAAGACTGAGGGGTGACCTGATCGAGGTGTACAAGATTATGAAGGACATTGACAGGGTAGAGGGGGAGCAGCTGTTCCCCTGAGCTGAAGGGTCAGTTACGAGGAGGCAAAATTTAAAAATGAGGTGTGGGGGATTTAGGTGGTATATTATGGACAGTCTTATTAAAATTCCAGTTGGTGAGAATAGTCTTAAAAGCACTTTCATAGATAGAACATAGAACAGTACAGCACAGAACAGGCCCTTCGGCCCACAATGTTGTGCCGAGCTTTATCTGAAACCAAGATCATAGAATCATAGAATCCCTACAGTGCAGAAGGAGGTTATTTGGCCCATCGAGTCCGCACTGACCACATTCCCACCCAGGCCCTATCCCCATCACCCCACATATTTACCCTGCTACCCACCTGCTAATTTCTTGCCAATTATCTCTTACAGATGTTGATCGATCAAATTCCAGAAATAATACTCAAGGCAAAACTGCTATCACAATATTCCAGGCAAACCACATGAATTCTGACACTCTTCCACTGCACTGTGGAAAGCCAAAATATTCAGAAACAGGGGTGTATTTTGAAACATAAATCTTTCTTGGTTTCTGGATGGACTCTTCAAGTTTTACAACTTCACTCAGCATAGTGCTAGTCACAGAATATCTCGTCACACAGCCTATATCGAGTCACAGAGCAATACAGCATGGAAACAGGTCCTTCGGCCCAAACAGTCCATGCTGACCATGGTGCCATCCCAGTTAGTCCCAATTGCCCGCGTTCGGTCCTTATCCCTCTAATCCTTCCCCTCTATCCAAATGCTTTTTAAATGTTGGTACTGAACTTGCCTCAACCACTTTCTCTGGCAGCTCATTCCATACACACACCACCCTCCATTTGAAGATGGTGCCCCTCAGTTCCCTTTGAAATCTTTCCCCTCTCACCTATATATATAATCATATAACTCAGCTCAGTGACTTTCCTTACATATCCTCCTTCCCTCCCATCTACCATTTCATTGTCTCTCGCGCCTCTTTGAACTCCACTGTTCCAAGATATTAAGATCGTCCAGTTTCGATCAGGAATTTCTGCCTCCCACTTCGGGTAAAACAAAATGTACTAAGGTCCCCTCATTACTGATGAAACCTTTCCAAGTGATAAGAACCTTTTTATCTATGATTCTATGAAAATCCCGCAGAGTATCTGGAGTATTGTGTCCAGTTTTGGTCTCTTTATTTGAGGAAGGATGTTGCTGCATTGGAGGCTGTTCAGAGGAGGTTCACCAGATTGATTCTGGGGGTGAGAGGATTGACGTATGAGGAGAGATTAATCACTTTGGGCTTGTACTCACTGGAGTTCAGAAGGATGAGAGGGGATCTGAAGGAGGTATATAAAATTTTAAAAGGGATTGATAAAGTAAATGTAGACCAAATGTTTCCTCTTATGGGGCAATCTCGAACGAGAGGTCACAGGGTATAGGTTGAGAGGCGATAGATTTAAAACTGAGATGAGGAGGAACTACTTCTCGCAGAGGGTGGTGAGTTTGTGGAACTCGCTGCCCCATCGCGCGGTGCAGTCTGAATCATTGAATGGTTTCAAGAAGGAGATGGATATATTTCTAATAAAAAAGGGATAAGGGGATATGGGGAACAGGTGGGGAGGTGGATTTGAGACCAGGGAGAGATCAGCCATGATCTGATTGAATGACGGATCATGCTCGAAGGGCTGAATTTGCCGACTTCTGCTCTTAATTCCTATGTTCCTATGTTATCGAGTCATTGAGGTTTACAGCATGGAAACAGGCCCTTCGGCCCAACGTGTCCGTGCCGCCCAGTTTTTACCTTTAAGCTCGTCCCAATTGCCCACATTTGGCCCATGTCTCTCTATACCCATCGTGCCCATGTAACTGACTAAACGCTTTTTAAAATACAAAATTGTACCCCCCTCTCCTACTGCCTCTGGCAGCTTGTTCCAGACATTCACCACACTCTGTGTGAAAGAAACACCCCTCTGGACCCTTCTGAATCTTTATTTTGAGGATTCTGTATTCTGCATCTGTTTTCACAGTGGAACACGTCATTTCCATAGCAGGAATAGAGGATAACCAATGGACTTACTCATAAGAGCAAGGAGCTCTCAATATCTGGAGTGGAAGTATAATTCGAGGGATTTAAACCATATAACATCGCCAAAACTTAAAGCTGACTTTAGTGCTCTGAAATAGATAACTGCTGATATAGTAAATGTGCTGTTTTTATTAGTGTCACAAGTAGGCTTACATTAACACTGCAATGTAGTTACTGTGAAAATCCCCTAGTCCCCACACTCCAGTGCCTGTTTGGGTACACAGAGGGAGAATTTAACATGGCCAACGCACCTAACCAGCACGTCTTTCAGACTGTGGGAGAAAACGGGGGCACCCGGAGGAAACCCATGCAGACACGGAGAGAACATGCAGACTCCGCACAGACAGTGATCCAAGCCAGGAATCGAACCCGGGTCCCTGGCACTGTGAGGCAGCAGTGCTAACCACTGTACCACCGTGCTGCCCATTTCAGTTCACCACTCAAAGAACAAAGAACAGTGCAGCACAGGAACAGGCCCTTCGGCCCTCCAAGCCTGCGCCGATCATAATGCCTGCCTAAACTAAAACCGTATGCACTTACAGAGTCTGTATCCTTCCATTCCCATTCTATTCATGTATTCATCGAGATGCCCCTTAAATGCCGCTATCGTCCCTGCTCCCACCACCTCCTCGGGCAGCGCGTTCCAGCCATTCACCACCCTCTGTGTAAAAAACTTGCCTCACAGATCTCCTCTGATCTTTTCCCCACGCACCTTAAACCTATTGCCCCGAGTACTTGACGTTTCTACCGAGGAAAGAGCCTCTGACTATCCACTCTGTCTATGCCACTCTGGGACAAGGTGTGGAGACAATATTTACAAATCACTGCAGCCTGTAGGGAGATTGAACTCACATCATTGGTAGTATACTGAATCACACCCTTGTCATGTAGGCAAGTGAGTTCACCGCCCTACACGATGGGGCCAGTTGATGTCATAGATTTGGATTACAACAATCCCATAGCATGCAGCACAAAGAGTCGAGGTGTCCGATTGTGGCTCAGGTTGACAGCCTGGATTGGGTCGATAATTCGTCAGCAGGCACGGAACAGTGAGTCGGGATCCTGAAGCACATTGAGGCTGGTTGTCTGTAACTTATGAAATATTGCAAAATTTTGTATTGGGGATGTAGCTGTTTATGTTTTTTTATTATTTGTTCGTGGGACATGGGCGTCGCTGGCTGGGCCAACATTTATTGC
The DNA here is from genome assembly GCF_964213995.1 of Mustelus asterias. Classification (NCBI taxonomy): domain Eukaryota; kingdom Metazoa; phylum Chordata; class Chondrichthyes; order Carcharhiniformes; family Triakidae; genus Mustelus; species Mustelus asterias. The sequence goes on along the minus strand of NW_027590091.1, from coordinate 169,430 downwards.
CCATCCCTACTTGCTCGAGGGCAGTTGAGAGTCCACCACATTGCTGCGGCTCTGGAGTCACATGTGAGCCAGACCGGGTCCGCACGGCAGATTTCCTTCCCTGAAGTCATTAGTGAACCAGATGGGCTTTTCCGACAGTCGACAATGGTTTCATGGTCATCAGTAGATTCTTAATTCCAGATATTTTTTATTGCATTCCCATTCCATTGCCTGTCGTGGCGGGATTCGAACCCGGGTCCCTGGAACATTAGCTGAGTTTCTGGATTAATAGTCTGGCGATAATACCACTCGGCCAATATATGTCAACAAAATAACTGAAGATGCTGGGAGTAAGCTACCAGATTTCCAATATGATTCTAAACTAATTGTGAATTAAAGCTATGAGGAGGATTCAAAGGGGCTGCACAGAGATATAGACAAAATAACAGAATGGGGAACAAGTTGGCAGATGGAGGAATAAATTAAATTATTTAATTTTGTGATGATTTGTTTTGATTTGATTTGATTCTTGTCACATGTATTAGTATACAGTGAAAGGTATTGTTTCTTGCACGCTATACAGACAATGCATATTGCACAGTGGTGAGCAGCACGATGGCATGGTGGTTAGCACTGCTGCATCACAGCTCCAGAGAACTGGGGTTGATTCCCGGCTTGGGCCACTGTCTGAGTGGAGTTTTCACATTCTCCCTGTGTCTGCGTGGGTTTCCTCAGGATCTGGTTTCCTCCCAAAATCCAAAGGTGTGTGGGTTAGGTGCATTGGCAATGATAAATTGCCCCTTAGTGTCCTGGGATATGTAGGTTAGAGGGATTAGCAGGGTAAATATTTGGGACGATGGGGATAGGACCCGGGTGGGATTGTTGTCAATGCAGACTCGATGGGCCGAATGGCCTCTTTCTTCACTGTAGGGTTTCTATGATTCCAGGGAAAGGAGAGGGTGCTGAATGTTACAGTCATATCTAGGGTGTAGAGAAAGGTCAACTTAATGCGGGGTAGTTCCATTCAAAAGTCTGATGGCAGCAAGGAAGAGGCTGTTCTTGAGTTGGTTGGTACATGACCTCAGACGGAGGTCACCTGATGGAAGAAGGTGGGAGGGAGAATGCCCGGCGTGTGTGGGGTCCTTGATTATGCCGGCTGCTTTTCCGAGGCAGCGGGAAGTATAGACAGAGTCAATGGATGGGAGGTGTGGATAGAGATGCGCAAAGAGACATATTTAGAATGTACATCTCTGTGAATGGAAAAGTACTGAAGGACGACAATCGATATGTCGATATATTATCCTGTGAATAGGGAGTCACTGAAATTCTGTATCTCGAGTGTAGATGTTTCCCTGTAGGTGGAGAGGCTGTTAGGGTGCAGGGCACTAATCAAGAAAGGTTGTCTTTAATAAAAATGTTAGTTTAAAAGTTTATTCATTAGTGTCACAAGTAGGCTTACATTAACATTGCAATGAAATTACTGTGACATCTTAGCGTTCAACTGAACTCAACCGTCCAACCTGCTTTGAGCTCAGCTCAAGTCATGCCATGGAATGTGAAGCTGTATAAACTCGATCCGCTTGAAGCCAATGCAAAAACGGAACTGAACCACTGGATTCCATTCAACCCAAAATAATGCAACATTTAACAAGGCAAAACCATCATGTGGCCACCGGGATTTACTGGATGGTTTCAGAATGAGAAATGAGAAGGGAGCCTGACGGACAAAGCATCGTCATGAATAACTCCCGTGCTATGTTTTTTAAGCTCCCATGTTTCACAGAATGGCGATGTTTAAAATGAGAAGAAACGTCTTTTTTTTTTCCGCACGACATGAAAATAAGAGATTTTTCGGCCAGATTCCCCCGTTAAAACAGCAATGTCATGATGCTAATTTGCTGTCAGCTCAGTGATGTGATGCACAGTGTAATTTTTCAGGAATGAATCTTCTGTTTTCTGTTGAGGAACTAGTATACCTTACAATGAGGCTGCTTGAAATATTCAAATCTTGAAATAAAATGCAGTTTCCACGACAGTTTGGCTAATTGTTCTTCAAAGACTTTTACAAAAAGAAGTTTCAACAAATGCCGGAGGTCGAATGTCTCCTTAAGATTTTAAAAATGTTGATAGTTTACAATCGCACTCTGGTCTTCATTTCTCAGAAGGTGATGCTGCTCTAGTTGCTTCATGTGATATTCAGCTGCAATGAAGCTCGCAGGAAGTGAGTTGATGTCCTCTACAATGATATCTTCGATGTTACTGCTTATGCAACGACTGGATTGATGTTACATCAAGTGCTGAAGCAGATTCTAAGCGCAAACAACAACCACGCCCCGAAAGACCAGCCAGGAAAGAACGTGTTTGTCTGGGGAGGAAAACAGAAATAATGTTTCAAATTCACTTCTGTGTTAAACATCAAATCACAGAATCTCTGGAGTGCAGAAGGAGGCTATTCGGCCCATCAAGTCTGCACCGACCACAATCCCACCCAGGCCCTATTCCCATAACCCCACATATCCCTGCTAATTCCCCTGACACTAGGGTCAATTTAGCATGGCCAATCAACCTAACCCACACATCTTTGGACTGTGGGAGGAAACCGGAGCACCCGGAGGAAACCCACGCAGACACAGGGAGCATGTGCCAACTCCACACAGTCAGTGACGCGAGACCAGAATTGAACCCGGGTCTCTGGTGCTGTGAAGCAGCAGTGCTAACCACTGTGCCACCGTGCCACCCCAGATAGTCCACATCTTTTCCCGAAGGTAGGGGACTCCAAAAGTAGAGGACATAGCTTTAAGGTGAGAGGGGAGAGATGCAAAATGGCCCAGAGGGACAATTTTTTCACACAGAGGGCGGTGAATGTCTGGAAGAAGCTGCCAGAGGCAGGAGCAGAGGCGGATACAATTTTGTCTTTTAAGAAGCATTTAGACAGTTACATGGGTAAGATGGGTATAGAGGGATATGGGCCAAATGCAGGCAATTGGGAGTCGCTAAGTGGTTAAAAAAAGGTGGCATGGACCAGTTGGGCTGAAGGGCCTGTTTCCATGCTGTAAACCTCTCTGACTCCATGACATGGATGACAACGGTCAGACTCCGCACAGACAGTAACCCAAGCCGGGAAGCGAACCCTGGTCTCTGGCGCTGTGAGGGAGCAGCACTCACCACTGTGTCACCTAGTCTCAGACTATCTGATCTTATTATTGTTGGGTAAACAAATATAGAGAGAGAGAATGAATGATATGAATTAAAAGAGTTTCCATAGCTGGAATCGTGGTCTGTGTGGATGAGCAATCCAAATTAAAGATGATTTGCAGAGATACAATTTAAAATTCACTTTGTTATATGACTGCATCATGTAACCACGATTTTGCAAATTATGGGTCTGTGTGAATTATGGAAAAAGCTATTCGATTTCCCATTCATCTGGTTTTCTTGTCGAATTACCTTTCTTTTTACTGAGTTACCTTTTAGATCAACACTAAATCTCAGATCCCGGCAACAAGAAGGTCATTTATTCTTGTTTTCTTTTGAATATTAATGTCTCAAACGGATAAGTAGCGACCGTTTGGTAAATAAGACAACTGCAAATGACTTGCTGGGACTGAAAGGGCTTCACAAAATTGATGTGAGCTTAATTTTCTGTTTATTTTGATTTGACTTATTATTGTCACATTTATTAATATATAATGAAAAGTATTGTTTCTTGCGCGCTATACAGACAAAACATAGAGAAGGAAAGGAGAGAGTGCAGAATGTAGTGTCACAGTCATAGCTCGGGTGCAGAGAAAGATCAACTAAATGCGAGATAAGTCAATTCAAAAGTCTGACGGCAGCAGAGAAGAAGCTGTTCTTCAGTCGATTGGTACGTGACCTCAGATTTTTGTATCTTTTTCCCCAAGAAAGAAGGTGGAAGAGAGAATGTGCGGGGTGTGTGGGGTTCTTAATGATGCTGGATGCGTTGCCGAGACAGCGGGAAGTATAGACAGAGTCAATGGATGCGAGGCTGGTTTGCGTGATGGATTGGGCTACATTCAAAACCTTTTGTAGTTCCTTACAGTCTTGGGCAGAGCAGGAGACATACCAAGCTGTGACCCAACCAGAAATAATGCATCTGTAAAAGTTACTGAGATTCGTTGCTGACATGCCAAATTTCCTCAGTCTTCTGTGATAGTAAGAGGCGTTGGTGGGCTTTCTTAACTATAGTTTCGGCATGTGGGGATCAGGACAGGTTGTTGGTGTTCTGGACAACGAAAAACTCGCCGCTCTCACCTTGAGCCAGTGACCTATCGTGATCGTCGCCTCCGACCTGGGTAAAAGCTTCCCACTGTTCCCCCGATCTATACCCTTCATAATTTTGTACACGTCTAATAGGTCTCCCCTCATTCTCCGTCTTTCCAGGGAGAAGAAGCCCGAGAGATCAAATAGGTTGGGACTTTATTCCCTGGAACGGAGAAGATTGGGGGGAGATTTGGTAGAGGTATATCAGATTTTGATGGGTCTAGATAGAGTGAATGCAAGCCGGCTTTTTCTGTTGAGGCTAGGGGAGAAATAAACCAAAGGGCATGGGTTAAGGGTGAAAGGAGAAAAGTTTAAAGGGAATATTAGGGGGAGCTTCTTCACGCAGAGAGTGGTGGGAGTGTGGAATGAGCTGCCAGATAAAGTGGTAAACTTTTAACATTTAAGAAAACCTTGGACGGGTTCATGGATGAGAGGGGTGTGGAGGGATATGGTCCAAGTGCAGGTCAGTGGGACGAGGCAAAAAATGGTTCGGCACAGACAAGAAGGGCCAAAAGGTCTGTTTCTGAGCTGTAATTCTCTAAGGTTCTATGGTTTACCAAATCTCCCCTCATAGCTAAGACCCTCCATACCAGGCAACATCCTGGCAAACCTTCTCTGCACTCTCTCTAAAGCCTCCACGTCCTTCTGGTAGTGCGGCGACCAGAACTGGATGCAGTACTCCAAATGTGGCCTAACCAGCGTTCTGTCCAACTGCAACATCAGACTGCAGCTTTTATACTCTATACCCCGTCCTATCAAGGAAAGCATACCTTATTCCTTCTTCACCACCTTCTCCACCTCTACTGCCACCTTCAAGGATTTGTGGACTTGCACACCGAGGTCCCTCTGTGTTTCTATACTCTTGATGGCTCTGCCATTTATTGTATACGTCCCCCCTACATTTGTTCTTCCACTGAGGGACAATTTTGCATGGCCAATGCATCTAACCAGCACGTCGGTCGGACTATGGGAGGAAACCAGAGCACCTGGAGGAAACCCATGGAGAACACAGACATGGGGACAACGCGGCACGGTGGCACAGTGGTTAGCAGTGCCGTCTCACAGCGCCAGGGACGTGTGTTCAATTCCAGCCTTGGGTCACCCTCTGTGCTGAGTCTGCATGTTTTCCCCCTGTCTGTATCGCTTTCCTCCGGGTGCCCCAGCTTCCTCCCACACTCCAAATATGTGCGGGTTAGGTGGATTGGCCATGCCTAAATTCCTCCCCCAGTGCCAGGGGGCACTAGCAAGGGTAAATAGGGATTACTGGCATGGGGGCTGGGTGGGTTTGTGGTCAGTGCAGGCGTGAAGGGCCGAATAGACACCTTCTGCACTGCAATCGGCTCGTCTTTCATACTGTGGGAGGAAACCGGAGCACACGGACAAAACACACGCTGATATGGGGGAGAACATGCAAACTCCACACAGTGATCCAAGCCGGGAATCGAACCTGGGTCCCTGGCGCTGTGAGGTAGCAGTGCTGACCACTGTGCTGCCCCAATGAAGTCCCCAGTGATTTTGCACTCCATGTTTCAAGTATTCTCAAGCTTGAAACAAACTGAGTGAATTATTTTAGCGCTTAATCAATCACCTCACGAATTTATTGGAGGAGGTGAAGGCAAAAAGTTCAATGAAGTTTGTTATCCTCACTGTATTATTTAGGGACATATCCTGATACAGAACAAACAGATTTATGTTAAAGTTTGCAGGAAATGAAGTTGAAACGAACAATATTTGTGCATTGAGAGGCGTTCAGGTCTTCACATTTAAATATTAACTTTGGTCTTAAAAGAAAACATGTACCCGGATCATTCCAATGCAGATAAGATGCTCTGTCAGAGAGTCGGTGCAGACTCGATGGGCCGTATGGCCTCCTTCTGCACTGCCGTGGGTTCGATGGTTCACGGGAATGCTGTGATCTTGGAATTCAGCATGTATAATGCACTCTTTATGATACATCTCTTAGAATGTGAATCGCTTTTGCGAAGTGAATATGTGCTGGTCACATTGTAGTCTTTTCACACTCCAGTACCAGTCAATTAAAGGAAACTGAGCAGTTTACAGAGATTATGATGCCGTTTATATTTCTTCACTGTCTGTCTGAATGTTGTATCAACAATATTGTGTAATCAGTATTGTGTAAGCAATGTTGGGTAATCAATATTGTGTAATCAACATTGTGTAATCAATGTTGTGGAATCAATGTTGTGTAATCAATGTTGTGTAATCAATATTGTGTAATCAATATTGTGTAATCAAAGTTCTGTAATCAATATTGTGTAATCAAAGCACTGTAATCAATACTGTGTAATCAAAGTTGTGTAATCAATATTCTGAATATTCCGGGGTACAAGTGTTTTAGGCGAGACAGAGGAGGGACCAAAAGAGGTGGGGAAGTTGCAGTATTAGTTTGAGAGCATATTACAGCGGTGCAGAGGGAGGAAAATTCAGCGGGGTCGTGTAACGAGTCACTGTGGGTGGAGCTTAGCAACAGGAATGGAGCTGTCACTATGTTGGGGGTATACTGCAGGCCCCCCAACAGCCCAAGGGAAGTGGAAGAACGGAAATGTCAGGAGAGAATGGATATGTGCAGGAAAAATAGGGTTGTGGTTGTGGGAGACTTCAATTTCCCTGGTATAGAATGGAAATCGCGTAGGGCTGGGAGTCTGAATGAGGAGGAATTTGTAAAATGTGTACAGGAAGGTTCTGTGGAACAATATGTAGATCGCCCGACTAGAGAGGGGGCTATACTGGACCGAGTACTGGGGATTGAGCCCGGTCAGGTTTTCAAAGTTTTGGTAGGGGAACATGTGGCAAATAGTGACCACAATTCTGTTAGCTTCAGGATAGTGATGGAAAATGATGAGTGGTGTCCCAAGGGTAAGGTGTTGGATTGGGGGAAGGCTAACTTAAGTGGGATTGGGCAGAAATTGGCAGCTGGTGATTGGGAGAGGCTGTTTGAGGGTAAATCCACATCTGGTATGTGGCAGTCTTTTAAGGAACGGTTGTTAGGGCTACAGGACAAGCATGTGCCTGTCAGAAAGAAGGACAGGAAGGGTCGGATTCGAGAACCATGGATAACCAGGGAAATTGAGGGATTGGTGAAAAAGAAAAGAGTGGCGTACGTTAGGTCCAGGCAGCTAAAAACGGAGGGAGCTCTGGAGGAATACAAAGAAAGTAGGAAAGAATTCAAACGAGCAATTAGAAGGGAAAAAAGAGGTCACGAAATGTCCTTGGCAGACAGGATTAAGGAGAATCCCAAGGCATTTTATTCATACGTTCGGAGCAAAAGTGTTGTCAGGGAAACAAATCGGACCCCTCAGGGACAAAAGTGGGGAATTATGCTTAGAGCCCAAAGAAGTACGGGAGATCCTAAATGAATACAGTGCGTCGGTATTCACAAAGGAAATGGATGTGTTGACTGGGAGTGTCTCGGCAGGACTGTTGACCCGTTAGAGAAAATCTCCATCACAATGGAGGAAGTGTTAGGTTTTTTAGGGAATATAAAGACTGAGAAATCTCCAGAGCCTGATGGAATCTATCCAAGGCTGCACAGGGGGACGAGAGATGAAATCGCTGGGCCTCTGACGCAAATCTTTGTGTCGTCACTGGACACAGGTGAGGTCCCAGAGGAATGGAGGATAGCTAATGTGGTCCCGTTATTTAAGAAGGGAAGGAAGGATAAAACGGGAAATTATAGGTCGGTGAGCTTGACGTCCGTGGTAGGGAAGTTGTTGGAGAGGATTCTTAGAGATAGGATGTATGTGCATTTAGAAAGGAATAAACTCCTTAACGATAGTCAGCATGGTTTTGTGAGAGGGAGGTCATGCCTCACTAACCTGGTGGAGGTTTTTGAAGAAGTGACGAGAATGGTTGACGATGGAAGGGCCGTGGATGTCGTCTATATGGACTTTAGTAAAGCGTTTGACAAAGTCCCTCATAGGAGGTTGGTGCAAAATGTTGGATCTCACGGGATAAAGGAGGAGTGGCTAGATGGGTGGAGAACTGGCTTGGTCACAGAAGACAGAGGGGTGGTAGTGGAAGGGTCTTTTTCCGGCTCCATGCCTGTGACTAGTGGTGTTCCGCAGGGCTCTGTATTGGGACCTCTGCTGTTTGTGATATATATATATAAACGATCTGGAAGAAGGTGTAACTGGGGTGATCAGTAACTTTGCGGACGACACGAAAATGGCTGGACTTGCAGATAGTGAGGAACATTGTCAGAGGCTACAGAAGGATATAGATAGGCTGGAAATTTGGGCAAAGAAATGGCAGATGGAGTTCAATCCAGATGAATGCGAAGTGATGCATTTTGGTAGAACTAACGTCGGGGGGAGCTATACGGTAAATGGCAGAACCAGAAAGGGTGTAGATACGCAGAGGGACCTGGGTGTGCAAGTCCACAGATCCTTGAAGGTGACGTCACAGGTGGAGAAGGTAGTGAATAAGGCATATGGCATGCTTGCCTTCATAGGATGGGGCATTGAGTATAAAAGTTGGGGTCTGATGTTGCAGTTGTATAGAACGTTGGTTCAGCCGCATTTGGAATACTGCGTCCAGTTCTGGTCGCCACACTACCAGAAGGACGTGGAGGCGTAAGAGAGAATACAGAGGAGGTTTACCAGGATGTTGCCTGGTATGGAAGGGCTTAGTTATAAGGAGAGATTGGGTAAACTGGGGTTGTTCTCACTAGAAAGACGGAGGATGGGGGGTGACCTAATCGAGGTGTATAAAATTATGAAAGGCAAAGTTAGGGTGAACCGTGGGAAGCATTTTCCCAAGTCGGTGGTGACGTTCACGAGGGGTCATAGGTTCAAGGTGAGAGGGGGAAGGTTTAACACGGATATCAGAAGGACGTATTTTACACAGAGGGTGGTGGGAGCCTGGAATGCGCTGCCGGGCAAAGTGGTGGAGGCGGATACACTGGGAACGATTATGACTTATCTGGTTAGCCACATGGACGGAGTGGGAATGGAGGGATACAAAAGAATGGTCTAGTTTGGACCAGGGAGCGGCGTGGACTTGGAGGGCCGAAGGGCTGGTTCCTGTGCTGTTTTGTTCTGTGTTCTTTGTAATATTGTGTAATCAATGTTGTGTAATCATAACTGTGTAATCAATGTTGTGTAATTAATATTGTGTAATCAATGTTGTGTAATCATAACTGTGTAATCAATGTTCTGTAATTAATATTGTGTAATCAATGTTGTGTAATCATAACTGTGTAATCAATGTTGTGTAATTAATATTGTGTAATCAATGTTGTGTAATCAATTCTGTGTAATCAATATTGTGGAATCAATATTGTGTAATTCTTATTGTGTAATAAATATTGTGTAATCCTTATTGTGTAATCATTATTGTGGAATCAATATTGTGTAATCCTTATTGTGGAATCAAAATTGTGAATTGAAGGTATTTGACCCAGATTATTTTAACGTGCTTCACTGAACACAGTACTTTAATTTAACAGCAAAGTTCCTTTTCTGACTGTCGATTCTGGGCAGTGGTTCGAAAATCACCATTTTGTTATGAAATAAGGGACCTTCTGTTTCCACTGTCTGTTTACTTTGGGAGGTATAACTTTCTCAAAAACAGAAAATACTGGAAAATCTCAGCAGGTCTGACAGCATCTGTGAATCATAGAATCCCTACAGTGCAGAAGGAGGCCATTTGGCCCATCGAGCCTACACCAACAACAATCCCACCCAGGCCCTATCCCCGTAACCCCACATATTTACCCTGCTCGTCCCCCTGACACTAAGTGGTGATTTATCATGGTCGATCCACCTAACCTGCAGATCTTTGGACTGCGGGAGGAAACCGGAGCACCCGCAGGAAACCCACACAGACACGGAGGGAATGTGCAAACTCCACACAGACAGAAGAGAGAATCGAGACAACGCTTTGAGTCTGACGAAGGGTCATCCAGAGTTGAAACATTTGCTCTATTCTCTCAGATGCTGTCGGACCTGCTGAGTTTTTCCAGCATTTCCTGTTTTAATTTCAGATTCCAGCATCCGCGGTATTTTGCTTTTATCTTACTCTTCATCAAAGATGGCACCGTTTACAGATTAAAGTTTATGTATTGGTCACAAGTCGGCTTATATTAACTCTGCAATGAAGTTAATTTTGTTGAAAAGTCACTTATTGCAAAGGAGCTGCCAGAGGCAGTAGTGGAGGCAGGTACTATTTTGACTTTCAAAAAGCATTTAGACAGTTACATGGGTAAGATGGGCTGCACGGTGGCACAGTGGTTAGCATTGCTGCCTCACAGCGGCAGGGACCTCAGGTCTCTGTCTGTGTGGAGTCTGCACGTTCTCCCGGTGTCTGCGTGGGTTTCCCCCGGGTGCTCCAGTTCCCTTCCACAGTCCAAAGGTGAGCAGGTTAGGTTGATTGGCCATAGCAAATTGCCCCTTAGTGTCAGGTGGACTAGCATGATAAAAGAGTGGGGTTACAGGGATCGGGTCTGGGTGGGATTGTGATTGGTGCAGACATGATGGGCCAAATGGCCTCCTTCTGCACATTAGGGATTCTATGATTTCTATGGGTACAAAGGGATATGGGCCAAATGCGGGCAATTGGGGCGAGCTTATTGGTGAAAACTGGGATGTGTGGACAAGTTGGGCCAAAGGGCCTGTTTCCATGCTGTAAATCTCTATGAATCGACTGTGAAAATCCCCAAGTCGCCACACTCCGGAACCTGTTCGCATGTACTTTGGGAGAATTTAGCATGGCCAATGCACCTGACCAGCATGTCTTTGGACACTAAGGGGCAATTTAGCATGGCCAATGCACCTGACCAGCACGTCTTTGGACACGAAGGGGCAATTTAGCATGGCCAATGCACCTGACCAGCATTTCTTTGGACACTAAGGGGCAATTTAGCATGGCCAATGCACCTGACCAGCATGTCTTTGGACACTAAGGGGCAATTTAGCATGGCCAATCCCCCGAACCTGTACACCTTTGCACACTAAGGGCCCGATTTTACCATTTTGATTTCATGCACTGAATCTGGACGCAATTCAGATCTGAATTGGAAATCTGTTCTCCGGGGGCCCCATACGCACCTAACCTGGAAAAAACATTGTGAGTCTGAATCGCTCTGTGGGCGGGGCTTCTCGCTCTCGAAACGCTGCAACTCCGATCGGAGCTCTGAACTGCGCGTGCGCAGTGAGAAATACATCTGAAATGGGCGCCCCTGTCACATCGCTCCCGGGCAGCAACAAGCGGATAAAGTGACCTGGGAGCGAAAAGTGGGAGTGATGGCCCCCACAGACATCGCCCCACCCCACAACATAACTATCCCCCTTTACACCCACCTCCCCCACTACCCAGACCGATCGCGACCCCTTACCCACCGCCCCCCCCCCACCGATCACCCGCAGAATGGCAACGGCAACCCTCCCACCCCTGCCCCCTTCACCAGAGAATGATCTGATCCACCTCCCTCCCCTCCCCCCATGACCAGAGAATGATCTGATCCACCTCCCTCCCCTCCCCCCATGACCAGAGAATGATCTGATCCACCTCCGGCCTCCCGCACCCCCACCCCCCTCTCCCCCCACCACTGATCTGAGTCAGAGAGCCGCCAGAAGCTCTGATCTTCCCTCCTCAGAGCTGGACTGCCCGAAACAGACCTTTCCCGAGCACATCTGTTCCAGGCCGAATCTGGACGGGCGAACGCGATGGTAAGGGGGGAAATGCAGGTAAGATTGGGCATCCAGCTCATTAAGTCAATTTAAATGCATCACCCATTTCGGGCGCGGTTCGGATCGCGGCCATTTTCGGGCCTTGGTAAAGTGGACATCTGCACGGATTGTACTAATCGCCTCACACCTGACTTTACCAAGTTTTCGCGCCCTTAAGGCAATTTCACATGGCCAATCAACCCATCCTCCATATCTTTGGACACGAAGGGGCAAGTTAGCATGGTTAATCCACCTATCCTTCTCATCTTTAGACACTAAGAGGCAATTCATCATGGCCAATCCACCCAACCTGCACATCTTTGGACACGACACAACCTGCTGTTCTGAGGCTTTATCCCGCTGGCAAATCAGACCATGAGGCCCTTAGTGTGGTGTAACATAACCGGTGTGTCGTGCCAAAATCAGTATTGTTCATTCTCAGTGTGTGGGCATTGCTGACTTTAGTGTCCATCCTTGGAAATTCATCGTTGGAGCTTTCTTACAACCACAGGGCTTACTCAGTCACTTCAGAGGACAGTTGAGTCAACCACATTGGCGTGGGGCTGGAGTCACGTAGAGTTGAGCCTGGGTAAGGACCTCTCCCGAAGTCCATCAGTGAACTGGTCAGGTTTTTACAACAACCCATCAACTTCACCGTTATTTTCACTGACTTATTTCCAGATTTTACGAACTGAATTGAAATGTTTAAAGCCCCGTTCTCTGGCCCAGCTCAACACGAAGGTGCCATAAAATCCTCTTATTCTGCTCACACTCTGTACCCCCAACATTAATAAATCTTGATATTCAGAAATAAATTGATACTTCGTGGGGTGTCACAGCGCCAGGGACCCGGGTTCGATTCCTGGGCTCGGGTCACTGTCTGTGTGGAGTTTGCACGTTCTCCCCGTGTCTGCGTGGGTTTCCTCCGGGTGCTCCGGTTTCCTCCCACAGTCCAAAGATATGCAGGTTAGGTGGATTGGCCATGCTATATTGCCCCTTAGTGTCAGGGAGACGAGCTGGGGTAAAAGCATGGGGTAATAGGGACAGGGCCTGGATGGGATTGTGGCCGGTGCAGACTCGATGGGCTGAATGGCCTCCTTTTGCACTAGAATTCTACGATTCATCGTGGCATGAGTGCTAAATTTAGCATGACCAATTCACCTGAGCTGCAAATCTTTGGACACTAAGGGGCAATGTAGAATGGCCAATCCACCTAACCCGCACATCTGTGGACACTAGGGGGCAATGTAGAATGGCCAGTCCACCTATCCAGTACATCTGTGGACACTAAGGGGCAATGTAGAATGGCCAATCCACCTAACCCGCACATCTGTGGACACTAGGGGGCAATGGAGAATGGCCAATCCACCGAACCAGTACATCTGTGGACACTAGGGGGCAATGGAGAATGGCCAATCCACCGAACCAGTACATCTGTGGACACTAGGGGGCAATGGAGAATGGCCAATCCACCTATCCAGTACATCTGTGGACACTAAGGGGCAATGTAGAATGGCCCATCCACCTATCCAGTACATCTGTGGACACTAAGGGGCAATGTAGAATGGCCCATCCACCTATCCAGTACATCTGTGGACACTAAGGGGCAATGTAGAGTGGCCCATCCACCTATCCAGCACCAAGGTACAGGGAGCCATCCAAGTAGGGGGAGAAACAAAAAATGTCGTAGAAATTGGGGATAGTACACTTTTGGATGCTGTTGGGGGGGACGACTTAGCAGGGGTAAGCCATGGCGTACAGGTCACTGGCTCAGAGTCTGTCCTTGTGGCTCAGAAGGGAAGGGGGGAGAGGAGTAGAGGATTAGTCATTGGGGAATCCATAGTTAAAGGGACAGATAGGAGATTCTGCGGGAACGAGAGAGACTCGCGGTTGGCGTGTTGCCTCCCAGGAGCCAGAGTCCATGATGTCTCGGATCGTGTTTTCGAAATCCTTAAGGGGGAGTGGTACCAGCTCCAAGTTGTGGTTCACATAGGCACTCAAGACATAGGTAGGAAAAGGGATGGGGATGTAAGGGTGGAAGCTTAGGGCTAGAACAAACAGAATTGTTATCTCTGGTTTGTTACCCGTGCCATGTGATAGTGAGGAGAGGAATAGGGAGAGAGAGCAGTTGAACACGTGGTTACAGGGATGGTGCAGGAGGGAGTGATCCAGATACCTGGACAATTGGGGCTCTTTCTCGGGTAGGTGGGACCTCGACAAACAGGATGGTCTGCACCTGAACCAGAGGGGTACCAATATCTTGGGGGGGAAATTTGCTAATGTACTTCGGGAGAGTTTAAACTCATTCAGCAGGGGGGTGGGTAACTGAACTGTAGCTCCGGTGTACAGGAGGTTGAGAGTAGTGAGGTCATGGATGAGGTTTCAGAGTCGCAGGAGTATACTGGCAGGCAGGAAGGCGGTTTGAAGTGTGTATACTTCAACGCTAGGAGCATCCAGAATAAGGTGGGTGAGCTTGCAGCATGGGTTGGTACCTGGGATTTCGATGTTGTGGCAATCTCGGAGACATGGATAGAGCAGGGACAGGAATCGTTGTTGCAGGTTCCGGGGTTTAGATGTTTCAGTAAGTGCAGGGAAGGTGGTAAAAGAGGGAGAGGTGTGGCATTGTTAGTCAAGGACAGTATTACGGTGCCAGAAAGGACATTTGATGAGGACTCGTCTACTGAGGTAGTTTGGGCTGAGGTTAGAAACAGGACAGGAGAGGTCACCCTGTTGGGAGTTTTTTTATAGACCTCCGAAAAGTTCCAGAGATATATAGGAAAAGATTGCAAACATGATTTTGGATAGGAGTGAAAGTAACAGGGTAGTTGTACTGGGGGACTTTAACTTTACAAATATTGACTGGAAAAGCTATAGTTCGAGTACTTTAGAGGGGTCGGTTCTTGTCCAATGTGTGCAGGAAGGCTTCCTGACGCAGTATGTAGATAGACCAACAAGAGGAGAGGCCACATTGGATTTGGTATTGGGTAATGAACCAGGCCAGGTGTTAGATTTGGAGGTAGGTGAGCACTTTGGTGACAGTGACCACAATTCGATTACGTTTACTTTAGCAATGGAAAAGGATAGGTATATACCAAAGGGCAAGAGTTATAGCTGGGGGAAAGGAAATTATGATGCGATTAGGCGAGATTTAGCTGGCATAGGTTGGGGAAGGAAACTGCAGGGGATGGGCACAATTGTAATGTGGAACTTGTTCAAGGAACAGCTACTACGCGTCCTCGATAAATATGTACCTGTCAGGCAGGGAGGAAGCAGACGTGTGAGGCAACCGTGGTTTACTAAGGAGGTTGAATCTCTTGTGAAGAGGAAGAAGACTCATATTAAGATGCGATGTGAAGGCTCAGTTAGGGAGCTTGAGAGTTACAAGTTAGCGAGGAAGGACCTAAAGAAAGAGTTAAGAAGAGCCAGGAGGGGACATGAGAAGCCTTTGGTGGGTAGGATCAAGGAAAACCCTAAAGCTTTCTATAGGTATGTCAGGAGTAAAAGAATGACTAGGGTAAGATTAGGGCCAGTCAAGGACAGTAGTGGGAAGTTGTGCGTGGAGTCTGAAGAGATAGGAGAGGCACGAAATGAATATATTTCGTCGGTATTCACACTGGAGAGGGACAGTGTTGTCGAGGGGAGAACTGAGATGCAGGCTGTTGGACTGGACAGGATTGAGGTTCATAAGGAGGAGGTGTTAGCAATTCTGGAAAGGGTAAAAATAGATACGTCCCCTGGGCCGGATGGGATTTATCCTAGGATTCTCTGGGAGGCTCGAGAGGAGATTGCAGAGCCTTTGGGTTTGATCTTTGTGTCGTCATTGTCTACAGGAACAGTGCCAGAAGACTGGAGGATAGCAAATGTTGTCCCCTTGTTCAAGAAGGGGAGTAGAGACAACCCTGGTAATTATAGACCGGTGAGCCTTACTTCTGTTGTGGGCAAAGTATTGGAAAGGATTATAAGATTTAGGATTTATGATCACCTAGAAAGGAATAATTTGATTAGGATAGTCAGCACGGTTTTGTGAAGGGTAGGTCGTGCCTCACAAACCTTATTGAGTTCTTTGAGAAGGTGACCAAAGAGGTGGATGAGGGTAAAGCGGTTGATGTGGTGTATATGGATTTCAGCAAAGTGTTTGATAAGGTTCCCCATGGTAAGCTTTTGCAGAAAATACGGACACATGGGGTTGAGGGTGATTTAGTGGTTTGGATCAGGAATTGGCTAGCTGTAAGAAAACAAAGGGTGGTGGTTGATGGGAAATATTCATCCTGGAGTTCAGTTACTCGCGGTGTACCGAAAGGATCTGTTTTGGGGCCACTGCTGTTTGTCATTTTTATTAATGACCTGGATGAGGGCGTGGAAGGATGGATTAGTGAATTTGCGGATGACACTAAAGTCGGTGGAGTTGTTGACAGTGCGGAGGGAAGTGGCAGGTTACAGAGGGACATAGGTAAGCTGCAGAGCTGGGCTGAGAGGTGGCAAATGGAGTTTAATGCGGAAAAGTGTGAGGTGATTCACTTTGGAAGGAGTAACAGGAATACAGAGTACTGGGCTAATGGTAAGATACTTGGTAGTGTGGATGAACAGAGAGATCTGGGAGTCCATATGCATAGATCACTGCAAGTTGGCACCCAGGTTGATAGGGTTGTTAAGAAGGCGTACGGTGTGTTAGCTTTTATTGGTAGAGGGATTGCGTTTCGGAGCCAGGAGTTCATGCTGCAACTGTACAAACCTCTGGTGCGGCCGCATTTGGAGTATTGCGTACAGTTCTGGTCGCCGTATTATAGGAAAGATGTGGAAGTGTTGGAAAGGGTGCAGAGGAGATTTACCAGAATGTTGCTTGGTATGGTGGGAAAATCGTATGAGGAAAGGCTGAGGGGCTTGAGGTTGTTTTCGTTAGAGAGAAGGTTAAGAGGTGACTTAATAGAGGCATACAAGATGATCAGAGGATTATATAGGGTGGATAGTGAGAGCCTTTTTCCTCGGATGGTGTTGGCGAACACGAGGGGACAGAGCTTTAAATTGAGGGGTGAGAGACATAGGACAGACGTTAGAGGTAGGTTCTTTACTCAGAGAGTAGCAAGGGCGTGGAATGCCCTGCCTGCAGCAGTCGTGGACTCGTCAACATTAAGAGCATTCAAATGGTTATTGGATAAACATATGGATGATATTGGAATAGTGAATTTTAGAGGGGCTTTAGATTGGTTTCACTGGTCGGCGCAACATCGAGGGCCGAAGGGCCTGTACTGCGCTGTAATGTTCTATGTTCTATGTTCTATCCAGTACATCTGTGGACTCGAAGGGGTAATGTAGAATGGCCAATCCACCTATCCAGTACATCGGTGGACACTGAGGACACTTTAGCATTGCCAATCCACCTAACAGCACGTTTTTCAGACTGTGGGAGGAAACCGGAGCAGCCGGAGGAAACTCACGCAGGCATGGGGAGAACATGCAGACTCCGCACAGACAGTGACCCAAGCCGGGAATCGAACCCAGGTCCCTGTCGCTGTGAGGCAGCAGTGCTAACCACTGTGCCACTGTAGTGGGAGTGGTATAAAGCAGCCTGACAGGAATCACAGTGTAGAACAATGTAGGGCATCTTACGGGAAAGGGGCAGCAGATTTAAAACAGACATGGGGAGAAATTACTTCTCTCAATGGGTGGTGAATCTGTGGAATTCATTACCTCGGAGTGCGGTGGATGCTGGGACATGGTAAATTTGAGGAGACAGACAGAGTTTTAATTAGTAATGGATTGGAGCATGGGCTGGAGGGCGGTGTAGGGGGGGGGGGCTGTCTGGTAATGGGAAGGGGGGGGGGCTGGGTATTATCGTACTTGTTGCACCCCTGATAGTTAAGGGTTTACCCGGCGATTGTCCAGAAGGCCTATTCTCCTGGAGAATTGTGCTGTGCCTGCTACCATCTGACAAACTGATTCCAATCACTGACACCAGATCATAGTTGCAATGAAAACATTAGGAGGGGGAAAAACCTCTTGTAACTTTGGATTTTATTTTAAAGGCGCAGACGGTGCCCCGTATGGGACAGCCCCACACGCCCTACCCTCACCCCCACCCAAAATAAACACCCCACCCCCCTCGGTATTCCATGTTCATCCAGCAGAAGGGACTCTTCAGTTCTGGGCAATAAAATGAAACAAAACTTACTCCAACTTGTAAATCAGACAAAACGTTTCAATAATGAAACTTCATTACTCCAACACTCGAGGCCTCACCCTGGGCCATTCCCACAAACCCCAGCAGCTTCTTACTTGTACTGAGTCAGCTGGTCAGCTGACCACCACATCATTTTCTCATTGGTTACATAGTTTACTGGGTCAGCTGACCCTTACAGCTTGTTCCCATTGGTCACTGCAACAGATCCAATGTGGTTCTGTTGGTTGTTACATTGGTTGCATTCTAACATTCCACTCACACCCGCCTCTCCCACCACCTGATCCCCACCAACCCAACCAGCCTGAACCCATCACTTCCCGGCCACTCCATGACCTCAGCAACACTCAGAGAATCATAGAATCACACGGCGCAGAAGAGGCCCTTCGGCCCATCGAGTCTGCACCGATGCATGACATGCCTTGACCTGCCCACCTAATCCCGCTTGCCAGCACCTGGTCCATAGCCCTGAATGTTATGGCTGTGCCAAGTGCTCATCCAGGCACTTTTTAGAGGATGTGAGGCAACCCACCTCCACCACCCTCCCAGGCAGCGCATTCCAGACCGGCACCACCCTCTGGGTAAAAGGGTTTTTCCTCACATTCCCCCCTAAACCTCCTGCCCCTCACCTTGAACCTATGTCCCTCGTAAATGACCCATCAACTAAGGGAAACAGCTGATCAAAGAACAAAGAACAATACAACACAGGAACAGGCCCTTCGGCCCTCCAAGCCCGCGCCACTCCCTTGTCCAAACTAGACCATTATTTTGTATCCCTCCATTCCCACTCCGTTCATGTGGCTATCTCGATAAGTCTTAAACATTCCCAGTGTGTCTGCCTTCACCACCTTGCCCGGCAGCGCATTCCAGGCCCCCACCACCCTCTGTGTAAAATACGTCCTTCTGATATCCGTGTTAAACCTCCCCCCGCAACCCCCTTCACCTTGAACCTATGACCCCTCGTGAACGTCACCGCCGACCTGGAAAAAAGCTTCCCACCGTTCACCCTATCTATGGCTTTCATAATTTTATACACCTCTATTAGGTCATCCCTCATCCTCTGTCTTTCCAGTGAGAACAACCCCAGTTTATCCCTGCTCCTTATCCACTCTGTCCATGTTCCTCATAATCTTGAACACCTCGATCAGGTTGCCCCTCAGTCTTCTCTGCTCCAACGAAAACTGCTCAAGCCTATCCAACCTCTCTTCATAAAACCTTGAGATAGAGGAACAGATTTCGGCCATTCGGCCCATCGAGTCTGCTCCGCCATTCAATCATGGCTGATATGATTCTCATCCCCATTCTCCTGCCTTCTCCCCATAACCCTTGATTCCTTCATTGATCAAAAACTTATCTATCTCTGTCTTAAAGACACTCAATGACCTGGCCTCCACAGCCCTCTGTGGCAACGAATTCCACAGATTCACCACTCTCTGGCTGAAGAAATTCATCCTTATCTCCGTTTTAAAGGATCGTCCCTTTAGCCTGAGGTTATACCCTCTGGTTCTAGTTTTTCCTACGAGTGGAAACATCCTCTCCACGGCCACTCTATCCAGGGCTCGCCGTATCCTGTAAGTTTCAATAAGATCCCCCTCATCTTTCTAAACTCCAACGAGTACAGACCCAGAGTCTTCAACCGTTCCTCATACGACAAGCTCTTCATTCCAGGGATCATTCTTGTGAACTTCCTCTGGATCCTTTCCTAGGCCAGCACATCCTTCCTCAGATACTGGGCCCAAAACCACTCACAATACTCCAAATAGAGCCTTATACAGCCTCAGAAGTCCATCCCTGCTCTTGTATTCCAGCGCTCTCGACATGCATGCTAATATTGCATTTGTCTTCCTGACTGCTAACTGAACATGTAAGAAAAACTTGGACGGGTTCATGTATGAGAGGGTGTGGAGGGATATGGTCCAAGTGCAGGTCAGTGGGACTAGGCAAAAAATGGTTCGGCACAGACAAGACGTTAACCTTAAGGGAATCTTGAACAAGGACTCCCTAGTCCCTTTGTGCTTCTGATTGCCTCAGCATTTCCCCAAATAGAAAATAGTCTATGCCTCCATTTCTCCTTCCAATGTTTATAATCTCACACTTTTCCACGTTATATTCCATCTGCCACTTCTTTGCCCACTCTCCTCGCCTATCCAAGTCCTTGTGCAGTCCCCCTGCTTCCTCAATACTATCTCTCCCTCTACATATCTTTCCATCATCTGCAAACTTGGCAACAGTGGCTTCATTTCGTTCTTCCAAATCGTTAATGTGTATTGTGAAAAGTTGTGGTCCCAGCACCGACCCCTGAGGCACACCACTAGTCACCGGCTGCCATCCTGAAAAAGACCCGTTTATCCCCACTCTCTGCCTTCTGCCAGTCAACCAATCCTCTATCCATGCCAGGATCGTACACTTAACACCACGGGCACCTAACTTATTTAAAAGTCTCCGATGTGGCACCTTGTCAAAGGCCTTTTGGAAATCCAAATAAATCAGGTCCACTGGCTCTCCTTTATCTAACTTCCTTGTTACCTCCTCAAAGAACTCTAACAGATTTGTCAGACATGATCTCCCCTTGACAAAGCCGTGCTGACTCAGTCCTACTTTATCATGCACTTCCAAGTACTCTGCGATCTCATCTTTAATAATGGACTCTAAAATCTTGCCAATGAACGAAGTCAGTCTAACCGGCCTATAATTTCCCGTCTGCTGCCTCCCTCCCTTCTTAAACAGCGCTGTTACATCAGCTACTTTCCAGTCCTCTGGTACCCTCCCTGCCTCCAGTGATTCTTTTGCTTTTATGCTGTCCTTTGCTTTCCTCGTCAGCCATGGAAGCTTCGTCCTCTCTTTAGCATGTTTCCTCCTCCTTGGGATGAATTTCTGTTGTGCCTCCCGAATAACTCCCCACCCCCCCCGAAAACTCCTGTAATTGCCGTTCCACTGTCTCCCCTGCTCGGCTCCCTTTCCAATCAACTCTGGCCAGCTCCTCCCTCATGTCCTTGTAGTTATCTTTATTTAATTCAAATACCTTTACATCTGATTCCAGTTTCTCCCTCTCAAACTGCAGGGTAAATTCTATCATATTGTGGTCACTGCTCTCTCAGGGTCACTTCACCTTAAGTTCCCGAATCAAATCTGCCTCATTACACATCACCAACTCCGGAATTCCCGTTTCCCCAGGAGGCTCTGTCACAGGCTGCTCCAAAAAAGCATCTCTTAGACATTCCACAAATTCCTTTTCTTGGGACCCACTACCTACCGGATTTTCCCAGTCCACCTGCACATTGAAGTCCCCCATAATTATTGTAATATTGCCTTTTTATGTGCCTTTTCTATCTCCAGATTTATTTTCTGCCCCTCATCCTGACTCCTGCTTGGAGACCTGTACATAACTCCCATCAGGGTCATTTTACCATTGTTTCTCCTCAACTCTACCCACAGAGATTCTCTGCCTTCTGATCCTGTATCGCTTCTTGCTATTGATTTAACGCCATTCCTTACGAACAATACAACCCCGCCCCCTTTGCCCATCTGCCTGTCCTTCCAATAAGACACCTGTCCTTGGATATTTAGATGCCAGCCCTGATCCCCTTGCAGCCACGTCTCTGTGATGCCCACAACATCGGACCAGCCAATTTCAATGTGCGCAATAAGCTCATTTACCTTGATTGATATACTGCACGCATTGAGGTCCAACACCCTCAGTCCCGCATTGAGCGACAACACCCTCAGTCCCGCATTGAGGTACAACACCCTCAGTCCCGCATTGAGGTCCAACACCCTCAGTCCCGCATTGAGGTCCAACACCCTCAGTCCCGCATTGAGGTACAACACCCTCAGCCCCGCATTGAGGTCCAACACCCTCAGTCCCGCATTGAGGTACAACACCCTCATTCCCGCATTGAGGTACAACACCCTCAGTCCCGCATTGAGGTACAACACCCTCAGTCCCGCATTGAGGTACAACACCCTCAGTCCCGCATTGAGGTCCAACACCCTCAGTCCCGCATTGAGGTACAACACCCTCAGTCCCGCATTGAGGTCCAACACCCTCAGTCCCGCATTGAGGTACAACACCCTGAGTCCCGCATTGAGTTCCAACACCCTCAGTCCCGCATTGAGGTCCAACACCCTCAGTCCCGCATTGAGGTACAACACCCTCAGTCCCGCATTGAGGTACAACACCCTCAGTCCCGCATTGAGGTCCAACACCCTCAGTCCCGCATTGAGGTACAACACCCTCAGTCCCGCATTGAGGTACAACACCCTCAGTCCCGCATTGAGGTCCAACACCCTCAGTCCCGCATTGAGGTACAACACCCTCAGCCTCGCATTGAGGTCCAACACCCTCAGTCCCGCATTGAGGTACAACACCCTCATTCCCGCATTGAGGTACAACACCCTCAGTCCCGCATTGAGGTACAACACCCTCAGTCCCGCATTGAGGTCCAACACCCTCAGTCCCGCATTGAGGTCCAACACCCTCAGTCCCGCATTGAGGTCCAACACCCTCAGTCCCGCATTGAGGTACAACACCCTCAGTCCCGCATTGAGGTACAACACCCTGAGTCCCGCATTGAGTTCCAACACCCTCAGTCCCGCATTGAGGTACAACACCCTGAGTCCCGCATTGAGTTCCAACACCCTCAGTCCCGCATTGAGGTCCAACACCCTCAGTCCCGCATTGAGGTCCAACACCCTCAGTCCCGCATTGAGGTCCAACACCCTCAGTCCCGCATTGAGGTACAACACCCTCAGTCCCGCATTGAGGTACAACACCCTCAGTCCCGCATTGACCACCTCCCTTCTCATTCCTGGCACCTTTTTTTTTGCTCTGCCTGAGGTTAGATTCCTGCCACCTTCTATACTCTCTGTTCTGTTATGTGGGAGGCCAGGGAGGCCTGGTATCAACAACTCCTCCGCTGATGGAGGGGACACGGAACTCGACATTGGTTACTGATGACCGGCGGGAAGACGATCAAACGTTGGTGGGTTCATCGAGGCTTCACTCACCAGAGAGGATCTTAAAACTGGCTCCAATCCCCAGGCATCAACCCCCAAGGGGTTGTCACTCCCCCTGATCAGGTCTCTGTGAGATGGACATAAGGATCAGGAATGAACTATGGGATGTATTATATTGTAAATATGCTGTGGATTCTGCACCAAGACTGGATGAAGTGAATAGAGAAAAATGTTCGCAAATGGTTTCAAATGCTGTTTCTGTACCGGGGGGTGTGGGGGTGTGGGGGTGGGGGGTGGGGAGGTGTTACTTACAGGGGAGAGTGTTAGATATGTTGGGGCTTTCTTTCAGGGAACGGGCCATGTGATCTCAGGTGTGGGGTGAGCTGTTGGGATCCTCCCAGATTGGGCAGTCAATATTTGGAGTGTTGTGTGAACAGACGGAATAAAGAGTTGTGTCCCTGACACCTGACTGTGGAGTCGATATTGAAGAGAATCCTCAGAACCACAGGACATAAACAAACAGTCTCGATCCCAGTGCTGTACAACTCTAACAGTAGCTTCAATCCTCTATGTCCCCATCTCACACTCTCCTCAAGGTGCTGCTGACTCTGTCCCGATGTCCCGTGTCCCCCTCTCACACTCTCCTCAAGGTGCTGACTGTCAGTCCCAGTGTCCCTCTCACACTCTCCTCAAGGTGCTGACTGTCTGTCCCGATGTCCCGTGTCCCCCTCTCACACTCTCGTCAAGGTGCTGCTGACTCTGTCCCGATGTCCCGTGTCCCCCTCTCACACTCTCCTCAAGGTGCTGCTGACCCTGTTCAGGTGTCCCGGTGTCCTTCTCCCACACACTCCTCAACTCACCCTTGCCTCCTTCCAACCTCACAAGAGAAAACGCTGAGAAAGTTTGATGTGAAGCTTCTTGATCAGGTTCTTCTGTTCATAACACTGAGAGATAGTTCTATCTGAAGCCTCAGATTGTACTGTTCATAACACTGAGAGATAGTTCTATCTGAAGCCTCAGATTGTACTGTTCATAACACTGAGAGATAGTTCTATCTGAAGCCTCAGATTGTACTGTACATAACACTGAGAGATAGTTCTATCTGAAGCCTCAGATTGTACTGTACATAACGCTGAGAGATAGTTCTATCTGAAGCCTCAGATTGTACCTTTATAACACTGAGAGATAGTTCTATCTGAAGCCTCAGATTGTACTGTACATAACACTGAGAGATAGTTCTATCTGATGACTCGAGCTAAGACTGTACTGTACGTAATGCTGAGAGATTGATCCGTGTGAAGTCCAATACTAAGATTTTTCTGTCCATGAGCTGTACACAAGATCTGCTACAACCTGGATTAAGCAGACTATATCAACCCTGATTGACGTTAACTTCATCTAAAAACCACGGCCATGATACCCATCAGACAATAAGATATATGAGCAGAAAGAGGCCATTCGGTCCGTCGAGCCGGCTCCACCATTCAATTCTGGTTGATACGTTTCTCAAACCCATTCTCCTGCTTTCTCCCCGTAACCCTTGATCGCTGGACCAGTCAAGAACCTATTTATCTCTTTATTAAATACAGTCAATGATCTGGCCTCCACAGCCTTGTGTGGCAATGAATTCCACAGATTCACCACCCTCTGGCTGAAGAAATTCCTCCTCGTCTCAGTTCTGAAGTAAGAAGTCTCACGGTAGCAGGTTAAAGTCCCACAGCTTTATTTGGAATCACGGGCTTTCGGAACGCTGCTCCTTCATCAGGTGAGTGGGAAACTGGTGTTGTGAGACTTCTTACTGCGCACACCCCAGTCCAACACCGCCACCTCCACATCACATTTCTAAAGGGCCATCCCTTCCCTCTGAGTCTGTGCCCTCGGGTCCAAGTCTCCCCAACTAATGGAAACATCTTCCCCAAGTGCACTCTATCCAGGCCTTTCATTATTCTGTAAGTTTCAATGTGATCCCCTTCCTCATACTTCCAAACTGCATCGAGTATGGACCCCCAGTCCTCAGACGCTCCTCATGCGTCAAGTCTTTAATTCCCCGGATCATTCTTGTGAACCTGCTCTGGACCCTCTCCAAGGCCAGCACATCCTTCCTTAGATATGGGGACCAAAATTGCTGACAATATTCTGAATGCGGTCAGACCAGTGTCTTATAAACCCTCAGCAGTACACCCCTGCTTTTGTATTCTCGTCATCTCAAAATTAACGCTCGCAGAGTGATCTCTGCTATATCGAATTAATATTGACCCTACATTATTTCCAACTTTCCATCCCTCCCTGACCCTCAACTCCCCATCGAGGCTGTAACTGTTCTACGTTGGGTATAAAAAGTGTTGGATTGAAGGGGGTTAAGTGAAGATGTTTGTTTAGTGACTGGAATTGATGTGAGTCTCCATGGATCCGATTAGTGCGCCTGGAGGGATTCCCCTCTTCTATTAATAAGGGATTCCGTTCAATGTGTTGTCCCATTGAGTCAGCGGGGGCGGCAACTCCGACAGCAACAGAGATCAGCGGCTGTGGAGAGAGAGGGAGGGAGAGGAGAGATCAGAATCTGGGAGCAATGGATTGGAATCTTCCAACAATGGATCAGAATCTGGGAACAATGGATTGGAATCTTCCAACAATGGATCAGAATCTGGGAGCAATGAACCGGAATGTTTCAACAATGGATCAGAATCTGGGAACAATGGATTGGAATGTTTCGACAATGGATCGGAATCCGGGAACAATTAACATGAATGTTCCAACCAAGGACAGGAGTTTATTCTATTGGATTTCTTGGTTTACTGATTATTATTGGTGGTTGACATCAGCTGATCGGATTCGATATCTACTGTTCATGATTCAATGCGTTTACTATCCCCTCCTGGCGATTGTTGGTGTTCCGGGTAAGTCTCTGGCTGGAATTGGACCGGCCCGACCGCCACGGGAATCGGTGCAGGCGAGGGGCGGAGAATGGGAAGGTCTGTTGAACACGGGTGGGATTTTGCAGCTTGGGGAAGACTGATGCTGGAAAGTCCCGTCCCCTGTGTCCAGTTCCTAATTCTAGAAAGGCTGTTTTACTGTTTTGATTTTCTTGTCATTTACTGTACTGGGTTTGCTGCTCTTTTTGAATCTCTGTATCCGGTTATTAATTCTTTCAGCCACTGACAATTGTCTCAGAGTCTATGGGCTGGGATGTCTTCTGAGTGCTGTGACTTTCCATAGACATATGACCTCAAACACTCTTCCTTCGTGCGTAAAAGATTGAGACAGAATCCTTTTCACCCTCTGCATATAACACCAGTTCACTCACCCAATCACCAGGCCACAGAATCAATTTTATTGGTCATATCTGCACAGCAGGATCTCACAGAGAGAAAACATATTTCATTAAATTTGAAATTTATTCATCAGTGTCACAAGTATGCGAACATTACCATTGCAATGAAGTTACTATAAAAATCCCCGAGTCACCACACTCCAGCGCCTGTTCAGGTACACTGAGGGAGAATTTAGCACGGCCAATGCACCCAACCAGCACAACTTTCAGAGTGTGGGAGGAAACTGGAGCACCCGGAGGAAACCCACGCAGACATGGGGAGAACATGCAGAATCTGCACAGACAGTGGCCAAGCCTGCAATTGAACCAGGACCTCTGGTGCTGTGAGGCAGCAATGCTATCCCCTGTGCCACCACAAGCTCTCCGAGAGCAACAGGAACACAAACACACAGACACACCCAAACACACATACATTAATACACACATTTGTTGATAGAAGCAATCAGATTTAGACACTTACTCCCACTCACACACAAATTCAAGAACCAAAATTGCTGCAACACTCCAGAATAACGCACACTTAGGAACACTCGTCAGGTACTCTGTTGCTCACACACAAACACGTACGCACACACATGCATACTGGTACAGACAATATCGACACACGCAACACACACACGGTAGGGGGGCAGGATAACAGCTACTCCCTGTCCATTGATGGTGGGTGATCAAGTAAAACCGCGTGACAGCCTGGAACTCAGGTCCACGTCCCATTTCTCACCTCTTGCAACCTTCACCGGCAATGGATAAACAGCGGATTCAGTCTCCTGCCCATTTCCGGCAAGAGGCTGAATAAATTATTTCAATTTATGTTAAAACAAATTGAAATGAAATTAGCGAGCCTGGGATGGAATTGTGCGCCACACTTGCCTTTGCAGCCTCACCGGGAGAGGTTGGGTCCGGTGAGGAAAACAGCTGGCCACATGTATGAGGACGAGTCATGATGACCTCAGCGGGAGAACTGAAGGCCATTGAGGGCACCGGGCAAGGTCGAGGGCAAAGGTAGGTGCCCCTTGGGCAATGCCCACCGGGCAGTACCAGGGAGTGGGGCATGAGGTGGTGGGGTCTACAGGGGCGGAGCCTGAAGGTAGCGTGGCCGACTCTGAACGTAGTTGCTGGGTCGGAGAGGGTCCCGTTACCACTCTGCCCGCTGACTGCGGGGTGGGGTGGTCCCCGCTGCCACTCTGCACGTGATTGGTGTTGGGAGGGAGGGGGACATCACTGCCTCTCTGCATGGACAGTGGGGGTAGGGAGAGGGTCTCGCTGCCTCTCCGCATGCACAGTGGGGTAGGGAGGGGGCCTCGCTGCCACTCTGCTTGCACAGTGGGGTAGGGAGGGGGTCTCACTGCCTCTCTGCATGCACAGTGGGGTAGGGAGCGGGTTTCGCAGCCTCTCTGCGTGCACAGTGGGGTAGGGAGGGTTCTCGCTGCCTCTCTGCATGCACAGTGGGGCAGGAAGGGTTCTCGCTGCCTCTCTGCATGCACAGTGGGGTAGGGAGGGGATCTCGCTGCCTCTCTGCATGCACAGTGGGTTAGGGAGACGTGCCCTGCTGACACTCTGCATGCAATTGGTGTGGGGGAAGGGGCGGTGATTGGTCCAGGTGGTGGGGAGGGGGCTGGGTCTATATCTGTTCGGGGGCTGCTCAGAAAGAGCTGAGCACCCCCGGACTACCTGGTGGCAGCTGCTGTGTTGAAGCGAGCTGCAGCAGCAGAGAGCTGACAGATGTCTCTCTCAGACCAGGCAGCTCACTGCTGGCTGCAATTGCGTATTTGCAACCAGATCGGTTTGGGAGGTGGTCGGTATCCCAGCCAGCTCTGTGAGAGCTGCAAGTGATGGGGCCACTGCTGAGGGTGGCATAACAGCCATCGAGTTTTAACAGCACGAAATGAGGCCATTCGGCCATTATGTCTGAACTGGTCATCAAACACCGATCCAATCGAATCCCATTTTCCAGCACTCGATCCACAGCCTTGTCATCGAGTTTACAGAATGGAAACAGGCCCTTCGGCCCATCTTATCCATGCTGCCCTTTCTTTTTAAACCCCTAAACTAATCCCAATTGCCCACATTTGCCCCATATCCCTCTATACCCATCGTGCCCATTTAACTATCTAAACGCTTTTTAAAAAATAAAATTGTACCTGCCTCTACTACTGCCTCTGGCAGCTCGTTCCAGACACTCACCACCCTCTGTGTGAAAAAATTGCCCCTCTGGACACTTTTGTATCTTTCCCCTCTCACCTTAAATCTATGCCGTCTAGTTTTAGACTCCCCTACCTTTCGGAAAAGATATTGAATATCGAGCTGATCTGTGCCCCTCATTATTTTATAGACCTCTATAAGTTAACCCCTCAGCCTCCTACGCTCCAGGGGAAAAAGTCCCAGTCTATTCAGCCTCTCCTTATAACTCAATCCATCAAGTCCCAGTAGCATCCTAGTTAATCTTTTCTGCACTCGTTCTAGTTTAATAATTATATGCTCTGGCGTTTGAGTTGCTGATCTAAATGCCTCTTGTGGTTGTTCCCGCTTCTACCATCCTTTCAGGCCGTGAGCTGCAGATCCCAGCACCCTGTGGATGGAAACATTTTCCCTCAAATCCACACAAAAATCTGCCCTTTACCTTAACTCCACGCCCCTCTGGTTATTGACACCTCTACTGAAGGGAAAAGGTTTATTCCTATCCGTGTGCCACATAATTTTGTTCATATCACTCAGTCCCCCACCCCCCCCCGCCCCCACCTGAAAGCATTCCCCACCACCACCCACTACACCCACTCCACCTCCAGCCGTCTCTGCTCTAAGGTAATAAACCCAGCCTAACCAGCCTCTCCTCATAGCTGAAACTCTCCAGCCCAGGCAGCATCCTGGTGAATCTCCTCTCCACCGTCTCCAGTGTAATCACATCCTTCCTGTAGTGTGATGACCAGAGCTGTGCACAGTTCTCTTGCTCTGGTCTAACCAGCGTTTTATAAACTTCCATCATCACCTCCCGGCTCTTATATTCTATGCTGCGGCTGCTAAAGGCAAGTATCCTACATGTCGTCTTAACCACCTCATCTACCTGTCTTGCTGCTTTTAAGGATCCACATATCTGCACCCCAAATTCATTCTGGTCCTCTGCACTTCCTCACACTCGACCGGACATGGTGCATTTCCTTGCCCGGATAGTCGTCCCAAATGCATGGCCTCACATTCGTCAGGTGTAAATTACATTTGCCCATTTGCCCAGCCTTTCAGTTTCCTCAGCACGGTGGCACAGTGGTTAGCACTGCTGCCCCACAGCGCCAGGGACGTGTGTTCCATTTCTGGCTTGGACCACATCTGTGTGGAGTTTGCACATTCTCCCCGTGTCTGCATGGGTTTCCTCCGGGTGCTCCAGTTTCCGCCCACAGTCGGAAGACTTGTGGGTTAGGTGGATTGGCCAGGATACACTGGACTTACTGTCAGGGAGAATTGCTTGGGTAAATGTATGGGGTTCAGGGGATATCGCCTGGGTGGGATTGTGCTCAGTGCAGACTCGATGGGCTGAATGGCCTCCTTCTGCACTGTAGGATTCTATGATTCCTGAAATCTAAGGCTTTCCTCCTCAATATTTACCACACCACCAATTTTTGTATCATCTGCAAACTTACTGATCACACCTCACACATTCATGTCCAGACCATCAATGTACACTACAAACAGCAAGGGACCCAACATCGATCGCTGTGGAACCCCACTGAACACAGGCGAGCAGTCACAAAAACAACCTTCCACCATCACCCTCTGCCCTCTGCCACTCAGCCATTTTGAATATAATTTACCAAATTGACCTGGTTCCAATCGGAATCACTTCCTTGTTCAGTCTTCCATATTTGTCAAAAGCTTTTCTGAAGAACACGTAGGCTGCATCGACTGCACTTCCCTCATCTCCTCATCCAGTCACCTCCTCAATATATTCCAGCGAATTGTTAGACATGATCTCCTCCTGTCAAAGGCACGCTGACTATTGTTCATAAATCCTTACCTCTCGAAGTGGAGATTAATTCTGTCCCTCAGGTTGTTTTCCAATCATTTCCCGAACACGGAGATGGTGATGGTGGTGTCCTGGCCGTGATCTTGGATATCTCCAGGGCACCTTGCAGGATGGCAGTATGGCACAGTGGTTAGCACTGCTGCCTCACAGCATCAGGGATCCCATTTCAATTCCTGGGATTCCATCAGCACCAGTGAAGCTTCTTTTTAAACTTTGTTCCATTCTCACATCTCGCCTGTTGGGATTTCTCCTATTACAAGAACGTGTGGTGTTCCTCTGGAAAGAATCCACTGTGAGCAAGTCCAGTTTCTCGCAGCTCCCCAATGTCCACATTCAGCCTTGTAAATTCAGTCTCGATCACAGCCGTCCCGTCTACATCATCAACCTGCATAAGTTCATTGGTAAGGTCAGGGCACATCGTGCTGATGTTTCAGCTTGAGATGCGAAAGACTGATTTGATTTGGTTTATTATTTTCACATATAATAAATATGTGATCCAAGCCGGGAATCGAACTCAGGTCCCTGTGAGACAGCAGTGCTAACCATTGTGCCACCATGTTGCCGACTCAAGAACAGCTTCTCTGCTGCTATCTGACGTTTTAATGGACCCACATCGCATTCAGATGATCTTATTCTACACCCCAGCTCTGAGTCCAACATTACATTGTGCACTCGCTCCTTCTCTATATTCGGGGTTACAGTGTTACAGAGTTCAGTGTTGGGCCAGGGAGATGGTGTCTGTGGACCTGTTGGGGAGGTAGGTGAACTGTAGTGTATCCAGGCAATCTGGGAGGCCGGAATTGATTCATGCCATGACTAACCTTTTGATGCATTTCATAACATTGGATATAAAGTGAAAAGTGTTGTTGCTTGAGTGCCATACAGACAAAGCATACTGTACATAGAGAAGGAGAGAGGGCAGAATGTAATGTTGCAGTCATAGCTAGGATGTAGTAAAAGATCATCTTAATGCAATGTGGGTCCATTCAAACGTCTGATGGCAGCAGAGAAGCTGTTCCTGAGTCGGCAGCATGGTGGCACAATGGTTAGCGCTGCTGTCTCACAGGAACCTGAGTTCGATTCCCGGCTTGGATCACTGTCTGTGTGGAATTTGCACATTCCACCCGTATGCGCATGGGTTTGCTCCGGATGCTCCAGTTTTCCCCCACAGTCCAAAATGTGCAGGTTAGGTTGATTGGCCATGTTAACTGCCCATTAGCGTCCTGGGATATGTATGTTTGGGGGATTAGCAGGGTGCATATGTGGGATTTCGGGGATAGGACCTGGGTGGGATTGTTGTCGGTGTAGACTCGATGGGTCAAATGGCCCCCTTCTGCACTGTAGTGATTCTATGATTCTATGAGTCGGTTGGTCCATGTCCTCACACATTTTTTATCTTTTTCTCTGATGGAACAAGTGGGAAAAGTTGATGTCCGTGGTGCGCTATTCCTGAATTAGGCTGGTTGCTTTTGTGAGGTAACGGGAGGTTGAGACAGAGTTAATGAGTGGGAGGTTGGTTTGAGTGATGGACTGGTCTGCATTCACCAAGCTTTGAAGTTTCTCGCAGTCTTGGACAGAGCAGGAGCCATACCAAGCTAGAATGTTATTTATGGTGCATCTGTAAAAGTTGATGAGAGTCGCAGCTGACATGCCAAATGTCCCTAAACCTCTGAGAAAATAGAGGCGTTCGGAGACTTTTTTAATTATAGGGACGTCATGGAGGAACCAGGAAAGGTTTTTCGTGATGTGGACCCTAAAACGTGAAGCTCTCGACTATTTCAACTTCATCCCATTGATGTAGATCGGGGCATGTACTCCACTAGGCTTCCAGAAGTCGATTTGCTTTGTTGACATTGAGGAAGAGATTATTGTTGTCGCCCCAGTTCACCAGATTCTCTGTCTCTTCCTCCGACCCACTGCAGGTGTCATCAGCAAACTTGGGAACCGAGTTGCAGGGGAATTTGGCCACACAGTCACCAGTGTATAAGGAGTATAGTAAGGGGCTGAGGACGCAGCCTTACGGGGCACCGCTGTTCAGGATGATTGTGAAGGAGATGTTGTTGATTGTCCTTAATTTTGCTCTCTATGGATTAGGAAGTTGAGGATCCAATTGCAGAGGCAGGAGCCAAGCCCAGCGCCACGAACTTTGGACATGAGTTTCGTAGGACTAATGGTGTTGCAGGCTGAGCTGTAGTTGATAAACACGAGTCTGTGTTCCAGGGTTCACTGTCGGGCCCGGGAGATGGCATTGTGGACCTGTTGTGGATGTCGGTGAACTGTCGTGGATCCAGGCAATCTGGGAAGCCGGAACTGATTCATGCCATGACTAACCTTTTGATGCATTTCATAATATTGGACATCAGAGTCACCGGACGATAGGCATTAAGGCAGCCTGCTTGGCTTTTCCTTTGGTACTGGCCTTTGTTTGAGTTTTACCTGGTGCATAGATTGGCAACCTTCCTGCCGAGAGACGACTGCAGCTGCACTGGTCCAGTAGACCAACGTGGGGCAGCAGTAATCGCACTGAGCATTATGGACGATAGCGATTCGCTGAACCCTGAAACTTTCTCCCACTCTTGAAAGAAACACTGGAAGTTGTGTTCTGTGCCAATCGAGTGTGAGATTACTATTTTTTCCTGTGTTGTGCTAACAGTGGCCACAATGCTGTGATCTCCTCTCCAGGGTACAGTTCTGTGTAAATATAATAGAGATTCTGTGCTGTCAAGGCATCAGGATCTCCCTCTGCCAATTGTTAGTATTGTCCAGAGGCAAGGGTCAAACCAGCCCTCTTTGGTACCAGCTCTGTTGCAGGGGTTGTCAGTAAACTGTCTGAGAGACGACAGATTACCATCTACAGGATTCCAGTCTGGATTTTCTGTCAGGGTTTACTCCCTCACCCTTGGAGCTGAGTGAGGGTCAATGTTGTGGACTCTCCGGAAAGCTCTCTCCCAAATGTATACCAGTGTGTTGCTACCATGGACTGCACGGTGACACAGTAGTTAGCACTGCTGATTCACAGCGTCAGGGAGCTGGGTTCAATTCCAGGCTTGGGTCACTGTCTGTGTGGAGTTTGGACCTTCTCCCCGTGTCTGTGTGGGTTTCCTCCGGATGCTCCACTTTCCTCTCACACTGCAAAAGACGTGCTGGTTTAAAAAAAAGATTTAAGTCATTTTATGTGTATACATTCTTTTTTATTTTAACCCATCCTCAGTCCAAATGGTAACTTCTTTCCCTGAATCCTGTCTAATTTTATTCTTTATTTCCCTTCCTGACAGTGAACATAATCACAATTGTGACTCTGACGAGCAGAAACTGTGGTCTGTCCAAATGTGTGACTCGTTACCTGGTGGCCATGTCAGCGGGGGATCTGCTGGTCGTTATCCTCGACCTGATATTCAGACACATTCCCATTCTTTATTGGGAACAGTTTGATTTCCTGTACTGGGTCCCCGTGTGTAACATCCACGCCGTCCTGCTTTATGCAGCCACTGACTGTTCTGTCTGGTTCACCGTCACTTTCACCTTTGATCGATTTGTGGCCATTTGCTGCCCCAAGCTGAAGAGTAAATATTGCAGTGAGAAATCGGCGGCTGTGGTTCTGGGAACAGTGACGGTGCTGAGCTGTTTAAAGAACATCTTCTGGTATTTTATGTTATTAAATAGATATCGGCTGGGGAACGTCCCCTGGTTTTGTTTGGTCACAATGGATGTGATGGAATCTCCGGTCTGGGTAACAATCGAGTTCCTCCACAACATTCTAACCCCGGCTGTCCCGTTCGTCCTGATTCTGCTGCTCAACGTTTTCACCGTCAGACACATTTTAATGAGCAGCAGAGCCCGCAGGAGACTCCGGACTCACAGCAGTGGGGAGAATCCCAGAGACCCAGAGATGGAGAGTCGCAGGAAATCCATCATTTTACTGTTTGTTATCTCAGCCAATTTTATCCTCTTATGGTCGACATTAATGGTTTATTCTATATGGAGTCGGATGTATTATTTGGGCTATAAGTCGGTATGGTTAGATTCCTATGTTCTGCAATTTGGTTTCATGTTGCAACTCACAAGTTGTAGTACAAACACTGCCATTTATGCTGTGACACAGACTCACTTCAGGCAGCAGCTAATCAATCTGCTGAAAGCTCCCCTTACTTCAATTCTTCAACTCATTAGACCCTGAGAGGAAACTACAACTACAAGACCCCTGACTCTTTCTATTGGACTTTCAAATATAAATAACAAACAGTTGCCATGTCTGGTGGCCAGGTATGGATACGAATATTTGCCCGTGGGTCAGTGTTGACAATATCAACAAGGGCAGAAGTACCACCAATTACTACTCTTCACACTTGGGAATGGCCAGGACATCCGGAGACGTGGCTGCACACGGAGAGTGCCGGTCCGTTCATGGGGTCTATGTTCCTGAAATGGGAGATGCTGATTCAAAATGGATGGCCGTACACAGGGTGAGTTACTCAAACACAAGGACAAGAGTGGAGAAACTTCACACCTCTTTCATGACACCCGGGATCCCGGAAATGTTAGTTCCTGAAAATAAACCACTCTTCATCAGCCAGGAATTTGTGCATTCGATGAAGTTGGACAGAATTTGACACGTTTGGGCAGTGTCATATTATGATGTGGAGATGCCGGCGTTGGACTGGGGTAAACACAGTAAGAAGTTTACAACACCAGGTTAAAGTCCAACAGGGTTATTTGGTAGCAAAAGCCACTTTTGCTACCAAATAAACCTGTTGGACTTTAACCTGGTGTTGTTAAACTTCTTACAGTGTCATATTACCCATCATCCAATGGCCTGGCAGAAAGAGCGGCCCAAACAGTAAAAGCAGGTTCAAAATACCATCCCTCAGTCTCTTTGGACACCAAACCATCCAGATTTCATCTTCAATTACAGAATGACACCCTCCAACCTCCCCCCGACCTCCCCTCTTCAACAACTGGAATAGCCCCAGCAGAGTTGGTCATGGGAAGTTCACTCCGCCCAATGTTAAGTCTGACCTTCTGAAGGTGGGAGCTGACACCCAGTGCCGTTCCCACCAGCCGGGAGAGGCACCTAAAGGCAGGTGATAGGTTATTGGTAAAGAATCATGGCAATGGGTCCACGTGGTTATGAGGCACGGTCGAGTCTGGAACAGGGCCAGTTTCCTATCAAGTCCGCTTGGGAGATACCATCCTATGGGAATGCTTCAATCATCTACAAGCCATGAAGCCCCAAGCCGTGCAGGAAAAAGCAATTCCCAGCACAGCGGGAACTTTGGAAAGAATTCCAGGCACTCCGACTCCTGTTCCTCATCTCCGCCAGTGGGAACCTCGGAGTCTGAAATGGACACAGTGGGTTTAGCCTCTCGACCACATTGTCACCCGATAAAGGGAACTCGGGCCACACGCTCATGGTGGAAGAGGCGAGCTCCGGTCTGCTGAACCCCACTCACTTCCGAGGCTGAGCAGCAGGAACCGGACCCAGCATTGAAACTCCAAAAAATGCTTCCAAGGTGGTCAGCCCTCGGCGGTTACTCAGACCTAGAGGGGGAGGGGGGGCAGTGACTTCAATCAGGTTCATGTGTTGGACACGAGCAAATATAAACTACCAAACTGAGGCCTGTGAAATGTGCCCACTCAGGGAGCTCCACAGAGTGCAAGCTGCAGAGAGTGAAGCACTGAGAGCTGGGCTAAGTGTGGGAGTTTAGGGAAGTGGGTGGAGAGGTATTGCTGTGTCTTGTGTCCCTTACTGCCCGGTCCCTTACGGCCAGGTCCAGGGCGGGTAGGTGTCCCCCAGACATTACTGTTCTGAAAGTGACGTGAGCAGATGTGTTTATTGAGACTTTCAGAAGGCTTTCGACAAGGTCTCACATCGCAGACTGCCATGTAAAGTGAAAGCACATGGGATTACAGGCAATGTTTTGAGACGGATAGAAAGCTGGTTCACTGATAGAAAGCAAAGAGTTGGCGATAAATGGGCCTTTTTCTGATTAGCAGTCAGTGTCTAGTGGGGTTCTGCAGGAATCTGTGCACGGACCCCAACTGCTCACATTATATATTAATTATTTTGAAAATGGAACTAGATTGCTTTTTAACCAGCTGCTCCTTCCACAACCATTGCTTTTTAACCAGCTGCTCCTTCCACAACCATTGCTTTTTAACCAGCTGTCCCTTCCACAACCATTGCTTTTTAACCAGCTGCTCCTTCCACAACCATTGCTTCGATTTGAAAGAAATGCCATTCAATTGTGGACAGCTCTGGAAGTTTCCATATTCCCGTCTTGCAAGTTATAGATAACCGTTTGTAATCTTGATGTACTATTACTACACTTGCTTTTTGCTTCCTAATGCAAAGCATTTGGTGCCACTATATCTGAATTCATTGGAGAAATGACAGACACGAATAAACACCTAAAAGATCAGCGAACTTTTAACTGCAGTCTGAATCTACAGTTGTGCCAGGAGTATGATTCAAACTTGTACCCAGTTTGTACAGTCATGTTTTTAAATCTGCTAAATTTACAGCTCTCTGAAATAGTGAGAGAATTCAAAATAACAAATGGATTATTGCTCACGGATTCACCACTTCAGAACAACCTGCACGAACTCTGGGTTCTGCTCAACTTCCTCCTCCTGGATGTCTTCAATTCGTCTGCAGTAAGTAATGAGAAAAGCAGCTTGACAGTGACTGTACCGTTTGTCTAAGGTTCAATTACAGTGTTTCAACCTATTTCTCTTTGGAAGGCATGAGAGAAAGCTGCAAAGTTGTGTCTTTGGGAATCACTGGGTCCCTTTTCCCTCTCACTCCTTCCAGTCGTGTCTGGGGCAGTTTCGGGGCTGGAGAGGATTGTCCTCATTCACTGGGGGAGCAAGGGGAGAAAACTGTTCTCTGTCCCCGAGGTTTAATGCAGCCTCTGTGACTAGGCCTCAATTCAAGGCCTAATCTCAGAGGGCCCTCAGAGTGTCCTTTTGTATTTGCTTCATTCCCGAACAGTGTCTGTGCTGAAGTGGGAGAACTCCATGGTTAAAAGCAAAATAATTCATTTTATTCAGGATGAGATTGTGGGTTTTCCTGCTCTCGCTCTCTCTGTCTCCCATCGTTCTCCTTTGATTGTGAGTTATCAGAGAGAGAAATGGGAACTGGAGGGTAACAGTGAGAGAGGGGGAACGGGAGGGTAACAGAGCAGTTTGCTTGTGGGATCTTGCTGTGAGTATTTTCCCTGCAGCCTATCCTGCTGGGAGACCGTGGTTCCGCTCCCCAAATTCAGTGCACTGACAACTGACTGTGATTGCTTCCATCTCCCACCACTGCCCCCAGCCTCATTTCTCAATGTGAATCAGTGATCAACACAAACAGTGGTCACAGGGTGACATGATTTAAAATGGTCAGACAGACACCTTTCAGAGAGCATTTCAATCCAGATTCATCGTCAGAGAGAGAGAGAGAGATTATCCAGAGCAGGCGAGAGAGAGAGGAGGGCGATGGGTACGTACAGAGATAGGGGGAGATAAACAGGCAGAGAGAGGGAGAGAGAACAGAGATAGATCATCAAGTGCAGGAGAGAGAGAAGAGGGGGGTGGATAGGGACAGAGATGATGGAGGTAAGAGAGAGGGGGAATTAGAGAGAGAGAAACAGAGAGGAGTGACTGTGCTGGAAGTGGAAGGTTCCCTGTTCATGTCAAATGTACAAACAGCACCAAACCTGGAGTGATGTCCCCTTATTTTAACTGGGGAGGGGTGGAAGGAAGAGGGGCAGAGAGAGGGAGAGGTGTGGTCCCTCATTCCCACTGACTTCACCTCAATCCTCACTTAAATATCACATTGTATCTGGCCACGTTCAGACTGTGTGGGATCTTGCTGTCCACTCATGCTCTGTGCCTCCTCCCTGCCCCATATTCCTCACACTGTATCAGTGTCCACATTTTAAACATAAAAGATTGAGTGAAAGGAGGGTGGGATATGGAGAGGAACAGGGTAAGGCAGAGCTGCAGAGAGGGCGTTTCGATCGAGTTCTCACAGGGGCTTGGAATGAAAAAGGCTGCGATTGGGACCCGGTTTAATTGGCCAAATGGACAGTGCCTGTGTTTTACTCTCAGTAATGTCACGGTGCTGTGTGAGAGCCCAGGGCAGCGCTTCAATCTACTTTTACTGAGTTTCTCTTTGTAACATTCTCAGTCTCCCTCTCACTGCGAAGCACTCGGGAGGGAGAGGGAGCTGAAATTCACATTCCTGAGCCTGGGGGAAAAGCTTGTTCTCAATCCCAGAGTCCTACTTGTGTTTTTAGACAGGGCGCTGGGATTTGTGGATTTAAAGGATTGTTCTGTTTCACTGGGCCTCAATTCAAGGCCTGTGTGACTAGGCCTCAATTCAAGGCCCGGGTGACTTGGCCTCAATTCAAGGCCTGTGTGACCTGGCCTCAATTCAAGGCTTGTGTGACTAGACCTCAATTCAAGGCCTGTGTGACTAGGCCTCAATTCAAGGCCTGTGTGACTCGGCCTCAATTCAAGGCCTGTGTGACTAGGCCTCAATTCAAGGCCTGTGTGACTCGGCCTCAATTCAAGGCCTGTGTGCGTAGGCCTCAATTCAAGGCCTGTGTGAGTAGGCCTCAATTCAAGGCCTGTGTGAGTAGGCCTCAATTCAAGGCCTGTGTGGCTCGGCCTCAATTCAAGGCCTAATCTCAGGGGCACCTTTGCATTTCCTTAATTCCTGAACAGGGTTTAAGTGGCTGAATTCAATGGTTCAATAAAATGTGCAGCAGCCACTTCAGGGTGGGATTGTGGGTTTTCCATGCTCCCCCTCCCACTGTTCTCTTCTCATTCTGAGCTTTAAAACATGATGCACAGCGTACATCATTATTTTAAACGGTCAGACAGCAACTTATCAGAGAGAGCACTTCAGTCCAGATTCACACTGAGATAGAGAAACAGCAGAGATCAGGACAGATTATCCAGAGCAGAAGAGGGAGGGGTGCAGAGATTGTGTATTGGATAGGTCTAGATCTGGGGGGAGAGTGAAAGAGACAGAGAGGGGGGCGGGGGTGATAGAAGCTTCATTGCTGAGATTGAATGTATTGATATCGAATGAGGGAGATTCTCAGTGTTGGTGCGGTTTGTAAAATGAGTCAGAAGCACA
This sequence comes from Mustelus asterias, assembly GCF_964213995.1. Classification (NCBI taxonomy): domain Eukaryota; kingdom Metazoa; phylum Chordata; class Chondrichthyes; order Carcharhiniformes; family Triakidae; genus Mustelus; species Mustelus asterias. The sequence continues at coordinate 129,875 of NW_027590091.1, read as the reverse complement.
GCTGGAGGTGGGGTTAAACGCAGAGGGAGAGACACAGATCAGGGAATGGATGGGGGAGTGGGGAGCCTCCCCTGTTTCTTTACAGCCCAGCCTCTGGAGTAAACCCGTCCCCACCCACTCCCCCCACCAAAAATGCTTTGATGTGTTTCATTAATTTAATACTGGGACAGTCACAAGGCATTTGCACTTTCATTTCATTTTGAAATCTGTTCCCCTTTGAACAAAGGACAAAGAACAGTACAGCACAGGAACAGGCCCTTTGGCCCTCCAAGCCCGTGCCGCTCCCTAGTCCAAACTCGACCATTCTTTTGTAGCCCTCCATTCCCACTCCGTTCATGTGGCTATCTAGATAAGTCTTAAACGTTCCCAGTGTGTCCGCCTCCACCACCTTGCCTGGCAGCGCATTCCAGGCCCCCAGCACCCTCAGGGCTCTGGTAGTGCGGCGACCAGAAATGGACGCAGTATTCCAAATGGTCAGAGTTTGATAATGGGAAGGATGTGGAAATGAATGTTTTCTCCCCGCACCCCAGAGAAAATAAGGCTGAGAGGAGACTTGATAGAGAGATTCAAGATCCTAAGAATTATGGACTGGTTAAAGAGTGAGAAACTCTTCCCTCTCAAGAGATGGTCAGGAACTAGAGGGCACCGATTCTAATTGATGGGGAAATGGATCAGAAGTGAAGTGAGAAAAAGCACTTCACCGAGAGGCTGTTTGGAATCTGGAACAATCTTCCTGAAATCCTGTTCCAGTATTCAATAACATGATGGCTGATCTGTGATCGAACTCTCTACCTCTTTACCCCTTGGACTAAGGGAAATCTATCAACCCCAGATTTAAAATGATAACAAATGACTGAGCATCAATAGCCATTTGCAGAAGATTGTTTCAAACTAACTCCACACCACATCTGGCAATGATTTCATTGCTACATTTCTAAAATCCTAAACTGAGGCTAACATCCAAATGTCCCCAAGTCCTGGAGTCCCAACCAGCAGAAAAACTTGTTCTTTATTATCCTTTACCTCTTTATTTTAAATGTTTGATTAAATCAGGCTCTAATTTAAATTCCAGCGGTTATTTAATTTAAGCTAAATTAATGTCACAACATTACTGCCATCTTTTACCCAAAACTTAGCTTCAGACCGTGTCCCTCTATATTTAACCAGCCCGTCTCTGACATCTCCTCCAGTCACACAACCCTGTGAGATGTCTGCACCGCTCTAATTGTGGCATCATGAGCGTTCCACATGCAACATGACTTGCAGCGATAAACTCTCATCTCCAACATTTCAATTGAAATTTCAAAGCTCAATGGCTTTGAAGCCGAATGGTCCAGATTGCCATGGCCTTCAATGTGAACAGGTTGTTAGTGATGTCACTACAGAGGTTGCCTAGGAAACAATGACTGAACACAGGGGGTGAATGTGAGAAGCTGAAGTTTCCACTTGAAGACATTCCCAGTGTCTCTGAGCAGCTGAACTGGGGAAGCCTTTGGGCAGAGACTGTGCTGCTGCTATTGCCCTTCCCGGCCACCAGGCGTCTCTGTAACGCTCCCGGGGGCTGCCTGTGCGCATGTGCGGGACGGGAATGCTCCCAGAGGCCAGCGCGCGGGACGCCGCCGCATTGATGCCGTCTCCCCTGGCAACAGCAAGATGGTCGCCGCCGTCATCTCCCTTGGCAAGGGAATATAGCCGCTGGCCGTCTCCCTTGGCAACGCAAAATGGCCGCCGGCGGGGGGGGTGTCATTGCGGCGCGTGCGCAGTGAGGTCTGTCGGCAGCCAGTGTCCAGGTTGCCCCCAGTGGATGGGGTTGGGATTGTGCAGCAGATGGAGCAACAATCCCAGTTTCAATAGGGGGACAGAAGCTGCAATGCTGCCCCCTGTTGGTCACTTCTCCCAGTCTCAGCATTGCAGAGTGTTTAAACAAGAGTGCATTGTCACAGCAGCACCTTCACCTTCAGTTTCAGTTTATTTATTAGTCTCAGAAGTAGGCTTACATTAACACTGCAATGAAGTTACTGTGAGAATCCCCTGGTCGCCCACACTCCGGCGCCTGTTCGGGTTACACTGAGGGAGAATTTAGCACGGCCAATGCACCCTAACCAGCACGTCTTTCAGAGTGTGGGAGGAAACCGGAGCACCCGGAGGAAACCCACGCAGACACGGGGAGGGGACAGCCCGGGGGAAAGCTCCATTCCAACTGTCCCTGGAGTGTCAGATTAACCTGGGTCACTCACGCACCCCCGGCTAAGACTCACCTCCCTCAGACAGTGAGACCCTCCTGTATCACTCACCTTACTGTAGTCAGATACCCTCAGACTCAGCACTGGGCCCTGGGCGTGTTCTTTAAATGCTACGATCTGTAATGGAGGAAAGAGTTGGGAGGATTTTGATTTGATTTGATTTATTATTGTCGCGTGTATTGGGATACAGATTCACATCTACCCACCGGTGCGCATGTGCGGGAGGGGGATTCTCCCAGAGGGCCGCGCGCGGGCCGCCGCCGCATTGAAGCCACCTCCCCTGGCAACGCAAGATGGCCGCGAGCCGTCTCCCCTGGCAAAGCAAGATCCTGGTGAATCTCCTCTGCACCTTTTCCAGTGCTATCACATCCCTCCTATCCTGTGCATTCCACAACTGCACAATGTTTCGATGAGGGGCGGCACAGTGGTTAGCGCTGCTGCCTCACAGCGCCAGGGACCCGGGTTTGATTCCTGGCTTGGGTCACTGTCAGTGTGGAGTTTGTACATTCTCCCCGTGTCTGCGTGGGTTTCCACCGGGTGCTGCGGTTTCCTCCCACAGTTCGAAAGACGCGCTGGTTAGGTGTATCAGCCATGCTAAATTCTCCCTAAGTTGCCCAAACAGGCACCAGAGCATGGCGACTACGGATTTTCCACAGTAACTTCATTGCAGTGTTAATGTAACCCTACTTGTGACACTAGTAAACAAACTTTTAAACCTGATACTCGATTCCCCCATGTTGGCCTTGTTCTGTGATAATTAATGCGGATGTTTAGCTTATTCAATAGTTCTTTAAGGACAGCAGACACAGGGGAAAAAACATGTGGCTCTTTACACAACAGATATATTTCAAGGGGATACTGCAGCCAACTGTATCTGAGTGGCAGTAATCTTCCCTCAGAATCAGACAGATTGTGGGTTCAGCTCAGAGCCTCAAATACTAGGCCCTTAGCATCGATCAGAGACTCCGAACACAGCATGATGGGAGAGCGGACAAAGGAAAGTGGTGTTGAATTTGTGAGCCTTGCTTTGTGGAAAGCTTTAGTGTTTGGTCAGAATGTTAATTTTTGAGTGGACCTACCATACATTAAGCTGATCTTTCTCTATACCCTATCGGTAACTGCAACACTGTATTCTGCACGCTCTCCTCTCCTTCTCCCGACTGAACTCCATGAAAGGTATGTTTTGTCTGTGTAGCGTGCAAGAAACAATACTTTTCACCGTGTCCCAATACATGGGATAGGGCGACATGGTGGACAGTGTTTAGCACTGCTGCCTCACAGCACCAGGATTCAATTCTCGGTTGGGAGTTGAGTTTGCACATTCTCCCTGTGTCTGCATGGGTTTCCTGCGGGTGCCCCGGTTTCCTTCCACAGTCCAAAGATGTGCAGATTAGGTGGAATCTGAGACGCTACAGAAGCAGGGGAAAGATTTGAAAATGAAGTGTTTCTCACCCAATTTTAAAAGATAATCCACATTCGCACCAGTCACATTTCACACACTCTGCTCAGTCCTGTGTTGGGGGGTGTTTAGTGCGAGATCAGTGTTTGCTTTTCTCAAACCGCAGTGATATTCCCAACTTATCAAGGGCAAGAGGTTTCAGTGTTTAAACATGTAAACATTACAAAACTAAACCAGACAGAAAGTGATGAGGCCTCACACCTTCAATGGAGTCATCTTCGCTCAGAGTCAGAGAGATTGTGGGTTCAGGTCAGAGCCTGAAATACTAGGCCCTTAGCATCGAGACACACAGAGACAGAGAAACACAGAGACAGAGAAATGCAGAGACAGAGAGACACACACAGATACATAGAGAGATATACACACAGAGGCAGAGAGAGAGACACAGATCCAGAGAAGTACAGAGACAGAGAGACACACAGATACACAGAGAGATAGAGACAGAGAGACACACACATAAACACACTAACAGAGAAATACAGAAAGAGAGTTTGGCAAAGTCAGATTTAATTTTCCATTCAATATTTATTTAAAAATTCAGAGAATATTTTACAGGAAAATTGATTTTAAAGTTAACAAAAGTGAATCTGACCTTTGAGCTTCACAATGAGATCTGAACCCCTACGCTCTGAGCTGCCCAATATCTGTACAGCTGTACCAGACACCAGAAAGAGAAAACCAGAGCTCAACATCACGGGAAATGAACAATTGTGAATAAGGAACGAGAAAAGTTATTAATTTATACCTGAGATTTAAACTACAGGAAAACTATTAACTACAATTACATTACAACAAAAGTTACCTTCTACATTTCACACTGAAAACAGAACTACCGCCCACAATTGTCTCAGTGACAGATTCAGAATGATAAACTGAGAGAATTTCACTGTTGGAGTCACCGACAGCAGATATTGTATTTGTGTCAATCAGGAATCTTAATAATCAGCTGAAGGAAATCTACAACGTCCAAAATTCAACCCATCACTTGATCTGTAAAAGAAAGATACAATAATGAAGCAGATGTTTATGATGCGGGACATTAATGTTAGAGTTTTTAATCAATGAATCATTTAGAGATTTTTCAAATCCCTTCTGTTTGACAATCCACTCTGACACCAGTTCCATTTCACACTCTCTGCTCAGTCCTGTGTTGGGGGGGGTGTTTAGTGTGGGATCAGTGTTTGCTTTTCTCAAACCACACTGATATTCCCAACAAGGGCAAGAGGTTTCAGTGTTTAAAAATGTAAAGATTTCAGAACAAAACCAGACAGAGAGTGATGAGGCCTCACACCTTCAATGTAGTGATTCCCCCAATCTTTCCTTTTGTATATTGCTTCCTTCCTCTGTCTGAAGTATTGGAGACGTCGACATCACTGAAACAATACAATCTCTCGGGACAATCACTGTAAACAGCTTCTGGAAACAAATTAACACTTTAATCACCCAAAAAGCTGAATGTCCATTCAAACATCTCCCTCCCCACATCCTTGTAAATGCAAAGATAACTCCCATTTCCCCAAAGCAGGAAGATGTGAAATGGAAACATCTTCAGCTTTTTACACACTGCACTTTTCCACGGACCAAAATGTTTCAAAACATTTGCTGAAGTTTTGTTTTAAACTCTTTATCAATGTCCTTCCAGGTTTAGTGTGAAGGTTTGTGTTCCACACTGAGCCCCTCTCAGTCTCCACACGGAGCTTGTGTGTGTGCTGATGCTCCTGTCATTTTGGATGGATACTGTGTGAAGCTACATTCTCTCCCAGTGAGTTTCTGATCTACTTCACTCTCTCTGCGGCTGGAGCAATGTCCAGCAGGCAGCAGAGGATGGCAGTGTATCACTGTCAGCACAATAGACAAACAGCCTTTAGCAAGAGAGGCTTTGACCCTTTTTCAAACCAAATCCCCAATTTGATGTTTCCAGCTGCGCTGTTTACAATGCTGCTGAATATTGTGTGTCTTTGGTAAACTGGGATGTGTAGCATTCAGTCACATTAAGTGGTGAATAAATACGTCAACACTGTGCGTATCTTTCTGTGTGTGTGTGTCAGCGTGCATGTGTGTCAATGTATTTAAATCTCAAAGGAAAATAGGAGCAGGTGTAGGCCATTTGGCCCATCGATCCTGCGCCAGCATTCAAACAGATCATGGGGCACGTACGCACACAAAACACGCACACACCAACACACACAAAACACGCACACACACAAAGCACGCACACACAAACACACATAAAACACGCACAATAAACACACACACACACAAACACAATAAACACACAAACACACAGAAACACACACACACACACATCAAAAACACAGCACTGCTGCCTCACAGCACCAGGATTCAATTCTCGGTTGGGAGTTGAGTTTGCACATTCTCCCTGTGTCTGCATGGGTTTCCTGCGGGTGCCCCGGTTTCCTTCCACAGTCCAAAGATGTGCAGATTAGGTGGAATCTGAGACGCTACAGAAGCAGGGGAAAGATTTGAAAATGAAGTGTTTCTCACCCAATTTTAAAAGATAATCCACATTCGCACCAGTCACATTTCACACACTCTGCTCAGTCCTGTGTTGGGGGGTGTTTAGTGCGAGATCAGTGTTTGCTTTTCTCAAACCGCAGTGATATTCCCAACTTATCAAGGGCAAGAGGTTTCAGTGTTTAAACATGTAAACATTACAAAACTAAACCAGACAGAAAGTGATGAGGCCTCACACCTTCAATGGAGTCATCTTCGCTCAGAGTCAGAGAGATTGTGGGTTCAGGTCAGAGCCTGAAATACTAGGCCCTTAGCATCGAGACACACAGAGACAGAGAAACACAGAGACAGAGAAATGCAGAGACAGAGAGACACACACAGATACATAGAGAGATATACACACAGAGGCAGAGAGAGAGACACAGATCCAGAGAAGTACAGAGACAGAGAGACACACAGATACACAGAGAGATAGAGACAGAGAGACACACACATAAACACACTAACAGAGAAATACAGAAAGAGAGTTTGGCAAAGTCAGATTTAATTTTCCATTCAATATTTATTTAAAAATTCAGAGAATATTTTACAGGAAAATTGATTTTAAAGTTAACAAAAGTGAATCTGACCTTTGAGCTTCACAATGAGATCTGAACCCCTACGCTCTGAGCTGCCCAATATCTGTACAGCTGTACCAGACACCAGAAAGAGAAAACCAGAGCTCAACATCACGGGAAATGAACAATTGTGAATAAGGAACGAGAAAAGTTATTAATTTATACCTGAGATTTAAACTACAGGAAAACTATTAACTACAATTACATTACAACAAAAGTTACCTTCTACATTTCACACTGAAAACAGAACTACCGCCCACAATTGTCTCAGTGACAGATTCAGAATGATAAACTGAGAGAATTTCACTGTTGGAGTCACCGACAGCAGATATTGTATTTGTGTCAATCAGGAATCTTAATAATCAGCTGAAGGAAATCTACAACGTCCAAAATTCAACCCATCACTTGATCTGTAAAAGAAAGATACAATAATGAAGCAGATGTTTATGATGCGGGACATTAATGTTAGAGTTTTTAATCAATGAATCATTTAGAGATTTTTCAAATCCCTTCTGTTTGACAATCCACTCTGACACCAGTTCCATTTCACACTCTCTGCTCAGTCCTGTGTTGGGGGGGGTGTTTAGTGTGGGATCAGTGTTTGCTTTTCTCAAACCACACTGATATTCCCAACAAGGGCAAGAGGTTTCAGTGTTTAAAAATGTAAAGATTTCAGAACAAAACCAGACAGAGAGTGATGAGGCCTCACACCTTCAATGTAGTGATTCCCCCAATCTTTCCTTTTGTATATTGCTTCCTTCCTCTGTCTGAAGTATTGGAGACGTCGACATCACTGAAACAATACAATCTCTCGGGACAATCACTGTAAACAGCTTCTGGAAACAAATTAACACTTTAATCACCCAAAAAGCTGAATGTCCATTCAAACATCTCCCTCCCCACATCCTTGTAAATGCAAAGATAACTCCCATTTCCCCAAAGCAGGAAGATGTGAAATGGAAACATCTTCAGCTTTTTACACACTGCACTTTTCCACGGACCAAAATGTTTCAAAACATTTGCTGAAGTTTTGTTTTAAACTCTTTATCAATGTCCTTCCAGGTTTAGTGTGAAGGTTTGTGTTCCACACTGAGCCCCTCTCAGTCTCCACACGGAGCTTGTGTGTGTGCTGATGCTCCTGTCATTTTGGATGGATACTGTGTGAAGCTACATTCTCTCCCAGTGAGTTTCTGATCTACTTCACTCTCTCTGCGGCTGGAGCAATGTCCAGCAGGCAGCAGAGGATGGCAGTGTATCACTGTCAGCACAATAGACAAACAGCCTTTAGCAAGAGAGGCTTTGACCCTTTTTCAAACCAAATCCCCAATTTGATGTTTCCAGCTGCGCTGTTTACAATGCTGCTGAATATTGTGTGTCTTTGGTAAACTGGGATGTGTAGCATTCAGTCACATTAAGTGGTGAATAAATACGTCAACACTGTGCGTATCTTTCTGTGTGTGTGTGTCAGCGTGCATGTGTGTCAATGTATTTAAATCTCAAAGGAAAATAGGAGCAGGTGTAGGCCATTTGGCCCATCGATCCTGCGCCAGCATTCAAACAGATCATGGGGCACGTACGCACACAAAACACGCACACACCAACACACACAAAACACGCACACACACAAAGCACGCACACACAAACACACATAAAACACGCACAATAAACACACACACACACAAACACAATAAACACACAAACACACAGAAACACACACACACACATCAAAAACACAGCACTGCTGCCTCACAGCGCCAGGGACTCGGGTTCGGTTCCCGCTTTGGGTCACTGTCTGTGCGGAGTTTGCCCGTTCTCCCTTTGTCTGCGTGGGTTTCCTCCGGGTGCTCCGGTTTCCTCCCACAGTCTGAAAGACGTTCTGGTTAGGGTGCATTGGCCGTGCTTAATTGTCTCTCCGCGTCAGAGAGACAAGATCGGGTAAATGCAAGGGGTTATGGAGATGGGGCCTGAGTGGGATTGTGGGTCGGTGCAGACTCAATGGGCCAAATGGCCTCCTTCTGCACTGGAGGAGTCTAGGATTCTATTAAAACACACAGAAACAGATATTCTCACCCAGTAACACTCAGACGCACACAGTAATAAACACACACCGAAACATGTCCACGCACACACACACACACACACGCACGCACGCACACACACGCATGCACACACACACAAACAGACACACACACAAACAGACACACACACACACACACAAACAAACACACACAAACAAACACACACACACACAAACAAACACACACACACATATTCCTATTTTATTTCACACAATCGATTTGTGTCTTGAACATGCTGAATGATTGGGCTTCCACATCCCCCTGGAATAGAAAATTCCAAAGATTCACCACCCTCTGAGTGAAGAAATTCCTCCTCATCTCAGACTTCAAAGGTCTGCCCCTGATTCTGAGATTGTGTCCCCTGGTTCTAGTCTCACCAGCCAGGGGAAACATCCAATCTACATCCACCCTGTCACACCCTGGAAGAATTTTAAGTCTGTTTCAATGGGGTCGCCTCTCATTCTTCAAGGGTTCAAGGCCGACTTCCGGACTTGATGGCCATGGAAGGTGTGCTCATAACGGGGCCAAACAGCTGGATTATCAAACAGTAAATCCTGCCGGGATCATGTATCAGTAAACTCTGCCCGAAACCTCTCTCAGTTATTACAATCTGGGCCTTGTATCAGTAATCTCTGCCCGAAACCTCTCTCAGTTATTACAATCTGGGCCTGGTATCAGTAAACTCTGCCCTAAACCTCTCTCAGTTATTACAATCTGGGCCTGGTATCAGAAAACTCTGCCCTAAACCTCTCTCAGTTATTACAATCTGGGCCTTGTATCAGTAATCTCTGCCCTAAACCTCTCTGTTATTACAATCTGGGCCTGGTATCATTAATCACTGCCCGAAACCTCTCTCAGTTATTACAATCTGGACCTTGTATCAGTAATCTCTGCCCTAAACCTCTCTCAGTTATTACAATCTGGGCCTGGTATCAGTAAACTCTGCCCGAAACCTCTCTCAGTTATTACAATCTGGGACTTGTATCAGTAATCTCTGCCCGAAACCTCTCTCAGTTATTACAATCTGGGCCTGGTATCAGAAATCTCTGCCCTAAACCTCTCTGTTATTACAATCTGGGCCTGGTATCAGTAATCACTGCCCGAAACCTCTCTCAGTTATTACAATCTGGGCCTGGTATCAGTAATCTCTGCCCCAAACCTCTCTCAGTTATTACAATCTGGGCCTGGTATCAGTAATCTCTGCCCGAAACCTCTCTGTTATTACAATCTGGGACTTGTATCAGTAATCTCTGCCCTAAACCTCTCTCAGTTATTACAATCTGGGCCTGGTATCAGTAATCTCTGCCCGAAACCTCTCTCAGTTATTACAATCTGGGCCTGGTATCAGTAAACTCTGCCCTAAACCTCTCTCAGTTATTACAATCTGGGCCTGGTATCAGTAATCTCTGCCCGAAACCTCTCTCAGTTATTACAATCTGGGCCTGGTATCAGTAATCTCTGCCCTAAACCTCTCTCAGTTATTACAATCTGGGCCAGGTATCAGTAATCTCTGCCCTAAACCTCTCTCAGTTATTACAATCTGGGACTTGTATCAGTAATCACTGCCCGAAACCTCTCTGTTATTACAATCTGGGCCTGGTATCAGTAATCTCTGCCCTAAACCTCTCTCAGTTATTACAATCTGGGCCTGGTATCAGTAATCTCTGCCCCAAACCTCTCTGTTATTACAATCTGGGCCTGGTATCAGTAATCTCTGCCCTAAACCTCTCTCAGTTATTACAATCTGGGCCTGGTATCAGTAAACTCTGCCCCAAACCTCTCTCAGTTATTACAATCTGGGCCTGGTATCAGTAATCCCTGCCCTAAACCTCTCTCAGTTATTACAATCTGGGCCTGGTATCAGTAAACTCTGCCCCAAACCTCTCTCAGTTATTACAATCTGGGCCTGGTATCAGTAATCTCTGCCCTAAACCTCTCTCAGTTATTACAATCTGGGACTTGTATCAGTAATCTCTGCCCGAAACCTCTCTCTGTTATTACAATCTGGGACTTGTATCAGTAATCTCTGCCCGAAACCTCTCTCAGTTATTACAATCTGGGCCTGGTATCAGTAATCTCTGCCCTAAACCTCTCTCAGTTATTACAATCTGGGCCTGCTATCAGTAATCTCTGCCCTAAACCTCTCTCAGTTATTACAATCTGGGCCTGGTATCAGTAATCTCTGCCCTAAATCTCTCTCAGTTATTACAATCTGGGTCTTGTATCAGTAAATTCTGCCCTTCAGCTGATTGGAGAATATCATTGTGAATATTACTGAGTTTGGGATGTAATATTTTCCTGCTGTTGCCAATATGACTATTTTTAACATTGTTTCTGGGATCCTCCAGTCTCCCCTCAGCAGCTTTGTGGGCAGTGAGAGGTGACACACCGTTCACTAGCAGAGGGAGTTTTTGGTCCTGTCGCTGTCAATGGGATTTCCCATTGAAGTCACCTCACGCTAGCAGGAAACCAGAGGCAGGGGAACGAGAGCAGAGAATTCCCCACGAGTGAACAGCCGGAGAATCCCGGACATTAGCTCCTTTCCCAGTTATCACTGCACTCAACCCAGTCGCTGTTTATGTGCTCAGTTGTCTCAGTGAATACTACATTACACCATGCTGCTGTGGACACTACAATCAACCCTTTCTGAGTTCTCACTGTATTAATACCATGTATGGATTGATATTTCATTGGACCATGTGCAGGGTTAGATGAATATTTATTGAGGGGGACTGAGAGACAGGCAGATTGAGAAAAAATATGCACACACACTAACACTCACACTCAGACAGCCTAAAACTAAACAGATATAGAATGGAGGAGGAATCCCTTCTCCCTCTGTAAATAGAGATTAACTCGATTTCTCTTCCAAAAAGACAGCACATCTGGATGGGCAGAATAGTCTCCAATTCTACCCATGGTCCTTTTCTGATCTCCATTCTTCACATCTGCACACGTTGGCTTCAGCTCCAGTTTGTGAATGAAAGCAAACCCCTGTTCATTACAAATCCACTCAGCCTTTTCCCTCTGCTCTCTCCACACACAATCTACAAGACACAAACAGGAAAGATGGATTCCAGGAGAGAAAGGTCACACCTGATCCTCCTCTCAATGGATTCTCTGTCGCCAGAGAGAACATTCCAGCTCCTACAGAAAGTCACAACTGATTCATGTCAGGGACAGAATTGGAATGAATTGGACACAAGAGAGATGAAAGGTTTCTGCTCATCATAAAAAAGCTAAAGAGTCACTCAGTGTCATTCAGGGAGAGACCTCGCTGGTCTGTCTTTGACCCAAGTCACACACTGACTCTGAATGTCCTCACAGCAACTTGGGGATGGACATTTCTAAAGTACTATTCATGGCTTTAGGGTTTCCAAAAGTGTTTCACCGACAATGGAGCGGTTTTGAAATGTTGTCAGTGTTATTTAGGTAAGAAGCAAACTTTTGATGCCACACGCATTGAGTTTAAAAATTGGCAAGCCATGTTGCAGCTTTATAGAACCATTGTTAGGCCGCACTTGGAATATAGTGTTCAATTCTGGTCGCCACACTACTAGAAGGATGTGGAGGTTTTGGAGAGGGTACAGAAAAGATTTACCAGGATGTTGCCGGGTATGGAGGGCATTAGCTATGAGGAGAGTTTGGAGAAACTTGGTTTGTTCTCACTGGAATGACGGAGGCAAGGGGGGTGACCTGATAGAAGTCGACAAGATTATGAGAGGCATGGACAGAGTGGATAGTCAGGAGCTTTTTCCCAGGGTTGAAGAGTCAATTACTAGGGGGCACAGGTTTAAGGTGCTAGGGACAAGGTTTAAAGGAGATGTACGAGGCAAGTTTTTTACACAGAGGGTGGTGGGTGCCTGGAACTCGCTGCTGGGAGAGGTAGTGGAAGCAGATACAATAATGCGTTTTAAGGGGCGTCTGGAGAAATACAAGAATAGGATGGGAATAGAGGGATATGGTCCCTGGAAGGGGAGGGGGTTTTTGTTCACACATGGTTGGTGCAGGCTTGGAGGGCCGATGGGCCTGTTCTTGTGCTGTAATTTTCTTTTTTCTAATTTCAGAGAGAGATATATACAGATACAGAGCCATAGAAAGACAGAAACAGGATGGGATTGTGCTGTACATGTTTCCGAGCTGACATTGAGACACACACGAGATGTACACCAATGATTTGGATGAGGGAACCAAAAATAATATTTCCAAGTTTGCTGATGCCATGAAACTTGTTGGGAATGTGAGGAGTGAGAAGGATGTTAAAATGTTTCACAGTGACTTCAGTAAATTGAGTGAATGGGTAAATGCGTGGCAGATGCTGTATAACGTGGACAAACGTGAATTTAACTACTTCGGACAGAGAAGCAGAATGGCAGAGGGTTATTTAAATGGTGCTAGATTGGGAAATGTTGAGATACAAAGGGACCTGGGTGTCCTAGTACACAAGAGACTGAAAGCAAGCATGCAGCTACAGCAAACAGTTCGGAAGGCAAATGATATGTTGGCCTTCATTGCAAGAGAACTTGAGGAAAGGAGCAAGGATGTCTTACTGCAGCTGTACAGGCCCTCGGTGAGACCACACCTGGAATATTGTGTACAGTTTTTGTCTCTGTAACTATGAAATGCTGCACTGACCATAGAGGGAGAGCAGCGGAGGCACACCAGACTGATTCCTGGGATGGCAGGATTGTCGTATGAGGAGAGATTGAGTCGACTGGGCCTGTATTCACTGGAGTTCCGAAGAATGAGAGGGGATCGAATTGAAATGTATAAATTCTGACTGGGCTGGAGTGACTGAATACAGGGATGTTGTTCCCTCCAGCTGAGGGGCTGAGGGGGTGGGGAGAGGGGGGGGGGGGGAGAGGCTGGAACAAGGGGTCACAGATGGTGAAACTTTGCAATATGTTTAATCAGTAGAAACCGATCCATCTCAGTCTGTGAACGATGACTGAGCCTCCACAGCCCTCTGGGATAGGGAATTCCAAAGATTCACCATCCTGGAAGCACATGGAATTCAGGAAAACTTGGCGAGATGGATCGGAAACTGGTTTAGTAATTGGACACAAAGGGTGGTGTTGGAAGGCTGTTTGAGTGGCTGGAGGCCGGTGTCCAGTGGTGCACCACAAGGCTCCGTGCTGGGGGGCTTATTATTGTTACACATCAATGAGACAGATGATAATGTGGGGGCAATGATAAGCAAGGTTCCAGATGACACCAAGATTGGTAGGATGGTTAATAGGGAAGAAGGTTGTAGGTTACAGGAAGATATCGCTGGGTTGGTCAGATAGGCAGAGCAGTGGCAGATGGTATTTGACCCTGATAGGTGCGAGGTGATGCACTTTGGAAGCAGTAACAAGGCAAGGGAGTATTTAATGAGTTGCAGGACACTGGGAAGCTCAGAGGAACATATGGATCTGGGGCAATTATTCACAGATCCCTGAAGGCAGCAGAGCAGGTGAATCAAGTGGTAAAGAAGGCAGATGAGACCCTTGCTTTTATCAGTCATGGCGCAGAGTAGAAGAGCAAAGAGTTAATGTTGGAGTTGTACAGAGTGTTGGTTAGGCCACAGCTGGAGTACCGTGTGCAGATCTGGTCACCACACCAGAGGAAGGATATGATAGCACTAGAGGGGGGTACAGAGGAGGCTCAGCAGCAAGTTGCCTGGGATGGAGTATTTGAGCTCCACGGAGAGACTGGAAAGGTTTGGATTGTTTTCTTTAGAGCAGAGAAGGCTGATTGAGGTGTGTAAGATTATGAGGGGTATGGACAGGGTGAATAGGAAACAGCTGTTCCCCTTGGTTGAGGGGTCAATCATGAGGGGACATCGTTTTAGGGCAAAGGGCAGGAGATTCAGAGGAGAGTTGATAAAAACATTCACTCAGAGGGTGATGGGAATCAGGAAAGTACTGCCTGGGAAGGCAGTGGAGGTCGGAAATCTTACAACCTTTCAAAAGCATTTGGATGAGCACTTGAAACATCACAACATTCAAAGATATGGTACAAGAGATGGAAAATTGGATTAGCACAACTTTAGTGGGACTTACTGTTGGTGCAGACTCAATGGGTCGAAGGGCCTTTTCTTCACTGCACCACTCTATGACTCTGAGGGAAGAAATTCCTCCTCACAGGAAGCAGAGAGTCGGAATAAATGGGTGCTTTTCTGGTTGGCGGATGGTAACTAGTGGCGTGCCGCAGGGATCGGTACTGGGGCCTCAACTATTTACCATTTATATAGACGATCAGGAGGAGGGGACTGAGTGTCGGGTAACAAAGTTTGCAGACGACACAAAGATAAGTGGAGAAGTGAATCGTGTGGAGGGCGTAGAAGGTCTGCAGAGAGATTTGGACAGGCTGAGTGAGTGGGCGAGGATCTGGCAGATGGAGTATAACGTTGACAAATGCGAGTTTATTCACTTTGGAGGAAATAATAGCAAATCGGATTATTATCTAAATGGAAAAAAATTACAACATGCTGCTGTGCAAAGGGACCTGGGGGTCCTTGTGCATGAGACGCAAAAACCCAGTCTGCAGGTGCAACAGGTGATCAAGAAGGCAAACGGGAGGTTGGCCGATATCGCAAGGGTGATAGAATATAAAAGCAGAGATGTCTTGCTGCATCTGTACAGGGCATTGGTGAGGCCGCACCTGGAATACTGTGTGCAGTATTGGTCCCCTTATTTGCGGAAGGATATATTGGCCTTGGAGGGAGTGCAGAGAAGCTTCACCAGGTTGATACCTGAGATGAGGCGTGCTGATTATCAGGAGAGACTGAGCAGATTGGGTTTGTACTCGTTGGAATTTAGAAGGCTGAGGGGGGATCTTATAGAGACCTATAAGATAATGAAGGGGCTGGATAGGGTAGAGGTGGAGAGATTATTTCCACTTAGAAAGGAAGCTCGAACTAGAGGGCACAGCCTCAAAATAAAGGGGGGTCAGTTTAGGACAGAGTTGAGGAGGAACTTCTTCTCTCAGAGGGTGGTGAATCTTTGGAATTCTCTGCCCACTGAAGTGGTGGAGGCTACCTCGTTGAATATGTTTAAAATCACGGACAGATGGATTCCTGATCGGTAAGGGAATTAGGGGTTATGGGGATCAGGTGGGTAAGTGGAACTGATCCACTTCAGATCAGCCATGATCTTATTGAATGCGGGGCAGGCTCGAGGGGCTAGATGGCCTACTCCTGCTCATATTTCTTATGTTCTTATCTCAGTCCTAAATGTCCTGTCCCCTTACTCTGTGACTATGCCATGGTTCTCGACACACCCCCCCCCCCTTCCCCCCCCCCCCCCCCCCCAGCCGGGGGAAACATCCTTCCTGTATCTACTCAGCTAATCTTTGGGGGTTGGGGAGAGTTATAGAACAAAGAGATCTCGGGGTACATGTTCATAGCTTCTTGACAGTGGAGTCACAGGTGGACAGAGTGGTGAAGAAGGCATTCGGCACGCTTGGTTTCATTGGTCAGAACATTGAATACAGGAGTTGGGACGTCTTGTTGAAGTTGTACAAGACATTGTTAAGGCCACGCTTGGAATACTGTGTACAGTTCTGGTCACCCTATTTTAGAATGGGTATTATTAAACGAAAGAGTGCAAAAACGATTTACTAGGATGCTACCGGGACATGATGGTTTGGGTTTTAAGGAGAGGTTGCACAGACTGGGACTTTTTCCCTGTAGCGTAGAAGACTGAGGGGAGATTGTATAGAGGTCTGTAAAATAATGAGGGGCACAGATCAGCGAGATAGTCAATATCTTCTCCCAAAGGTAGGGGAGTCTAAAACTAGAGGGCATAGGTTTAAGGTGAGAGTGAGAGATACAAAAGGGTCCAGAGGTCAATTCTTTTCACACAGAGGGTGGTGAATGTCTGGAATGAGCTGCCAGGGGCAGTAGCAGGGGCGGGTACAATTTTATGTTTTAAAAAGCATTTAGACAGTTACATGGGTAAGATTGGTATAGAGGGATATGGGCGAAACACAGGCAATTGTGATTAGCTTAATGGTAAAAACTGGGCGGCATGGACAAGTTGGGCCAAAGCGCGTTTCCATGCTGTAAACCTCTATGACTCGACCCTGCTGAGCCCTGTAAGAATTGTCCAAGTTTGAGTGAGGTCACCTCTCATGCTTCTCGAGTGCATAAAGTAAAAGTCCATTTTCTTTCCTCAGAGGACAATCCCTCCATCCCAGGAATTAATGCAGTGAAATGTCATTGAAGTCCTTCTCGGACAAGAATGTCTTTCCTTAGGTAAGAGGATAAAACTGTACACAACACTCCGTGTGTGGTTTCACCACTAATTCAGCCTCTCCCACATCCCCTTGAAGAGTCTACATCCTCCTCACAACTCACACTTCCACCTGCTTTCATGTCATCTGCAAACTCGGAAATATTACATTTGATCCCAAACGTCCAAATCAATGATATGGATTGTGAATAGCTGGGCTCCCGCGGACTGATCCTTGTGATAAGCCGCTGGTCACAGCCTGGCACCCTGAAAATGACCCATTTGTACCTAAGCTCTGTTTTCTGTCCGTTAACCATTTCTCAATTCATGCCAGTATTATCAGGGTAAATACGTTGCATCACGGGGATAGGGCCTGGGTGGGAATGTTGTTAGCGCAGGCTCGATGGGCTGTATGGCCTCCTTCTGCACTGTAGGGATTCTATGATTCTAATATGTACATACGTCAGTGAAGGTGGCAGGGCACTTTGAGAGAGCAGTAAATGAAGTATATGGTATCCCAGCTTTTATTAATGGAGGAATTGAGGACAAGAGTAAGGAGTTCATATTGAACTTGTATAAGACACTCGTTAAGCCTCATCTGGAGACTGTGCCCAGTTCTGGGCACCGTACTTGAGGAGGGATGTGAAGACATTGGAGAGAGTGCAGAGGAGATTCACAAGAATGATTCCAGGGAATAAGATCCGTAGCTACGAGGGTAGATTGGAGAGGTTGGGACTGTTTTCCTTGGAGAAAAGAAGGCTGAGGTGAGACTTGAGAGAGAGATTCAAGATCCAAAGGGATATCCACAGGTTAAAGAGTGAGAAACTCTTCCCTCTCAAGAGATGCTCAGGAACTAGAGGGCACAGATTCTAAATGATGGGGAAATGGATCAGAAGTGAAGTGAGAAAAAGCACTTCATCAAGAGTGTGTTTGGAATCTGGAACAATCTTCCTGAAAGCCTGTTCCAATATTCAATAAGATCCTGGCTGATCTGTGATCTAACTCTCTGTCTCTTAACCCCTTGGACGAAGGAAAATCTATCAACCCCAGGTTTAAAATAATAACAAGTGACTGAGCATCAATAGCCATTTGCAGAAGATTGTTTCAAACTAACTCCACACCATATCTGGCAATGTTTCCATTTCTACAATTCTAAAATTCTAAACTGAGGCTAACATTCAAATATTCCCAAATCCTGGAGTTCCCAGCCAGCAGAAAAACGTGTTCTTTATCAGCCTCTCCCTTTCCCTCATTATTTTCAATGTTTGATTAAATCAGCCCCCAACTTAAATTCCAGCGGTTAAGAATAATGTTTAATCTGCACTGTTCATCAAATGTTCCCAACACAAATACTGTAATGGGCTAAATACAGAGTAAAATTCCCTCTGCTCTGTCCAAGGAATGTTTCAGCACAGATTTTTATTTTGAACTTTAGGAAAAACAGGAATCAAATTGCTCAGCATCCCAGTGTGGCCTCCTGTTTATTTCAATCAGCCCTTCACATTCAAACATGAAGTTGAAGCTTCGAATACTGTCTGTGGCAGCGTTTGTGGATTCAGTTGTTCTCCTGCTTTTTCACTTGTCTGAAGGATTTGAATTATAGACATTGTTTAATTATTCCTTTCTCTCAGCACATGGAACTTGTGAATCTTCAAGGCAGACAATCTCATGTAATTAACAACAAACTACATCTTTATTCATCCGTCCATTTCCTATCTCTGAATGGATCACACACATTTCCAGAATGCAGGAAGCTCTCAATGGAAACTGCTTCCAATTATTCCCCAATACAATTGTTCACACTTTACTGTAAACTACATTCCATTGACATTCCCAAAGCAGCCACAGAAAAGTGACTGGTTATTTTAAACACTGAACCTGAACTATTTGAACTGATGATTCACTCACATTGTACAGAAATGTTGACCCTGTTTTGATGAGAGTGATCAGATTAACATTGTAACATGAAGACAGCCTCCGTACTGAGATTAACCACATTTACAACAATTCCGCAATATCAGATCCATTGCTGTGTGTATTGTGCGAATTCAGCTGTGAAATATCTGGACATTTGGAGCTTCCACTGTTTCTGTCATTTCATCATTTATTAAAGTACGTTGTTCTATCCCTTTTAAATCTAAGTTGTGTCAGTTTACATTTCCCTGCACTGAAACCTCTCCACCAGTATGTCCATGTACAAAATATGAATAACTCTTTGCAATCTGATGTTTCCAGCGATGCTGCTTACAATGCTGTCTAATGTTTTGTGTCATTGGCAAACCAGGATGTGTCACATCTCTACTACTACCTCTGGCAGCTTGTTCCAGACGCTCATCACTCTCTGTGTGAAAAGATTGCCCCTCTGGACACTTTTGTATCTCTCCCCTCTCACCTTAAACCCATGCCCTCTAGTTTTAGACTCCCCTTTGGGAAAAGATATTGACTATCTATTGTGTGTCAACCATAGAATAGCCACAGAATGAAGGAGGCCATTCAGCCCATTCAGCTGGTGTCGACTCTCTGCTAGAGCAATCGAGCCAGTCCCACTGCTCCACCTTGTCCCTGGAGCCCTGCAAATCTTTTCCCATCAGCTTCCCATCCCATTTCCTCCGGAAAGACAGCGAGGAGCAGAGAGGAAAGAGGGACTTGGGGAATGGAAGGTTTCATCTGATGTTCTTGTTGGCAGATGCTCTGTGGCAGATAAAGCTGGCAGCCTCCTCCAGAAAGCAGCACAGAGTGAATGGAAGGGGCAGAATGTGAGTGAGATGAGACACGAGAGAGAGAGAGAGAGAGAGAGGGCTGAAAGCTTTCTGTTTGTCAGCAAAAAGCACAATGGTGGCCCTGTGTCCTTCAGGGAGCGGCCCAGGCCTCGCTCAAAGCCTGCCCTGTCCTCACACTCACTGGGAGACGGCCATTTCTAACATGTTGTCCATGTTTCTGAGCTGACACTGAGACAAACACAACAACAGCAGCCACTGTCCGGACAAGTCCTCACGGAGAATGAAATGTCCAAAGCCACTTCAAAGGAAGACTGCGCGGCAGGATTTTTCCCCGAGCTGTGGAGGGAGAGATTTGGATGGATGACCAGAAGCTGGGTCAGTGAGGTTGTGTTTTAGCAATGGAGGTCCAGAGAACAGAAAAGGCCCTTCGGCCCAGAGCATCTGTGCCGGTCAAAGACAAATCACCCAACTTGGCTCACGGCCTGGTAAGCCTTGGCATTGCAAATGCATAGCTAAGCACTTCTTAAACATTCTGAGGGTCTCTGCCTCCACCACCCTTTCAGGCAGAGAGTTCCAGACTCCCACCACCCTCTGGGTGAAAAAGGTTTTCCTCACATCCCCTGTAAACCTCCTGCCCCTTACCCTAAATCTATACCCCCTGGTCATTGATCCCACCACCAAGGGGAAAGCTTTCTCCCCTCTACTCTATCGATGTCCCTCATAATCTTATCCACCTCCATCGTGTTCCCCCTCAGCCTCCTCTGCTCCACGGAAAACAACCCCAGGGTGGAATCTTATCACCGTTCAGGCCGGCAGGATTTTCCCATCCCACTGCAGTGAAAGGAGATTTGGCTGGTCACCAGATTCTCCGACCTCGCTGAGCGGGAGTGTGGCGTCAACAGGTGGTAAGATCACACCCTCAGTCTATAAAATCTCTTCAGTCCGAGTGGCGGCACGGTAGCACAGTGGTTAGCACTGCTGCCTCACAGCGCCAGGGACCCGGGTTCAATTCCGGCCTCGGGTTACTATCTGTGTGGAGTTTGCACATTCTCCCCATGTCTGCGTGGGTCTCCTCCGGGTGCATTGTCCATGCAAAATTGCCCTGAGGGTCCCACGATGTATCAGTTAGGGGGATTAGCGGGAACATACGTGGGGTTACGGGGTAAGCCTGGGTAAGAGTCCGTGCAGATTTCATGGGTCGAGTGGCCTCATTCTGGACTGTAGGGGTTCTATGATTCTATGAACTAAAACTCTCCAGGCCAGGCAACATCCTGGTGAATCTCCTCTGCACCTTTTCCAGTGCTATCACATCCCTCCTATCCTGTGCATTCCACAACTGCACAATGTTTCGATGAGGGGTGGCACAGTGGTTAGCGCTGCTGCCTCACAGCGCCAGGGACCCGGGTTTGATTCCTGGCTTGGGTCACTGTCAGTGTGGAGTTTGTACATTCTCCCCGTGTCTGGCACAATCTAATGTCAGTAACAAAGAACTGTATCTTTATTCATCCATCATTTCCAGTCTCTGAATGGATCACACACATTTCCAGAATGCAGGAAGCTCTCAATGGAAACTGCTTCCAATTATTCCCCAATACAATTGTTCAGACTTTACTGTGAACTACATTCCACTGACATTCCCAAAGCAGCCACAGAAAAGTGACTGGTTATTTTAAACATTGAAACTGAACTATATTAACTTACGGTTCACTCACATTGTACAGAAATGTTGACCCTGTGGGATGACAGTTTGGGAGTAACATTGCAACATTAAGGTCCCCTGCGTATTGTGTTTGACAACATTTGCAGCATTTCCAAGATATCAGCGACATTGCTGTGTGTATTGTGTGAATCAAGCTGTGAAATATCCACACATATTGAACTCCCACTGCTGCTGCCTTTTCATCATTTATAAACACACAAACTAGAAGCAGGAGGAGGCCATTCGGCCCTTCCAGCCTGCTCCAACATTCATTATGATCATGGCTGATCATCAAATTCAACATCCTGATCCCACTTTAGCCCCAAGAGCTCTATCCAATTGCTGGATAAAATTAGATCCCTGTTTGTTCTCACATTGAAGCGATCGAAGAGTGGATTCATCAAGTGTTTTGATGCAGAGAAAACCTCCCTCTACACTGTCCCCATCAAACACAGCACGGGGTTAGATACAGAGTAAAGCTCGCTGTACACTGTCCCCATCAAACACACTCAGGACAGGTGCAGCACGGGGTTAGATACAGAGGAAAGCTCCCTCTACACTGTCCCCAAAAAATACTCCCAGGACAGGTACAGCACGGGGTTAGATACAGAGTAAAGTTCCCTCTACGCTGTCCCCATCAAACACTCCCAGGACAGATACAGCCCTGGATTAGATACAAAATAAAGATCCCTCTACACTATCCCCATCAAACACTCCGAGGACAGGTACAGCACGGGGTTAGATACAGAGTAAAGCTCCCTCTACACTGTCCCCATCAAACACTCCCAGGACAGGTACAGCACAGGGTTAGATACAGAGTAAAGCTCCCTCTACCCTGTCCCCATCAAACAATCCCAGGACAGATACAGCACGGGATTAGATACAGAATAAAGCTCGCTGTACACTGTCCCCATCAAACACTCCCAGGACAGGTGCAGCACGGGGTTAGATACAGAGTAAAGCTCCCTCTACACTGTCCCCATCAAACTCACTCAGGACAGGTGCAGCACGGGGTTAGATACAGAGTGAAGCTCCCTCTACACTGTCCCCATGAAACACTCCCAGGACAGTTGCAGCACGGGATTAGATATAGAGTAAAGCTCCCTCTACACTGTCCCCATCAAACACACTCAGGACAGGTGCAGCACGGGGTGAGATACAGAGTAAAGTTCCCTCGACACTGTCCGCATCAAACACTCCCAGGTCAGATACAGCACGGGGTTAGATACAGAGTAAAGCTCCCTCGACACTGTCCCCATCAAAGTCACCCAGGACAGTTAGAGCACGGGGTTAGATACAGAGTAAAGCTCCATCTACACTGTCCCACATCAAACATTCCCAGGATTGATACAGCATGGAGTTAGACACAGAGTAAAGCTCCCTCTACGCTGTCCCCATCAAACACTCCCAGGACAGATACAGCCCGGGATTAAATACAGAATAAAGATCCCTCTACACTATCCCCATCAAACAGTCCGAGGACAGGTACAGCACGGTGTTAGATACAGAGTAAAGCTCCCTCTACACTGTCCCCTTCAAACACTCCCAGGACAGGTACAGCATGGGGTTAGATACAGAGTAAAGCTCCCTCCACACTGTCCCCATCAAACACTCCCAGGACAGATACAGCACGGGGTTAGATACAGAGGAAAGCTCGCTGTCCACTGTCCCCATCAAACACACTCGGGACAGGTGCAGCACGGGGTTAGATACAGAGTAAAGCTCCCTCCACACTGTTCCCATCAAACACACCCAGGACAGGTGCAGCACGGGGTTAGATACAGAGTAAAGCTCCCTCTACACTGTCCCCATCAAACACACCCAGGACAGATACAGCACGGGGTTAGATACAGAGTAAAGCTCGCTGTCCACTGTCCCCATCAAACACACTCGGGACAGGTGCAGCACGGGGTTAGATACAGAGTAAAGCTCCCTCCACACTGTTCCCATCAAACACACCCAGGACAGGTGCAGCACGGGGTTAGATACAGAGTAAAGCTCCCTCTAAAATGTCCCCCATCAAACACTCCCAGGACAGATACAGCACGGGGATAGATACAGAGGAAAGCTCCCTCTACACTGTCCCCATCAAACACTCCCAGGACAGGTACAGCACAGGGTTAGATACAGAGTAAAGCTTCCTCTAAACTGTCCTCCGTCAAACACTCCCAGGACAGATACGGCACGGGATTAGATACAGAGTAAAGCTCCCTCTGCACTGTCCCCATCAAACACTCCCAGGACAGGTACAGCACGGGGTTAGATACAGAGTAAAGCTCCCTCGACACTGTCCCCATCAAACAATCCCAGGACAGGTACAACAAGGGGTTAGATACAGAGTAAAGCTCCCTCTACACTGTCCCCTTCAAACACTCCCAGGACAGGTACAGCACGGGGTTAGATACAGAGTAAAGCTCCCTCTAAACTGTCCTCACCAAACACACTCAGGACAGGTACAGCACGGGGTTAGATACAGAGGAAAGCTCCCTCTAAAATGTCCCCCATCAAACACTCCCAGAACAGGTCTGGCATGGGGTTAGATACGGAGTAAAGCTCCCTCTAAACTGTCCTCCGTCAAACACTCCCAGGACAGATTACGGCACGGGATTAGATACAGAGTAAAGCTCCCTCTGCACTGTCCCCATCAAACACTCCCAGGACAGGTACAGCACGGCGTTAGATACAGAGTAAAGCTCCCTCGACACTGTCCCCATCAAACAATCCCAGGACAGGTACAACAAGGGGTTAGATACAGAGTAAAGCTCCCTCTACACTGTCCCCATGAAACACTCCCAGGACTGGTGCAGCACGGGATTAGATACAGAGTAAAGCTCGCTCTCCACTGTCCCCATCAAACACACTCAGGACAGGTGCAGCACAGGGTTAGATACAGAGTAAAGCTCCCTCTGCACTGTCCCCATCAAACAATCCCAGGTCAGATACAGCACGGGGTGAGATACAGAGTAAAGCTCCCTCGACACTGTCCCCATCAAACAATCCAAGGACAGGTTCAATAAGGGGTTAGATACAGAGTAAAGCTCCCTCTACACTGTCCCCATGAAACACTCCCAGGACAGGTGCAGCACGGGATTAGATACAGAGTAAAGCTCGCTCTACACTGTCCCCATCAAACACACTCAGGACAGTTGCAGCACGGGGTTAGATACAGAGTAAAGCTCCCTCGACACTGTCCCCATCAAAGTCACCCAGGACAGTTACAGCACGGGGTTAGATACAGAGTAAAGCTCCATCTACACTGTCCCACATCAAACATTCCCAGGATTGATACAGCATGGAGTTAGACACAGAGTAAAGCTCCCTCTACGCTGTCCCCATCAAACACTCCCAGGACAGATACAGCCCGGGATTAGATACAGAATAAAGATCCCTCTACACTATCCCCATCAAACAGTCCGAGGACAGGTACAGCACGGGGTTAGATACAGAGTAAAGCTCCCTCTACACTGTCCCCTTCAAACACTCCCAGGACAGGTACAGCACGGGGTTAGATACAGAGTAAAGCTCCCTCTAAACTGTCCCCACCAAACACACTCAGGACATATACAGCACGGGGTTAGATACAGAATAAACTCCCTCTACACTGTCCCCCATCAAACACTCCCAGGACAGATACAGCACGGGATTAGATACAGATTAAAGATCCCTCTACACTATCCCCATCAAACAGTCCGAGGACAGGTACAGCACGGGGTTAGATACAGAGGAAAGCTCCCTCTACACTGTCCCCATCAAACACTCCCAGGACAGATACAGCACGGGATTAGATACAGAGTAAAGCTCCCTCTACACTGTCCCCATCAAACACTCCCAGGACAGGTACAGAACGGGGTTAGATACAGAGTAAAGGTCCCTCTCCAGTGTCCCCATGAAACACTCCCAGGACAGATGCAGCACGGGATTAGATACAGAGTAAAGCTCCCTCTACACTGTCCCCATCAAACACTCCCAGGACAGGTACATCACGGGGTTAGATACAGAGTAAAGCTCGCTGTCCACTGTCCCCATCAAACACACTCGGGACAGGTGCAGCACGGGGTTAGATACAGAGTAAAGCTCCCTCCACACTGTTCCCATCAAACACACCCAGGACAGGTGCAGCACAGGGTTAGATACAGAGTAAAGCTCCCCCAACACTGTCCGCATCAAACACTCCCAGGACAGATACAGCACGGGGTTAGATACAGAGTAAAGCTCCCTCTACACTGTCCCACATCAAACACTCCCCGGATTGATACAGCATGGAGTTAGACACAGAGTAAAGCTCCCTCGACACTGTCCCCAAAAAACACTCCCAGGACAGGTACAGCACGGGGTTCGATACAGAGTAAAGATCCCTCTACGCTGTCCCCACCAAACACTCCCAGGACAGGTACAGCACGGGGTTAGATACAGAGTAAAGCTCCCTCTAAACTGTCCCCCATCAAACACTCCCAGAACAGGTCTGGCATGGGGTCAGATACGGAGTAAAGCTCCCTCTAAACTGTCCCCCATCAAACACTCCCAGGACAGACACAGCACGGGATTAGATACAGAGTAAAGCTCCCTCTACAGTGTCTCAATCAAACACTCCCAGGACAGGTCTGGCATGGGGTTAGATACGGAGTAAAGCTCCCTCTAAACTGTCCCCCATCAAACACTCCCAGGACAGATACAGCACGGGATTAGATACAGAGTAAAGCTCCCTCTACAGTGTCTCAATCAAACACTCCCAGGACAGATACAGCATTGTGTTAGATACAGAATAAAGTTCCCTCTACACTGTCCCCCATCAAACACTCCCAGGACAGGTGCAGCACGGGGTTTGATCCAGAGTAAAGCTCGCTGTACACTGTCCCCATCAAACACACTCAGGACAGGTGCAGCACGGGGTTATATCCAGAGTAAAGCTCCCTCTGCACTGTCCCCACCGAACACATTCAGGACAGGAACAGCACGGGGTTAGATACAGAGTAAAGCTCCCTCGGCACCGTCCCCATCAAACACTCCCAGGACAGGTACAGCACGGGGTTAGATCCAGAGTAAAGCTCCCTCTGCACTGTGCCCATCAAACACACCCAGGACAGATACAGCATGGGGTTAGATACAGAGAGAAGCTCCCTCTACACTGTCCCCATCAAACACACTCAGGACAGGTGCAGCACGGGGTTAGATACAGAGTAAAGCTCCCTCTACACTGTTCCCATCAAACACACCCAGGACAGGTGCAGCACGGGGTTAGATACAGTGTAAAGCTCCCTCGACACTGTCGGCATCAAACACTCCCAGCACAGATACAGCACGGGGTTAGATACAGAGTAAAGCTCCCTCTACACTGTCCCACATCAAACACTCCCAGGATTGATACAGCATGGAGTTAGACACAGAGTAAAGCTCCCTCTACACTGTCCCCAAAAAACACTCCCAGGACAGGTACAGCACGGGGCTAGATCCAGAGTAAACCTCCCTCTACACTGTCCCCATCAAACACGCCCAGGCCAGATAGAGCATGGGGTTAGATACAGAGTAAAGCTCCCTCTACACTGTCCCCAAAAAACACTCCCAGGACAGGTACAGCACGGGTTTCGATACAGAGTAAAGCTCCCTCTACGCTGTCCCCATCAAACACTCCCAGGACAGATACATAGAACATAGAACATAGAACATTACAGCGCAGAACAGGCCCTTCGGCCCACGATGTTGCACCGACCAGTTAAAAAAAAAACTGTGACCCTCCAACCTAAACCAATTTCTTTTCGTCCATGAACCTATCTACGGATCTCTTAAACGCCCCCAAACTAGGCGCATTTACTACTGATGCTGGCAGGGCATTCCAATCCCTCACCACCCTCTGGGTAAAGAACCTACCCCTGACATCGGTTCTATAACTACCCCCCCTCAATTTAAAGCCATGCCCCCTCGTGCTGGATTTCTCCATCAGAGGAAAAAGGCTATCACTATCCACCCTATCTAAACCTCTAATCATCTTATATGTTTCAATAAGATCCCCTCTTAGCCGCCGCCTTTCCAGCGAAAACAATCCCAAATCCCTCAGCCTCTCCTCATAGGATCTCCCCTCCATACCAGGCAACATCCTGGTAAACCTCCTCTGCACCCTCTCCAAAGCCTCCACATCCTTCCTGTAATGTGGGGACCAGAACTGCACACAGTACTCCAAGTGCGGCCGCACCAGAGTTGTGTACAGTTGCAACATAACGCTACGACTCCTAAATTCAATCCCCCTACCAATAAACGCCAAGACACCATATGCCTTCTTAACAACCTAATCTACTTGATTCCCAACTTTCAGGGATCTATGCACACATACACCTAGATCCCTCTGCTCCTCCACACTATTCAAAGTCCTCCCGTTAGCCCTATACTCAACACATCTGTTATTCCTACCAAAGTGAATTACCTCACACTTCTCCGCATTAAACTCCATCCGCCACCTCTCGGCCCAACTTTGCAACCTGTCTAAGTCTTCCTGCAAACTACGACACCCTTCCTCACTGTCTACCACACCACCGACTTTGGTGTCATCAGCAAATTTGCTAATCCACCCAACTATACCCTCATCCAGATCATTAATAAATATTACAAACAGCAGTGGCCCCAAAACAGATCCTTGAGGTACACCACTTGTAACCGCACTCCATGATGAATATTTACTATCAACCTGGTTTACTGGTTTCCTATCCGCTAGCCAATTCCTGATCCAATTTCCTAGATCACCCCCAATCCCATACATCTGCATTTTCTGCAGAAGCCTACCATGGTGAACCTTATCAAACGCCTTACTAAAATCCATATATACCACGTCCACTGCCTTGCCCCCATCCACCTCCTTGGTCACTTTCTCAAAAAACTCAATAAGGTTAGTAAGGCACGACCTACCTGCCACAAAACCATGCTGACTATCACCTATCAATTCATTACTCTCCACATAACTATAAATCCTATCCCTTATAATTTTTTCCAACATCTTGCCGACAACAGAAGTGAGACTCACCGGTCTATAATTCCCGGGGAAGTCTCTGTTCCCCTTCTTAAACAATGGGACAACATTCGCTAACCTCCAATCTTCTGGTACTATACCAGAGGCCAACGACGACCTGAAGATCAGAGCCAGAGGCTCTGCAATCACTTCTCTTGCCTCCCAGAGAATCCTTGGATAAATCCCATCCGGACCAGGGGATTTATCTATTTTCAGACCCTCCAGAATATCCTGCACATCCTCCTTATCAACTGTAATACTGTCTATTCTACTCCCTTGCAACCCAGTGTCCTCCTCAGCTATATTCATGTCCCCTTGCGTGAACACCGAAGAGAAATATTGGTTCAATGCTTCACCAATCTCCTCCGGTTCCACACATAACTTCCCTCTGCCATCTATAACTGGCCCTAAACTTGCCCTAACCAACCTTCTGTTCTTGACATACCTATAGAAAGCCTTAGGATTCTCTTTAACCCTATCCGCCAAAGTCTTCTCATGTCCCCTTTTAGCCCTTCTAAGCTCGCTCTTCAACTCCCTCTTAGCCAATCTAAAGCTTTCTAGTGCACTACCCGAGTGCTCACGTCTCATCCGAACATAAGCCTCCTTTTTCTTTTTAACCAACAAAGAAACTTTTTTGGTGCACCACGGTTCCCTAGCCCTACCAATTCCTCCTTGCCTGACAGGGACATACCTATCACAGACTCGCAGTAGCTGCTCCTTGAAAAAACTCCACATGTCGGACGTTCCCAGTCCCTGTAATCTCCTAGTCCAACCTATGTTTCCTAATTCTCTCCTAATAGCCTCATAATTACCCTTCCCCCAGCTAAAACCACTGGCCCGAGGTTCATGCCTATCCCTTTCCATCACTAAGGTGAACGTAACCGAATTGTGGTCACTATCACCAAAATGCACACCAACTTCCAAGTCTAGCACCTGGTCTGGCTCATTTCCCAGCACCAGATCCAATATAGCCTCACCTCTAGTTGGCCTGTCTACATACTGAGTCAAAAAACCTTCCTGCACGCTTTGAACAAAAACTGACCCCTCTAACGAGCTAGAGCTATAACAATTCCAGTCAATATTAGTCAAGTTAAAATCCCCCATAACAATTGCCCTATTACTTTCACTCCTAAGCAGGATTGACTCCGCAATCCTTTCCTCAACCTCTCTAGAACTTTTAGGAGGTCTATAAAAGACTCCCAACAGGGTGACCTCTCCTCTCCTATTTCTAATCTCCGCCCATACTACCTCAACAGATAAGTCCTCATCAAACCTCCTCTCTGACACTGTGATACAATCTCTGACCAATAATGCTACCCCTCCCCCTCTTCTACCTCCTTCCCTACTTCGACTAAAACATTTGAACCCCGGGACCTGCAGCATCCATTCCTGCCCCTGCTCTATCCATGGCTCTGAAATAGCCACAACATCGAAGTCCCAGGTACTGATCCACGCTGCAAGTTCACCCACTTTATTGCGAATACTCCTGGCATTGAAGTATACACATTTCAAACCCTGCTCCACCCCACCTCTGCAATGCCGTGCATTGCAGTCCCCATCCATGCATCCCTCACTTTCAGCCCCACTACTCAGGATCCCTCCCCCCCCCGAAACAGTTTAAACCTCCCTGCATGGCCTTAGCAAATTTACCCCCCAGGATATTGGTCCCCTTCTGATTAAGGTGTAGACCATCCTTCTCATAGAGGTCACACCTTCCCCAGTACGAGCCCCAATTGCTTAAGTACCTGAACCCCTCCCTCCTGCACCATCCCCTCAGCCATGAATTCAAACCTTCCCTCTCCCTATTCCTCTCTAAACTATCCCGTGGTACAGGCAAGAGTCCAGAGATAACCACTCTGTCAGTCTTGGCCTTTAGTTTCCACCCCAACTCCATAAATCCCTGCCTAATATCCCCTTCCCCTATCCTCCCTATGTCGTGTGTCCCCACATGTACAATAACTTGTGGTTTATCTCCCTCCCCCCTAAGAGTCCTGAATACCCTGTCAGACACATCCCGGACCCCAGCCCCTGGTAGGCAACACACCAACCCTGAGTCCCTACCTTTAGTTCCGACCCTCCTATCTGTCCCCTTAATTGTGGAGTCCCCAATCACAAGGCCCAGTCTTTTACAGCCCCTAACCACCTGAGCTTTCTCACTCGGCTCACCCCCAGAGATCTGCTCTCTATGCTCAGTTGATTCCTCCTCAACTGTAGCCTCCAGCACCGAAAACCTATTATGGAGGGGAACCGCCCCAGGGGATTGTCTTCCCGATTGCTTCTTACCCCTCCTCCTGGCATTGACCCAAGCCTCATTTCTAGGAGTTACTATTTCTCTATAACTCCTATCAACTTCCACCTCCGCCTCCCGAATTATGCGGAGTTCCTCTACCTCCCCCTCCAGCTCCTTTACACGCTCCTCCAGAAGCTGCAATCTAATGCACTTCTTACAACTAAAATCTCCTGAAACACTACTGGATTTCCTCACCACATACATCCCACAGGAGATGCAGCATACTGCCTGAACTGCCATCCCTGAAGCCATTACAGCCCGGGATTAGATACAAAATAAAGATCCCTCTACACTATCCCCATCAAACACTCCCAGGTCAGATACAGGACGGGGTTAGATACAGAATAAACTCCCTCTACACCGTCCCCATCAAACAATCCCAGGACAGGTACAGCACGGGATTAGATACAGAATAAAGCTCGCTGTACACTGTCCCCATCAAACACTCCCAGGACAGGTACAGCACGGGGTTAGATACAGAGTAAAGCTCCCTCGACACTGTCCCCATCAAACACTCCCAGGACAGGTACAGCACGGGGTTAGATACAGAGTAAAGCTCCCTCTAAACTGTCCCCATGAAACGCTCCCAGGACAGGTACAGCACGGGGTTAGATACAGAGTAAAGCTCCCTCTACACTGTCCCCATCAAAGACACCCAGGACAGGTGCAGCACGGGGTTAAATACAGAGTAAAGCTCCCTCGACACTGTCCCCATCAAACAATCCCAGGACAGGTACAACAAGGGGTTAGATACAGAGTAAAGCTCCCTCTACACTGTCCCCTTCAAACACTCCCAGGACAGGTACAGCACGGGGTTAGATACAGAGTAAAGCTCCCTCTAAACTGTCCTCACCAAACACACTCAGGACAGGTACAGCATGGGGTTAGATACAGAGGAAAGCTCCCTCTAAAATGTCCCCCATCAAACACTCCCAGAACAGGGCTGGCATGGGGTTAGATACGGAGTAAAGCTCCCTCTAAACTGTCCTCCGTCAAACACTCCCAGGACAGATACGGCACGGGATTAGATACAGAGTAAAGCTCCGTCTGCACTGTCCCCATCAAACACTCCCAGGACAGGTACAGCACGGCGTTAGATACAGAGTAAAGCTCCCTTGAAATTGTCCCCATCAAACACTCCCAGGGCAGATAAAGCATGGAGTTAGAAAAAGAGTAAAGCTCCCTCTAAACTGTCCCCATCAAACACGCGCAGGACTTGTACAGCATGGGGTAGATACAGAATAAAGCTCCCTCTCCACTGTCCCCATCAAACACTCGCAGGACAGGTACAGCACGGGGTTAGATACAGAGTAAAGCTCCCTCTGCACTGTCCCCCATCAAACACTCCCAGGACAGGTACAGCACGGGGTTAGATACAGAGTAAAGCTCCCTCTACACTGTCCCCATCAAACACTCCCAGGACAGGTACAGCACGGGGTTAGATACAGAGTAAAGCTCCCTCTACACTGTCCCCATGAAACACTCCCAGGACAGGTACAGCACGGGGTCAGATACAAAGTATAGCTCCCTCTATCCTGTCCTGGGAATACAGCCCTCGTTTGTGTCTCCATAGCTGCGTATCTGTCACATTTAAAATACTAACGTTACTTTAGTGAAGAGACAACTCTGTCAGAAATATCTCAGTGCTGCGTTCACACGAAATGGCCACTGGGAAGAAACACCAAATGGCTGCCTGATATTTGTGGATATTTTTCAGATATTCCCAGAAAGGGAGAGATGGACAGAAGACACAGACACAGAGAGTGAGAAAAAGAGAGAGACACAGATTGATGGAGGTATAAAAGGTTTCCCTTTACCTGCACATGATTTAACTTGTTCCCAGTTGGTTCATGGATTCTCTCCTCAACTTATTGTCCAAAGTGCATCACTTCACATTTCTCAGTGTTGAAGTTAACTGTCTGTCCGTTTCATTTCAATCTCCTCTGCACCCGCTCCCGAACACAAATAATTGTCTGGTAGAAAGTGAGAAGGAGCCTCGACAGAGAGGTTGGGAAGGATTGAATGGGGAGAGGCAGAAACCCTCAACACATTTCAAAACTACACTGATTCCCACTTGAAGGAATAACTTCTCCACCCCAACACTATCCCGTCATTCTCGATAAGCCCATGCTGCCCGTGTTCTGTGATAAATTACACGCAAGTGAAAAGATTATTTTAAATAGTGGGGTTACATTTGCCACCCCCCAATCTGTAGGAACTGCTCCAGAGTCTGTCCAGAGTTGGGAAATAGGTTAAAAAGTAGGGTCACTAGGGTGGCCATCTCTGGGCTGCTCCCAATGCCTCGTGCCAGTGAGGCTAAGAATAGGGAGTTGGTTCAAATGAATGCTTGGCTAAAGGACTGGTCCAGGAGGGAGGGCTTCATTTTCATAGATCAATGGGAGGTTTTCAGGAGAGGATGGCACCTGTACAAGAGGGAGGGGTCACAACTAAGTTGGAAGGGCACAAATATCCTGGCTGGGAGCTTTGCTAGTGCAGTTCGGGGGGGTTTAAACTAGTATGGCAGGGGGGTGGGGATCAAACTATTAGGTCTATAAGTGTGGTGGCTGGGGACGAGCTTGGGGCTGGGACAAGGCTGGCAAAGAAGAAGAGCACTCTGGGGGAGGACGACCTCACTGAGCCTGGGGGTCTGGAGTGCTTATACTTCAATGCAAGGAGCGTAGCAGGTAAAACAGACGAACTTGGGGCCTTAATGCGCACGAGGAATTTGGATGTGGTTGCGGTGACAGAGACTTGGTTGAAAGAGGGACAGGACTGGCAGCTGAATATTCCAGGGTACAAGTGTTTTAGGCGAGACAGAGGAGGGGCCAAAAGAGATGGGGGAGTAGCGGTATTGGTTGGAGAGCATATTACAGCGGTGCAGAGGGAGGACAATTCAGAGGGGTCGTGTAGCGAGTCACTCTGGGTGGAGCTTAGAAACAGGAAAGGCGCAATCACTATGTTGGGGGTGTACTACAGGCCCCCCAACAGCCCAAGGGAAGTGGAAGAATGGATATGTCAGGAGATACTGGATAGGTGCAGGAAAAATAGGGTTGTTGTAGTGGGAGACTTCAATTTCCCTGGTATAGACTGGAAATCGCTGAGGGCAGGGACTCTGGATGGGGAGGAATTTGTAAAATGTGTACAGGAGGGTTCGTTGGAACAATATGTGGACAGCCCGACTAGAGAGGGGGCTATACTGGACCTGGTACTGGGGAATGAGCCCGGTCAGGTCTTCAAAGTTTTGGTTGGGGAACATGTGGCAAATAGTGACCACAATTCTGTTAGCTTTAGGATAGTGATGGAAAAGGATGAGTGGTGTCCCAAGGGTAAGGTCTTGGATTGGGGGAAGGCTAACTTTATTGGGATCAGGCAGAAATTGGCAGCTCTTGAATGGGAGAGGCTGTTTGAGGGTAAATCCACATCTGGTATGTGGCAGTCTTTTAAGGAACGGTTGTTAGGGCTTCAGGACAAGCATGTGCATGTAAAAAAGAAGGATAGGAAGGGTAGGATTAAAGAACCGTGGATAACCAGGGAAATTGAGGGACTGGTCAAAAGGAAAAGAGAGGCATATGTTAGGTCCAAGCAGCTAAAAACGGAGGGAGCTCTGGAGGAGTACAATGAAAGTAGGAAAATACTCAAACGGGGAATTAGAAGAGCAAAAAGGGGCCACGAAATGTTCTTGGCAGACAGGATTAAGGAGAATCCAAAGGCATTTTATTCATACGTTAGGAACAAAAGGGTTGTTAGGGAAAAAATCGGACCTCTCAGGGACAAAAGTGGGGACTTATGCTTGGAGCCCAAAGAAGTAGGGGAGATCCTAAATGAATACTTTGCGTCGGTATTCACAAAGGAGAGGGATGTGTTGACTGGGAGTGTCTCTGAGGGGAGTGTTGAACCGTTGGAGAAAATCTCCATTACAAAGGAGGAAGTGTTAGGTTTGTTAGAGAATATAAAGACTGACAAATCCCCAGGGCCTGATGGAATCTATCCAAGGCTGCTCAGGGAGATGAGAGGTGAAATCGTTGGGCCTCTGACGCAAATCTTTGTCTCGTCACTGGACGCAGGTGAGGTCCCAGAGGATTGGAGGATAGCCAATGTGGTCCCGTTATTTCAGAAGGGTAGGAAGGATAACCCGGGTAATTATAGGCCGGTGAGCATGACGTCCGTGGTGGGGAAGTTGTTGGAGAAGATTCTTAGAGATAGGATGTATGCGCATTTAGAAAGGAATAAACTCATTAACGATAGTCAACATGGTTTTGTGAGAGGGAGGTCATGCCTCACTAACCTGGTGGTGTTTTTTGAAGAAGTGACCAAAATGGTTGACGAAGGAAGGGCCGTGGATGTTGTCTATATGGACTTCAGTAAAGCGTTTGACAAAGTCCCTCACGGTAGGCTAGTGAAAAAGGTTGGATCCCATGGGATAAAGGGGGAGGTGGCTAGATGGGTGGAGAACTGGCTTGGTCATAGAAGACAGAGGGTGGTAGTGGAAGGGTCTTTTTCCGGCTGGAGGCCTGTGACTAGTGGTGTACCGCAGGGCTCTGTATTGGGACCTCTGCTGTTTGTGATTTATATAAATGATCTGGAAGAAGGAGGAACTGGGGTGATCAGTAAGTTTGCGGACGACACAAAACTGGCAGGACTTGCAGATAGTGAGGAACATTGTCAGAGGCTACAGAAGGATATAGATAGGCTGGAAATTTGGGCAAGGAAATGGCAGATGGAGTTCAATCCTGATAAATGCGAAGTGATGCATTTTGGTGGGAATAATGTAGGGAGGAGCTACACGATAAATGGAAGAACCATAAAGGGTGTAGAGACGCAGAGGGACCTGGGTGTGCAAGTCCACAGATCTTTGAAGGTGACGTCGCAGGTGGAGAAGGTGGTGAAGAAGGCATATGGCATGCTTGCCTTTATAGGACGGGGCATAAGTTGGGGTCTGATGTTGCAGATGTATAGAACGTTGGTTCGGCCGCATTTGGAATACTGCGTCCAGTTCTGGTCGCCACACTACCAGAAGGACGTGGAGGCTTTGGAGAGAGTACAGAGGAGGTTTACCAGGATGTTGCCTGGTATGGAGGGGCTTGGTTATGAGGAGAGATTGGGGAAACTGGGGTTGTTCTCCTTGGAAAGACGGAGGATGAGGGGAGACTTAATAGAGGTGTATAAAATTATGAAAGGCATAGATAGGGTGAACGGTGGGAAGCTTTTCCCCGGGTCGGTGGTGACGTTCACGAGGGGTCATAGGTTCAAGGTGAAGGGGGGGGAGGTTTAACACAGATATCAGAAGGACATATTTTACACAGAGGGTCGTGGGGGCCTGAAATGTGTTGCCGGGCAAGGTGGTGGAGGCGGACACACTGGGAACATTTAAGACTTATCTAGACAGCTGTATGAACGGAGTGGGAATGGAGGGATACAAAAGAGTGGTCTAGTTTGGACCAGGGAGCGGCGCGGGCTAATTGTTCCTTGTTTCTCGTTTCAAGGCTTCATTCTATGATCATCTTGCTGGTGCCAGTACAGAGCGAGACTGCGGATAGTTGGGAACCTGTCTCGGGGGCAGGGAATTCATATGGTGTCGTGGAAGTGGAAATGACTAGGGTTGGGAAGCATTTTCCGATCGGGGCCATTGTGATCTCCTGGACTCGTTTCGATCGCCTCAGGGGGTCGGAGAGGAATTTCCCAGATTTTTTTTCCCCATATTGGCCCTGGGGTTTTTCACTCTGGGTTTTCGCCTCTCCCTGGAGATCACATGGTCTGGAATGGGGGGGTGGGGGTGAGTTAATAGGTTGTAATGAACAAAGCATCGTAGCTGTGAGGGACAGCTCGGTGGATAGGATATTGGTATGTAGATAGGCTGGAAAATTGGGCGGGGATCCTGGGTTCAGGATTCAATCCTAGACCGGGGAGCGGCGCGGGCTTGGAGGGCCGAAGGGCCTGTTCCTCTGCTGTATTGTTCTTTGTTCTTGTCTATAGAATTTTGGAAGATGACCAGCAATGCATCCAATATTTCCAGCGCCGCTTCCTTTAATACTCTGGGATGTAGATTATCAGGCCCTGGGGCTTTGTCAGCCTTTAACCCCATTCATTCCCCCAGCACCATTTTCTTACTAATCCTGATTTCCTTCAATTCAATTCCACACTCTCACTAAAGCATTGGTTCCCTAACATTTCTGCCAGGTTATCTGTGCCTCTTTTGTGAAGACAGAACCAAAGTATACGTTCAATTCTTCTGCCATTTCGTTGCTCCCCATTTTAATTTCCCCGGAGAGATGGAGAGAGGCAGAGTCACTGAGAGATAGGGATGAGATAGTAATGCAGAGAGTAACAGTGAGATATTCAGGACGGCAAGCAGCTAATAGTGGGGTACAACAAGGATCACTCCAAAGCCACAGATATTGCCTCATGTTGCCGCTGTCGCCATTTACCTTAAATCAGCATCCTCTGCTTTCCAAGCTTTCCCCCAATGTGCCGATTATCTCAAAGCCGATCCTCTCAGTCCCGGGACATCACTGCAGGAGTTCCTCAGGGTGAGTGTCCGAGGCCCCAACCATCTTCAGCTGCTCCATCACTGACCTTCCCTCCATAGGTGAGATGTTCGCTGATGATCGCAGCATTCACAACTCCTCAGATTGTGAAATAGTCAATGCCGGAATACTGAGCAGGACAGGCAGCATCTGTGTAAAGAGAAGCAGATTCTGGGACTGGGGGACTGAGAGACAGGAAGATAGTGAAACACACACAAACGCAGTGATGCACACACATAGATACACTCACAGTCTCACACACACACACAGATAGAGAACAGTCCCACAGTCTCACTCACAATATCCTAATCTCCCAGGCATTAAAGGGCAATTTGTAACGGCCAATCAACCTAACGCGCGCATCTTTGGAGTATGGGAGGAAACCGGAGCACCCGGAGGAAACCCACGCAGACACGGGGAGAACGTGCAAACTCCACACAGGCAGTGACCCGAGACCAAAATTGAACCCGGGTCTGTTGCACTGTGAGGCAGCAGAGCTAACCACTGTGACACCCATGTTGGCCTTCATTGCAAGAGGATTGGAGTAGAAGAGCAAGGATGTCTTACTGCAGCTGGACAGAGCCTCGGTGAGACCACACCTGGAGTCTTGTGTGCAGTGTTCCTCTCCTTATCTGAGGAAGGATGTACTTGCCACAGAGGGAGAGCAGTGAATGACCAGACTGATTCCTTCGGATGGCAGCATTGATGTCTGAGGGGAGATTGGGTCGGCTGGGCCTGTATTCACTGGAATGTAGAAGAGTGAGAGAGGAAGTGATTGAAAGGTATAAAATTCTGACAGTGCTGGACAGGCTGGATACAGGGATATTGTTTCCTCCGGCTGGGGGTGTCTGGAACAAGGGGTCACAGTCTCAAGATACGGAGGAGGCCATTTGGGACTGAGATGAGGGGAAACCTCTTCACTCAGAGGGTGGTGAAACTTTGGAATTCTCTCCCACAGAAAGCTGTGGAGACCAAGTCACTGAATATATTTAAGAAGGAAAGAGATAGATTTCTAGACTCTAAAGGTGTCGAGGTGTATGGGGAGAGCGCTGGGGTATGGTATTGAGACAGAGGATCGGCCATGACAGTGTTGAATGGTGGGTCAGGCCCGAAGGGCTGAATGGCCTCCTCCTATTTTCTATGTTGATGTGACCGCCCCAAGTCTCTTTGGGCCTCCACTCTTTCCAGCTTTTCCCCATTCATAAAGCAATCTGTTCTATCCTTTTTAAAGTGGGTGACCACACAATTGCCGACAATGAAATCCATCTTTCACTCTTTGATCCATTGACTTCAGACATGAAGATTTGTTTGTCATTTGAAGCTTCCAGCTACAATGCTGCCAATGCTGCCTGTTTGTGTGCACTGTGGCAAACTTTCTATCTCATCATCTTAAACCCTTACTAAATACGGGAACACATAGCCCACCTTTGGACAGGAAGAGATCATTTTGGCATGGCCAATCCACCTAACCTTCGCATCTTTGGACACT
Organism: Mustelus asterias; assembly: GCF_964213995.1. NCBI lineage: Eukaryota > Metazoa > Chordata > Chondrichthyes > Carcharhiniformes > Triakidae > Mustelus > Mustelus asterias. The sequence continues at coordinate 91,071 of NW_027590091.1, read as the reverse complement.
AGGGGCGGGATTTCCAGTCTTGGGGCGAGCGTGGCTGAGGTGATTTAGTCATGGTGAATACACGGGGTTATGGGGATAGGGTGGAGGGGACAGGATAGGGTGGAGGGGAGGGCCTGGATAGGCTGCTCTTTTGGAGAGTCAGTGCAGAATCGATGGGCTGAATGGCCTCCTTCTGCACTGTAGGGATTCTATGAGAGACTTTGGCATGGTCCTGCCCTGCCTGTTACAATTCCCAAGGTGGGCGGGATGGGAAACTTCCACAGTTGGTGTCAATTTAGCACGGCCAATCCACCTAACCTATTCATCTTTGGGCACTAAGTGGCAACGTAGCATGGTCAATTCACCAAATCTTCACATTTTTGGACACTAAGGGGCAATTTACCATGGGCAATCCACCTGACCTACTCATCATTGGACTCGGAGGAACAATTCAACATGGCCAATTAACCCAACATGCACACCGTTGAATACTAAGGGGCAATTTAGCATGGCCAAACCAACTAACATGCAGATATTTGGCCACTAAGGATGATTTAGCATGACCAAAGCTTCACATTTTTGCAATCTAAGGGGCAATTTAGCATGGCAATCCACCTAACCTACACATCATCCTGTCTCTCTCTCTTTATATCTCTTTGTATCTTCATGTATGTCTCACTATCTCTCTGACGCTCTCTCTAAATAGATCTGTGTGTGTCTCTCTGTCGCTCACTCTCTCTGTGAATATATCTGTGCATGTGTTTTGCTGTCTCTCTCCCTTAGTCACATACCCTCTCCCTCCCTCTGTCTCTCTACCTTCTCTCCTCACCCTCCATCACCACCTCTCTCTGTATGTTGCTCTGTACATCTATATGTGTGTGTGAGTCTTTCTATGTATCTATCTGTCTTACTGTGTTTCTCTCTCTCCCTCTCCCTGTGTATTTGTGTGTGCCTTTCTATATATTTCTGAGTATCTGAGAATATCTGCCTCTGTATATATCGCAGCATATCTGTGTGTGTGTCTCCATATATCTATGTGTGTCTATGTATAGATGCTGGCACGGTGGCACAGTGGTTAGCACAATTACCACA